>NC_092379.1:29982993-30720790 GCF_030028105.1 Mobula birostris
GGACCCCGTTCCCCACACTGATCCCACAGGGACCCCCGTTCCCCACACTGAACCCACAGGGACCCCGTTCCCCACACTAAACCCACTGGAACCCCGTTCCCCACAGTGAACCCACGGGGACTCCGTTCCCCACACTGAACCCATTGGGACCCTAGTCCCCACACTGAACCTACTGGGACCCCCGTTCCCACACTGAACCCACCGTGACCCCGTTCCCCACACTGAACCCACCGGGACCCCCGTTCCCCACACTGATCCCACTGTGACCCCCTTCCCCACACTGAACCCACCGGGACCCCCGTTCCCCCCAATTAAACTCACTGGGACCCCGTTCCCCACACTTAACCCACCCGGACCCCGTTCCCACACTAAACACACGGGACCCCGTCCCCCACACTGAACCCACTGGGACCCCCGTTCCCCACACTGAACCGACCGGGACCCCGTTCCCACACTAAACCCCACTGGGACCCCGTTCCCCACACTGAACCCACGGGGACCCAGTTCCCCACACTGAACCCACCGGGACCCCGTTCCCCACACTGAACCCACCGGGACCCCCGTTCCCCACACTGATCTCACCGGGACCCCGTTCCCCACACTAAACCCACCAGGACCCAGTACCCCACACTGAACCCACTGGCACCCCCTCCTCCACAATGGACCCACCCGAACCCCGTTCCCACACTAAACTCCCCAGGACCCCATCCCCCACACTGAACCCACGGGGACCCCGTTCCCCACACTAAACCCACTGGTACCCTGTTCCACACACTGAACCCACTGGGACACCGTTCCCCACACTGAACCCACCGGGACCCCGTTCCCCACACTGAACCCACCGGGACCCCCGTTCCCCACAGTGATCCCACCGAGACACCGTTGCCCACACTGAACCCACCGGGACCCCGTTCCCCACACTGAACCCACCGAGACCCTTTTCCCCACACTGAACCCACAGGGACACCGTTCCCCACACTAAACCCACTGGGATCCCGTTCCCCACACTGAACCCACCGAGACCCCATTCCCCACACTGAACCCACCGGGACCCCGTTCCCCAAACCAAACCTAGCGGGACTCCGTTCCCCACATTCAACCCATCCAGACCCCGTTCCCCACACTGAACCCACAGGGACACCCTTTCCCCACACTAAACCCACCAGGACCCTGTTCCCCACACTAAATCCACCGGGACCCCGTTCCCCACACTGAACCCACCGAGTCCCCGTTCCCCACACTGATCCCACCGGGACTCCGTTCCCCACACTGAACCCACCGGGACCCTGTTCCCCACACTAAATCCACCGGGACCCCGTTCCCCACACTGAACCCACGGGGACCCCGCTCCCCACACTGATCCCACGGGGACTCCGTTCTCCACACTAAACTCACTGGGACCCCCGTTCCCCACACTGAACCCACCCGGACCCTGTTCCCCACACTAAACCCACCAGGACCCTGTACCCCACACTGAACCCACTGGGACCCCCTCCCCCACAATGAACCCACGCAGACCCCGTTCCCACACTAAACTCACCGGGACCCCGTCCCCCACACTGAACCCACCGGGATCCCATTCCCCACACTGAACCCACCGGGACCCCGTTCCCCAAACCAAACTAGCGGGACTCCGTTCCCCACATTCAACCCATCCAGACCCCGTTCCCCACACTGAACCCACAGGGATACCCTTTCCCCACACTGATCCCACCGGGACTCCGTTCCCCACACTGAACCCACAGGGACCCCGTTCCCCACACTGAACCCACCCGGACCCTGTTCCCCACACTAAACCCACCGGGACCCTGTTCCCCACACTGAACCCACAGGGACCCCGTTCCCCACACTGATCCCACCGGGACTCCGTTCCCCACACTGAACCCACCGGGACCCTGTTCCCCACACTGAACCCACGGGGACCCCCGTTCCCCACACTGAACCCACCGAGACCCCGTTCCCCACACTGAACCACAGGGACCCCGCTCCCCACACTGATCCCACCGGGACCCCGTTCCCCACACTGAACCCACCCGGACCCTGTTCCCCACACTAAACCCACCAGGACCCCGTACCCCACACTGAACCCACTGGGACCCCCTCCCCCCACAATGAACCCACCCAGACCCCGTTCCCACACTAAACTCACCGGGACCCCGTCCCCCACACTGAACCCACAGGGATCCCGTTCCCCCACACTGAACCCCACCGGGACCCCGTTCCCCACACTAAACCCACTGGGACCCCCGTTCCCCACAGTGAACCCACGGGGACTCCGTTCCCCACACTGAACCCATCGGGACCCCAGTCCCCACACTGAACCCACTGGGACCCCGTTCCCCACACTGAACGCACCGGGACCCCGTTCCCCACACTCATCCCACCGTGATCCCGTTCCCCACACTGAACCGACCCGGACCCCGTTCCCACACTAAACTCACCGGGACCCCGTCCCCCATACTGAACCCACAGGGACCCCCGTTCCCCACACTGAACCCACCGGGACCCCGTTCCCCACACTAAACCCACTGGGACCCTGTTCCCCACAGTGATCCCACGGGGACTCCGTTCCCCACACTGAACCCACCGGGACCCTCCGTTCCGCACACTGATCCCACCGTGACCCCGTTCCCCACACTGAACCGACCAGGACCCCGTTCCCCACACTAAACCCACTGGGACCCCGTTCCCCACACTGAACCCACGGGGACCCCATTCCCCACACTGAACCCACCGGGACCTCGTTCCCCACACTGAACCCACCGGGACTCCGTTCCCCACACTGAACCCTCTGGGACCCCTTCACCCACACTGAACCCACCGGGACCCCGTTCCCCACACTGAACCCACCGGGACTCCGTTCCCCACACTGAACCCTCCGGGACCCCTTCACCCACACTGAACCCACCGGGACCCCGTTCCCCACACTAAACCCACCAGGACCCCGTTTCCCACACTAAACCCACTGGCACCCCCTCCTCCACAATGGACCCACCCGAACCCCGTTCCCACACTAAACTCCCCGGGACCCCATCCCCCACACTGAACCCACGGGGACTTTGTTCCCCACACTGAACCCATCGGGACCCTGGTCACCACACTGAACCCACTGGGACCCCCTTCCCCGCACTGAACCCACCGGGACCCCGTTCCCCAAACCAAACCTAGTGGGACTCCGTTCCCCACATTCAACCCATCCAGACCCCGTTCCCCACACTAAATCCACCGGGACCCCGTTCCCCACACTGAACCCACCGAGTCCCCGTTCCCCACACTGATCCCACCGTGACTCCGTCCTCCACACTGAACCCACCGGGACCCTGTTACCCACACTGAACCCACCGAGACCCCGTTCCCCACACTGAACCCACCGGGACCCCGCTCCCCACACTGATCCCACCGGGACTCCATTCCCCACACTAAACTCACTGGGACCCCCGTTCCCCACACTGAACCCACTGGGACCCCCTCCCCCACAATGAACCCACCCAGACCCCATTCCCACACTAAACTCACCGGGGACCCCGTACCCAACACTGAACCCACTGGACCCCCTCCCCCACAATGAACCCACCCAGACCCCGTTCACACACTAAACTCACCGGGACCCCGTTCCCCACACTGAACCCACAGGGACCCCGTTCCCCACACTGAACCCACAGGGACCCCGTTCCCCACACTAAACCCACTGGAACCCCGTTCCCCACAGTGAACCCACGGGGACTCCGTTCCCCACACTGAACCCATTGGGACCCTAGTCCCCACACTGAACCTACTGGGACCCCGTTCCCCACACTGAACCCACCGTGACCCCGTTCCCCACACTGAACCCACCGGGACCCCCGTTCCCCACACTGATCCCACTGTGACCCCCTTCCCCACATTGAACCCACCGGGACCCCGTTCCCCCCAATTAAACTCACTGGGACCCCGTTCCCCACACTTAACCCACCCGGACCCCGTTCCCACACTAAACACACCGGGACCCCGTCCCCCACACTGAACCCACTGGGACCCCGTTCCCCACACTGAACCGACCGGGACCCCGTTCCCACACTAAACCCACTGGGACCCCGTTCCCCACACTGAACCCACGGGGACTCCGTTCCCCACACTGAACCCACCGGGACCCCCGTTCCCCACACTGAACCCACCGGGACCCCGTTCCCCACACTGAACCCACCGGGACCCCCGTTCCCCACACTGATCTCACCGGGACCCCCGTTCCCCACACTAAACCCACCAGGACCCCGTACCCCACACTGAACCCACTGGCACCCCCTCCTCCACAATGGACCCACCCGAACCCCGTTCCCACACTAAACTCCCCAGGACCCCATCCCCCACACTGAACCCACGGGGACCCCGTTCCCCACACTAAACCCCACTGGTACCCTGTTCCACACACTGAACCCACTGGGACACCGTTCCCCACACTGAACCCACCGGGACCCCGTTCCCCACACTGAACCCACCGGGACCCCGTTCCCCACAGTGATCCCACCGAGACACCGTTGCCCACACTGAACCCACCGGGACCCCGTTCCCCACACTGAACCCACCGAGACCCTTTTCCCCCACACTGAACCCACAGGGACACCGTTCCCCACACTAAACCCACTGGGATCCCGTTCCCCACACTGAACCCACCGAGACCCCATTCCCCACACTGAACCCACCGGGACCCCGTTCCCCAAACCAAACCTAGCGGGACTCCGTTCCCCACATTCAACCCATCCAGACCCCGTTCCCCACACTGAACCCACAGGGACACCCTTTCCCCACACTAAACCCACCAGGACCCTGTTCCCCACACTAAATCCACCGGGACCCCCGTTCCCCACACTGAACCCACCGAGTCCCCGTTCCCCACACTGATCCCACCGGGACTCCGTTCCCCACACTGAACCCACCGGGACCCTGTTCCCCACACTAAATCCACCGGGACCCCGTTCCCCACACTGAACCCACGGGGACCCCGCTCCCCACACTGATCCCACGGGGACTCCGTTCTCCACACTAAACTCACTGGGACCCCGTTCCCCACACTGAACCCACCCGGACCCTGTTCCCCACACTAAACCCACCAGGACCCTGTACCCCACACTGAACCACTGGGACCCCCTCCCCCACAATGAACCCACGCAGACCCCGTTCCCACACTAAACTCACCGGGACCCCCGTCTCCCCACACTGAACCCACCGGGATCCCATTCCCCACACTGAACCCACCGGGACCCCGTTCCCCAAACCAAACCTAGCGGGACTCCGTTCCCCACATTCAACCCATCCAGACCCCGTTCCCCACACTGAACCCACAGGGATACCCTTTCCCCACACTGATCCCACCGGGACTCCGTTCCCCACACTGAACCCACAGGGACCCCGTTCCCCACACTGATCCCACCGGGACTCCGTTCCCCACACTGAACCCACCGGGACCCTGTTCCCCACACTGAACCCACGGGGACCCCGTTCCCCACACTGAACCCACCGAGACCCCGTTCCCCACACTGAACCACAGGGACCCCGCTCCCCACACTGATCCCACCGGGACCCCCGTTCCCCACACTGAACCCACCCGGACCCTGTTCCCCACACTAAACCCACCAGGACCCCGTACCCCACACTGAACCCACTGGGACCCCCTCCCCCACAATGAACCCACCCAGACCCCGTTCCCACACTAAACTCACCGGGACCCCGTCCCCCACACTGAACCCACAGGGATCCCGTTCCCCACACTGAACCCACCGGGACCCCGTTCCCCACACTAAACCCACTGGGACCCCCGTTCCCCACAGTGAACCCACGGGGACTCCGTTCCCCACACTGAACCCATCGGGACCCCAGTCCCCACACTGAACCCACTGGGACCCCGTTCCCCACACTGAATGCACCGGGACCCCGTTCCCCACACTCATCCCACCGTGATCCCGTTCCCCACACTGAACCGACCCGGACCCCGTTCCCACACTAAACTCACCGGGACCCCGTCCCCCATACTGAACCCACAGGGACCCCGTTCCCCACACTGAACCCACCGGGACCCCGTTCCCCACACTAAACCCACTGGGACCCTGTTCCCCACAGTGATCCCACGGGGACTCCGTTCCCCACACTGAACCCACCGGGACCCCGTTCCGCACACTGATCCCACCGTGACCCCGTTCCCCACACTGAACCGACCAGGACCCCGTTCCCCACACTAAACCCACTGGGACCCCGTTCCCCACACTGAACCCACGGGGACCCCATTCCCCACACTGAACCCACCGGGACCTCGTTCCCCACACTGAACCCACCGGGACTCCGTTCCCCACACTGAACCCTCTGGGACCCCTTCACCCACACTGAACCCACCGGGAACCCCGTTCCCCACACTGAACCCACCGGGACTCCGTTCCCCACACTGAACCCTCCGGGACCCCTTCACCCACACTGAACCCACCGGGACCCCGTTCCCCACACTAAACCCACCAGGACCCCGTTTCCCACACTAAACCCACTGGCACCCCCTCCTCCACAATGGACCCACCCGAACCCCGTTCCCACACTAAACTCCCCGGGACCCCATCCCCCACACTGAACCCACGGGACTTTGTTCCCCACACTGAACCCATCGGGACCCTGGTCACCACACTGAACCCACTGGACCCCCTTCCCCGCACTGAACCCACCGGGACCCCGTTCCCCAAACCAAACCTAGTGGGACTCCCGTTCCCCACATTCAACCCATCCAGACCCCGTTCCCCACACTAAATCCACCGGGACCCCGTTCCCCACACTGAACCCACCGAGTCCCCGTTCCCCACACTGATCCCACCGTGACTCCGTCCTCCACACTGAACCCACCGGGACCCTGTTCCCCACACTGAACCCACCGAGACCCGTTCCCCACACTGAACCCACCGGGACCCCGCTCCCCACACTGATCCCACCGGGACTCCATTCCCCACACTAAACTCACTGGGACCCCGTTCCCCACACTGAACCCACTGGACCCCCTCCCCCACAATGAACCCACCCAGACCCCATTCCCACACTAAACTCACCGGGGACCCCGTACCCAACACTGAACCCACTGGGACCCCCCTCCCCCACAATGAACCCACCCAGACCCCGTTCCCACACTAAACTCACCGGGACCCCGTTCCCCACACTGAACCCACAGGGACCCCGTTCCCCACACTGAACCCACAGGGACCCCGTTCCCCACACTAAACCCACTGGAACCCCGTTCCCCACAGTGAACCCACGGGGACTCCGTTCCCCACACTGAACCCATTGGGACCCTAGTCCCCACACTGAACCTACTGGGACCCCCGTTCCCCACACTGAACCCACCGTGACCCCGTTCCCCACACTGAACCCACCGGGACCCCGTTCCCCACACTGATCCCACTGTGACCCCCTTCCCCACACTGAACCCACCGGGACCCCCGTTCCCCCCAATTAAACTCACTGGGACCCCGTTCCCCACACTTAACCCACCCGGACCCCGTTCCCACACTAAACACACCGGGACCCCGTCCCCCACACTGAACCCACTGGGACCCCGTTCCCCACACTGAACCGACCGGGACCCCGTTCCCACAGCTAAACCCACTGGGACCCCGTTCCCACACTGAACCCACGGGGACCCCGTTCCCCACACTGAACCCACCGGGACCCCGTTCCCCACACTGAACCCACCGGACCCCCGTTCCCCACACTGATCTCACCGGGACCCCGTTCCCCACACTAAACCCACCAGGACCCCGTACCCCACACTGAACCCACTGGCACCCCCTCCTCCACAATGGACCCACCCGAACCCCGTTCCCACACTAAACTCCCCAGGACCCCATCCCCCACACTGAACCCACGGGGACCCCGTTCCCCACACTAAACCCACTGGTACCCTGTTCCACACACTGAACCACTGGGACACCGTTCCCCACACTGAACCCACCGGGACCCCCGTTCCCCACACTGAACCCACCGGGACCCCGTTCCCCACAGTGATCCCACCGAGACACCGTTGCCCACACTGAACCCACCGGGACCCCGTTCCCCACACTGAACCCACCGAGACCCTTTTCCCCACACTGAACCCACAGGGACACCGTTCCCCACACTAAACCCACTGGGATCCCGTTCCCCACACTGAACCCACCGAGACCCCATTCCCCACACTGAACCCACCGGGACCCCGTTCCCCAAACCAAACCTAGCGGGACTCCGTTCCCCACATTCAACCCATCCAGACCCCGTTCCCCACACTGAACCCACAGGGACACCCTTTCCCCACACTAAACCCACCAGGACCCTGTTCCCCACACTAAATCCACCGGGACCCCGTTCCCCACACTGAACCCACCGAGTCCCCGTTCCCCACACTGATCCCACCGGGACTCCGTTCCCCACACTGAACCCACCGGGACCCTGTTCCCCACACTAAATCCACCGGGACCCCGTTCCCCACACTGAACCCACGGGGACCCCGCTCCCCACACTGATCCCACGGGGACTCCGTTCTCCCACACTAAACTCACTGGGACCCCGTTCCCCACACTGAACCCACCCGGACCCTGTTCCCCACACTAAACCCACCAGGACCCTGTACCCCACACTGAACCCACTGGGACCCCCTCCCCCACAATGAACCCACGCAGACCCCCGTTCCCACACTAAACTCACCGGGACCCCGTCCCCCACACTGAACCCACCGGGATCCCATTCCCCACACTGAACCCACCGGGACCCCGTTCCCCAAACAAACCTAGCGGGACTCCGTTCCCCACATTCAACCCATCCAGACCCCGTTCCCCACACTGAACCCACAGGGATACCCTTTCCCCACACTGATCCCACCGGGACTCCGTTCCCCACACTGAACCCACAGGGACCCCGTTCCCCACACTGATCCCACCGGGACTCCGTTCCCCCACACTGAACCCACCGGGACCCTGTTCCCCACACTGAACCCACGGGGACCCCGTTCCCCACACTGAACCCACCGAGACCCCGTTCCCCACACTGAACCACAGGGACCCCGCTCCCCACATTGATCCCACCGGGATCCCGTTCCCCACACTGAACCCACTGGGACCCCGTTCCCCACACTAAACCCACTGGGACCCCGTTCCCCACAGTGAACCCACGGGGACTCCGTTCCCCACACTGAACCCATCGGGACCCTAGTCCCCACACTGAACCCACTGGGACCCCCGTTCCCCACACTGAACCCACCGGGACCCCGTTCCCCCACACTGATCCCACCGTGACCCCGTTCCACACACTGAACCGACCGGGACCCCGTTCCCACACTAAACTCACCGGGACCCCCGTCCCCCACACTGAACCCACAGGGACCCCGTTCCCCAGACTGAACCCACCGGTACCCCGTTCCCCCACACTAAACCCACTGGGACCCCCGTTCCCCACAGTGAACCCACGGGGACTCCGTTCCCCACACTGAACCCATCGGGACCCTAGTCCCCACACTGAACCCACTGGGACCCCCGTTCCCCACACTGAACCCACCGGGACCCCGTTCCCCACACTGAACCCACCGAGTCCCCCGTTCCCCACACTGAACCGACCAGGACCCCGTTCCCCACACTAAACCCACTGGGACCCCGTTCCCCACACTGAACCCACGGGGACCCCGTTCCCCACACTAAACCCACTGGTACCCTGTTCCACACACTGAACCCACTGGGACAACCGTTCCCCACACTGAACCCACCGGGACCCCGTTCCCCACACTGAACCCACCGGGACCCCGTTCCCCACAGTGATCCCACCGAGACACCGTTCCCCACACTGAACCCACCGGGACCCCGTTCCCCACACACTGAACCCACCGAGACCCTTTTCCCCACACTGAACCCACAGGGACACCGTTCCCCACACTAAACCCACTGGGATCCCGTTCCCCACACTGAACCCACCGAGACCCCATTCCCCACACTGAACCCACCGGGACCCCGTTCCCCCAAACCAAACCTAGCGGGACTCCGTTCCCCACATTCAACACCATCCAGACCCCGTTCCCCACACTGAACCCACAGGGATACCCTTTCCCCACACTGATCCCACCGGGACTCCGTTCCCCACACTGAACCCACAGGGACCCCGTTCCCCCACACTGATCCCACCGGGACTCCGTTCCCCACACTGAACCCACAGGGACCCCGTTCCCCACACTGATCCCACCGGGACTCCGTTCCCCCACACTGAACCCACCGGGACCCTGTTCCCCACACTGAACCCACGGGGACCCCGTTCCCCCACACTGAACCCACCGACACCCCCGTTCCCCACACTGAACCACAGGGACCCCGCTCCCCACACTGATCCCACCGGGACCCCGTTCCCCACACTGAACCCACCCGGACCCTGTTCCCCACACTAAACCCACCAGGACCCCGTACCCCACACTGAACCCACTGGGACCCCCTCCCCCACAATGAACCCACCCAGACCCCATTCCCGCACTAAACTCACCGGGACCCCCGTCCCCCCACACTGAACCCACAGGGACCCCGTTCCCCACACTGAACCCACAGGGTCCCCGTTCCCCACACTGATCCCACCGGGACTCCGTTCCCCACACTGAACCCCACCGGGACCCCTGTTCCCCACACTGAACCCACGGGGACCCCCGTTCCCCACACTGAACCCACCGAGACCCCGTTCCCCACACTGAACCACAGGGACCCCGCTCCCCACACTGATCCACCGGGATCCCGTTCCCCACACTGAACCCACTGGGACCCCGTTCCCCCACACTAAACCCACTGGGACCCCGTTCCCCACAGTGAACCCACGGGGACTCCGTTCCCCACACTGAACCCATCGGGACCCTAGTCCCCACACTGAACCCACTGGGACCCCCGTTCCCCACACTGAACCCACCGGGACCCCGTTCCCCACACTGATCCCACCCGTGACCCCGTTCCCCACACTGAACCGACCGGGACCCCGTTCCCACACTAAACTCACCGGGACCCCGTCCCCCACACTGAACCCACAGGGACCCCGTTCCCCACACTGAACCCACCGGGACCCCGTTCCCCACACTAAACCCACTGGGACCCCGTTCCCCACAGTGAACCCACGGGGACTCCGTTCCCCACACTGAACCCATCGGGACCCTAGTCCCCACACTGAACCCACTGGGACCCCGTTCCCCACACTGAACCCACCGGGACCCCGTTCCCCACACTGATCCCACCGTGACCCCGTTCCCCACACTGAACCGACCAGGACCCCGTTCCCCACACTAAACCCACTGGGACCCCGTTCCCCACACTGAACCCACGGGGACCCCGTTCCCCACACTAAACCCACTGGTACCCTGTTGCACACACTGAACCCACTGGGACACCGTTCCCCACACTGAACCCACCGGGACCCCGTTCCCCACACTGAACCCACCGGGATCCCGTTCCCCACAGTGATCCCACCGAGACACCGTTCCCCACACTGAACCCACCCGGGACCCCGTTCCCCACACTGAACCCACCGAGACCCTTTTCCCCACACTGAACCCACAGGGACACCGTTCCCCACACTAAACCCACTGGGATCCCGTTCCCCACACTGAACCCACCGAGACCCCCATTCCCCACACTGAACCCACCGGGACCCCGTTCCCCAAACCAAACCTAGCGGGACTCCGTTCCCCACATTCAACCCATCCAGACCCCGTTCCCACACTGAACCCACAGGGACACCCTTTCCCCACACTAAACCCACCAGGACCCTGTTCCCCACACTAAATCCACCGGGACCCCGTTCCCCACACTGAACCCACCGAGTCGCCGTTCCCCACACTGATCCCACCGGGACTCAGTTCCCCACACTGAACCCACCGGGACCCTGTTCCCCACACTAAATCCACCGGGACCCCCGTTCCCCACACTGAACCCACGGGGACCCCGCTCCCCACACTGATCCCACGGGGACTCCGTTCTCCACAGTAAACTCACTGGGACCCCGTTCCCCACACTGAACCCACCCGGACCCTGTTCCCCAAACCAAACCTAGCGGGACTCCGTTCCCCACATTCAACCCATCCAGACCCCGTTCCCCACACTGAACCCACAGGGATACCCTTTCCCCACACTGATCCCACCGGGACTCCGTTCCCCACACTGAACCCACAGGGACCCCCGTTCCCCACACTGAACCCACCGACACCCCGTTCCCCACACTGAACCACAGGGACCCCGCTCCCCACACTGATCCCACCGGGACCCCGTTCCCCACACTGAACCCACCCGGACCCTGTTCCCCACACTAAACCCACCAGGACCCCGTACCCCACACTGAACCCACTGGGACCCCCCTCCCCCACAATGAACCCACCCAGACCCCGTTCCCCACACTGAACGCACCGGGACCCCGTTCCCCACACTCATCCCACCGTGATCCCGTTCCCCACACTGAACCCGACCCTGACCCCGTTCCCACACTAAACTCACCGGGACCCCGTCCCCCATACTGAACCCACAGGGACCCCGTTCCCCACACTGAACCCACCGGGACCCCGTTCCCCACACTAAACCCACTGGGACCCTGTTCCCCACAGTGAACCCACGGGGACTCCGTTCCCCACACTGAACCCATCGGGACCCTAGTCCCCACACTGAACCCACTGGGACCCCGTTCCCCACACTGAACCCACCGGGACCCCGTTCCCCACACTGAACCCACCGAGACCTTTTCCCCACACTGAACCCACAGGGACACCGTTCCCCACACTAAACCCACTGGGATCCCGTTCCCCACACTGAACCCACCGAGACCCCGTTCCCCACACTGATCCCACCGGGACTCCGTTCCCCACACTTAACCCAACGGGACCCTGTTCTCCACACTGAACCCACGGGACCCCCGTTCCCCACACTGAACCCACCGAGACCCCGTTCCCCACACTAAACTCACTGGGACCCCGTTCCCCACACTGAACCCACCCGGACCCTGTTCCCCACACTAAACCCACCAGGACCCCGTACCCCACACTAAATCCACTGGAACCCCGTTCCCCACAGTGAACCCACGGGGACTCCGTTCCCCACACTGAACCCATTGGGACCCTATTCCCCACACTGAACCCACTGGGACCCCGTTCCCCACAGTGAACCCACCGGGACCCCGTTCCCCCCAACTAAACTCACTGGGACCCCGTTCCCCACACTGAACTCACCCGGACCCCGTTCCCACACTAAATACACCGGGACCCCGTCCCCCACACTGAACCCACTGGGACCCCCGTTCCCCACACTGAACCCACCGGGACCCCCGTTCCCCAAACCAAACCTAGCGGGACTCCGTTCCCCACATTCAACCCATCCAGACCCCGTTCCCCACACTGAACCCACAGGGACACCCTTTCCCCACACTAAACCCACCGGGACTCCGTCCTCCACACTGAACCCACCGGGACCCCGTTCCCCACACTGATCCCACCGGGACTCCATTCCCCACACTGAACCCACCGGGACCCTGTTCCCCACACTGAACCCACCGAGTCCCCGTTCCCCACACTGAACCCACCGGGACCCCATTCCCCACACTGAACCCACCGGGACTCCGTCCTCCACACTGAACCCACCGGGACCCTGTTCCCCACACTGAACCCACCGAGACCCCGTTCCCCACACTGAACCCACCGGGACCCCGCTCCACATACTGATCCCACCGGGACTCCGATTCCCCACACTAAACTCACTGGGACCCCGTTCCCCACACTGAACCCACCCGGACCCTGTTCCCCACACTAAAACCCACCAGGACCCCGTACCCCACACTGAACCCACTGGGGACCCCCTCCCCCACAATGAACCCACCCAGACCCCATTCCCACACTAAACTCACCGGGGACCCCCGTACCCCACACTGAACCCACTGGGACCCCCTCCCCCACAATGAACCCACCCAGACCCCCGTTCCCACACTAAACTCACCGGGACCCCCGTTCCCCACACTGAACCCACAGGGACCCTGTTCCCCACACTGAACCCACAGGGACCCCATTCCCCACACTAAACCCACTGGAACCCCGTTCCCCCACAGTGAACCCACGGGGACTCCGTTCCCCACACTGAACCCATTGGGACCCTGGTCCCCACACTGAACCTACTGGGACCCCGTTCCCCACACTGAACCCACCGGGACCCCGTTCCCCACACTGATCCCACTGTGACCCCGTTCCCCACACTGAACCCACCGGGACCCCGTTCCCCCAACTAAACTCACTGGGACCCCGTTCCCCACACTGAACCCACCCGGACCCCGTTCCCACACTAAACACACCGGGACCCCGTCCCCCACACTGAACCCGCTGGACCCCCGTTCCCCACGCTGAACCCACGGGGACTCCGTTCCCCACACTGAACCCACCGGGACCCCGTTCCCACACTGAACCCACTGGGACCCCGTTCCCCACACTGAACCCACCGGGACCCCGTTCCCCACACTGAACCCACCGGGACCCCGTTCCCCACACTGATCCCACCGGGACTCCGTTCCCCACACTGATCCCCACCGGGACTCCGTTCCCCACACTGAACCCACCGGGACCCTGTTCCCCACACTAAATCCACTGGGAACCCGTTCCCCACACTGAACCCACGGGGACCCCGTTCCCCACACTGATCCCACGGGGACTCCGTTCTCCACACTAAACTCACTGGGTCCCCGTTCCCCACACTGAACCCACCCGGACCCTGTTCCCCACACTAAACCCACCAGGACCCCGTACCCCACACTGAACCCACTGGGACCCCCCTCCCCCCACAATGAACCCACCCAGACCCCGTTCCCACACTAAACTCACCGGGACCCCGTCCCCCACACTGAACCCACCGGGATCCCATTCCCCACACTGAACCCACCGGGACCCCCGTTCCCCAAACCAAACCTAGCGGGACTCCGTTCCCCACATTCAACCCATCCAGACCCCGTTCCCCACACTGAACCCACAGGGATACCCTTTCCCCACACTGATCCCACCGGGACTCCGTTCCCCACACTGAACCCACAGGGACCCCGTTCCCCACACTGATCCCACCGGGACTCCGTTCCCCACACTGAACCCACAGGGACCCCGTTCCCCACACTGAACCCACGGGGACCCCGTTCCCCCACACTGAACCCACCGAGACCCCGTTCCCCACACTGAACCACAGGGACCCCGTTCCCCACACTGAACCCACCGGGACCCCGTTCCCCGCACTGAACCCACCCGGACCCTGTTCCCCACACTAAACCCACCGGGACCCTGTTCCCCACACTGAACCCTCTGGGACCCCTTCACCCACACTGAACCCACCGGGACCCCGTTCCCCACACTGAACCCACCGGGACTCCGTTCCCCACACTGAACCCTCCGGGACCCCTTCACCCACACTGAACCCACCGGGACCCCGTTCCCCACACTAAACCCAGCAGGACCCCGTTTCCCACACTAAACCCACTGGCACCCCCTCCTCCACAATGGACCCACCCGAACCCCGTTCCCACACTAAACTCCCCGGGACCCCATCCCCCACACTGAACCCACGGGGACTTTGTTCCCCACACTGAACCCATCGGGACCCTGGTCACCACACTGAACCCACTGGGACCCCCTTCCCCGCACTGAAACCCACCGGGACCCCCGTTCCCCAAACCAAACCTAGTGGGACTCCGTTCCCCACATTCAACCCATCCAGACCCCGTTCCCCCACACTAAATCCACCGGGACCCCGTTCCCCACACTGAACCCACCGAGTCCCCGTTCCCCACACTGATCCCACCGTGACTCCGTCCTCCACACTGAACCCACCGGGACCCTGTTCCCCACACTGAACCCACCGAGACCCCGTTCCCCACACTGAACCCACCGGGACCCCCGCTCCCCACACTGATCCCACCGGGACTCCATTCCCCACACTAAACTCACTGGGACCCTCCGTTCCCCACACTGAACCCACTGGGACCCCCGTTCCCCACACTGAACCCACGGGGACCCCGTTCCCCACACTTAACCCACCCGGACCCCGTTCCCACACTAAACTCACCGGGGACCCCGTACCCAACACTGAACCCACTGGGACCCCCCTCCCCCACAATGAACCCACCCAGACCCCGTTCCCACACTAAACTCACCCGGGACCCCGTTCCCCACACTGAACCCACAGGGACCCCGTTCCCCACACTGAACCCACAGGGACCCCGTTCCCCACACTAAACCCACTGGAACCCCGTTCCCCACAGTGAACCCACGGGGACTCCGTTCCCCACACTGAACCCATTGGGACCCTAGTCCCCACACTGAACCTACTGGGACCCCGTTCCCCACACTGAACCCACCGTGACCCCGTTCCCCCACACTGAACCCACCGGGACCCCGTTCCCCACACTGATCCCACTGGGACCCCCTTCCCCACACTGAACCCACCGGGACCCCGTTCCCCCCAATTAAACTCACTGGGACCCCGTTCCCCACACTTAACCCACCCGGACCCCGTTCCCACACTAAACACACCAGGACCCCGTCCCCCACACTGAACCCACTGGGACCCCCGTTCCCCACACTGAACCGACCGGGACCCCGTTCCCACACTAAACCCACTGGGACCCCGTTCCCCACACTGAACCACGGGGACCCCGTTCCCCACACTGAACCCACCGGGACCCCCGTTCCCCACACTGAACCCACCGGACCCCCGTTCCCCACACTGAACCCACCGGGACCCCGTTCCCCACACTGATCTCACCGGGACCCCATTCCCCACACTAAACCCACCAGGACCCCGTACCCCACACTGAACCCACTGGCACCCCCTCCTCCACAATGGACCCACCCGAACCCCGTTCCCACACTAAACTCCCCAGGACCCCATCCCCCACACTGAACCCACGGGGACCCCGTTCCCCACACTAAACCACTGGTACCCTGTTCCACACACTGAACCCACTGGGACACCGTTCCCCACACTGAACCCACCGGGACCCCGTTCCCCACACTGAACCCACCGGGACCCCGTTCCCCACAGTGATCCCACCGAGACACCGTTGCCCACACTGAACCCACCGGGACCCCGTTCCCCACACTGAACCCACCGAGACCCCTTTTCCCCACACTGAACCCACAGGGACACCGTTCCCCACACTAAACCCACTGGGATCCCGTTCCCCACACTGAACCCACCGAGACCCCATTCCCCACACTGAACCCACCGGGACCCCGTTCCCCAAACCAAACCTAGCGGGACTCCGTTACCCACATTCAACCCATCCAGACCCCGTTCCCCCACACTGAACCCACAGGGACACCCTTTCCCCACACTAAACCCACCAGGACTCCGTTCTCCACACTAAACTCACTGGGACCCCGTTCCCCACACTGAACCCACCCGGACCCTGTTCCCCACACTAAACCCACCAGGACCCTGTACCCCACACTGAACCCACTGGGACCCCCTCCCCCCACAATGAACCCACGCAGACCCCGTTCCCACACTAAACTCACCGGGACCCCGTCCCCCACACTGAACCCACCGGGGATCCCATTCCCCACACTGAACCCACCGGGACCCCCGTTCCCCAAACCAAACCTAGCGGGACTCCGTTCCCCACATTCAACCCATCCAGACCCCGTTCCCCACACTGAACCCACAGGGATACCCTTTCCCCACACTGATCCCACCGGGACTCCGTTCCCCCACACTGAACCCACAGGGACCCCGTTCCCCACACTGATCCCACCGGGACTCCGTTCCCCACACTGAACCCACCGGGACCCTGTTCCCCACACTGAACCCACGGGGACCCCGTTCCCCACACTGAACCCACCGAGACCCCGTTCCCCACACTGAACCACAGGGACCCCCGCTCCCCACATTGATCCCACCGGGATCCGTTCCCCACACTGAACCCACTGGGACCCCCGTTCCCCACACTAAACCCACTGGACCCCGTTCCCCACAGTGAACCCACGGGGACTCCGTTCCCCACACTGAACCCATCGGGACCCTAGTCCCCACACTGAACCCACTGGGACCCCGTTCCCCACACTGAACCCACCAGGACCCCGTTCCCCACACTGATCCCACCGTGACCCCGTTCCACACACTGAACCGACCGGGACCCCGTTCCCACACTAAACTCACCGGACCCCGTCCCCCACACTGAACCCACAGGGACCCCGTTCCCCAGACTGAACCCACCGGTACCCCCCGTTCCCCACACTAAACCCACTGGGACCCCGTTCCCCACAGTGAACCCACGGGGACTCCGTTCCCCACACTGAACCCATCGGGACCCTAGTCCCCACACTGAACCCACTGGGACCCCGTTCCCCACAGTGAACCCACCGGGACCCCGTTCCCCACACTGAACCCACCGAGTCCCCGTTCCCCACACTGAACCGACCAGGACCCCGTTCCCCACACTAAACCCACTGGGACCCCCGTTCCCCACACTGAACCCACGGGGACCCCCGTTCCCCACACTAAACCCACTGGTACCCCTGTTCCACACACTGAACCCACTGGGACACCGTTCCCCACACTGAACCCACCGGGACCCCGTTCCCCACACTGAACCCACCGGGACCCCGTTCCCCACAGTGATCCCACCGAGACACCGTTCCCCACACTGAACCCACCGGGACCCCGTTCCCCACACTGAACCCACCGAGACCCTTTTCCCCACACTGAAGGACACCGTTCCCCACACTAAACCCACTGGGATCCCGTTCCCCACACTGAACCCACCGAGACCCCATTCCCCACACTGAACCCACCGGGACCCCGTTCCCCAAACCAAACCTAGCGGGACTCCGTTCCCCACATTCAACCCATCCAGACCCCGTTCCCCACACTGAACCCACAGGGACACCCTTTCCCCACACTAAACCCACCAGGACCCTGTTCCCCACACTAAATCCACCGGGACCCCGTTCCCCACACTGAAACCACCGAGTCCCCGTTCCCCACACTGATCCCACCGGGACTCAGTTCCCCACACTGAACCCACCGGTACCCTGTTCCCCACACTAAATCCACCGGGACCCTGTTCCCCACACTGAACCCACGGGGACCCCGCTCCCCACACTGATCCCACGGGGACTCCGTTCTCCACACTAAACTCACTGGGACCCCGTTCCCCACACTGAACCCACCCGGACCCTGTTCCCCACACTAAACCCACCAGGACCCCGTACCCCACACTGAACCCACTGGGACCCCCTCCCCCACAATGAACCCACCCAGACCCCGTTCCCACACTAAACTCACCGGGACCCCGTCCCCCACACTGAACCCACCGGGATCCCATTCCCCACACTGAACCCACCGGGACCCCGTTCCCCAAACCAAACCTAGCGGGACTCCGTTCCCCACATTCAACCCATCCAGACCCCGTTCCCCACACTGAACCCACAGGGATACCCTTTCCCCACACTGATCCCACCGGGACTCCGTTCCCCACACTGAACCCACAGGGACCCCGTTCCCCACACTGATCCCACCGGGACTCCGTTCCCCACACTGAACCCACAGGGACCCCGTTCCCCACACTGATCCCACCGGGACTCCGTTCCCCACATTGAACCCACCGGGACCCTGTTCCCCACACTGAACCCACGGGGACCCCGTTCCCCACACTGAACCCACCGACACCCCGTTCCCCACACTGAACCACAGGGACCCCGCTCCCCACACTGATCCCACCGGGACCCCGTTCCCCACACTGAACCCACCCGGACCCTGTTCCCCACACTAAACCCACCAGGACCCCGTACCCCACACTGAACCCACTGGGACCCCCTCCCCCACAATGAACCCACCCAGACCCCATTCCCGCACTAAACTCACCGGGACCCCGTCCCCCACACTGAACCCACAGGGACCCCCGTTCCCCACACTGAACCCACAGGGTCCCCGTTCCCCACACTGATCCCACCGGGACTCCGTTCCCCACACTGAACCCACCGGGACCCTGTTCCCCACACTGAACCCACGGGGACCCCGTTCCCCACACTGAACCCACCGAGACCCCGTTCCCCACACTGAACCACAGGGACCCCGCTCCCCACACTGATCCCACCGGGATCCCGTTCCCCACACTGAACCCACTGGGACCCCCGTTCCCCACACTGAACCCACCGGGACCCCGTTCCCCACACTGATCCCACCGTGACCCCGTTCCCCACACTGAACCGACCGGGACCCCGTTCCCACACTAAACTCACCGGGACCCCGTCCCCCACACTGAACCCACAGGGACCCCGTTCCCCACACTGAACCCACCGGGACCCCGTTCCCCACACTAAACCCACTGGGACCCCGTTCCCCACAGTGAACCCACGGGGACTCCGTTCCCCACACTGAACCCATCGGGACCCTAGTCCCCACACTGAACCCACTGGGACCCCCGTTCCCCACACTGAACCCACCGGGACCCCGTTCCCCACACTGATCCCACCGTGACCCCGTTCCCCACACTGAACCGACCAGGACCCCGTTCCCCACACTAAACCCACTGGGACCCCGTTCCCCACACTGAACCCACGGGGACCCCGTTCCCCACACTAAACCCACTGGTACCCTGTTGCACACACTGAACCCACTGGGACACCGTTCCCCACACTGAACCCACCGGGACCCCCGTTCCCCACACTGAACCCACCGGGATCCCGTTCCCCACAGTGATCCCACCGAGACACCGTTCCCCACACTGAACCCACCGGGACCCCGTTCCCCACACTGAACCCACCGAGACCCTTTTCCCCACACTGAACCCACAGGGACACCGTTCCCCACACTAAACCCACTGGGATCCCGTTCCCCACACTGAACCCACCGAGACCCCATTCCCCACACTGAACCCACCGGGACCCCGTTCCCCAAACCAAACCTAGCGGGACTCCGTTCCCCACATTCAACCCATCCAGACCCCGTTCCCCACACTGAACCCACAGGGACACCCTTTCCCCACACTAAACCCACCAGGACCCTGTTCCCCACACTAAATCCACCGGGACCCCGTTCCCCACACTGAACCCACCGAGTCGCCGTTCCCCACACTGATCCCACCGGGACTCAGTTCCCCACACTGAACCCACCGGGACCCTGTTCCCCACACTAAATCCACCGGGACCCCGTTCCCCACACTGAACCCACGGGGACCCCGCTCCCCACACTGATCCCACGGGGACTCCGTTCTCCACAGTAAACTCACTGGGACCCCGTTCCCCACACTGAACCCACCCGGACCCTGTTCCCCAAACCAAACCTAGCGGGACTCCGTTCCCCACATTCAACCCATCCAGACCCCGTTCCCCACACTGAACCCACAGGGATACCCTTTCCCCACACTGATCCCACCGGGACTCCGTTCCCCACACTGAACCCACAGGGACCCCGTTCCCCACACTGAACCCACCGACACCCCGTTCCCCACACTGAACCACAGGGACCCCGCTCCCCACACTGATCCCACCGGGACCCCGTTCCCCACACTGAACCCACCCGGACCCTGTTCCCCACACTAAACCCACCAGGACCCCGTACCCCACACTGAACCCACTGGGACCCCCTCCCCCACAATGAACCCACCCAGACCCCGTTCCCCACACTGAACGCACCGGGACCCCGTTCCCCACACTCATCCCACCGTGATCCCGTTCCCCACACTGAACCGACCCTGACCCCGTTCCCACACTAAACTCACCGGGACCCCGTCCCCCATACTGAACCCACAGGGACCCCGTTCCCCACACTGAACCCACCGGGACCCCGTTCCCCACACTAAACCCACTGGGACCCTGTTCCCCACAGTGAACCCACGGGGACTCCGTTCCCCACACTGAACCCATCGGGACCCTAGTCCCCACACTGAACCCACTGGGACCCCGTTCCCCACACTGAACCCACCGGGACCCCGTTCCCCACACTGAACCCACCGAGACCCTTTTCCCCACACTGAACCCACAGGGACACCGTTCCCCACACTAAACCCACTGGGATCCCGTTCCCCACACTGAACCCACCGAGACCCCGTTCCCCACACTGATCCCACCGGGACTCCGTTCCCCACACTTAACCCAACGGGACCCTGTTCTCCACACTGAACCCACGGGGACCCCGTTCCCCACACTGAACCCACCGAGACCCCGTTCCCCACACTAAACTCACTGGGACCCCGTTCCCCACACTGAACCCACCCGGACCCTGTTCCCCACACTAAACCCACCAGGACCCCGTACCCCACACTAAATCCACTGGAACCCCGTTCCCCACAGTGAACCCACGGGGACTCCGTTCCCCACACTGAACCCATTGGGACCCTATTCCCCACACTGAACCCACTGGGACCCCGTTCCCCACAGTGAACCCACCGGGACCCCGTTCCCCCCAACTAAACTCACTGGGACCCCGTTCCCCACACTGAACTCACCCGGACCCCGTTCCCACACTAAATACACCGGGACCCCGTCCCCCACACTGAACCCACTGGGACCCCGTTCCCCACACTGAACCCACCGGGACCCCCGTTCCCCAAACCAAACCTAGCGGGACTCCGTTCCCCACATTCAACCCATCCAGACCCCGTTCCCCACACTGAACCCACAGGGACACCCTTTCCCCACACTAAACCCACCGGGACTCCGTCCTCCACACTGAACCCACCGGGACCCCGTTCCCCACACTGATCCCACCGGGACTCCATTCCCCACACTGAACCCACCGGGACCCTGTTCCCCACACTGAACCCACCGAGTCCCCGTTCCCCACACTGAACCCACCGGGACCCCATTCCCCACACTGAACCCACCGGGACTCCGTCCTCCACACTGAACCCACCGGGACCCTGTTCCCCACACTGAACCCACCGAGACCCCATTCCCCACACTGAACCCACCGGGACCCCGCTCCACATACTGATCCCACCGGGACTCCGATTCCCCACACTAAACTCACTGGGACCCCGTTCCCCACACTGAACCCACCCGGACCCTGTTCCCCACACTAAACCCACCAGGACCCCGTACCCCACACTGAACCCACTGGGACCCCCTCCCCCACAATGAACCCACCCAGACCCCATTCCCACACTAAACTCACCGGGGACCCCGTACCCCACACTGAACCCACTGGGACCCCCTCCCCCACAATGAACCCACCCAGACCCCGTTCCCACACTAAACTCACCGGGACCCCGTTCCCCACACTGAACCCACAGGGACCCTGTTCCCCACACTGAACCCACAGGGACCCCATTCCCCACACTAAACCCACTGGAACCCCGTTCCCCACAGTGAACCCACGGGGACTCCGTTCCCCACACTGAACCCATTGGGACCCTGGTCCCCACACTGAACCTACTGGGACCCCGTTCCCCACACTGAACCCACCGGGACCCCGTTCCCCACACTGATCCCACTGTGACCCCGTTCCCCACACTGAACCCACCGGGACCCCGTTCCCCCCAACTAAACTCACTGGGACCCCGTTCCCCACACTGAACCCACCCGGACCCCGTTCCCACACTAAACACCCCGGGACCCCGTCCCCCACACTGAACCCGCTGGGACCCCGTTCCCCACGCTGAACCCACGGGGACTCCGTTCCCCACACTGAACCCACCGGGACCCCCGTTCCCACACTGAACCCACTGGGACCCCCGTTCCCCACACTGAACCCACCGGGACCCCCGTTCCCCACACTGAACCCACCGGGACCCCGTTCCCCACACTGATCCCACCGGGACTCCGTTCCCCACACTGATCCCACCGGGACTCCGTTCCCCACACTGAACCCACCGGGACCCTGTTCCCCACACTAAATCCACTGGGAACCCGTTCCCCACACTGAACCCACGGGGACCCCGTTCCCCACACTGATCCCACGGGGACTCCGTTCTCCACACTAAACTCACTGGGACCCCGTTCCCCACACTGAACCCACCCGGACCCTGTTCCCCACACTAAACCCACCAGGACCCCGTACCCCACACTGAAGCCACTGGGACCCCCTCCCCCACAATGAACCCACCCAGACCCCGTTCCCACACTAAACTCACCGGGACCCCGTCCCCCACACTGAACCCACCGGGATCCCATTCCCCACACTGAACCCACCGGGACCCCCGTTCCCCAAACCAAACCTAGCGGGACTCCGTTCCCCACATTCAACCCATCCAGACCCCGTTCCCCACACTGAACCCACAGGGATACCCTTTCCCCACACTGATCCCACCGGGACTCCGTTCCCCACACTGAACCCACAGGGACCCCGTTCCCCACACTGATCCCACCGGGACTCCGTTCCCCACACTGAACCCACAGGGACCCCGTTCCCCACACTGAACCCACGGGGACCCCGTTCCCCACACTGAACCCACCGAGACCCCGTTCCCCACACTGAACCACAGGGACCCCGTTCCCCACACTGAACCCACCGGGACCCCGTTCCCCACACTGAACCCACCCGGACCCTGTTCCCCACACTAAACCCACCGGGACCCTGTTCCCCACACTGAACCCACAGGGACCCCGTTCCCCACACTGATCCCACCGGGACTCCGTTCCCCACACTGAACCCACCGGGACCCTGTTCCCCACACTGAACCCACGGGGACCCCGTTCCCCACACTGAACCCACCGAGACCCCGTTCCCCACACTGAACCACAGGGACCCCGCTCCCCACACTGATCCCACCGGGACCCCGTTCCCCACACTGAACCCACCCGGACCCTGTTCCCCACACTAAACCCACCAGGACCCCGTACCCCACACTGAACCCACTGGGACCCCCTCCCCCACAATGAACCCACCCAGACCCCGTTCCCACACTAAACTCACCGGGACCCCGTCCCCCACACTGAACCCACAAGGATCCCGTTCCCCACACTGAACCCACAGGGACCCCGTTCCCCACACTAAACCCACTGGGACCCCGTTCCCCACAGTGAACCCACGGGGACTCCGTTCCCCACACTGAACCCATCGGGACCCCAGTCCCCACAGTGAACCCACTGGGACCCCCGTTCCCCACACTGAACCCACTGGGACCCCGTTCCCCACACTGAACCCACCGGGACCCCGTTCCGCACACTGATCCCACCGTGACCCCGTTCCCCACACTGAACCGACCAGGACCCCGTTCCCCACACTAAACCCACTGGGACCCCTTCACCCACACTGAACCCACCGGGACCCCGTTCCCCACACTGAACCCACCGGGACTCCGTTCCCCACACTGAACCCTCCGGGACCCCTTCACCCACACTGAACCCACCGGGACCCCGTTCCCCACACTAAACCCACCAGGACCCCGTTTCCCACACTAAACCCACTGGCACCCCCTCCTCCACAATGGACCCACCCGAACCCCGTTCCCACACTAAACTCCCCGGGACCCCATCCCCCACACTGAACCCACGGGGACTTTGTTCCCCACACTGAACCCATCGGGACCCTGGTCACCACACTGAACCCACTGGGACCCCCTTCCCCGCACTGAACCCACCGGGACCCCGTTCCCCAAACCAAACCTAGCGGGACTCCGTTCCCCACATTCAACCCATCCAGACCCCGTTCCCCACACTAAATCCACCGGGACCCCCGTTCCCCACACTGAACCCACCGAGTCCCCGTTCCCCACACTGATCCCACCGTGACTCCGTCCTCCACACTGAACCCACCGGGACCCTGTTCCCCACACTGAACCCACCGAGACCCCGTTCCCCACACTGAACCCACCGGGACCCCGCTCCCCACACTGATCCCACCGGGACTCCATTCCCCACACTAAACTCACTGGGACCCCGTTCCCCACACTGAACCCACTGGGACCCCCTCCCCCACAATGAACCCACCCAGACCCCATTCCCACACTAAACTCACCGGGGACCCCGTACCCAACACTGAACCCACTGGGACCCCCTCCCCCACAATGAACCCACCCAGACCCCGTTCCCACACTAAACTCACCGGGACCCCGTTCCCCACACTGAACCCACAGGGACCCCGTTCCCCACACTGAACCCACAGGGACCCCGTTCCCCACACTAAACCCACTGGAACCCCGTTCCCCACAGTGAACCCACGGGGACTCCGTTCCCCACACTGAACCCATTGGGACCCTAGTCCCCACACTGAACCTACTGGGACCCCGTTCCCCACACTGAACCCACCGGGACCCCGTTCCCCACACTGATCCCACCGTGACCCCGTTCCCCACACTGAACCCACCGGGACCCCCGTTCCCCACACTGAACCCACCGGGACCCCGTTCCCCACACTGATCCCACTGTGACCCCCTTCCCCACACTGAACCCACCGGGACCCCGTTCCCCCCAACTAAACTCACTGGGACCCCGTTCCCCACACTTAACCCACCCGGACCCCGTTCCCACACTAAACACACCGGGACCCCGTCCCCCACACTGAACCCACTGGGACCCCGTTCCCCACACTGAACCGACCGGGACCCCCGTTCCCACACTAAACCCACTGGGACCCCGTTCCCCACACTGAACCCACGGGGACTCCGTTCCCCACGCTGAACCCACCGGGACCCCGTTCCCCACACTGAACCCACCGGGACCCCCGTTCCCCACACTGAACCCACCGGGACCCCGTTCCCCACACTGATCCCACCGGGACTCCATTCCCCACACTAAACTCACTGGGACCCCCGTTCCCCACACTGAACCCACTGGGACCCCCCTCCCCCACAATGAACCCACCCAGACCCCATTCCCACACTAAACTCACCGGGGAACCCGTACCCAACACTGAACCCACTGGGACCCCCTCCCCCACAATGAACCCACCCAGACCCCGTTCCCACACTAAACTCACCGGGACCCCGTTCCCCACACTGAACCCACAGGGACCCCGTTCCCCACACTGAACCCACAGGGACCCCGTTCCCCACACTAAACCCACTGGAACCCCGTTCCCCACAGTGAACCCACGGGGACTCCGTTCCCCACACTGAGCCCATTGGGACCCTAGTCCCCACACTGAACCTACTGGGACCCCGTTCCCCACACTGAACCCACCGGGACCCCGTTCACCACACTGATCCCACCGTGACCCCGTTCCCCACACTGAACCCACCGGGACCCCGTTCCCCACAGTGAACCCACCGGGACCCCGTTCCCCACACTGATCCCACTGTGACCCCCTTCCCCACACTGAACCCACCGGGACCCCGTTCCCCCCAACTAAACTCACTGGGACCCCGTTCCCCACACTTAACCCACCCGGACCCCGTTCCCACACTAAACACACCTGGACCCCGTCCCCCACACTGAACCCACTGGGACCCCGTTCCCCACACTGAACCGACCGGGACCCCGTTCCCACACTAAACCCACTGGGACCCCGTTCCCCACACTGAACCCACGGGGACTCCGTTCCCCACACTGAACCCACCGGGACCCCGTTCCCCACACTGAACCCACCGGGACCCCGTTCCCCACACTGAACCCACCGGGACCCCGTTCCCCACACTGATCCCACCGGGACCCCGTTCCCCACACTAAACCCACCAGGACCCCGTACCCCACACTGAACCCACTGGCACCCCCTCCTCCACAATGGACCCACCCGAACCCCGTTCCCACACTAAACTCCCCAGGACCCCATCCCCCACACTGAACCCACGGGGACCCCGTTCCCCACACTAAACCCACTGGTACCCTGTTCCACACACTGAACCCACTGGGACACCGTTCCCCACACTGAACCCACCGGGACCCCGTTCCCCACACTGAACCCACCGGGACCCCGTTCCCCACAGTGATCCCACCGAGACACCGTTGCCCACACTGAACCCACCGGGACCCCGTTCCCCACACTGAACCCACCGAGACCCTTTTCCCCACACTGAACCCACAGGGACACCGTTCCCCACACTAAACCCACTGGGATCCCGTTCCCCACACTGAACCCACCGAGACCCCATTCCCCACACTGAACCCACCGGGACCCCGTTCCCCAAACCAAACCTAGCGGGACTCCGTTACCCACATTCAACCCATCCAGACCCCGTTCCCCACACTGAACCCACAGGGACACCCTTTCCCCACACTAAACCCACCAGGACTCCGTTCTCCACACTAAACTCACTGGGACCCCGTTCCCCACACTGAACCCACCCGGACCCTGTTCCCCACACTAAACCCACCAGGACCCTGTACCCCACACTGAACCCACTGGGACCCCCTCCCCCACAATGAACCCACGCAGACCCCGTTCCCACACTAAACTCACCGGACCCCGTCCCCCACACTGAACCCACCGGGATCCCATTCCCCACACTGAACCCACCGGGACCCCGTTCCCCAAACCAAACCTAGCGGGACTCCGTTCCCCACATTCAACCCATCCAGACCCCGTTCCCCACACTGAACCCACAGGGATACCCTTTCCCCACACTGATCCCACCGGGACTCCGTTCCCCACACTGAACCCACAGGGACCCCGTTCCCCACACTGATCCCACCGGGACTCCGTTCCCCACACTGAACCCACCGGGACCCTGTTCCCCACACTGAACCCACGGGGACCCCGTTCCCCACACTGAACCCACCGAGACCCCGTTCCCCACACTGAACCACAGGGACCCCGCTCCCCACATTGATCCCACCGGGATCCCGTTCCCCACACTGAACCCACTGGGACCCCGTTCCCCACACTAAACCCACTGGGACCCCGTTCCCCACAGTGAACCCACGGGGACTCCGTTCCCCACACTGAACCCATCGGGACCCTAGTCCCCACACTGAACCCACTGGGACCCCGTTCCCCACACTGAACCCACCGGGACCCCCGTTCCCCACACTGATCCCACCGTGACCCCGTTCCACACACTGAACCGACCGGGACCCCGTTCCCACACTAAACTCACCGGGACCCCGTCCCCCACACTGAACCCACAGGGACCCCGTTCCCCAGACTGAACCCACCGGTACCCCGTTCCCCACACTAAACCCACTGGGACCCCGTTCCCCACAGTGAACCCACGGGGACTCCGTTCCCCACACTGAACCCATCGGGACCCTAGTCCCCACACTGAACCCACTGGGACCCCGTTCCCCACAGTGAACCCACCGGGACCCCGTTCCCCACACTGAACCCACCGAGTCCCCGTTCCCCACACTGAACCGACCAGGACCCCGTTCCCCACACTAAACCCACTGGGACCCCGTTCCCCACACTGAACCCACGGGGACCCCGTTCCCCACACTAAACCCACTGGTACCCTGTTCCACACACTGAACCCACTGGGACACCGTTCCCCACACTGAACCCACCGGGACCCCGTTCCCCACACTGAACCCACCGGGACCCCGTTCCCCACAGTGATCCCACCGAGACACCGTTCCCCACACTGAACCCACCGGGACCCCGTTCCCCACACTGAACCCACCGAGACCCTTTTCCCCACACTGAACCCACAGGGACACCGTTCCCCACACTAAACCCACTGGGATCCCGTTCCCACACTGAACCCACCGAGACCCCATTCCCCACACTGAACCCACCGGGACCCCGTTCCCCAAACCAAACCTAGCGGGACTCCGTTCCCCACATTCAACCCATCCAGACCCCGTTCCCCACACTGAACCCACAGGGACACCCTTTCCCCACACTAAACCCACCAGGACCCTGTTCCCCACACTAAATCCACCGGGACCCCCGTTCCCCACACTGAAACCACCGAGTCCCCGTTCCCCACACTGATCCCACCGGGACTCAGTTCCCCACACTGAACCCACCGGTACCCTGTTCCCCACACTAAATCCACCGGGACCCCGTTCCCCACACTGAACCCACGGGGACCCCGCTCCCCACACTGATCCCACGGGGACTCCGTTCTCCACACTAAACTCACTGGGACCCCGTTCCCCACACTGAACCCACCCGGACCCTGTTCCCCACACTAAACCCACCAGGACCCCGTACCCCACACTGAACCCACTGGGACCCCCTCCCCCACAATGAACCCACCCAGACCCCGTTCCCACACTAAACTCACCGGGACCCCGTCCCCCACACTGAACCCACCGGGATCCCATTCCCCACACTGAACCCACCGGGACCCCGTTCCCCAAACCAAACCTAGCGGGACTCCGTTCCCCACATTCAACCCATCCAGACCCCGTTCCCCACACTGAACCCACAGGGATACCCTTTCCCCACACTGATCCCACCGGGACTCCGTTCCCCACACTGAACCCACAGGGACCCCGTTCCCCACACTGATCCCACCGGGACTCCGTTCCCCACACTGAACCCACAGGGACCCCGTTCCCCACACTGATCCCACCGGGACTCCGTTCCCCACATTGAACCCACCGGGACCCTGTTCCCCACACTGAACCCACGGGGACCCCGTTCCCCACACTGAACCCACCGACACCCCGTTCCCCACACTGAACCACAGGGACCCCGCTCCCCACACTGATCCCACCGGGACCCCGTTCCCCACACTGAACCCACCCGGACCCTGTTCCCCACACTAAACCCACCAGGACCCCGTACCCCACACTGAACCCACTGGGACCCCCTCCCCCACAATGAACCCACCCAGACCCCATTCCCGCACTAAACTCACCGGGACCCCGTCCCCCACACTGAACCCACAGGGACCCCGTTCCCCACACTGAACCCACAGGGTCCCCGTTCCCCACACTGATCCCACCGGGACTCCGTTCCCCACACTGAACCCACCGGGACCCTGTTCCCCACACTGAACCACGGGACCCCGTTCCCCACACTGAACCCACCGAGACCCCGTTCCCCACACTGAACCACAGGACCCCCGCTCCCCACACTGATCCCACCGGGATCCCGTTCCCCACACTGAACCCACTGGGACCCCGTTCCCCACACTGAACCCACCGGGACCCGTTCCCCCACACTGATCCCACCGTGACCCCCGTTCCCCCACACTGAACCGACCGGGGACCCCGTTCCCACACTAAACTCACCGGGACCCCGTCCCCCACACTGAACCCACAGGGACCCCGTTCCCCACACTGAACCCACCGGGACCCCGTTCCCCACACTAACCCACTGGACCCCCGTTCCCCACAGTGAACCCACGGGGACTCCGTTCCCCACACTGAACCCATCGGGACCCTAGTCCCCACACTGAACCCACTGGGACCCCCGTTCCCCACACTGAACCCACCGGGACCCCGTTCCCCACACTGATCCCACCGTGACCCCGTTCCCACACACTGAACCGACCAGGACCCCGTTCCCCACACTAAACCCACTGGGACCCCGTTCCCCACACTGAACCCACGGGGACCCCGTTCCCCACACTAAACCCACTGGTACCCTGTTGCACACACTGAACCCACTGGGACACCGTTCCCCACACTGAACCCACCGGGACCCCGTTCCCCACACTGAACCCACCCGGGATCCCGTTCCCCACAGTGATCCCACCGAGACACCGTTCCCCACACTGAACCCACCGGGACCCCCGTTCCCCACACTGAACCCACCGAGACCCTTTTCCCCACACTGAACCACAGGGACACCGTTCCCCACACTAAACCCACTGGGATCCCGTTCCCCACACTGAACCCACCGAGACCCCATTCCCCACACTGAACCCACCGGGACCCCGTTCCCCAAACCAAACCTAGCGGGACTCCGTTCCCCACATTCAACCCATCCAGACCCCGTTCCCCACACTGAACCCACAGGGACACCCCTTTCCCCACACTAAACCCACCAGGACCCTGTTCCCCACACTAAATCCACCGGGACCCCGTTCCCCACACTGAACCCACCGAGTCGCCGTTCCCCACACTGATCCACCGGGACTCAGTTCCCCACACTGAACCCACCGGGACCCTGTTCCCCACACTAAATCCACCGGGACCCCGTTCCCCACACTGAACCCACGGGGACCCCGCTCCCCACACTGATCCCACGGGGACTCCGTTCTCCACAGTAAACTCACTGGGACCCCGTTCCCCACACTGAACCCACCCGGACCCTGTTCCCCAAACCAAACCTAGCGGGACTCCGTTCCCCACATTCAACCCATCCAGACCCCGTTCCCCACACTGAACCCACAGGGATACCCTTTCCCCACACTGATCCCACCGGGACTCCGTTCCCCACACTGAACCCACAGGGACCCCGTTCCCCACACTGAACCCACCGACACCCGTTCCCCACACTGAACCACAGGGACCCCGCTCCCCACACTGATCCCACCGGGACCCCGTTCCCCACACTGAACCCACCCGGACCCTGTTCCCCACACTAAACCCACCAGGACCCCGTACCCCACACTGAACCCACTGGACCCCCTCCCCCCACAATGAACCCACCCAGACCCCGTTCCCCACACTGAACGCACCGGGACCCCGTTCCCCACACTCATCCCACCGTGATCCCGTTCCCCACACTGAACCGACCCTGACCCCGTTCCCACACTAAACTCACCGGGACCCCGTCCCCCATACTGAACCCACAGGACCCCGTTCCCCACACTGAACCCACCGGGACCCCGTTCCCCACACTAAACCCACTGGGACCCTGTTCCCCACAGTGAACCCACGGGGACTCCGTTCCCCACACTGAACCCATCGGGACCCTAGTCCCCACACTGAACCCACTGGGACCCCCGTTCCCCACACTGAACCCACCGGGACCCCGTTCCCCACACTGAAACCCACCGAGACCCTTTTCCCCACACTGAACCCACAGGGACACCGTTCCCCACACTAAACCCACTGGGATCCCGTTCCCCACACTGAACCCACCGAGACCCCGTTCCCCACACTGATCCCACCGGGACTTCCGTTCCCCACACTTAACCCAACGGGACCCTGTTCTCCACACTGAACCCACGGGGACCCCGTTCCCCACACTGAACCCACCGAGACCCCGTTCCCCACACTAAACTCACTGGGACCCCGTTCCCCACACTGAACCCACCCGGACCCTGTTCCCCACACTAAACCCACCAGGACCCCGTACCCCACACTAAATCCACTGGAACCCCGTTCCCCACAGTGAACCCACGGGGACTCCGTTCCCCACACTGAACCCATTGGGACCCTATTCCCCACACTGAACCCACTGGGACCCCGTTCCCCACAGTGAACCCACCGGGACCCCCGTTCCCCCCAACTAAACTCACTGGGACCCCGTTCCCCACACTGAACTCACCCGGACCCCGTTCCCACACTAAATACACCGGGACCCCGTCCCCCACACTGAACCCACTGGGACCCCGTTCCCCCACACTGAAACCCACCGGGACCCCCGTTCCCCAAACCAAACCTAGCGGGACTCCGTTCCCCACATTCAACCCATCCAGACCCCGTTCCCCACACTGAACCCACAGGGACACCCTTTCCCCACACTAAACCCACCAGGACTCCGTCCTCCACACTGAACCCACCGGGACCCCGTTCCCCACACTGATCCCACCGGGACTCCATTCCCCACACTGAACCCACCGGGACCCTGTTCCCCACACTGAACCCACCGAGTCCCCGTTCCCCACACTGAACCCACCGGGACCCCATTCCCCACACTGAACCCACCGGGGACTCCGTCCTCCACACTGAACCCACCGGGACCCTGTTCCCCACACTGAACCCACCGAGACCCCATTCCCCACACTGAACCCACCGGGACCCCGCTCCACATACTGATCCCACCGGGACTCCGATTCCCCACACTAAACTCACTGGGACCCCCGTTCCCCACACTGAACCCACCCGGACCCTGTTCCCCACACTAAACCCACCAGGACCCCCGTACCCCACACTGAACCCACTGGACCCCCTCCCCCACAATGAACCCACCCAGACCCCATTCCCACACTAAACTCACCGGGGACCCCGTACCCCACACTGAACCCACTGGGACCCCCTCCCCCACAATGAACCCACCCAGACCCCGTTCCCACACTAAACTCACCGGGACCCCGTTCCCCACACTGAACCCACAGGGACCCTGTTCCCCACACTGAACCCACAGGGACCCCATTCCCCACACTAAACCCACTGAACCCCGTTCCCCACAGTGAACCACGGGGACTCCGTTCCCCACACTGAACCCATTGGGACCCTGGTCCCCACACTGAACCTACTGGGACCCCCGTTCCCCACACTGAACCCACCGGGACCCCGTTCCCCACACTGATCCCACTGTGACCCCGTTCCCACACTGAACCCACCGGGACCCCGTTCCCCCAACTAAACTCACTGGGACCCCGTTCCCCACACTGAACCCACCCGGGACCCCGTTCCCACACTAAACACCCGAGGACCCCCGTCCCCCACACTGAACCCGCTGGGGACCCCGTTCCCCACGCTGAACCCACGGGGACTCCGTTCCCCACACTGAACCCACCGGGACCCCGTTCCCACACTGAACCCACTGGGACCCCCGTTCCCCACACTGAACCCACCGGGACCCCGTTCCCCACACTGAACCCACCGGGACCCCGTTCCCCACACTGATCCCACCGGGACTCCGTTCCCCACACTGATCCCACCGGACTCGTTCCCCACACTGAACCCACCGGACCCTGTTCCCCACACTAAATCCACTGGGAACCCGTTCCCACACTGAACCCACGGGGACCCCGTTCCCCACACTGATCCCACGGGGACTCCGTTCTCCACACTAAACTCACTGGGACCCCGTTCCCACACTGAACCCACCCGGACCCTGTTCCCCACACTAAACCCACCAGGACCCCGTACCCCACACTGAAGCCACTGGGACCCCCTCCCCCACAATGAACCCACCAGACCCCGTTCCCACACTAAACTCACCGGGACCCCCGTCCCCCACACTGAACCCACCGGGATCCCATTCCCCACACTGAACCCACCGGGACCCCGTTCCCAAACCAAACCTAGCGGGACTCCGTTCCCCACATTCAACCCATCCAGACCCCGTTCCCCACACTGAACCCACAGGGATACCCTTTCCCCACACTGATCCCACCGGGACTCCGTTCCCCACACTGAACCCACAGGGACCCCGTTCCCCACACTGATCCCACCGGGACTCCGTTCCCCACACTGAACCCACAGGGACCCCGTTCCCCACACTGAACCCACGGGGACCCCGTTCCCACACTGAACCCACCGAGACCCCGTTCCCCACACTGAACCACAGGGACCCCGTTCCCCACACTGAACCCACCGGGACCCCGTTCCCCACACTGAACCCACCCGGACCCTGTTCCCCACACTAACCCACCGGGACCCTGTTCCCCACACTGAACCCACAGGGACCCCGTTCCCCACACTGATCCCACCGGGACTCCGTTCCCCACACTGAACCCACCGGGACCCTGTTCCCCACACTGAACCCACGGGGACCCCGTTCCCCACACTGAACCCACCGAGACCCCCGTTCCCCACACTGAACCACAGGGACCCCGCTCCCCACACTGATCCCACCGGGACCCCGTTCCCCACACTGAACCCACCCGGACCCTGTTCCCCACACTAAACCCACCAGGACCCCGTACCCCACACTGAACCCACTGGGACCCCCTCCCCCACAATGAACCCACCCAGACCCCGTTCCCCCCGTTCCCACACTAAACTCACCGGGACCCCGTCCCCCACACTGAACCCACAGGGATCCCGTTCCCCACACTGAACCCACAGGGACCCCGTTCCCCACACTAAACCCACTGGGACCCCGTTCCCCACAGTGAACCCACGGGGACTCCGTTCCCCACACTGAACCCATCGGGACCCCAGTCCCCACAGTGAACCCACTGGGACCCCGTTCCCCACACTGAACCCACTGGGACCCCCGTTCCCCACACTGAACCCACCGGGACCCCGTTCCGCACACTGATCCCACCGTGACCCCGTTCCCCACACTGAACCGACCAGGACCCCGTTCCCCACACTAAACCCACTGGGACCCCTTCACCCACACTGAACCCACCGGGACCCCGTTCCCCACACTGAACCCACCGGGACTCCGTTCCCCACACTGAACCTCCGGGACCCCTTCACCCACACTGAACCCACCGGGACCCCGTTCCCCACACTAAACCCACCAGGACCCCGTTTCCCACACTAAACCCACTGGCACCCCCCTCCTCCACAATGGACCCACCCGAACCCCGTTCCCACACTAAACTCCCCGGGACCCCATCCCCCACACTGAACCCACGGGGACTTTGTTCCCCACACTGAACCCATCGGGACCCTGGTCACCACACTGAACCCACTGGGACCCCCTTCCCCGCACTGAACCCACCGGGACCCCGTTCCCCAAACCAAACCTAGCGGGACTCCGTTCCCACATTCAACCCATCCAGACCCCGTTCCCCACACTAAATCCACCGGGAACCCCGTTCCCCACACTGAACCCACCGAGTCCCCGGTTCCCCACACTGATCCCACCGTGACTCCGTCCTCCACACTGAACCCACCGGGACCCTGTTCCCCACACTGAACCCACCGAGACCCCGTTCCCCACACTGAACCCACCGGGACCCCGCTCCCCACACTGATCCCACCGGGACTCCATTCCCCACACTAAACTCACTGGGACCCCGTTCCCCACACTGAACCCACTGGGACCCCCCTCCCCCACAATGAACCCACCCAGACCCCATTCCCACACTAAACTCACCGGGACCCCGTACCCAACACTGAACCCACTGGGACCCCCTCCCCCACAATGAACCACCCAGACCCCGTTCCCACACTAAAACTCACCGGGACCCCGTTCCCACACTGAACCCACAGGGACCCCGTTCCCCACACTGAACCCACAGGGACCCCGTTCCCCACACTAAACCCACTGGAACCCCGTTCCCCACAGTGAACCCACGGGACTCCGTTCCCCACACTGAACCCATTGGGACCCTAGTCCCCACACTGAACCTACTGGGACCCCGTTCCCCACACTGAACCCACCGGGACCCCGTTCCCCACACTGATCCCACCGTGACCCCGTTCCCCACACTGAACCCACCGGGACCCCGTTCCCCACACTGAACCCACCGGGACCCCGTTCCCCACACTGATCCCACTGTGACCCCCTTCCCCACACTGAACCCACCGGGACCCCCGTTCCCCCCAACTAAACTCACTGGGACCCCGTTCCCCACACTTAACCCACCCGGACCCCGTTCCCACACTAAACACACCGGGACCCCGTCCCCCACACTGAACCCACTGGGACCCCGTTCCCCACACTGAACCGACCGGGACCCCCGTTCCCACACTAAACCCACTGGGACCCCGTTCCCCACACTGAACCCACGGGGACTCCGTTCCCCACGCTGAACCCACCGGGACCCCGTTCCCCACACTGAACCCACCGGGACCCCGTTCCCCACACTGAACCACCGGGACCCCGTTCCCCACACTGATCCCACCGGGACTCCATTCCCCACACTAAACTCACTGGGACCCCGTTCCCCACACTGAACCCACTGGGACCCCCTCCCCCACAATGAACCCACCCAGACCCCATTCCCACACTAAACTCACCGGGGAACCCGTACCCAACACTGAACCCACTGGGACCCCCTCCCCCACAATGAACCCACCCAGACCCCGTTCCCACACTAAACTCACCGGGACCCCGTTCCCCACACTGAACCCACAGGGACCCCGTTCCCACACTGAACCCACAGGGACCCCCGTTCCCCACACTAAACCCACTGGAACCCCGTTCCCCACAGTGAACCCACGGGGACTCCGTTCCCCACACTGAGCCCATTGGGACCCTAGTCCCCACACTGAACCTACTGGGACCCCGTTCCCCACACTGAACCCCACCGGGACCCCGTTCCCCACACTGATCCCACCGTGACCCCGTTCCCCACACTGAACCCACCGGGACCCCCGTTCCCCACAGTGAACCCACCGGGACCCCGTTCCCCACACTGATCCCACTGTGACCCCCTTCCCCACACTGAACCCACCGGGACCCCGTTCCCCCCAACTAAACTCACTGGGACCCCGTTCCCCACACTTAACCCACCCGGACCCCGTTCCCACACTAAACACACCTGGACCCCGTCCCCCACACTGAACCCACTGGGACCCCCGTTCCCCACACTGAACCGACCGGGACCCCGTTCCCACACTAAACCCACTGGGACCCCGTTCCCCACACTGAACCCACGGGACTCCGTTCCCCACACTGAACCCACCGGGACCCCGTTCCCCACACTGAACCCACCGGGACCCCGTTCCCCACACTGAACCCACCGGGACCCCGTTCCCCACACTGATCCCACCGGGACCCCGTTCCCCACACTAAACCCACCAGGACCCCGTACCCCACACTGAACCCACTGGCACCCCCTCCTCCACAATGGACCCACCCGAACCCCGTTCCCACACTAAACTCCCCAGGACCCCATACCCCACACTGAACCACGGGACCCCGTTCCCCACACTAAACCCACTGGTACCCTGTTCCACACACTGAACCCACTGGGACACCGTTACCCACACTGAACCCACCGGGACCCCGTTCCCCACACTGAACCCACCGGGACCCCGTTCCCCACAGTGATCCCACCGAGACACCGTTGCCCACACTGAACCCACCGGGACCCCGTTCCCCACACTGAACCCACCGAGACCCTTTTCCCCACACTGAACCCACAGGGACACCGTTCCCCACACTAAACCCACTGGGATCCCGTTCCCCACACTGAACCCACCGAGACCCCATTCCCCACACTGAACCCACCGGGACCCCGTTCCCCAAACCAAACCTAGCGGGACTCCGTTACCCACATTCAACCCATCCAGACCCGTTCCCCACACTGAACCCACAGGGACACCCTTTCCCCACACTAAACCCACCAGGACCCTGTTCCCCACACTAAATCCACCGGGACCCCGTTCCCCACACTGAACCCACCGAGTCCCCGTTCCCCACACTGATCCCACCGGGACTCCGTTCCCCACACTGAACCGACCAGGACCCCGTTCCCCACACTAAACCCACTGGCACCCCCTCCTCCACAATGGACCCACCCGAACCCCGTTCCCACACTAAACTCCCCGGGACCCCATCCCCCACACTGAACCCACGGGGACTTTGTTCCCCACACTGAACCCATCGGGACCCTGGTCACCACACTGAACCCACTGGGACCCCCTTCCCCGCACTGAACCCACCGGGACCCCGTTCCCCAAACCAAACCTAGCGGGACTCCGTTCCCCACATTCAACCCATCCAGACCCCGTTCCCCACACTAAATCCACCGGGACCCCGTTCCCCACACTGAACCCACCGAGTCCCCGTTCCCCACACTGATCCCACCGTGACTCCGTCCTCCACACTGAACCCACAGGGACCCTGTTCCCCACACTGAACCCACCGAGACCCCGTTCCCCACACTGAACCCACCGGGACCCCGCTCCCCACACTGATCCCACCGGGACTCCATTCCCCACACTAAACTCACGGGGACCCCGTTCCCCACACTGAACCCACTGGGACCCCCTCCCCCACAATGAACCCACCCAGACCCCATTCCCACACTAAACTCACCGGGACCCCGTTCCCCACACTGAATCCACAGGGACCCCGTTCCCCACACTGAACCCACAGGGACCCCGTTCCCCACACTAAACCCACTGGAACCCCGTTCCCCACAGTGAACCCACGGGGACTCCGTTCCCCACACTGAACCCATTGGGACCCTAGTCCCCACACTGAACCTACTGGGACCCCCGTTCCCCAAACTGAACCCACCGTGACCCCGTTCCCCACACTGATCCCACCGTGACCCCGTTCTCCACACTGAACCCACCGGGACCCCGTTCCCCACACTGAACCCACCGGGACCCCGTTCCCCACACTGATCCCACTGTGACCCCCTTCCCCACACTGATCCCACCGGGACCCCCGTTCCCCCCAACTAAACTCACTGGGACCCCGTTCCCCACACTTAACCCACCCGGACCCCGTTCCCACACTAAACACACCGGGACCCCGTCCCCCACACTGAACCCACTGGGACCCCCGTTCCCCACACTGAACCGACCGGGACCCCGTTCCCACACTAAACCCACTGGGACCCCGTTCCCCACACTGAACCCACGGGGACTCCGTTCCCCACACTGAACCCACCGGGACCCCGTTCCCCACACTGAACCCACCGGGACCCCGTTCCCCACACTGAACCCACCGGGACCCCGTTTCCCACACTGATCCCACCGGGACCCCGTTCCCCACACTAAACCCACCAGGACCCCGTACCCCACACTGAACCCACTGGCACCCCCTCCTCCACAATGGACCCACCCGAACCCCGTTCCCACACTAAACTCCCCAGGACCCCATACCCCACACTGAACCCACGGGGACCCCGTTCCCCACACTAAACCCACTGGTACCCTGTTCCACACACTGAACCCACTGGGACACCGTTCCCCACACTGAACCCACCGAGACCCCATTCCCCACACTGAACCCACCGGGACTCCGTTCCCCAAACCAAACCTAGCGGGACTCCGTTCCCCACATTCAACCCATCCAGACCCCGTTCCCCACACTGAACCCACAGGGACACCCTTTCCCCACACTAAACCCACCAGGACCCTGTTCCCCACACTAAATCCACCGGGACCCCGTTCCCCACACTGAACCCACCGAGTCCCCGTTCCCCACACTGATCCCACCGGGACTCCGTTCCCCACACTGAACCCACCGGGACCCTGTTCCCCACACTAAACTCACTGGGACCCCGTTCCCCACACTGAACCCACCCGGACCCTGTTCCCCACACTAAACCCACCAGGACCCCGTACCCCACACTGAACCCACTGGGACCCCCTCCCCCACAATGAACCCACCCAGACCCCGTTCCCACACTAAACTCACCGGGACCCCGTCCCCCACACTGAACCCACCGGGATCCCATTCCCCACACTGAACCCACCGGGTCCCCGTTCCCCAAACCAAACCTAGCGGGACTCCGTTCCCCACATTCAACCCATCCAGACCCCGTTCCCCACACTGAACCCACAGGGATACCCTTTCCCCACACTGATCCCACCGGGACTCCGTTCCCCACACTGAACCCACAGGGACCCCGTTCCCCACACTGATCCCACCGGGACTCCGTTCCCCACACTGAACCCACAGGGACCCCGTTCCCCACACTGATCCCACCGGGACTCCGTTCCCCACACTGAACCCACCGGGACCCTGTTCCCCACACTGAACCCACGGGGACCCCGTTCCCCACACTAAACCCACTGGTACCCTGTTCCACACACTGAACCCACTGGGACACCGTTCCCCACACTGAACCCACCGGGAACCCGTTCCCCACACTGAACCCACCGGGACCCCGTTCCCCACAGTGATCCCACCGAGACACCGTTCCCCACACTGAACCCACCGGGACCCCGTTCCCCACACTGAACCCACCGAGACCCTTTTCCCCACACTGAACCCACAGGGACACCGTTCCCCACACTAAACCCACCGGGATCCCGTTCCCCACACTGAACCCACCGAGACCCCATTCCCCACACTGAACCCACCGGGACCCCGTTCCCCAAACCAAACCTAGCGGGACTCCGTTCCCCACATTCAACCCATCCAGACCCCGTTCCCCACACTGAACCCACAGGGACACCCTTTCCCCACACTAAACCCACCAGGACCCTGTTCCCCACACTAAATCCACCGGGACCCCATTCCCCACACTGAACCCACCGGGACCCCGTTCCCCACACTGAACCCACCGGGACCCCGTTCCCCACACTGATCCCACCGGGATCCCGTTCCCCACACTAAACCCACCAGGACCCCGTACCCCACACTGAACCCACTGGCACCCCCTCCTCCACAATGGACCCACCCGAACCCCGTTCCCACACTAAACTCCCCAGGACCCCATACCCCACACTGAACCCACGGGGACCCCGTTCCCCACACTAAACCCACTGGTACCCTGTTCCACACACTGAACCCACTGGGACACCGTTCCCCACACTGAACCCACCGAGACCCCATTCCCCACACTGAACCCACCGGGACCCCGTTCCCCAAACCAAACCTAGCGGGACTCCGTTCCCCACATTCAACCCATCCAGACCCCGTTCCCCACACTGAACCCACAGGGACACCCTTTCCCTACACTAAACCCACCAGGACCCTGTTCCCCACACTAAATCCACCGGGACCCCGTTCCCCACACTGAACCCACCGAGTCCCCGTTCCCCACACTGATCCCACCGGGACTCCGTTCCCCACACTGAACCCACCGGGACCCTGTTCCCCACACTAAACTCACTGGGACCCCGTTCCCCACACTGAACCCACCCGGACCCTGTTCCCCACACTAAACCCACCAGGACCCCGTACCCCACACTGAACCCACTGGGACCCCCTCCCCCACAATGAACCCACCCAGACCCCGTTCCCACACTAAACTCACCGGGACCCCGTCCCCCACACTGAACCCACCGGGATCCCATTCCCCACACTGAACCCACCGGGACCCCGTTCCCCAAACCAAACCTAGCGGGACTCCGTTCCCCACATTCAACCCATCCAGACCCCGTTCCCCACACTGAACCCACAGGGATACCCTTTCCCCACACTGATCCCACCGGGACTCCGTTCCCCACACTGAACCCACAGCGACCCCGTTCCCCACACTGATCCCACCGGGACTCCGTTCCCCACACTGAACCCACCGGGACCCTGTTCCCCACACTGAACCCACGGGGACCCCGTTCCCCACACTAAACCCACTGGTACCCTGTTCCACACACTGAACCCACTGGGACACCGTTCCCCACACTGAACCCACCGGGACCCCGTTCCCCACACTGAACCCACCGGGACCCCGTTCCCCACAGTGATCCCACCGAGACACCGTTCCCCACACTGAACCCACCGGGACCCCGTTCCCCACACTGAACCCACCGAGACCCTTTTCCCCACACTGAACCCACAGGGACACCGTTCCCCACACTAAACCCACTGGGATCCCGTTCCCCACACTGAACCCACCGAGACCCCATTCCCCACACTGAACCCACCGGGACCCCGTTCCCCAAACCAAACCTAGCGGGACTCCGTTCCCCACATTCAACCCATCCAGACCCCGTTCCCCACACTGAACCCACAGGGACACCCTTTCCCCACACTAAACCCACCAGGACCCTGTTCCCCACACTAAATCCACCGGGACCCCATTCCCCACACTGAACCCACCGAGTCCCCGTTTCCCACACTGATCCCACCGGGACTCCGTTCCCCACACTGAACCCACCGGGACCCTGTTCCCCACACTAAATCCACCGGGACCACGTTCCCCATACTGAACCCACGGGGACCCCGCTCCCCACACTGATCCCACGGGGACTCCGTTCTCCACACTAAACTCACTGGGACCCCGTTCCCCACACTGAACCCACCCGGACCCTGTTCCCCACACTAAACCCACCAGGACCCCGTACCCCACACTGAACCCACTGGGACCCCCTCCCCCACAATGAACCCACCCAGACCCCGTTCCCACACTAAACTCACCGGGACCCCATCCCCCACACTGAACCCACCGGGATCCCATTCCCCACACTGAACCCACCGGGACCCCGTTCCCCAAACCAAACCTAGCGGGACTCTGTTCCCCACATTCAACCCATCCAGACCCCGTTCCCCACACTGAACCCACAGGGATACCCTTTCCCCACACTGATCCCACCGGGACTCCGTTCCCCACACTGAACCCACAGGGACCCCGTTCCCCACACTGATCCCACCGGGACTCCGTTCCCCACACTGAACCCACAGGGACCCCGTTCCCCACACTGATCCCACCGGGACTCCGTTCCCCACACTGAACCCACCGGGACCCTGTTCCCCACACTGAACCCACGGGGACCCCGTTCCCCACACTGAACCCACCGACACCCCGTTCCCCACACTGAACCACAGGGACCCCGCTCCCCACACTGATCCCACCGGGACCCCGTTCCCCACACTGAACCCACCCGGACCCTGTTCCCCACACTAAACCCACCAGGACCCCGTACCCCACACTGAACCCACTGGGACCCCTTCCCCCACAATGAACCCACCCAGACCCCGTTCCCACACTAAACTCACCGGGACCCCGTCCCCCACACTGAACCCACAGGGACCCCGTTCCCCACACTGAACCCACAGGGACCCCGTTCCCCACACTGATCCCACCGGGACTCCGTTCCCCACACTGAACGCACCGGGACCCTGTTCCCCACACTGAACCCACGGGGACCCCGTTCCCCACACTGAACCCACCGAGACCCCGTTCCCCACACTGAACCACAGGGACCCCGCTCCCCACACTGATCCCACCGGGATCCCGTTCCCCACACTGAACCCACTGGGACCCCGTTCCCCACACTAAACCCACTGGGACCCCGTTCCCCACAGTGAACCCACGGGGACTCCGTTCCCCACACTGAACCCATCGGGACCCTAGTCCCCACACTGAACCCACTGGGACCCCGTTCCCCACACTGAACCCACCGGGACCCCGTTCCCCACACTGATCCCACCGTGACCCCGTTCCCCACACTGAACCGACCGTGACCCCGTTCCCACACTAAACTCACCGAGACCCCGTCCCCCACACTGAACCCACAGGGACCCCGTTCCCCACACTGAACCCACCGGGACCCCGTTCCCCACACTAAACCCACTGGGACCCCGTTCCCCACAGTGAACCCACGGGGACTCCGTTCCCCACACTGAACCCATCGGGACCCTAGTCCCCACACTGAACCCACTGGGACCCCGTTCCCCACACTGAACCCACCGGGACCCCGTTCCCCACACTGATCCCACCGTGACCCCGTTCCCCACACTGAACCGACCAGGACCCCGTTCCCCACACTAAACCCACTGGGACCCCGTTCCCCACACTGAACCCACGGGGACCCCGTTCCCCACACTAAACCCACTGGTACCCTGTTCCCCACACTGAACCCACCGGGACCCCGTTCCCCACAGTGATCCCACCGAGACACCGTTCCCCACACTGAACCCACCGGGACCCCGTTCCCCACACTGAACCCACCGAGACCCTTTTCCCCACACTGAACCCACAGGGACACCGTTCCCCACACTAAACCCACTGGGATCCCGTTCCCCACACTGAACCCACCGAGACCCCATTCCCCACACTGAACCCACCGGGACCCCGTTCCCCACACTAAACCCACTGGGACCCCGTTCCCCACAGTGAACCCACGGGGACTCCGTTCCCCACACTGAACCCATCGGGACCCTAGTCCCCACACTGAACCCACTGGGACCCCGTTCCCCACACTGAACCCACCGGGACCCCGTTCCCCACACTGATCCCACCGTGACCCCGTTCCCCACACTGAACCGACCAGGACCCCGTTCCCCACACTAAACCCACTGGGACCCCGTTCCCCACACTGAACCCACGGGGACCCCGTTCCCCACACTAAACCCACTGGTACCCTGTTCCCCACACTGAACCCACCGGGACCCCGTTCCCCACAGTGATCCCACCGAGACACCGTTCCCCACACTGAACCCACCGGGACCCCGTTCCCCACACTGAACCCACCGAGACCCTTTTCCCCACACTGAACCCACAGGGACACCGTTCCCCACACTAAACCCACTGGGATCCCGTTCCCCACACTGAACCCACCGAGACCCCATTCCCCACACTGAACCCACCGGGACCCCGTTCCCCAAACCAAACCTAGCGGGACTCCGTTCCCCACATTCAACCCATCCAGACCCCGTTCCCCACACTGAACCCACAGGGACACCCTTTCCCCACACTAAACCCACCAGGACCCTGTTCCCCACACTAAATCCACCGGGACCCCGTTCCCCACACTGAACCCACCGAGTCGCCGTTCCCCACACTGATCCCACCGGGACTCAGTTCCCCACACTGAACCCACCGGGACCCTGTTCCCCACACTAAATCCACCGGGACCCCGTTCCCCACACTGAACCCACGGGGACCCCGCTCCCCACACTGATCCCACGGGGACTCCGTTCTCCAAACTAAACTCACTGGGACCCCGTTGCCCACACTGAACCCACCCGGACCCTGTTCCCCACACTAAACCCACCAGGACCCCGTACCCCACACTGAACCCACTGGGACCCCCTCCCCCACAATGAACCCACCCAGACCCCGTTCCCACACTAAACTCACCGGGACCCCGTCCCCCACACTGAACCCACCGGGATCCCATTCCCCACACTGAACCCACCGGGACCCCGTTCCCCAAACCAAACCTAGCGGGACTCCGTTCCCCACATTCAACCCATCCAGACCCCGTTCCCCACACTGAACCCACAGGGATACCCTTTCCCCACACTGATCCCACCGGGACTCCGTTCCCCACACTGAACCCACAGGGACCCCGTTCCCCACACTGATCCCACCGGGACTCCGTTCCCCACACTGAACCCACAGGAACCCCGTTCCCCACACTGATCCCACCGGGACTCCGTTCCCCACACTGAACCCACCGGGACCCTGTTCCCCACACTGAACCCACGGGGACCCCGTTCCCCACACTGAACCCACCGACACCCCGTTCCCCACACTGAACCACAGGGACCCCGCTCCCCACACTGATCCCACCGGGACCCCGTTCCCCACACTGAACCCACCCGGACCCTGTTCCCCACACTAAACCCACCAGGACCCCGTACCCCACACTGAACCCACTGGGACCCCCTCCCCCACAATGAACCCACCCAGACCCCGTTCCCACACTAAACTCACCGGGACCCCGTCCCCCACACTGAACCCACAGGGACCCCGTTCCCCACACTGAACCCACAGGGACCCCGTTCCCCACACTGATCCCACCGGGACTCCGTTCCCCACACTGAACCCACCGGGACCCTGTTCCCCACACTGAACCCACGGGGACCCCATTCCCCACACTGAACCCACCGAGACCCCGTTCCCCACACTGAACCACAGGGACCCCGCTCCCCACACTGATCCCACCGGGATCCCGTTCCCCACACTGAACCCACTGGGACCCCGTTCCCCACACTAAACCCACTGGGACCCCGTTCCCCACAGTGAACCCACGGGGACTCCGTTCCCCACACTGAACCCATCGGGACCCTAGTCCCCACACTGAACCCACTGGGACCCCGTTCCCCACACTGAACCCACCGGGACCCCGTTCCCCACACTGATCCCACCGTGGCCCCGTTCCCCACACTGAACCGACCGGGACCCCGTTCCCACACTAAACTCACCGGGACCCCGTCCCCCACACTGAACCCACAGGGACCCCGTTCCCCACACTGAACCCACCGGGACGCCGTTCCCCACACTAAACCCACTGGGACCCCGTTCCCCACAGTGAACCCACGGGGACTCCGTTCCCCACACTGAACCCATCGGGACCCTAGTCCCCACACTGAACCCACTGGGACCCCGTTCCCCACACTGAACCCACCGGGACCCCGTTCCCCACACTGATCCCACCGTGACCCCGTTCCCCACACTGAACCGACCAGGACCCCGTTCCCCACACTAAACCCACTGGGACCCCGTTCCCCACACTGAACCCACGGGGACCCCGTTCCCCACACTAAACCCACTGGTACCCTGTTCCACACACTGAACCCACTGGGACACCGTTCCCCACACTGAACCCACCGGGACCCCGTTCCCCACACTGAACCCACCGGGACCCCGTTCCCCACAGTGATCCCACCGAGACACCGTTCCCCACACTGAACCCACCGGGACCCCGTTCCCCACACTGAACCCACCGAGACCCTTTTCCCCACACTGAACCCACAGGGACACCGTTCCCCACACTAAACCCACTGGGATCCCGTTCCCCACACTGAACCCACCGAGACCCCATTCCCCACACTGAACCCACCGGGACCCCGTTCCCCAAACCAAACCTAGCGGGACTCCGTTCCCCACATTCAACCCATCCAGACCCCGTTCCCCACACTGAACCCACAGGGACACCCTTTCCCCACACTAAACCCACCAGGACCCTGTTCCCCACACTAAATCCACCGGGACCCGCGTTCCCCACACTGAACCCACCGAGTCGCCGTTCCCCACACTGATCCCACCGGGACTCAGTTCCCCACACTGAACCCACCGGGACCCTGTTCCCCACACTAAATCCACCGGGACCCCGTTCCCCACACTGAACCCACGGGGACCCCGCTCCCCACACTGATCCCACGGGGACTCTGTTCTCCACACTAAACTCACTGGGACCCCGTTCCCCACACTGAACCCACCCGGACCCTGTTCCCCAAACCAAACCTAGCGGGACTCCGTTCCCCACATTCAACCCATCCAGACCCCGTTCCCCACACTGAACCCACAGGGATACCCTTTCCCCACACTGATCCCACCGGGACTCCGTTCCCCACACTGAACTCTCAGGGACCCCGTTCCCCACACTGAACCCACCGACACCCCGTTCCCCACACTGAACCACAGGGACCCCGCTCCCCACACTGATCCCACCGGGACCCCGTTCCCCACACTGAACCCACCCGGACCCTGTTCCCCACACTAAACCCACCAGGACCCCGTACCCCACACTGAACCCACTGGGACCCCCTCCCCCACAATGAACCCACCCAGACCCCGTTCCCACACTAAACTCACCGGGACCCCGTCCCCCACACTGAACCCACAGGGACCCCGTTCCCCACACTGAACCCACCGGGACCCCGTTCCCCACACTAAACCCACTGGGACCCCGTTCCCCACAGTGAACCCACGGGGACTCCGTTCCCCACACTGAACCCATCGGGACCCTAGTCCCCACACTGAACCCACTGGGACCCCGTTCCCCACACTGAACGCACCGGGACCCCGTTCCCCACACTCATCCCACCGTGATCCCGTTCCCCACACTGAACCGACCCTGACCCCGTTCCCACACTAAACTCACCGGGACCCCGTCCCCCATACTGAACCCACAGGGACCCCGTTCCCCACACTGAACCCACCGGGACCCCGTTCCCCACACTAAACCCACTGGGACCCTGTTCCCCACAGTGAACCCACGGGGACTCCGTTCCCCACACTGAACCCATCGGGACCCTAGTCCCCACACTGAACCCACTGGGACCCCGTTCCCCACACTGAACCCACCGGGACCCCGTTCCGCACACTGATCCCACCGTGACCCCGTTCCCCACACTGAACCGACCAGGACCCCGTTCCCCACACTAAACCCACTGGGACCCCCGTTCCCCACACTGAACCCACGAGGACCCCGTTCCCCACACTGAACCCACCGGGACCTCGTTCCCCACACTGAACCCACCGGGACTCCGTTCCCCACACTGAACCCTCTGGGACCCCTTCACCCACACTGAACCCACCGGGACCCCGTTCCCCACACTGAACCCACCGGGACTCCGTTCCCCACACTGAACCCTCCGGGACCCCTTCATCCACACTGAACCCACCGGGACCCCGTTCCCCACACTAAACCCACCAGGACCCCGTTTCCCACACTAAACCCACTGGCACCCCCTCCTCCACAATGGACCCACCCGAACCCCGTTCCCACACTAAACTCCCCGGGAACCCATCCCCCACACTGAACCCACGGGGACTTTGTTCCCCACACTGAACCCATCGGGACCCTGGTCACCACACTGAACCCACTGGGACCCCCTTCCCCGCACTGAACCCACCGGGACCCCGTTCCCCAAACCAAACCTAGCGGGACTCCGTTCCCCACATTCAACCCATCCAGACCCCGTTCCCCACACTAAATCCACCGGGACCCCGTTCCCCACACTGAACCCACCGAGTCCCCGTTCCCCACACTGATCCCACCGTGACTCCGTCCTCCACACTGAACCCACCGGGACCCTGTTCCCCACACTGAACCCACCGAGACCCCGTTCCCCACACTGAACCCACCGGGACCCCGCTCCCCACACTGATCCCACCGGGACTCCGTTCCCCACACTAAACTCACTGGGACCCCCGTTCCCCACACTGAACCCACCCGGACCCTGTTCCCCACACTAAACCCACCAGGACCCCGTACCCCACACTGAACCCACTGGGACCCCCTCCCCCACAATGAACCCACCCAGACCCCATTCCCACACTAAACTCACCGGGGACCCCGTCCCCCACACTGAACCCACTGGGACCCCCTCCCCCACAATGAACCCACCCAGACCCCGTTCCCACACTAAACTCACCGGGACCCCGTTCCCCACACTGAACCCACAGGGACCCCGTTCCCCACACTGAACCCACAGGGACCCCGTTCCCCACACTAAACCCACTGGAACCCCGTTCCCCACAGTGAACCCACGGGGACTCCGTTCCCCACACTGAACCCATTGGGACCCTAGTCCCCACACTGAACCTACTGGGACCCTGTTCCCCACACTGAACCCACCGGGACCCCGTTCCCCACACTGATCCCACCGTGATCCCGTTCCCCACACTGAACCCACCGGGACCCCGTTCCCCACACTGAACCCACCGGGACCCCGTTCCCCACACTGATCCCACTGTGACCCCATTCCCCACACTGAAGCCACCGGGACCCCGTTCCCCCCAACTAAACTCACTGGGACCCCCGTTCCCCACACTGAACCCACCTGGACCCCGTTCCCACACTAAACACACCGGGACCCCGTCCCCCACACTGAACCCACTGGGACCCCGTTCCCCACACTGAACCCACCGGGACCCCGTTCCCCACACTGATCCCACTGTGACCCCATTCCCCACACTGAAGCCACCGGGACCCCGTTCCCCCCAACTAAACTCACTGGGACCCCCGTTCCCCACACTGAACCCACCTGGACCCCGTTCCCACACTAAACACACCGGGACCCCGTCCCCCACACTGAACCCACTGGGACCCCGTTCCCCACACTGAACCCACGGGGACTCCGTTCCCCACACTGAACCCACCGGGACCCCGTTCCCCACACTGAACCCACCGGGACCCCGTTCCCCACACTGAACCCACTGGCACCCCCTCCTCCACAATGGACCCACCCAAACCCCGTTCCCACACTAAACTCCCCAGGACCCCATCCCCCACTCTGAACCCACGGGGACCCCGTTCCCCACACTAAACCCACTGGTACCCTGTTCCACACACTGAACCCACTGGGACACCGTTCCCCACACTGAACCCACCGGGACCCCGTTCCCCACACTGAACCCACCGGGACCCCGTTCCCCACAGTGATCCCACAGAGACACCGTTCCCCACACTGAACCCACCGGGACCCCGTTCCCCACACTGAACCCACCGAGACCCTTTTCCCCACACTGAACCCACAGGGACACCGTTCCCCACACTAAACCCACTGGGATCCCGTTCCCCACACTGAACCCACCGAGACCCCATTCCCCACACAGAACCCACCGGGACCCCGTTCCCCAAACCAAACCTAGCGGGACTCCGTTCCCCACATTCAACCCATCCAGACTCCGTTCCCCACACTGAACCCACAGGGACACCCTTTCCCCACACTAAACCCACCAGGACCCTGTTCCCCACACTGAACCCACCGAGTCGCCGTTCCCCACACTGATCCCACCGGGACTCAGTTCCCCACACTGAACCCACCGGGACCCTGTTCCCCACACTAAATCCACCGGGACCCCGTTCCCCACACTGAACCCACGGGGACCCCGTTCCCCACACTGAACCACAGGGACCCCGCTCCCCACACTGATCCCACCGGGACCCCGTTCCCCACACTGAACCCACCGGGACCCCGTTCCCCACACTAAACCCACTGGGACCCCGTTCCCCACAGTGAACCCACAGGGACTCCGTTCCCCACACTGAACCCATCGGGACCCTAGTCCCCACACTGAACCCACTGGGACCCCGTTTCCCACACTGAACCCACCGGGACCCCGTTCCCCACACTGATCCCACCGTGACCCCGTTCCCCACCCTGAACCGACCGGGACCCCGTTCCCACACTAAACTCACCGGGACCCTGTCCCCCACACTGAACCCACAGGGACCCCGTTCCCCACACTGAACCCACCGGGACCCCGTTCCCCACACTAAACCCACTGGGACCCCGTTCCCCACAGTGAACCCACGGGGACTCCGTTCCCCACACTGAACCCATCGGGACCCTAGTCCCCACACTGAACCCACTGGGACCCCGTTCCCCACACTGAACCCACCGGGACCCCGTTCCCCACACTGATCCCACCGTGACCCCGTTCCCCACACTGAACCGACCAGGACCCCGTTCCCCACACTAAACCCACTGGGACCCCGTTCCCCACACTGAACCCACGGGGACCCCGTTCCCCACACTGAACCCACCGGGACCCCGTTCCCCACACTGAACCCACCGGGACTCCATTCCCCACACTGAACCCTCTGGGACCCCTTCACCCACACTGAACCCACCGGGACCCCGTTCCCCACACTGAACCCACAGGGACTCCGTTCCCCACACTGAACCCTCCGGGACCCCTTCACCCACACTGAACCCACCGGGACCCCGTTCCCCCCACTAAACTCACTGGGACCCCGTTCCCCACACTGAACCCACCCTGACCCCGTTCCCACACTAAACACACCAGGACCCCGTCCCCCACACTGAACCCACTGGGACTCCGTTCCCCACACTGAACCGACCGGGACCCCGTTCCCCACACTGAACCCACGGGGACTCCATTCCCCACACTGAACCCACCGGGACCACGTTCCCCACACTGAACCCACCGGGACCCCGTTCCCCACACTGAACCCACCATGACCCCATTTCCCATACTGAACCCACTGGGACCTCGTTCCCCACACTGATCCCACCGGGACCCCATTCCCCACACTGAACCCACCGGGACCTGTTCCCCACACTGAACCCACCGGGACCCCGTTCCCCACACTAAACGCGCCGGGACCCCGTTCCCCACACTGATCCCACCGGGACCCCGTTCCCCACACTAGACCCACCGGGACCCCATTCCCCACACTAAACCCACCGGGACCCCGTTCCCCACACTGAACCCACCGGGACCCCATTCCCCACACTGATCCCACCAGGACCCCGTTCCCCACAGTAATCCCACTGTGACCCTGTTCCCCTACCCTGGGGAAAAGATTGTGTGCAGTCATCCTTTCTCTGCCTCATGATTTTATACGTCTATATAACGTCATTTCTCAGTCTCCTGCGCTCCAAGGAATCAGGTCCCAGTCTGTCCTACCTGTCTCTATAACTCAGTCCCTTGAGTACTGACAGCACCCTTGTCAATCTCTTCTGCACTCTTTCTAACTTTCTATCTTACTTATATCAGGGCAATAAAATCTGAACACAATACTCCAGTCGTGCAATTACTTTATGACCTCCTGAGCTTTGTAAATAATAGCCTGATGACTGAAGGCCAATGGGCCAAAAGCTTTCCTCACCATCCTGTTCACCTGTGACACCAATTCAGGGAACCATGTACTGTACTTGTACTCCTCGGTCCCTTCTGTTCTACAACACTCTCTGCTGTTCACCGTGTGAATCCTATCCTCGTTTGTCTTCCCAAGTGATAACTTGTCAAAATTATCCGAATTAAGCTACTTTTGCCATTCCATAAGAGTGTAAGAGATAGGAGCAGAATTAGGCCATTTGGCTCATTGAGTCTATTCCGCCATTTTGTCATGGCTGATCCATTTTCCCTTTCAACCCCATTCTCCCCTTAGCCCTGACTGATCAAGAACCTATCATTCTCCACCTCAAGTACACCCAATGACCTGCCCTCCACAGCTGCCTGCGGCAATGAATTCCAGAGATTCACAACCCTCTGACTAAAGAAATTTCTCCTCATCTCCATTCTTTATAGATGTCCGTCTATTCAAAGGCTGCACTCTACTCTTCTGCTATAGGAAACATCCCCTCTACCTTGGCCTTCCAACATTCCATGACCATAAGGAACGGGAGCAGAATTAGGCTGTTTGGCCCATCGAGTCTGCTCCATCATTTCATCATGGCTGATCCAATTTTCCTCTCAGCCCCAATCTCCTGTCTTCTCCTCATATCCTTTCGTACCCTGACCAATCAAGAATATCAATCTCTGCCTTACATATACATAAGGAATTGGCGTCCACAGCTACCTGTGGAAAAGAATTCCACTCTCTGGCTAAAGAAATTCCTGCTCATCTCCTTTCTAAAAAGACATCCCTGCATTCTCAGGCTGTGTCTTTTGGTTTTAGTCTCTCCAACCATAGAAAACATCCTCTCCACATCCACTCTTAACTCCATTCGATAACTTTCAAAGAGGGTCACCCCTTATTCTTCTGAGTTCCAGTCAATACAGGCCCAGAGCCATCAAGCACTCTTCACATGACAAATCATTCAATCCTGCAATCTTTTTTGTGAACCTCTTTTGAACCCTCTCGAGTTTCAGCACCTCCTTTCTAAGGGGCCCAAGTCTTATCACTCCAAGTGAGGCGTCACCAGTTCTTTATAAACTTTCAACATTCCATCCTTGCTTTTATATTCTAGTCCTCTTGCAAAGAATGTTGACATTGCATTTGCCTTCCTCATCACAGACTCAATCTGCAAATCGTCCTTTAGGGAATCCTGCGCAAGGACTCCCAAATCCCTTTGCACCTGTTTTTTCGTATTTTCTCTGCAATTAGAAAATAGTCAACCAAACTGCATGACCATACACTTCCCGACACTGTATAGGTTTCAGTGAGATCCCCCCGCTCCACCTCATTCTTCTATATTCCAGCAAGAACAGGCCTAGAGCCATCAAATGCTCCTCATGTGATAGCCTTTTCATTCCTGATATCATTCTCATGAATCCTCTCTGAACCCTCTCCAATGCCAGAACATCCTTTCTTAGAATTGGGGTCCAAAACTCCTGACAATACTCCAAGTGAGGCCTCACATTGAAACATAGAAAACAGCTGCAGGAGTAGGCCATTCAGCCCTTCGAGCCTGCGCTGCCATTCAGTACGATCATGGCTGATCATCCAACTCAGAACCCTGTACCTGCCTTCTCTCCATACCCCCTGATCCCCTTAGCCACAAGGGCCATATCTAACTCCCTCTTAAATATAGCCAGTGAACTGGCCTCAACTGTTTCCTGTGGCAGAGAATTCCACAGATTCGCCACTCTGTGTGAAGTAGTTTTTCCTCATCTTGGTCCTAAAAGGCTTCCCCTTTATCCTCAAACTGTGACCCCTCGTTCTGGACTTCCCCAACATCGGGAACAATTTTCCTGCATCTAGCCTGTCTAATCCCTTTAGAATTTTATACGTTTCAATAAGATCCCCCCTCAATCTTCTAAATTCCAGAGAATATAAGCCTAGTCAATCCAGTCTTTTATCTTATGAAAGTCCTGCCATCCCAGGAATCAATCTGGTGAACCTTCTTTGTACCCCCTCTATGGCAAGAATGTCTTTCGTCAGATTAGGGGACCAAAACTGCACACACTGCTCCAGGTGTGGTCTCACCAAGGCCTTGTACAACTTCAGTAGTACCTCCCTGCCTCTGTACTCGAATCCTCTTGCTATGAATGCCAGCATGCCATTCGCCTTTTTCACCGCCTGCTGTACCTGCATGCCCACTTTCAATGACTGGTGTACAATGACATCCAGGTCTCGTTGCACCTCCCCTTTTCCTAATCGACCACCATTCAGATAATAATCTATTTTCCTGTTCTTGCCACCAAAGTGGATAACCTCACATTTATCCACATTAAATTGCATCTGCCATGAATTTGCCCACTCACCTAACCTATCCAAGTCACCCTGCATCCTTTTAGCATCCTTCTCACAGCTAACACTGCTCCCCAGCTTCGTGTCATCCGCAGTCTTGGAGATGCTGCATTTAATTCCCTCGTCTAAGTCATTTATATTGTAAACATCTGGGGTCCCAGCACTGAGCCTTGTGGTACCCCACTAGACACTGCCTGCCATTCTGAAAAGGTCCCGTTTATTCCCACTCTTTGCTTCCTGTCTGCCAACCAATTCTCTATCCACATCAATACCACACCCCCAATACTGTGTGCTTTAAGTTTGCACGCTAATCTCCTGTGTGGGACCTTGTCAAAAGCCTTTTGAAAATCCAAATATACCACATCCACTGGTTCTCCCCTATGCACTCTACTAGGTACATCTGAAAAAATTCTATGAGATTCATCAGACATGGTTTTCCTTTCACAAATCCATGCTGACTTTGTCTGATGATTTCACCGCTTTCCAAATGTGCTGTTCTCACATCTTTCATAACTGACTCTAGCACTTTCCCCACCACCAATGTTAGGCTAACCAGTCTATAAATCCCCGGTTACTCTCTCCTTCCTTTTTTAAAAAGCAGGGTTACATTAGCCACCCTCCAATCCTCAGGAACTAATCCAGAATCTAAAGAGTTTTGAAAAATTATCACTAATGCGTCCACTATTTCTTGGCCACACTTCCTAAGCACTCTGGGATGCAGACCATCTGGCTCTGGGGATTTATCTGACTTCAATCCCTTCAATTTATCTAATATCACTTCCCTACTAACATGTATTTCCCTCAGTTCCTCCATCTCACTGGACCCTCGGTCCCTTACAATTTCCGGAAGATTATTTATGTCCTCCTTAGTGAAGACAGAACCAATGTAGTTATTCAATTGGTCTGCCATGTCTTTGTTCCCCATGATTAATTCACCTGTTTCTGACTGTAAGGGACCTACATTTGTCTTAACCAATCTTTTTCTTTTCACATATCTATCATAGCTTTTACAGTCAGTTTTTATGTTCCCTGCCAGTTTTCTCTCATAGTCTTTTTTTCCTTTCCTAATTAAGCCCTTTGTCCTCCTCTGCTGGACTCTGAATTTCTCCCAGTCCTCAGGTGTGCCACTTTTTCTGGCTAATTTGTATGTTTCTTCTTTGGAATTGATACTATCCCTAATTTCCCTTGTCAGCCACGGGTGCACTACCTTCCCTGGTTTATTCTTTTGCCAAACTGGGATGAACAATTGTTGCAGTTCATCCATGCGATCTTTAAATGCTTGCCATTGCATGACAAGATTGCTAACTAACCCTTCCTCATTGCTCCCACCAGTGCCTTATATAAAGCTTCAGTATTACATCCTCGCTTTTATATTCTAGCCCTTTTGAAATTAATGCATTTGCCTTCCTCACCACTGACTCAACCTGAAAGTTAGCATTTAGGGAACCCTTCACGAGAATTCCCAAGACCCTTTGCACGTCAGAGTTTTGAAATTTCTGTGCATTTAAAAAATAGTCAATGCTTTTGTTCCTTCTTCCACAGTGCATGACCATACACTACCCAACACTGTATTCCATCTGCCACTTCTTTGTCCACTCTTCTAATCTGTGTAAGTCCCTCTGTGGTTCCCCGTTTCCTCAGTACGACCTGCCCCTCCGCATATCGTTGTATTGTCTGCAAACTTGACCACAAAGCCATTGATTCCATCATCCAATCATTGACATATATTGTAAAAAGAAGCTGTCCCAATACTGACCCTTATGGAACACTGCTAGTTACCGGCAGCCAACCAGCAAATGCTCCCTTTGTTCCCACTCTTTGTCTTCTGCCCATCAGCCTATGTCCTTTCCATGCTGGTAGCTTTCCCAATCAGTCAGTCCTGAAATCCGGGGTTGGCGGCTATGCACCTCCAGCTTCCTCGATCTTGCGCTCTTTTTCTGGCTTCAGCATAACTCAACCCAGTCCATTGCCTGACATTATCGTACCAAGTGGTTCGCTGCCTTCCTCTTTCCCTCTTTCCTTCTATCATCCCTTCCAATAACAATTTCTGCAGTCCACCACCTCCTAACAAGTGCCCGGCATAGTCCAGCTTCCTCTTCTGCACCGCTTTCCCAATACCACGGGCTTTTAACTTGTTAAGCAGCCTCACCTGCATCACCTTGTCAATGGCCTTCTGAAAATCCAAGTATTCAACAGCCACTGATTCTCTTTTGTCTATCCAGCTTGTTATTTCTTCAAAGAATTCTAGCAGGTTTGTCAGGCAGGGCGTTCCCTTAAGGAAACCACGTGGATTCTGGCCTGTTTTATCATATGCCTCCAAGTACCCTGGGACCTCACCCTTAACAATTGACTGCAACATCTTCCCAACCACTGAGGTCAGGTTAACTATAATATCCTGTCTTCTGCCTCCTTCCCTTTTTGAAGAGTGGAGTGATATTTGCAATTTGCCAGTCCACGCCAGAGTCTAGTGAGTCCTGAAAGATCATTACTAATGCCTCTGCAGCCTCTTCAGCCACCCCTTTCAGAACCCTGAGATGTAGTCCATGTGGGCCAGGTGAGTTATCTACCATCAAACCTTTCAGCTTCCCAAGCACCTTCTCTTCTCTCTAGTAATAGCGATTGCACTCATTTCTGGCCCCTGACACTCTCGAACTTCTGGCATACTGCTAGAGTCTTCAACAGCGATACAAAATGCTTATTCAGTTCGTCTGCCATTTCCTTGTCCCCTTTTACTACCTCCCTGTGGTTGTTTTCTGGTGGTACAATGTCTCTTACCTCTATTTTACTCTTAGTATATCTGAAAAAACTTTTGGTATCGTCTTAGGTATTATTGCCTAGCTTACCTTAATATTCCGTCTTTTCCTGCCTTATGACTTTTTTCAGTTGCCTTCAGTTGGTTTTCAAAAGCATTCCAATCCTCAGTTTACTTACCAAGTTAATCAAGCTCCAAACCCTGTGTCTCTTAGCCCTCTACAACCATTTGCTTGACTTCCTCATCAGTCAGTGCCGTTCAGAAATAACGTCTCCTCCTCGCTGACAATGAACCCTGCTGCACCTCAAGAATGCATGCGAAGCCCACTCATGGATTGTGTGGTTAGGCACACCCTCTATAAATCTGCCGATGACGCAACTGTTGTTGGCAGAATTCCAGATGGTTGTGAGGAGGTGTACAGAAGTGAGATAGATAAGCTGGTTGAGTGGTGTTGAAATAACAACCTTACACTCAATGCCAGTAAGACCAAGGATTTGATTGTGGACTTAAGGAAGGAGAAGTCGAGAGAACACACTCCAGTCCTCATTGCGGGATTAGCGGTGGAGAGGGTGAGCAGTTTCATGTTCCTGGGTGTCGGCGTCTCTGAAGATCTATCGTGAGACCAGCATATTGATGCAATTATACAGTGGCTATATTTCTTTGGGGTGTTGGCGCATGGCCAAGTGGTTAAGGTGTCGGTCTAGTGATCTGAAGGTCGCTAGTTCGAGCCTCAGCTGAGGCAACGTGTTGTGTCCTTGAGCAAAGCACTTAACCACACATTGCTCTGCGACGACTCTGGTGCCAAGCTGTATGGGTCCTAGTGCCCTTCCCTTGGACAACATCGGTGGCATAGAGAGGAGAGACTTGCAGCATGGGCAACTGCCGGTCTTCCATAGAACCTTGCCCAGGCCTCAGTCAACATCGAAATCGATGGACAGCCGAAGAAGAAGAAGAAGATTTCTTTGGGAGTGTGAGGAGACTTGGAATGTCACCAAAGACACTCGCAAGTTTCTACAGATGTACCATTCTGACTGGCTGCGTCACTGTCTGCTATGGAGGGACCACTGCACAAGATTGGAAAAGAAAAGACAGAAAGGTGGTATCTCAGTCAGCTCCATCACGGAGGAAATCTCCAAAAGGCAATGCCTCAAAAAGGTGGCGTCTATCATTAAAGACCCCCATCACCCAGGACATGCTCCCTTCTCATTACTACCATCAAGGTGGAGGTACAGGAACCCGAAATACACACACATGCAACGTTTTAGGAACAGTTTTTTCATTCACTTTCCGAACGGACAATGAACCCTTGTACACTATTTTCTCTTTTTTTGCTCTCTTTTTGCACTACATATTTAATTTATTTTTAATATACATTTCTTATATTTATAGTTTTTTATCGACTGCAATATACTGCTACTGCAAAATGACATATTCCAGTGATATTAAACCCGATTCTTCTCTGTCCACAATACTATTTTAGTGTTATCTTTCTCTCCCTTCCTCCTTCTCTCGCCCTATCCTATCTCCCTCATTCACTCCCCATCTCTCTCTCTCACTGCCCCTTCTCTCTCTCCCCATCTCTCTTTCCCACTCTCTCTCCCCAGCTCTCACACTCTCCCCAGTTCTTTCTCTCCCTTCCGAGCTTTCGCTCTCCCTCCCATCTCTCTCCCTCCCTCCCCATCTTTCTCTCTCCATCTCTCTCCCTTCCTATCTCTATCTCTCTCTCCCTTCTGATCTCTCTCTGTCCCTATCTCTCAGTCCCTCCCCATCTTTCTCTCTCCATCTCTCTCCCTCCCCATCTCTCTCACCCATTCTCCATCTTTCTCTCTCCCTTTCTATCTCTCTCTCTCTTGATCTCTCCCTCCCCATCTCACGCTCTCTCCTTGCCCATCTCTCTCTGTCCCCATCTCTCTGTCCCTCCCCTCCTCTCTCTCCCTCCTGATCTCTCTCTCTCTCTCACCCCATCTCTCTCTCACCCCACCTCTCCCTCTCACCCCATCTCTCTCTCACCCCATCTCTCTCTCTCTCACCCCATCTCTCTCTCACCCCACCTCTCTCTCCCTCCGCATCTCTCACCCATTCTCCATCTTTCTCTCTCCCTTTCTATCTCTCTCTCTCTTGATCTCTCCCTCCCCATCTCACGCTCTCTCCTTGCCCATCTCTCTCTGTCCCCATCTCTCTGTCCCTCCCCTCCTCTCTCTCCCTCCTGATCTCTCTCTCTCAACCCATCTCTCTCTCACCCCATCTCTCTCACCCCACCTCTCTCACTCACCCCATCTCTCTCTCTCACCCCACCTCTCTCTCACCCCACCTCTCTCTCTCACGCCATCTCTCTCTCACCCCACCTCTCTCTCACCCCATCTCTCTCTCTCACCCCATCTCTCTATCTCCTTCCCCATCTCTCTTCCTCTCCCCTATCTAATTACAACCCTGTGCCGTACACAATTGTTCATACTCTTCTCTTTCTCCCTTTCTCCTCAGCCGCCGGGACCTGGACATCGAACGAGAGGGTGGTGGGTCTCTCAAGTAAGGATTTTTATTTGGGTTCTGTCCTTGTTTTCCACGCCTTGGCCCCATGCCCTGGGTCTGCCTGTAGACCTCACCAGAGCCTGGGCAGGGATATGGAGCCCGAGGCAAATAGACCCCCTGGGACTCCACATCTTCCAGTTCTGGTTGTGAAACTCAAATGTGTGAGACGGTGTGTGAGATGTGGGGTTGGGAGAGAAAGGGCCATGTGGGAGGAGAGAGAGATAGGTGACAAGAGAGAGAGGGATGTGGAGACAAGAGAGGGAGAGATGCGGAGGGACATGAGGGAGACGGAGAGAAGGAAGAGATGGAATGAGAAAGAGAATTGAAATGCAAGGAGAGGGGGAGATAGGTGGAGAGAGATGGAAAGAGGGAGGGAAGAGGGAAATGCAAGAAGGGAGAGAAAAATGGGGGAGGAAGGAAAACAGCTGGAGTAATAGAAAGGGGAGGAGGGAGAGAGATGGGGAAGGATGGAGAGATGGAAGGAAGAAGAGATTGGGAGGGAGTAAGAGATGGGAGGGAGGGAGCAATGAGGAGGGAAAGAGTGTGAGGTTTGGATAGAGAGATGGAAAGAACAGGTGGCGAGGGAGAGAAAGATGGTGTGGGAGGGAGTGATGAGGAGGAAGTGAGGGGAAAGAATAAAAAGTAGTGGGCAGAGAAATGGGGGAGAAAGAGAAATGGAGGGATGTAATGAGCGGCCGAGACAGATACGGGAAGAAATAGAATAAAGTATAAGAAGAATGTGAGGCAGGAAGGAAAAGGGAAATGCGCAGGGAGAGGGTCAGTTCTCATTCCCCCTCCCTAGGGCTCTTCGTGGCTCCCACACCAACATCCACTCCCGCCACCCGCCAAACCCCAGGGTGAAAGGTTGATGTCCTCAGGGGCCTGATTGCCCCCTCCCCGGGCTCGTGACCCTTGACTTGCTGGCATGAACTTCTCCCTCTGTTCTGCCCCACCCACAGGTGCCCAGTGATGCTGGTGGTGGGAGACCAGGCCCCTCATGAGGATGCTGTGGTAAGATGCTCGTCTGACACCTTCTCTCCCCAACTCTACCCCTGCATGTCACGGGGAGGAGTCTGTTGTTGGGTCCTCCCGGTCTGCCTCGCGGCTTCTGGACAGTAGGATCTGCGTCCCAACACCTCCAACGCGGTATCCGCCACAACTTGCCCGTGTGTTGTGGCCCCTCCCCTTCAAACTGCTCCCCAGAGACCCCCCAAAGTGAAAGAAATCCACTTCTCCTTCCCCTTTCAGCAGCGTTCTGTTAATGCACAACGAAGGCTCCCCACCGTGAGAGGGGATCGGAAAGTTCCAGGAAGACTCGGACATGTGGCATCTGCGGAGAGAAATGTGCTGGGTCCGGGGCTCTCCTTGGGGGGTGGCGGTGGGTGGGGAGAATGGGAGGGAGTAAGGAGGGCTGGAGTGGGCAAAATGGAAAGATGGTGAAAGGGGAGATGAAACGTGTTGAAGATTTAGACAGAAGGAAGTGGGAGAAAGAGATAAGAAGGCTTTGTGGGAGAGAGGGAGAATGGGATGAGGGAGTGGAGAGAGGAGAGGGGGATGGGTTGGGGGAGAATGGGGAGGGAGGGAAAGAAAGAGAAGGGGTGGTAGAGAGGGAGAAGTGGGGGAAAGTGAGGTAAATCAGAGAGGGAGAAAAGGAATAGAAAGAGGGAGAGTGGCGGAAGGGGTCAGAGAGCCGGGGGGAGGGGAAGAGGGTGGAGGGAAAGAGAGAATGGGAGACAGACAGAGTGAAAGAGAGAGTGGAAGAGAGGGAAAGGGAGAGAGAGTGTAAGAGAGAGGAAGAAAGGATGAGTTGAGAGAGTGCCCCACCTGTCCTAATTCTGATGGAGGATCTTTGACTTGAAACGTTAATTCGATTTCCCTCTCCACAGAAGCTGTTGACCTGCTAAGGGTTTTGATCACTCTGTTTTCGTAATTACAAGCTTTCCAGGAATTTTCCTGACTGACCCACAGTCAGGCCCTGGGGCAAAATCCCAGACTGGGTAGGGGAGTTTGTGTTAGGGACTTCCTTCCATCCTCAGGGCTGAGGCAAAATCTCTGACTGGGTTGGGGAGTTTGTGTTGGGAACTTCCTGCCACCCTCAGGCACTGGAGTGAAATCCCTGACTGGGTAGTTCAGGTTGGGGGCGAGGTTGTAGGAAGTTCAAGCAACTTTCAGTCGGAAGAGTTCAGATCGACTAATGGAGAGTCAGAGCTACCAGAATGCACAGCAGCAAAGAAACTGCCTGATTTATGACTTGCACCAAGATGCAAGATAGGAGAGGTTGGAATTTTGTTCAGTTTAGACCTGGCTCTCCCCTATCTCCCCTGGCTCTCCCCTCTGACTGCTTTCATCCACAGTAGTTGGTGGGGTGGGTCGATGTGGCTGTCAGCTGAGGAGAGGCTTGGTTTCAGAGGGGCTTGGCGTTGGAGGGCTGCTGCTCCCAGAATGCAATGGGTAAGAGAAAGTCCTCTATCAGTCTATGGGCCTTCATCAATCGTGGGATTGAGTTTAGGAGCCCAGAGGTAATGTTGTAGCTATATAGGACCCTGGTCAAACCCCATTTTGAGTACTGTGCTCAGTTCTGGTCACTTCACTAGAGGAAGGATGTGGAAACCATAGAAAGGCTGCAGAGGAGATTTACAAGGACGTTGCCCGGATTGGGGAGCATGCTTTATGAGAATTGTAAACACGAGGAATTCTGCAGATGCTGGAAATTCAAGCAACACACATCAAAGTTGCTGGTGAACGCAGCAGGCCAGGCAGCATCTCTAGGAAGAGGTACAGTTGATGTTTCGGGCTGAGACCCTTCATCAGGACTAACTGAAGGCAGAGCTAGTAAGAGATTTGAAAATGGGAGGGAGAGGGGGAGATTCAAAATGATAGGAGAAGACGGGGGCGGGGGGAGGGATGGAGCCGGGAGCTGTACAGATGATTGGCAAAGGGGATACAAGAGGATCATGGCACAGGAGGCCCAGGGAGAAGGAAAGGGGGGGGGGAACCCAGAGGATGGGCAAGGGGTATAGTCAGAGGGACAGAGGGAGAAAAAGGAGAGAAAGAAAGAATGTGTGTATATAAATAAATAACGGATGGGGTACGAGGGGGAGGTGGGGCATTAGCGGAAGTTAGAGAAGTCAATGTTCATGCCTCAGGTTGGAGGCTACCCAGACGGAATATAAGGTGTTGTTCCTCCAACCTGAGTGTGGCTTCATCTTTACAGTAGAGGAGGCCGTGGATAGACATGTCAGAATAGGAATGGGATGTGGAACTGCCAGAGAAAGCAGGATCTTCCAGTGGCCACACATTTTAATTCCACATCCATTTCTATGTTTCTATGCGTCTATACAAATGCATCTCTCCACTCCATCTCCTCCTCTGTTTAATGACCTCTCTGGCCAGGGAACCCAGCTGCACTGCTCCCTCCCTCCTATTCACCCAACCCTCAACTACTTTGTTGCAAGGAAAACAAAATAAAAACAGAGTCCTCTGGACCCTTCTCCAGGACCCTCAATCTCTCTGCATTGTGCTGGGTGGCTGGGTGCTCTGGCACGGACTAGGGGTCAGGTTTCTGGGGTTGTACCTCTGCTCCGTCTTCACTCGCTGCGTTGTCGAATAATCTACACCTCGTCAAATGTTCCAGGTGGAGTGCAACTCGAAACTGGACCCCACTCAGACGTCCTTCCTCAAGGTAGGGGAGTTAACAGTTAGTTAGCGGGTGGGGGGGGGCTGATTTTAGAAGGAGGGGCGATGGGGGTTGTCTTACTCCCCATTCGGTAGGTGGCCCTGGGATCTGGAAACTGATGTAGGTTGTGAACAATTCGAGTTTGAGTGTGGTGGGAAGAAATGGGAAGGGGTGGGGTCCATTGGGATTGTGGATGGTGGGAGTGAATGGGAAGGGGTGGGGTCCATTGGGATTGTGGATGGTGGGAGTGAATGGGAAGGGGTGGGGTCTGTTGGGATTGTGGATGGTGGGAGTGAATGGGAAGGGGTGGGGTCCATTGGGATTGTGGATGGTGGCAGTGAATGTGAAGGGGTGGGGTCTGTTGGGATTGTGGATGGTGGGAATGAATGGGAAGGGGTGAGGTCTATTGGGATTGTGGATGGTGGGAGTGAATGGGAAGGGGTGGGGTCTGTTGGGATTGTGGATGGTAGGAGTGAATGGGAAGGGGTGGGGTCTGTTGGGATTGTGGATGGTGGGAGTGAATGGGAAGTGGTGGGGTATGTTGGGATTGTGTATGTTGGGAGTGAATGGGAAGGGGTGGGGTCTATTGGGATTGTGGATGGTGGGAATGAATGGGAAGGGTGGGTCCATTGGGATTGTGTATGGTGGGAGTGAATGTGAAGGGGTGGGGTCCATTGGGATTGTGTATGGTGGGAGTGAATGGGAAGGGGTGGGGTCTGTTGGGATTATGGATGGTGGGATTGAATGGGAAGTGGTGGGGTATGTTGGGAGTGAATGGGAAGGGGTAGGGTCTATTGGGATTGTGGATGGTGGGAATGAATGGGAAGGGGTGGGGTCTATTGGGATTGTGTATGGTGGGAGTGAATGGGAAGGGGTGGGGTCTGTTGGGATTGTGGATGGTGGGAGTGAATGGGAAGGGGTAGGGTCTGTTGGGATTGTGGATGGTGGGATTGAATGGGAAGGGGTGGAGTCTGTTGGGATTGTGGATGGTGGGAATGAATGGGAAGGGGTGGAGTCTTGGGATTGTGTATGGTTGGAGTGAATGGGAAGGGGTGGGGTCTGTTGGGATTGTGGATGGTGGGAATGAATGGGAAGGGGTGAGGTCTATTGGGATTGTGTATGTTGGGAGTGAATGGGAAGGGGTGGGGTCTATTGGGATTGTGGATGGTGGGAATGAATGGGAAGGGGTGGGGTCTGTTGGGATTATGGATGGTGGGATTGAATGGGAAGTGGTGGGGTATGTTGGGAGTGAATGGGAAGGGGTAGGGTCTATTGGGATTGTGGATGGTGGGAATGAATGGGAAGGGGTGGGGTCTATTGCGATTGTGTATGGTGGGAGTGAATGGGAAGGGGTGGAGTCTGTTGGATTGTGTACGGTGGGAGTGAATGGGAAGGGGTGGGGTCTGTTGGGATTGTGTATGTCTGGAGTGAATGGGAAGGGGTGGGGTCTGTTGGATTGTGTACAGTGGGAGTGAATGGGAAGGGGTGGAGTCTGTTGGGATTGTGGATGGTGGGAATGAATGGGAAGGGGTGGAGTCTGTTGGGATTGTGGATGGTGGGAATGAATGGGAAGGGGTGGAGTCTGTTGGGATTGTGGATGGTGGGAGTGAATGGAAGGGGTGGGGTCCATTGGGATTGTGTATGGTGGGAGAGAATGGGAAGGGGTGGGGTCTGTTGGGATTGTGGATGGTGGGAATGAATGGGAAGGGGTGGAGTCTGTTGGGATTGTGGATGGTGGGAGTGAATGGAAGGGGTGGGGTCTGTTGGATTGTGTACAGTGGGAGTGAATGGGAAGGGGTGGGGTCTGTTGGATTGTGAACGGTGGGAGTGAATGGGAAGGGGTAGGGTCTGTTGGGATTGTGGATGGTGGGAATGAATGGGAAGGGGTGGGGTCTATTGGGATTGTGTATGGTGGGAGTGAATGGGAAGGGGTGGAGTCTGTTGGGATTGTGTATGGTGGGAGTGAATGGAAGGGGTGGGGTTCCATTGGGATTGTGTATGGTGGGAGTGAATGGAAGGGGTGGGGTCCATTGGGATTGTGTATGGTGGGAGAGAATGGGAAGGGGTGGGGTCTGTTGGGATTGTGTATGGTGGAAGTGAATGGAAGGGGTGGGGTCCATTGGGATTGTGTATGGTGGAGAGAATGGGAAGGGGTGGGGTCTGTTGGGATTGTGGATGGTGGGAGTGAATGGAAGGGGTGGGGTCCATTGGGATTGTGTTTGGAGAGTGAATGGGAAGGGGTGGGGTCTGTTGGATTGTGTACAGTGGGAGTGAATGGGAAGGGGTGGAGTCTGTTGGGATTGTGGATGGTGGGAGAGAATGGAAGGGATGGGGTCCATTGGGATTGTGTATGGTGGGAGAGAATGGGAAGGGGTGGGTCTGTTGGGATTGTGTATGGAGAGTGAATGGGAAGGGGTGCAGTCAGTTGGGAATCGTTTGGAGGGTGGCGTGGAGACAGAATCAATGGGATCAGGTTAGGGAGCAAAGATCTGTGTACAGGGAGGTTGGCCAAGATGAACAGCAGTGTTCTGTGATGGGCTGAATGGCTTCTGCACCCACTGTTAAGATCAGAGGGAAGTTCAGGTGGACCCTGGAATCATGGTGCTGTCTTGCATGGTGGGTCTGCCTGTGATCTACAGGGCTGCTTTCAGCAGAGACTCCCCTCTCAGGGCTACATGTCCTCTGGAAATAAATCATGTGATTTTGGAGTGAGTGCATTGCTTTCACAGTCTCAATGTCCAGAATTCCCCTCTGACAGTCTCTCACTCTCTCTCTCTCTCTCTCTCTATCCCACACAGATGGCAGACGGTGGCGGCCAGCCCCAGATCACTCAGGTAGGTCTGCTCGCTTTCTCTCTCTCTCTCTCATAATTGGGGCTGGAGAGGGGTTTGTGGTGAGTGCATGTTTCTGGAGGAACATGCAGACAGGTCACCCCGTGGTCAGAGCCACTGCCTTTCGGCTCACAAGCCATAGGTTCCATTGTGACATCCTGCGTTCTCAGTGTGTACGCTGGGTCCTCCCTCCTATGTTCAAGTGACGTTGGATTGATGAGTTAATCAGCTGCTGGGAATCAACACCTCACCCACCCCACTGTGTGTGTGTGTGAAGGGTGACTCCAGGGGTGGGTGAGAGATAGTTGAAATGTTAGAGAAAGGGTAAATTGCAGGGGGGCAAGGAGAGGGGTGAGTGAGACATGAGACTGATCCTCTGCCTGTGACTATCTCCAAATTCATTGTGAGTAGATAGATATGAACCTATTCCACTTGCAGTCCTTGTGACCGGTCAAGGACTCTGGTGGCATTGTTATATTGTGAAATGGGAACTGGGGTGCTTCAGAGGAACCTGAAATTTTGGTTCATGTGGTATTAGCGTCCCGACAATGAGCAGCTTGGTTGCTCTACCTGCAGTGTGTTCCTCCCACCACTGGGGCAATGTTATTGATCCACTTGCAGTGTGGTCCTCCCACCACTGGGGCAGTGCATTGTGTGGGCATCTGTGGATACCCTGATTTCTGGGCACCAGGAGGAGGTTTGTGGTTGGGTTGATTCGGAGGAGAGTGGGGAAGTCATGCTGTGTGTGTGTTTGTGGGGTGGTGGGGAAGGTTTAGAGGTAGTTCCTAGTCACTTCTTTTGGACCTTGGGAATCCCGACGTGGTTCTCGTTGGTCTGCTCTTGGCCTCTCTCCCCGAAGGCCCTGCATAGCAGCACCTTCCCCAGGAGGACTGCAGTGGTTTAAGAGGGAGAGTGAGTGGGCAAGTGGCTGACCACCCACCTTCTCGAGGGGAGGGATGGGTGATCGGGTGATCAGTGCTGGCTGGCACTCAGGTCCTACTCAAGAGAAGCAGAAGTAAGAACTGCAGGAGTGGCACAGGTTACAGGAAGAGGGAGGGCGGGTAGGGGCTGGGAGGGAGGATGGAACAGAGGAAGGGGGAATTAGGTGCATTAGCAAACTTTGTGGGTGGGAGGACCATGCAGCAGTGGGGTGGCAGCGTCACCTTCTGGTAGGAGGATCACACTGCTAACAGGGGACATCTGGTCTCTCTGGTGGGAGGAGCACATTAGTTATATTGGGAAACCGCCCCGTGCACTGGTGGGAGGACCACACTGCAAGTGGGGAACATTGCCACACACTGGTGGGAGGACCACACAGCAGGTGTAAGAACAGCGTCACCATCTGGTGAGAGAAACACACTGCAACTGAATGGACAACGATCACCACATTCACGCGCAAAAGGACTTCTGCAGCAAAATCACCACCCACAGTATGATGGGGGTCGTTCCCCCCATTAATGGTTTCCACTGCTGCTTCAATTCACATGCTCTACTCTCTCTCTCTCTCTCTCTCTCTCTCCACCCCCTCTGTCTGCAGCCGGGAAAGCTGGCAGAAGCCTTCAAGTACTTTGTGCAGGGAATGGGCTACAGTGAGTTTTGTGACACTTTCTGTCGGGGTTTGCGCCTCCGAGGGGCTGCGATGGGAGTGAGGTGGCAGGACTGGGAAGTGAGGGGACCGAGTGGCGCCGAACAGGAGGGTGAACAACAGCGGGCTTCGGAGTGCTGGGTGGCTCTGTGGAGTGGGGGGGGGGAGAGGTGGAGGGTAACTGAGGGGAGTGGCTGTCCTGTGGACTCTGGAGGGTTGGTTTGTGGGAGGATGGGAGGGGAGGGAGGATGTGGGAGGTTTAGTGTGGGTGGTGTAGGACAATTGGAGAGGATGCTTTGCAGGAGAAAGGATCCTGGTGGAGAGGGTGTGGTCTGAGGTAGGTGGTGGAGGGTCACAGTGTCTGAGAGGGTGTTATGGGGCCAGTGAGGGAGGGATCCCTGTGCACATAGATAGGGGAGGGGTGCCCTGGAGTGTGGGTTGGTGGGAGGGATGTGAAGGAGGGTAATGTCCCGGTGCAAGAGCAGGGTCTTTTCTTGGGTGAGTCTCTCAAACTTTTGCATTGGTCTTTCTCTCTCTCTCTGTGTTTGCTCTCCCACATTCCCCCCCCTCTCGCTGCCTCCGGCCTGTCTGACAGTCCCACACGTGGTCCACCGTCGCCTCAGTGTGGGAGCAGGTACTAACACCCCTCCAACACCACCACCCCTTCACCAAACACAAACCCCCCCCATGCCCTCCTGCATGACGAACCCCTCTCTGCATGTCACCTTGTAGCATGTAGCGGCCGGAGTATCGACACCTCGGGAAAATGTCTGCACCGCGAGGCTGTTTGGCCCTTCTCTTCTAGCCCTCACTGACCAGCCCCACTCTCCACCCACCGCACTAACCTTGTCTGCCTCTGTTCCCTTCACATCCAAAATGTACTGCCATGCCTCCTGCTGGCAGGGTTGGGGTGGTGGCAGGCAGGGGTGGAGGGTGGTTGGGAAGGAATTTCTCTCCATCCTCCATCCTGAAAGGACGACCACTTGTTATGGGATGGTGACCTCCCCTCTCTCCCTGGCTCACTGTCTTTCCCCTGAACCCCAGAGTATCCGGGGCAGTGGAGAGTGGGGGCTCGCTTTGCATGGCTTCCTATGAGGGGGAGCTGGTGGGGTTTGGGAGTTGGAGGTCAAGGGAAGGGACCTGTTCACCTTGATAAATCAATCTCTCACTGCCTCCCCTTCTCTCTCTCTCTCCTCTCATTCCCACTTGCCCTTCTCCTCCCCTGCCCACACTCCCCCTCTCCTTCCCCTCGCTCCCCCTCTCCTTCCCCTCACTACCCTCTCTCCTTCTCCTCACCTCCCCTATCCTCCCACCCACAGTGCCCTCCGTAGGGATGACACGCCTGTCTCGCTCCCGCACGACTTCCCTGTCGGGCGCCTCTGTGGACGGATCCCACAGCCGCTCCCGCACCCTGTCACAGGGCAGTGATGGGGGTCAACTGGCCTCCAGCCCCTCCCAGACCATGGAAGTCTCCTGCTGAAGGCCAGCGAGGGTGCTTGGAGGGGCCGGAGGAGGGAAGGAGATGGTGGGGGAGAGAGGGAATAGAGTCTGGGGAAGGGGCTAGGCTCTCTGCGGAGACACTGGCAGGTGTCTGTCATCGAATCGCGAGGGATTTGGGCAAACCGTAAATCATTACATAGACTAATTTTCGTTTTGGGGTTGGGGTACAGAATGCAAGCGGATTAACACATAACCGTGTGGGCTGTGTTTATTTTATTTTCCTGTGGTGGGACGGGTGGGTTTCCTTCTCTGTGTAAATGTGAGGGCTATCTCCATCATGCTCCAACCTCTTGCCCTGTGCTAACAATTCCCACTCTGTACGTTTCTACCAGTCCTCTCCCTCACCTCTCCATCCACCCTCCGGATAACCTACCTTGCTTCCTCCCTCACACTCTCCCTCTCCACCACAGGGTGAGGAGCTAGGTAGAAGTGTTTAGTAATTCCATGCCGCTGGTGTGGAGGGGGGCAAGAGGGGCGAGGGGGCCCACTGTGTAAGGAGGGCGTCCCACAGGAAGTGGTATCAGAGAAGGGTGAGGCCATTTTGATGAGGGCATGGGTGGCCATTTTAGTAAGGGCACAGGTGGCCATTTTGGTAAGGGCACATAGCCATAATGATGTATAAAATAATGATACAGCAGGCAGCTATTTTGATGATGACACGAGCAGCTACTGTGATGGGGCAGAACGGATTAGGAAGCGGGTAGCCCTCTTGTAGTACATGGCTGATATGTCTACGTACAACAACTTGGCGAATTTGATGGGAGTGGTGGAGATGGGTGGTCTGGTCAGTCAGTTTGAAATGGCAGGAAGACATTGTCAATTCATCATGGCATAGCAACTTTGCCAGCTCCCAGCGATACCAGCATTCGCTGTCCACATACGATGATATGGCCAGTCCAATGGACATGCGGACATTTCAGTTAAGAGAGGGGTCAACTGTTTTACTCACAGCACCCAACAATGTTAGCATTTTGCCAAAGCACAGAGGCATGCCAGCTCGAGTGTCATGGGCAGTCAATGTGATAGGGACCTTGCCAGCTACTTTGATGAGGGCACGGACGAACATTCTGCCCCAGTGCCCAATTTGTCAAAGAACAACAACGGGGCCAATTGGGGAGAGCAGGGTGTGTGTCTCAAAGGGGAACGCAGGCAGTGATGTTGTCCATGCCCTATGAAGCTGCCAGTTCATCAACACGGCAGTGTGGCTAGTTGATGGAGGTGTGTGATGCGAGCATTCACCTGGCTGCCCCAGCACTCTGCAACATTGCTATATTATTAACGCACAGATGTCTTCGGGATGACAAAACGTGGGAGGCTGCTTTGTTGCAGAAGAACTTTGCCTTCAGTTGGGGGCGCTCGTTTTACTACTACCCAATGCCTCCGCCATCTCGTGGGTTGAGGAAGGTGACAGCCAGCTGTCCTGTTTCTACTGGGTTGGGGAAGGTGGCCATCGGCTGTCCTGTTTCTACTGGGTTGGAGAAGGTGGCCATCGGCTGTCCTGTTTCTACTGGGTTGGGGAAGGTGGCCATCGGCTGTCCCGTTTCTTGCCGGCACTTAGTGTTGTGCCCGTTTTCATCAAAGGAAGAGATGGGGTGGATGTGGGAATGGTCTTTAAATACTAGTTGGCCATTCCTCTGTCGGGCAACTGGAGCTGTGGCCTCCTGCTCGGCCTGGCACAGCCTATCCAGAGAGGATGCAGTGGGCTGGAACCTACGGGATCTTTCCGCTCCATCACAAGCTGATGTGTAAATGGTTCGGGGTGAGGCCAACTTGTCCATTCTACAACCCGGCCCCGGTGCCTTCAGGATGGTGCTGCGGAGAACCAGGGATCTGAACGACAAGATCAGATGTTGGTTAGGTGGGGCATTGTCTGGGTAGACACGGGAAGGGGGCTTTGGGAACGATCCAGGATAAAGGGAGTTGAATGGTTGCAGAGATGTGGATTAAAGTGGGATTAGTATAAATGTGTGAGTTGAGTGTGAGTGAATGTGCGCGTAAGTGTGTGTGTGTGTGTGTGTGTGTGTGTGTGAGTAAAAAGTGGCGGGGTGGTTGGGAAAGGAAAGCGAAGGAACGAGGACAGTGCCCGTGATGTGCAAACATCGCAGCCGCTGCAAAAGCCGCAACAAAATCGGAGCCGGCAGGGGAAGCTCACTAACAGTCCTCCTGCGACCTCCCCCTCCCCCGGGCACTACCCTCTTCCACTGCACTTTGAGTCCCACCCAGCCGCTTGAATTTCCCCCATCACCGCCCAGTATGTGGGTACGGGGCAGGAGCGTGGGCATGATTGGAAGGGGGAGCGGGTAGACAGATCCATGGATCGTGGTGACACCGCTCTGATGGGGGCGGGGTGTTGGGATTACCTGAGGGACAGGGCAGAGGGAGGACTCGTAGGAGTTTGGGGACGGCACGGACGGAGAGGACGAGTCCCCCGTTGCGATCAGACATACAGACGCACACAGCCACGCACAGACACAGAGAGAGACACAAGCACAGACGCTGCAGCACTCACAGTGTGTGCTATAGATAAACAAGTGCAGGCTCGGACACGCAGGCAGAGGCGATATCAGTTTGTACCTATGCCTGCTCTCCATATTAAGCACTAACAGATGTGATATTGGGAGTACACTGTAGAGATAGGCAAATGCATATTAGGGAAGACTTTGATTTAAAACATCTCGATCGGTGCGGTGGGGAGGGGGGCGGCTTTCATTTCTCTTCGTTTCTCTGTGATGTAGTTGGCGTTGTGTTTTCCTTTCCGTTTTACCACTAAGTCTCGGCATCGGTGCGCGCACAGAGGGTCTGTGTGTCAGCGCTCGGCCTCAGCTAACTGATCATAAGTCATTCACCAAGTTCCGTCTAATGCGATCAATAAACCGTGGCAAGAACAAAAACCCCAGAAGGTCTTGTGTGTGTGTGTGTGTTATCACGTTTTACAAGTTAGTGTTAGGAATTCGTTGGCCGGGATGGTTATGATGTCATAGATACGTACAGCACAGAAACAGGCCCTTCTGCCCATCTAGTCTGCGCGGAACCATTTAAACTGCCCAGTTCCATCGATTTGCACCCGCACCATACTCCTTCTTAACCCTCCCATCCAGGTGCCTATCCAAAATTCTCTTAAACGTTGAAATCGAAATCATGTCTACGACTTGTACTGGCAGTTCACCCCACACTCTCACCACCCTCCGACTGAAAACGTTTTCCCTCATGTTTAAACATTTCATCGTTTATCCATAACCCATAACCTCTAGTTGTAGTCCCACCCAACCCCAGTGGAAACATATGGCATTTGTTCTGTCTATACCCTCATTATTTTGTACCTCTATATTAAATCTCCACTCAATCTTCTACATTCTAGAGAATGAAGTTTTAACCGATTTAATCTTCCCCTATAACTCAGAGTCTCCATTCCCGGCAAAATCCTTGTAAATTTTCTCTGTAACTCTTTCAATCTTACTTACACCTTTCCTGTAGGTAGGCGACCAAAACTGCACACAGTGCACCAAATTAGGCCTTACCAATGTCTTATGCAACTTCAATATATCAACCTAACTCTTGCACTCAGTATGAAGGCCAATATACCAAAAGCTTTCTTTATGACCCTATCTACATGTGACACCACTTTCAATGAATTGTGGCCCTGTATTCCCAGATCCTTCTGCTCTACCGCACTCCTCAGTAGGTAGGCGGCTAGTGGAGTGCCGCAGAGATCAGTGTTCACTGTGGAAGACCTACCCTGCCTTGTCCTCCCAAAGTGCAACACCTCACATTTGACTGGATTAAATCCTATCCGCCATTTTTTCAGTTCAGCTTTCCAGCTGATCTAGGTCCCGCTGCAAGCTTTGCAATTGTACAAGGCCTTGGTGAGACCACACCTGGAGCAGTGTGTGCAGTTTTGGTCCCCTAATCTGAGGAAAGACATTCTTGCCATAGAGGGGGTACAAAGAAGCTTCACCAGATTGATTCCTGGGATGGCAGGACTTTCATATGATGAAGGACTGGATCGACTAGAAACACAGAAACATAGAAAATAGGTGCAGGAGTAGGCCATTCGGCCCTTCGAGCCTGCACCGCCATTTATTATGATCATGGCTGATCATCCAACTCAGAACACCGCCCCAGCCTTCCCTCCATACCCCCTGACCCCCGTAGCCACAAGGGCCATATCTAACTCCCTCTTAAATATAGCCAATGAACTGGCCTCAACTGTTTCCTGTGGCAGAGAATTCCACAGATTCACTACTCTCTGTGTGAAGAAGTTTTTCCTAATCTCGGTCCTAAAAGGCTTCCCCTCTATCCTCAAACTGTGACCCCTCGTTCTGGACTTCCCCAACATCAGGAACAATCTTCCTGCATCTAGCCTGTCCAATCCCTTTAGGATCTTATACGTTTCAATCAGATCCCCCCTCAATCTTCTAAATTCCAACGAGTACAAGCCCAGTTCATCCAGTCTTTCTTCATATTAAAGTCCTGCCATCCCAGGAATCAATCTGGTGAACCTTCTCTGTACTCCCTCTATGGCAAGGATGTCTTTCCTCAGAGTAGGGGACCAAAACCGCACACAATACTCCAGGTGTGGTCTCACCAAGGCCTTGTACAACTGCAGTAGTACCTCCCTGCTCCTGTACTCAAATCCTCTCGCTATAAATGCCAGCATACCATTCGCATACCAGGCTTATACTCGTCGGAATTTAGAAGATTGAGGGGGGATCTGATTGAAACGTATAAGATCCTAAAGGGATTGGACAGGCTAGATGCAGGAAGATTGTTCCCGATGTTGGGGAAGTCCAGAATGAGGGGTCACAGTTTGAGGATAAAGGGGAAGCCTTTTAGGACCGAGATGAGGAAAAACTTCTTCACACAGAGAGTGGTGAATCTGTGGAATTCTCTGCCACAGGAAGCGGTTGAGGCCAGTTCACTGGCTATATTTAAGAGGGAGTTGGATATGGCCCTGTGGCTAAAGGGATCGGGGGTATGGAGAGAAGGCAGGTACAGGGTTCTGAGTTGGATGATCAGCCATGATCGTACTGAGTGGCACTGCAGGCTCGAAGGGCCAAATGGCCTACTCCTGCACCTATTTTCTATGTTTCTATGTTTCCCTCGCTGCTCACTACACTCCCCAGTCTTGGTGTCATCCGTAAGTTTGCTGATCAAGTTAACGACATTATCATCAATATTGATGACGAACAACAACGTACCCAGCACTCCACTAGTCTCAGGCCTCCAGTAGGAGAGACAACAATCTACGACCACTCTCTGGCTCCCCCACAAAGCCAATGTCTAATCCAATTTACTACCTCATCTTGAATGCGGGACCTTGCTGAAGTCCACGTAGACAACATCCACTGCCTTGCTTCATCAACTTTTCTGGTAACAGCAGAACAACATTAGTTATATTTCAATGCTCTGGTAACCCACCTGTTGCTGAGGATGATTTAGGTATCTCTGGTAGGGGCCCTACAGTTTCTACACTTGCCTCCCACAGGGTCCGAGGGAAAAGCTTGTCAGGCCCTTGCTATTGGTCCATCCTACTGATTTGCCTCGGGACGGCAAACAACTCCTTGTTTGTAATCTGTGTACGGTCCACGTCCTTGCTGTTGCTTTGCCTCACTTTTATAGACTGTGTGTCCGTCCCCCGGGTAAATATAGATGCAAAAAAATCCTTTTAAGATCTCCTCCTTTCTCTTTTGTTTCCACGTGTAGATTGCCATTCCAATCTTCCAGAGGACCAATTTTGTCCCTTCCAATCCTTTTGCTCTTAACGATAGACAATAGACAATAAGTGCAGGAATAGGCCATTCGGCCCTTCGAGCCAGAACCGCCATTCACTGTGATCATGGCTGATCATTCACAATCAGTACTCCGTTCCTGCCTTCTCCCCATATCCCTTTACTCTGCTATCATTAAGAGCTCTATCTAACTCTTTCTTGAAAGAATCCAGACAATTGGCCTCCACTGCCTTCTGAGGCAGAGCATTCCACAGATTCACAACTCTCTGTGTGAAAAAGTTTTTCATCAACTCCGTTCTAAATGGCCTACCCCTTATTCTTAAACTGTGGCCTTTGGTTCTGGACTCCCCCAACATTTCCTGCCTCTAGCGTGTCCAATCCCTTAATAATCTTATATGTTTCAATCAGATCCCCTCTCATCCTTCTAGATTTCACTGTATACAAGCCCAGTCGCTCCAGTCTTTCAACATATGATATTCCCGCAATCCCTGGAATTAACACAGTGAACCTACGCTGCACTCCCTCAATAGCAAGAATGTCCTTCCTCAAATTTGGAGACCAAAACTGCACACAATACTCCGGGTGGGGTCTCACCAGGGCCATGTACAACTGCAGAAGGACCTCTTTGCTCCTATACTCAACTCCCCCTGTTATGAAGGCCAACATGCCATTAACTTTCTTCACTGCCTGCTGTACCTGTATGCTTACTTTCAGTGACTGGTGAATAAGGGCACCCAGATCTCGTTGTACTTCCCCTTTTCCTAATTTGACACCATTCAGATAGTAATCTGCCTTCCTGTTCTTGTCACCAAAGTTGATAACCTCACATTTATCCACATTAAACTGCATCTGCCATGTCTCTGCCCAACCTGTCCAAGTCACCCCGTATTCTCATAACATCTTCCTCACATTTCACACTGCCACCCAGCTTTGTGTCATCTGCAAATTTGCTAACGTTACTTTTAATCCCTTCATCTCAATCATTAATGTATATTGTAAATAGCTACGGTCCCAGCACCAAGCCTTGTGGTACCCCACTAGTCACCACCTGCCATTCTGAAACGGACCCGTTAATCTCTAGTCTTTGTTTCCTGTCTGCCAACCAATTTTCTATCCATGTCAGTACCCTACCCCCAATACCATGTGCCCTAATTTTGCCCACTAATCTCCTATGTGGGACCTTATTAAAGGCTTTCTGAAAGTCCAGGTACACTACATCCACTGGCTTTCCCATGTCCATTTCCATAGTTACATCCTCAAAAATTCCGGAAGATTAGTCAATCATGATTTCCCCTTTGTAAATCCATGCTGACTCGTACCTATCCTGCTATTGCTATCCACATATGCCGCTATTTCATCTTTTATAATTGACTCCAGCATCTTTCCCACCACCGACGTCAGGCTAACTGGTCTATAATTCCCTGTTTTCTCTCTTCCTCCCTTCTTGAAGAAAGGGACAACATTTGGCCGCTCCTTCTTTTCCACTCCCCAGCCCCACTCCTCGGCTTTCTCCCCGTAACATGGCCACCCCTTTGGAAGCTTTCATGTTTTAGTGTTTTATGACATTGAATCGCAATGGATTTAATTTGGCTTTTTTCCACACTGATCATTAGAAAAAGGCCCTTTCATATTAAAGTGAAAACAGATATGTACAAAGTGATCTAAATTAATCACAAGTATAAAACAGAAAATAATTGATTACATAAGCATTCCATAAGACCATAAGATATAGTAGCGGAAGCAGGCCATTCAGCCCGTCGAATCTGCTCCACCATCCAATCATGGCTGATCCAATTCTTCGAGCTACCTCTCCCTTGTAATAGTAACTGCACTCATTTCTCTTCCCTCACACCCTTCAACACCTGGCACACTGCCAGTGTCTTCCACAGTGGAGACGGATGTAAAATACTCATTCAGTTCATCTGCCATCTCCTTGTCCCCCGTTATTATTTCTCCAGCCTCATTTTCTGCTGGTCCTATATCCACTCTCATCTCTCTTTTATTTTTTATATACTTGCGAAAGGTTTTTTTTCCTATCCACCTTAATATTGTTTTTCAATGACATTTTTGCGGAGTAGTTTGGAGTTTTCTTTTGTCTTCACGGTGTAGCTTTTGCCAGCAGTTGGACCTTCCAGATGCAGATGTATTTTTACCACAATCGATTGAAGCGCATTGACTGCCCACGGGTCTCCAAAACCAGATCTCCAATTAGCTAATTACGTGACTTCTAAAACCCATTGGCTGCACTAGTGATGATTTGGTATGGGCGAATACTTATGCAATCAATTATTTTGTGTTTTATATTTGTAATTAATTTAGACTACTTTGTAGAGATCTGTTTTCACTTTGACATGAAAGTTTTTTTTCTGTTGATCAGTATCAAAAAAGCTAAATTAAACTTCCAATGGGGTGGTGGTGGTGGTGGTGGGGGTGGGGGTGGGGGTGGGGGTTGGGGGGGGACTGTATATCGGGAAACCCAAAGTTCCCTAAACGTGTCATCCTTGCATTTCATTCTGACAGGCACATACAAGCTTCCTACTCTGAAAATTTCACTTTTGAAGACTCCCACTTACCAAGTACACCTTTGCCAGAAAATAATCTGTCCCAATCCATACTTGCCAGATCGTTTCTTGTATCACCAAAATTAGATTAGATTAGATTATGAGGACACGCAGTCCTCTTTTATTGTCATTTAGTAATGCATGCATTAAGAAATGATACAATGTTTTTTCAGAATGATATCACAGAAACACATAACAAACCGACTTAAAAACTGACAAGAACCACATAATTATAACATATAGTTACAACAGTGCAAAGCAATACCGTAATTTGATAAGAAAAGACCATGGCACGGTAAAAGTCTCAAGGTCTCTCGGAAGTCCCATCATCTCACGCAGACGGTGAACCTCCAGCGCCGCCAACTTGCCGCTGCAGCATCCTGGAAGCATCCGACTACAGTCCGACTCCGAGTCCATCCGAAAACTCCGAGCCTCTGACCAGCTCTCCGACACCGAGCACCGAGCACCATCTTTGACGAGCGCTTCGACCCCGGCTCCGGCAACAGGCAATAGGCAAAGCCGAGGATTTGGGGCCTTCTCCTCCGGAGATTCTTGATCGCACAGTAGCAGCGGCAGCGAAACTTAAAGGTTCTGAACTTAAAGAGGGGTAACTTTGAAGGTATGAGACGTGAATTAGCTAAGATAGACTGGCAAATGACACTTAAAGGATTGACGGTGGATATGCAATGGCAAGCATTTAAAGATTGCATGGATGAACTACAACAATTGTTCATCCCAGTTTGGCAAAAGAATAAATCAAGGAAGGTAGTGCACCCGTGGCTGACAAGAGAAATTAGGGATAGTATCAATTCCAAAGAAGCAGCATACAAATTAGCCAGAGAAAGTGGCTCACCTGAGGACTGGGAGAAATTCAGAGTTCAGCAGAGGAGGACAAAGGGCTTAATTAGGAAGGGGAAAAAAGATTAAGAGAGAAAACTGGCAGGGAACATAAAAACGGACTGTAAAAGCTTTTATAGGTATGTAAAAAGGAAAAGACTGGTAAAGACAAATGTAGGTCCCCTACAGACAGAAACAGGTGAATTGATTATGGGGAGCAAGGACATGGCAGACCAATTGAATAATTACTTTGGTTCTGTCTTCACTAAGGAGGACATAAATAATCTTCCTGAAATAGTAGGGGACAGAGGGTCCAGTGAGATGGAGGAACTGAGCGAAATACTTGTTAGTAGGGAAGTGGTGTTAGGTAAATTGAAGGGATTGAAGGCAGATAAGTCCCCAGGGCCAGATGGTCTGCATCCCAGAGTGCTTAAGGAAGTAGCCCAAGAAATAGTGGATGCATTAGCGATAATTTTTCAAAACTCGTTAGATTCTGGACTAGTTCCTGAGGATTGGAGGGTGGCTAATGTAACCCCACTTTTTAAAAAGGGAGGGAGAGAGAAACCGGGGAATTATAGACCGGTTAGCCTAACGTCAGTGGTGGGGAAACTGCTGGAGTCAGTTATCAAAGATGTGATAACAGCACATTTGGAAAGCGGTGAAATCATCGGACAAAGTCAGCATGGATTTGTGAAGGGAAAATCATGTCTGACGAATCTCATTGAATTTTTTGAGGATGTAACTAATAGAGTGGATAGGGGAGAACTAGTGGATGTGCTATATTTGGATTTTCAAAAGGCTTTTGACAAGGTCCCACACAGGAGATTAGTGTGCAAACTTAAAGCACATGGTATTGGGGGTAAGGTATTGATGTGGATGGAGAATTGGTTAGCAGACAGGAAGCAAAGAGTGGGAATAAACGGGACCTTTTCAGAATGGCAGGTGGTGACTAGTGGGGTACCGCAAGGCTCAGTGCTGGGACCCCAGTTGTTTACAATATATATTAATGACTTGGATGAGGGAATTAAATGCAGCATCTCCAAGTTTGCGGATGACACGAAGCTGGGTGGCAGTGTTAGCTGTGAGGAGGATGCTAAGAGGATGCAGGGTGACTTGGATAGGTTAGGTGAGTGGGCAAATTCATGGCAGATGCAATTTAATGTGGATAAATGTGAAGTTATCCACTTTGGTAGCAAAAATAGGAAAACAGATTATTATCTGAATGGTGGCCGATTAGGAAAAGGGGAGGTGCAACGAGACCTGGGTGTCATTATACACCAGTCATTGAAAGTGGGCATGCAGGTACAGCAGGCGGTGAAAAAGGTGAATGGTATGCTGGCATTTATAGCGAGAGGATTTGAGTACAGGAGCAGGGAGGTACCACTGCAGTTGTACAAGGCCTTGGTGAGACCACACCTGGAGTATTGTGTGCAGTTTTGGTCCCCTAATCTGAGGAAAGACATCCTTCCCATAGAGGGAGTACAAAGAAGGTTCACCAGATTGATTCCTGGGATGGCAGGACTTTCATATGAAGAAAGACTGGATGAACTGGGCTTGTACTCGTTGGAATTTAGAAGATTGAGGGGGGATCTGATTGAAACGTATAAAATCCTAAAGGGACTGGACAGGCTAGATGCAGGAAGATTGTTCCCGATGTTGGGGAAGTCCAGAACAAGGGGTCACAGTTTGAGGATAAAGGGGAAGCCTTTTAGGACCGAGATTAGGGAAAACTTCTTCACTCAGAGAGTGGTGAATCTGTGGAATTCTCTGCCACAGGAAGCAGTTGAGGCCAGTACATTGGCTATATTTAAGAGGGAGTTAGATATGGCCCTTGTGGCTACGGGGATCAGGGGGTATGGAGGGAAGGCTGGGGCGGGGTTCTGAGTTGGATGATCAGCCATGATCATAATAAATGGCGATGCAGGCTCAAAGGGCCGAATGGCCTACTCCTGCACCTATTTTCTATGTTTCTATGAAACGGGCATTTCAGAAGTTTCTCCAGGTGTTCCTCCGTGTTTCTCACGTCTGTCTCCATCAAATCAGGATTGTGCACGGCCCCCTAGTTAACACATATCATATCAATTCGGAATGGCCGTGAGCGCTGTGTCGCGAGGATCAGGGCTATCCATTTCCATAATAACTTTGAAACTAATAACATTATATTCACTAGGTGCAAAGTGTTCCCCTATATCAACTGCTGTCACCTATTCTGTCTCATTCCCTAACACGAGATCAAGTCCAAAAAACCATGCTACAGGAGCAGAATTAGGACATCTAGCTCATCGTATCTGCTCCGCCATTTCATCATCTGATCCAATTTTCGTCTTAGCCATAATCTCTTGCCTTCTCCCTGTATCTCCTCACGTTCTGACTAATCAAGAATCTATTAACCTCGACTTTAAATATACAAAAGGACTTGGCTTCCACAATTGCCTGTGGTAAAGAATTCCTCTGATTCATCACTCTCTGGGTAAATAAATTCCTCCTTATCGCGTTCTGAAAGGAAGCCCCTCTATTTTGAGGCTGTGTCCTCGGGTGTTAGACTCTCCCACCATAAAAAACATCTCTTCCATCTGGTGTACCTTGCTATAGTTAGAAAGCCGAGAAACAGGACCTCCAGGGTAGAAATCTCTGGACTGCTGCCTGTGCAATGTGCTATAAAGGGCAGAATACGATGATTTGGCAGGTCCATGCGTGGCCGGAATAACTGGTGTAGCAGGCAGGAGTTCAGATTTATGGATCATTGGGATTTCTTCTGGGGAAAGTACGCCCTCTACAAGAGGAATGGGTAACTCCTGAACCAGAAGGAGTAAAATATCCTTGCGGGAACACGGGCTAAAATTGTTCGGGTTGGGAACCAATTTGGCAGCGGGGTGGTAACCAGAGTGATAGTTTTGAAGATGAGGTAGCTGGTTTACAAACAGAGCCAATATGTAGTGAGGAGAGGCTGTTGATAGGGAAAAATTTCAGTCAACAGGATGAGTTGCAACGTAAACGGCGGATAAAATCGAAAAGGGTAAGTACGACACTAAAGGTGTTATACAGGTATTTGAATGCACGCAATGTATGGAATAAGGTAGATGAACTTGTATCACAGTTACAGATTGACATGTATGATCTTGTAGGCATCACTGAACCATAGCTGAAAGAAGATTGTAGGTGGGAGCTTAATGTACAAGGATACACATTAAATCGAAAGACTGCTCTGTTGGTAAACGAAAATGAAATCATATCATTAACAAGAAGTGGCATAGAGTTAGAGGGTGTTGAATCATTGTGGATAGAACTAAGGAACTGCAAGGGTTAAGACACTGATGGCGTTAGGGGCAAGTGATCATAATGTGATCACATTCACACTGAAATATGTGAAGGAGAAGCTAAAGTCAGATGTATCAGAAGCTGAAGTCAGAGTAAAAGGAATTACCGAGGAGGAGTTGGCCAGAATGATTGGAAAAGAACACTGGCAGGGATGACGGCGGAGCAGCAATGGCTGGAATTTCTGGAAGCAAACTGGAAGGCGCATGATATACAGATCCCAAAGAGGAAGAAGTATTCTAAAGACAAGATGACATCACCATGGCTAACAAAAGCAATCAAAGCCAACGTAAAATGCAAAGTGGGGGTAAATAATAGCACAAAAATTAGTGGGAAGTTAGAGGACGGGGAAACTTTCAAAAACCAACAGAAAACAACTAAAACGTCATTAAGAAGGTAAAGATCGAATACGAAAGTAAGCTATCCAATAATAATAAATTTCTTCAGATACATACATAAAAGAGAGGCGAGAGTGGATATTGGCCCACTGGAAAAACGATACTGGAGAGGTTGTAATGCGGGGACAAAGAAATGGCAGACGAACCGAATAGGTAGTTTGCATCAGTCTTCACTGTGGAAGACACGAGCAGTATGGAGGAAGCTCCATCCAGGTGTCGGGGGTCATGGAGTGTGTGAAATTTTACATAACTAGAGAGAAAGTTCTTGGGAAACAGGAAGAACTGCAGGTAAGATAAGTCCCTTGGACCCAGGGTTTTGAAGGCGGTGCTGAAGAGATTGTGGAGGCATTAGTAATGATCTTTGAAGAATCAGTAGGTTCTGGAATGATTCTGGAAGACTGGAAATTGCAAATGTCACTTCACTTTTCAAGAAAGGAGAGAGGCAGGAGAAGGAATCTGACGTCAGTGGTTGGAGTCGATTATTCAGGATGAGGTCTCAGGTACTTGGAGGCACATGATAAAAATATGGTGTAGTCAGCATCATTTAATCAAGGGAAATCTTTCCTGACATATCTGTTGGAATTCCTTGAAGATATAACAAGTAGGAGAATCGATTGATGTTGTGTACTTGGATTTTCAGAAGGTCTTTATCAAGGTGCCACACACGAGGTCGGTTAACAAGCTACGAGCCCATCGTATGACAGGAAAGATTCTAGCATTGATAACGCAGTGGCTGTTTGGCAGGAGGCAAAGAATGGGAATAACGGGTGTCTTTTCGGATTGGCTAGTGGTGTTCCACAAGGGCCTGACTTGGGACCGGATCTTTTTACGTTATATGTCAATCATTTGGATGATGAAGTGGATGGCTTTGTTGCAAAGTTTGCAGACGATATGAAGTTAGATGGAGGGGCAGGTAGTTTTGAGGAAGTAGAGAGGCCACAGAGAGACTTAGACAAATTAGGAGAATGGTCAAAGAAGAGGCAGATAGAATATAGTGACGGGATTTGTATGGCCATACACTTTGGTAGAAGAAATGAAAAGGATGACTATTATCTAAATGGAGAGAAAATAAAAAATGAGGTGCAAAGGAACTTGGGAGTCCTTCTGCAAGATTTCTCACAGGTTACTTTCCAGATTGAGTCTGCAGTGAAGAAGGCAAATTCGATGTTGGCATTCATTTCAAGAGTATTGAAAAATACAAGCAAGGAAATTATGTTGAGACTCTATAAGGCACTGGTGAAGCCTCACCTGGAGCATTCCGGGCAGTTTAGGGCACCTTATCTTAGAAAGGGTGTGCTGAAACTGGAGAGGGTTCAAAGAAGGTTCACGAAAGTGATTCCAGGATTGAATGGCTCGTCATACATAGAAACATAGAAACATAGAACACAGGTGCAGGAGTAGGCCATTCGGCCCTTCGAGCCTGCATCGCCATTTATTATGATCATGGCTGATCATCCAACTCAGAACACTGCACCAGCCTTCCCTCCATACCCCCTGATCCCTTTAGCCACAAGGGCCATATATAACTCCCTCTGAAATATAGCCAATGAACTGGCCTCAACTGTTTCCTGTCGCAGTGAATTCCACAGATTCACCACTCTCTGTGTGAAGAAGTTTTTCCTAATCTCAGTCCTAAAAGGCTTCGCCTTTATCCTCAAACCGTGACCCCTCATTCTGGACTTCCCCAACATCAGGAACAATCTTCCTGCATCTAGCCTGTCCAATCCCTTTAGGATTTTACACGTTTCAATCAGATCCCCCCATCAATCTTCTAAATTCCAACGAGTATAAGCCTAGTTCATCCAGTCTTTCTTCATATGAAAGTCCTGCCATCCCAGGAATTAATCTGGTGAACCTTCTTTGTACTCCCTCTATGGCAAGGATATCTTTCCTCAGATTAGGGGACCAAAATTACACACAATACTCCAGGTGTGGTCTCACCAAGGCCTTGTACAACTGCAGTAGTACCTCCTTGCTCCTGTACTCGAATCCTCTTGCTATGAATGCCAGCATACCATTCGCCTTTTTCACCACCTGCTGTACCTGCATGCCCACTTTCAATGACTGGTGTATAATGACACCCAGATCTCGTTGCACCTCCCCTTTTCCTAATCGGCCACCATTCAGATAATAATCTGTTTTCCTATTTTTGCCACCAAAGTGGATAACTTCACATTTATCCACATTAAATTGCATCTGGCATGAATTTGCCCACTCACCCAACTTATCCAAGTCACCCTGCATCCTCTTAGCATTCTCCTCACAGCTAACACTGCCGCCCAGCTTCGTGTCATCCGCAAACTTGGAGATGCTGCATTTAATTCCCTCATCCAAGTCATTAATATATATTGTAAACAACTGGGGTCCCAGCACTGAGCCTTGCGGTACCCCACTAGTCACTGCCTGCCATTCTGAAAAGGTCCCGTTTATTCCCAGTCTTTGCTTCCTGTCTGCTAACCAATTCTCTATCCTTATCAATACCTTACCCCCAATACCGTGTGCTTATGTTTGCACACTAATCTCCTGTGTGGGACCTTGTCAAAAGCCTTTTGAAAATCCAAATATACCACATCCACTGGTTCTCCCCTATCCACTCTACTAGTTACATCCTCAAAAAATTCAATGAGATTCGTCAGACATGATTTTCCTTTCACAAATCCATGCTGACTTTGTCCGATGATTTCATCGCTTTCCAAATATGAAGAGATCTCTCGTTGGGCCTTCTATTTACTGATTAGGGAAACTATCCTTAGCAAGTTTCATAAACTCTGTCCCATCTACTCCTTTTACAGTATGGAAGTCCAGTCAAAATGTGGAAAATTAAAATTACCTACAATCACTATGTTACCTTTCTTGCAGCAGTCTGCAATATCTCCAGAAAATGCGTCCTCTAAATCTCTTGGACGGTTGAGTGGTCTATAATGTAGTCCCATGAACGTGGTCATACCTTTTTCAGTCCTCAGTTCCACCCATAAAGTTTCACTAGACGAGTTCTCCAATCTGTCCTGACGGAACACATTTTCTCTGACTAGTAACCCCACCCCCTTTAATCCCCACCTCCCCGATCTATCATGTCTAAAACAACAGAACCCCGGAATATTGAGCTGTCAGTCCTGCCCCTCCTGTAACCAAGTCTCACTAACGGCTACAGTGTCATAGTTCCAGGTGTCGATCCATGCCCTCAGCTCATCTGCCTTTCCTAAAAGCTTTCTTGCGTTGAAATATACGCAGCTCAGATCATTAGTTGTACCATACTCAACCTTTTGATCCCTGACTTCGTCTGACGTCTTAACAACATGTCTCCACCATCTACCATCTGATCTGGCACTCTGTTTCCCACCCCCTGCAACTCTAGGTTAACTTCTACCCCCCCCCCCCCACGCTCCATGCAGTACTAACAAACCTTCCAGCTAGGATATTTGCACTCCAGTTTAGGTCCAAACCGTCTTTTTTCTGTACTGGTTCAACCTTCCCTGGAAGAGAGCCCCATGATCCGAAAGTCTGAAGCCCTCCCTCTTGCATCAACTCCTTAGCCACATGTTAAACTGTTTGATCTTTCGAGTTCTGGTCTCACTAGCACGCGGTATGCGTAGCAATCCTGAGATCACAACCTTGGACGTCCCGTCCTTTTATTGTTTAAAGAGCTTTCTCATTAGCTCGTTTTATACATTCTATGTCCGGCCGTGAATTAGACAACCGGGCCCCCGTATCGGAGGGAGAACTCTGGAACTTCTTACTATATAGTGAACACATTTGGTGAACCGTCTCGATGAAGGATTTCGGCCTCAAATGGAGACTGTTATTTCCCCTCCATAGATGCTGCCTGACCTGCTGAGTTCCTCCAACAGTTTGTGTGTGTTCCGAGTGAGCATGTTTTCCTTGCCAAGACTGAACAATTTCACAGGCGGCTCCTACACATTGCTTAGAGAGAGCCCGAGGTTCCCCTGAAGGGGCGACACGGGGTGGCGAACTCAGTCTATTAGATGTTTTCCCCATTGCACAGGGCGGAATACAACAGTGAGGATGTTGTACAGCTGTACTATGTTGGCGAGACCACGCCTGTGTGCAGTTCTAGTCGCCCAGCTATTCCGGACTGGAGGACTTGAGCTATAAGGAGTGACTGGGACTCTTTTCCATCGAGTGAAGGAGGCTGAGGGGCATCAATATGATGGGTGTTCGTAAATCTTTATCCCCTATGTTGGGGAGTCAAGAACTAGAGGGCACGGGTTTAAGGTGAGAGGTAAAAGTAAGGGGCAAGTTTCTCACTCCGAGAACAGTGGATGGGACCAGGAGATGGTAGAGACGGGGAAAGGTAAATGGATGGGAAAGGTTTAGAGGTTTGTGGTCCAAATGCTGACAAATAGGAACGGTGCAGCTGTTCTCCTTGGTTGGTCATGGATGTGTAGGGCCGAAAGGCTTGTTTCCCTGCTGTATAACCCCATGCATAAACTCGATGACAAAATTGGGCTGTGTTGTCATACGTTTGTGCAGCTGGTCTGGCGCAATGCCAGGAATGATCTCCAATGGACGAGGACGTCAATTCCAGTTGTCTCTCTCCCAGGACTTCGTCCTCAACTTCGAGGAAGAGGATTAGGTTTAGGATTAGGATTCACCAACTCATTCGTCGTCGCAGAACGTCTTCCGGCATTTGTAAAATAGCGCCCCCTCCCGGCCATGCGGTTATAACCAGCATCGGAGCCCCCGGCTCCCAGAAGGCGGTCGCACATACAGACTTGGACATCCCAGTTTGTGATGGTGGTCAGGAGTCGATGCGTATCGAAGGGCTCAGCACCCGCTGCTCTGTCGAGTCTCCCGTGGGGCTGTATTCGACGTGGCTGTCTGCCCCCCACTGCCCGTTAGTGGAGGGGACGATGTGAATGCGAGCACTTCAGGGTTTCTTCCTGGAGGCCAGGCTAGCGATCTGGCTCCCGTCTGCCGCAGTGACCGCACTGGAGGGTTTGGGTAGGCGGTCTCCCCACGAGCAGTTGCGGGCCCAGGGGTAGAGATCCATGCAGAGAGAGTGGATAGTGTCGGTCCGGAATGCAGAGAGTCCTACCCCCCCCCCCCCCCGCACACCACCCAACCTCTGGCTGGTCCTGAAATATCTGCTCTGGGTCTGGTTGATGAATGGAGGCTGGTTATCAGCCAGGCCTTGTGCGTGTGAAGGTGCAGGGTTAGTGAATCCCTAGGCAGGGTAGAACTCAGTGAGAGGGGGAAGGGAAAGAATGATCAGATTGAAGGAGACTGGAGTAGAGTGTGAGAGAGGAGGGGAGGAGGGAGGGGTAGGAGTAGAAGGGGAAAGAGGGGTGTTCTGTAGAACGCACACCATGAACCTGTATTTTTTCCCCTTGTGACCCGGGGTAGGGGTCGGGTCGGTTTGAATTCTGTTCCCTGCTGGTGGGGAATTGTCCGTTCAGGCGGAGGAAGGGGGGCGTTTGAGATGTCCTGGATTTAGTATCACCACATTTCCTCCACCTGTTATTTCCCCCTTACAATTTCCTCCATCTAACCTTCCCTCACCCTCCTCCATTTCACACTCGCTCACCTGGTCCCCGTCTCCCCTCCCTCTCTTCCCCTATCTTTACTCCTTTCCCCATTTCGCACCATCTCCTCCCCTCTCTATTCCTCTCCCACTTCCCTTCACCCCTCCCTCACCCTCTCGCTCACCTCGCCCCGCCTTTCCCTTCCCCATCCTCACTGTCCTCCCCCCATTACCTGCCGCTTTTGTGGGGGTGGGGTGCGGGTGAGCACCGAGTGCAGCAGTGTCCCATCGGGACAGCAGAGGTAGATGTGGATGTGCCGGGGACGACAGAGGACGGGCGGATCACTATGGGTCAGTCCTTCCTCTCCGTCTGTGCTCCCCGTCCTAGCACCAGGTAAACGAAGAGCTCTCGTTTCACACTGGGGTTCTGTGTGGGGGGAGTGATAGGAAGATTGAAGGAGAGAGGGGAAAACAGGACAGGTAGGGAGGTGGGGAACGGGGGGGGCGAGAGGGGAGGGGAGAGTGAGATCGGAGGGGTGGGGATTGAGAGAAACAGCGCTACAGTACAGAAAAAAATTACAGCAGAGTCCTCGGATGTTCGGTGCTGCACCTCATTCTCTACCCTCCCGGCAGGATCAGTTTGGTTGACATCGCCCCAGCCCATAAGCAGTGAAGGGTTGGGGGAGGAGAAGGGTTCCAGCTTTTGGAGTCAGCTCCCCTGCGTCGGGGAAAGTTTGCAGAGTTAGAGACAGTCAGGCACGGTCTCCGTGCACCTGATGTGGACTACCCTGTGGCCTGTCAAACTGAAGGAATGCGGTTGTAGAAATCTGCGGCAAAAGACAACTCAGAGGGGGCGGGGCAGTTTCTGTGGAGGGAGATGGTCGAGTCTCCACTGGCCCACTGTCCTCCCACTGCAAGTCGTGTGGCGGGAAGGCGGTACTGCAGCGGGAACAGTGACATCGTTTGGTGGGAGGTCCACGCTGCGGGAGGAGCAACACTGCGTGGAGTCATTCCTCTCCGCAAGAGTTAACGGGCTTGGTTCTGTGCGAACCAAACTTGAAAGGTCGTCCTGTCGGCTTAGGCCGACGATATCCTCCTTTAGGTCACCGACCCGGTTGACTTGCAGAAGATACGAGACTGCCAGCAGGTCTTCTCGGCTGCGTCCTCTGCAAGAGTCAACTGGGAGAAGAGCGCGGGCCTCTTGGTTGGTTAGTGGAGGGGATGAGGCTATTTGCGTGGACTCACCACGCACCTCCTCTACTTGAGCTCGACAGAGGAGGCTTAGCCGGTGAATTGGCGGCATCTGGAGATGAAGGTCTCTACCCCGCTGGGGAGCTGGTCGGGCCTCCTTCATGCGACCTGGTACTGGGGCGAGGGCCTTAGTCATCAGTGACCCTATCGCCACCATGGTGTGGAACCGGCTGTCTGCACTGGTCCCACCCACAGCGTTTGTGTCCAGGACCCAGAAGCTGGTGGACCTCTTTTGGGTAAATAGAAGGGATTGGGTCTCTGCAGAGGTCCTGAGTCTTCCGATCGCGAAGGGCGGACAGTCCTTGGTGTGCGTGCGCACCCAGCTGGCGGCTCTCCGCCTCAGGACTCTGCGGAGATACCTGCTCTGTGACCATCCTCCGAGGTGGCATGGGCTGGCGACGCATTTTCTCCGCCGGGGACGCTGCCTGCAGGAGGGTGCGCGGATCCCGGTGGACGGCGTCGGCCGTGCCGCTCCGAGGGATCTACCTTGCTTCTACCGGGAACTGTGGAGGGTATGGGGTCTGGCTTCATCCGGGCAGTGTGCTCCTGCGCCGTTGGGGAGCGGTACTCTGTCTGCCGGGGTAGGGGTGGGGTGCTGGTCCCGATCCTCTTACGGTGTAGTGGAGGGGTTCCGGCTGCACCATTATCCGATGTGCTCGGACCCAGGCCTCGGCAGACAAGCGGGAGAAGGTCCCGCACAACGTGAGCCGTCTCGCGGGGTTGCTCACCGTGCCGTTCCGTGACGCTTGAAGCCTTTCTTGTACGGGTTAGTCCTGTACACCCCTCATTTCCTTGCCTTCGTCTGTAGAGCGGACTCGGCTTGGCGGTCAGTATTACCATCTGGCAGCGGAGGAGGTCCTAGTGGAAGTCTCTTTACGCAGGGTTGCTTCCCCAGTACGTTGGGGGACACCGGACAGTACCGTACAACAGACACTTGAGCAGGTTCACAGACACCTGTCCATTCTGCGGGCGGGAGGAGTCAGTCACCACGCGTACACGGAATGCAAGAGGTCGCAGCCGCTCTTTCAGTTTCTCAGAGAGCTACTGATGAGGTTCTGGCTGCACTTTAGTGCCGCGCTCCTCGTGTACGGGCACCCAGTTCGGAAGGGGGCGGGGCATGAGGAGGATCTCCTGGTGGGTTTGGCTACGATGAGGCTAGGCGAGGAAGGTGGAGTGCTGTGCCTGCCCCTTTTCCGAGGATACGTCCGTGCCCGGTTGTCCTTGGAGAGGGAGCACGCAGTCGCGGCGGGCACATTGGAGACTCCGAGAGCGATGAACCCGCGTGGTATTGACTGTTTTATAGACGGTAGTAACCGTATGTAATTTGAGTATACTTACTGTCAAGTAAATATCGATTGTCTGTACCTTTGGGTATATGTGTTGTCAATAAACTTCTATAGTTTTGTAGGATCAAAACGAGCAACTGTGACACCGACTGGTGGGTGGTCCATACACTGTGAAGAACAGTGACACCGAGCGCTAGCAGGACCATACATTACGGACCCGGTCCGCCTACCAGTGGACATAGGAGGCTCAGCAAGAGTGCTTCCCTAGTGGTGGGATGTCAATACTGCAGATGACACCCGTTGCTTGGTATCTTAAAGGACTTTTTGAGGTGCAAATATACACTGCACAATAGTTACATAAGAACATAAGAAATAGGAGTAGGATTAGGCCAGCTGGCCTGTCGAGACTGCTCCGCCATTCAATAAGATCATAGCTGATCTGGTCATGGACTCATCTCCACCTACCTGCCTTTTCCCCACAACCCTTAATTCCGCTATTATACAACAATCTATAGTTATATGCCTTACAGCGGAGCAGGGACTGTGCTTCTCCCCATGCCCTACACACACACACACACACACACACACACAAACACATACTGAACTGGATATGCACACACACACAGTACCAGAGGTCAGGATTGAGTCCAGAGTGCCGGGTCGGCAAGGCAGCAGCACTAAACCTGCATTGCTGTGATCCTCGGCCTTCTGGACCCAGGTCAGAGTCATGGGTATTCACCCAGGAGAATGGCAGTGGATTTAAGCTTGACTGAAGTTACATGGCTACGGGACACTGCCTGCCACTTTGGGGTATGCCTGGTCGTGGGGACATTGTATGTGTGTGAGAGGGAGATTGTAGGGATTTGGCGGAGGGGGCGGATGAGGTGGAATAGAGACCGCGGGAGGTGGAAAGGGCAGAGATGTGGAGGAACAGTGGGGTGGGGGGATGTAGTTTATGAGCGTGGAGAGCAGGTGGTAGAATGGGAAGAGGGGAAGAAGGAGGGAGGATAGGGCAGTGCGGGCTGGAGTATTAGGGGAGGGGAGTGGTAGCAGGAATAGGATGAGCGTGGAGGGTGTAGGAAAAGTCGGCGAGGGTGGTGAGAGGGAAAGGGTGGGGAATAGGAGATGGATTGAAGGTGAAGAGGAAGAGAGAGAGGATGAGTGAATGAGGGGTGAGGGAGCGAAGGTGGAATGAGAGTGGGATGGGGGAGGGTTCAGAAAGACACCGGCACAAAGGGAGATACACGCCACAATTATTATTCCACTGCGCAGAAGGAATTCATTTGTACAAACAACAGTGATGAATGCCCGAGACCTGCGCCATATACCAATCCCAACTCACCGGAGTGAAGGTGTGACCGAGAGGCTCCCCTCCCGTGGGAATAGAGAGTGATGAATGCAGGAGAGGACAGAAGCAATGCCTGTCTCTTAGGAAAAGCCGAGAGGTAGGATCCACGCCAGGGTGAGTCAAAGCAGGGTCTTGGCCGAGGGGAAGGGGGCGAAACATCAGAATGAACGTTACTGAGGGAGAGATTCACCCTCAGCTGAGACTCACCGTCAGGACGAGGTGGCGAGCCTCCATCAGAATCTGGTGGCCATCTCCAGAATCTGGGGCAGGGGATGGAGGAGGTGGTGGTGAGAAGGTGTGAAGTGAAAGAGGTTCAGAAGGTGATCCCATGGTCTCCAGAGACCCCCCAATCTCCATACTTCCCCGCAAACAGCGACAACCCCCGGACCCAGATGTTCAGACATCATTAAACCCTTTTCCTGAGCTCTGGGCTCACCAGGAACACCTGGGTCTTCCTCCGTTCTGCAAGGGTGGGCAGTTCGGACAGGGAGTATGCAGACATGACCAGGTCAAACCTCTCCAGGGGGAGAGCAGTACCGGCGGGAATGGAGGGGGAGGTGGAGAAGAAGAGGGGCAGAGATAGAGTGAGAGAGGGAGAGTGATGGTGAAGGAAGAAGATAGCGGGACGGGGTAGTGAGAAGTGGGCAGACCGTTGTGGAGGGGTTGTTAGGGAGGTACTTTGGGGAAGGAGTCAGGGAATACGGAAAGAGAGGGAGAATAAACATTAGCTCTCTGTTCTCTGGGAGCACAAACGCTCGTGTGAACAGGCTTCTGCCCCTTCCTTTCCATTCCCGATGAAATGTCTCGGTTCTAAACTTCGGTTGTGTTTTAATCGCCTCTAAAGATGCTGTCTGACTTGCCGAGTTCCACCAGCATTTGTTTTTGCGTGTAGCTTAAGAAAGGATGTGCTGGCATCGGAGAGGGCCCAGAGGAGGTTCATGAAAATGATCCTGGAGTTGAAAGCGTTAATGCTTGGGGCCCATTTGATGGCCCTGGGCCTATTTGATGGCCCTGGGCCTGTACTTGCTGGAATTTAGAAGTCTGGAGGGCGGGGAAGCGTTGTGGGTGGTTGGTGGGACTGAAACCTAACGAACACTGGAAGACGCTGGCCGAATGGACGTGTAGAAGATATTTCCACTTGTGGGAGTGTTGAGGACCAAAGTGCACAGTCTCAGAATAGAACAACGGCCCTTTAGGACAGAAATGACGCGGATTTTCTTTAGCCAGGGTGGTGAATTCATTGTCAGTGATGGGAGTGGAGGCCAAGACGTTGACCTAGTTAAGGCAGATGGTGATGGGTAGAAAATTAACAAGGAATCAACACTAACAGACAGAAGGCAAGAGAATGAGATTGAGAGGGATAGTAAGTCATCCATCCTTGTATGGCCCATCAGACTTGATGGGCTGAATGGCCTAATTCTGCTCCTATTTCTTAAGCCATTAACCTTGTGCATCAGTGTGGAGAGAGGCATTTGATGTACAGCATGAACTTGGTGGGCTGAAGGGCCGACTTCCCAGCAGCTGTAATTAGGGGAGTTGGGAGACGCTAACTGCTTTTGGCAAAGGGAACTGAGCTTAAAAGGAGGCGGTGGTTCCTCAATTATATAATCAAATCCAAGTAAATTTATTATCAAATTACATGTAAGTTACCTTGTACTACTTGAGATTCATTCTGTTTCGGGTATCTACAAGAAAATAAATAAATATAATCTGTGAATAACTATGCATAAATAAAGAGTGGCAAACAACCAAAATGCAAAATAAGACAAATTGTGCAATTAAAACATATATACAATGGCCAACTTCTTATGCACCTCTCATACCTAATAATGGGACCACTGAGTTCGTGGTCTTCTGCTGCTGTAGCCCAGCTACTTCAAGTTTGACATGTTCTATATTCAGAGAAGACTTTCTGCAGACCACTCCTGAAACACGTGGTTATTTGAGTTACTGTTGCCTTCCTGTCAGCTTGAACCAGTTTGGCCGCTTTTCTCTTGCTCCCGATCACTCGCTGCAGCGCCACCCATTGACTCGGAGTTCCTGAGACACACCCGGCCTGATGGAAGGCGCCCATTCTCCAGCCAGAGATGCGCAGCCTAATGCATCGTCTCGGGTAAGCGGATGGTGCTGATATCCGGGCGGACGAGCTACCCGTCGTTAAGGGCCCGAGCGAGGCAGCGCTCCTCTGGGCCATAGCTGCCGGCTCCAGACAGCCAGAGAACAAGTTCCGCATTCAGACTGCAGGGTTGTCCCCCGCTGCCATGACAACGCGGTTTCACATCAGAGATCTTCCCCTTTCCCCAACTAACGATGAACAGTTTCGAAACACAATTTCTGTGTTGCTTTATGTATTAAATGAACTTCCCCTTTTCCATTAAAAACTTTACTTCTTGAATGTTGATTATTTTATCATCAATTGGAGAAAATAATTATATAAAAAACGATGCCGGGTGCTGTTGGGAGTGGTCTGATAACACGAGATTGAGGAAGAGGCGGCGTGTAGCAAAGTGAAGCGGTCAGGTTCTCTCCTTCTTTGAGTACTCTCCCTCTCTTCCTCCCTCTATCCACACCGTCCTCCCTCTCTTCTCACCTCTCTCCCTATCTCTCCCCCTTCCCCTCTCTGCTCTTCTCTCTTCCCCCCTCTCTCCCCTCTGTCTTCCCTCCCTCTACCCTCCTCTCTCCTTTCTTTCCCTCTCTCCCACTCTCCCTCACCGGCCATATGTCTTGCCATTGACCGCTTACCGGTGCTGGTCCTCTCCGGTCCAGCTCTTTTGAATCTCTCCTCCAGAAACTATGGAAGAATACATCAAGGTCTCATTGGCCTTCCCATTTAACGTCCGTCAATCTCGCCTGCAGGGGCAGGTTTCTTTACTGTGAGCAAGAATGGAGGCAAATTCCGTTCCTGCATTGATAATCAGTCCCTCAACAACCTCACACTGAAGTGCAGCTCTCCTCTTCCCCCGCTTGTCTCTGCGCTTGAAAACCCCAAAGGAGAAATCGTATTCTCAAGTGAGATCTGCACAACGTTTACAACCGGGTTTGCATACAAGAGGTATTCACAGAAACTCACTGTGAGTACCCGGGGATGCCATTAGGTGTGGTCTGATTTTCAGGCCTCGGTCGACGATTGAGACGTGTTAAATCTGTTTCTTTTCATGTATTCAGATGATATTCTGATCTATCCCGCTCTCGTCAGGAACTCGTTCACTGTGTCCAGATGGTCCTCACACTGTTCGTTGAGAATAACCTTTACGTCAAACCAGAGAAGTGTGAGTTCCACTGTTACATACCTCAAGGAGATCTTGTGACTTGTTGTGAGGATGATGTAATGGTCTTTTGGAGGTCACCTGATGTAATTTCCCCGCCGATGTGAGGACACGTGATGACATGTTCACCACGGGTATAAAAGGGATGACCCCTGGTGACGCAGTTAGTTTTCCAGCTAGAACGTTCGTCGGTGTCTCCGTTCCGTTGCGTATTTGTTTTATGACGCAGTTTCATTTTTGGAACGGAGTGTTACATTCTATTGTAAGGTACAATAGTGCTGGATTGGCAGTTTACCCATTTCTGCCAGATATGTCGATATACCTTTTCAGTAGTATGGGAGAGTGAAGACTTTATCGAAGTGCAGGATATGAAGGATTAAGAGAAGTCGGGAATGTTCGGCAGTTTAACAAAGAATCGACTTTATTCAGTCTTCGTTGAAGAAATAGCGACTTGCATCCCAGATAAATCCTGCCAAAAGAGCGAGGTAGTTCATGCAGGATTTGCTCGCCAGAAGAAAGGTCAGTTGTTTGAAGCTGTTTATTTCCTTCATCGTGAATCCTTTGGACAGAACCACCAGGAAAGTCACGTCTATGAAGGAATCCTTCTCCAGAAAAGTCTCTCCCAATTGAACGTATAAATCTGTTGGACTTTCGAATTTACCAATTTAAGAAATGTATTTGACTTTACCACTTTAAGAACTATTTTCGCATTTATCGCTTTAAGAACCAGTACCGAGCGGGGATTTGTTGAATGGCCGCATAGCGGTTAACTTCCAGTTATGGTTTTCGTTTGTTTTTTTTAATTATTTATCCTTGTTTAATAAATGTTTGGTTGTTTTTATATAACCTGACTCGATTGATATTCATTGTTGCTGGTTACATAACATATATTGTGAGGGGTCGTCCAGATTTTGTTCCAAATTTTTGAGCTTAAGTGCTTGCTTAATTGCCATTCTGATTTGGAAAAGGGAAATTCCTGATTTTTTTTTTTCAGTTAGATTGGAGTGTGAGTGGTGGTCGGCTGCAATGAATATTGACGACTTGATGGATTCGCCTGACACGGAGTTTTTAGCGAATGCGAGAAAATCTGTTGTATCGGAGATTGCTCGGAGGTTGGATATTAAGGGAATTACGAAGAGTACCACAAAAGCCTTAATTCAAGGAAAAATCGCTGAACATTATATAAGTTTGAAAACTTTTGAGAATGAGGTGTTAGATAGGTTTCCAATGAGTAATTTGGAAATGCAGTTACATCTTGAACAAATAAAGTTAAAGCAATTAGAAGCTGATTTGGAAAGAAGACGGTTAGAAGCTGAAAATAAACAGAAGGAATTCGAGGCTAGAGAGGCCCATAAAATAAGGGAATTTAAAGAAAGAGAAGCTGAAAACCAGAGGAAATTTGAGCGAGAGATGGAGAAATTAAAGTCTGGAAATCAGTCTTCTGGTTCTAAGAAACAGTTTATTGCTAATCGTGAGGTTATTTTGGCTCCTCAATTTAATGAAGCTGAAGTGGACAAATATTTCCAGCATTTCGAAAGTGTTGCTCTGAGTTTAGGTGGCCGAAAGAGCAATGGCCAGTGATGTTACAAAGTGTAATTAGAGGAAAGGCACAAGTTTATACAGCTTTAAATGCTGAGCAAGCACTGGATTATGATATTGTTAAACAGCATATATTGAAAGCATATGAGTTGGTTCCAGAAGCGTATAGAGAAAGATTCAGAAATTTGAAGAAATCTGTGGAAAAAGCTTATGTGGAATTTGCCTACGAGAAATCTGTGTGTTTTGAGAGATGGGTTTCCTCTAAAAATGTGAATGGGGAGTATAATAAATTAAAAGAGTTGATTTTACTGTAGGAATTTAAAAGGAACATTTCTGTTGAAGTGAGGACATACTTAAATGAACGGGACACTGCTACATTGCAGGAGACTGCTAAATTAGCTGATGAGTATGCTTTAATTCATAAGAATAAATTTTCTCCAGGTAGAACTTTTAAAAGGAAAAATAGCTCAGAGAGTCAAAGTAAACCAGAAATTAAATCCGAAGTTAGTGAGAAAAGTAAGGATGAAGGGAAACATGTGAAGGAAAGACATTTTGATCCTATTTGTAATTATTGTAAGAAACCTGGACATGTAACAGCTAACTGTTTTCGATTGAAACAGAAAGAGAAGGAAGCAGTTCCAGATGCTTGTGCGCAGCATATTAAAACACCTGTAAATTCACAGAGCTTGATAAATACTAATGAAGATTTGTCAGGTTTTGACCAAGTTAAGAGGGGATATGAATCTTTTATAACAGAAGGATTTGTATCCTTGAAAGAGGGATCCAGTTCAGTACCAATAAGAATACTTAGAGATACTGGAGCTGGTCAATCACTAATATTAGACAGTGTGCTAAAGTTTAGTGATGAGTCTGACATGGGTGAGGTGAACTATATTAGAGGAGTTGGGAGTGCCCTTATGCCAGTACATTTACATAGAGTAAATTTAAGGTCAGGATTAGTTACAGGGGCTGTTAAAGTAGAATTACAATCCAGTTTACCTGTGAATGATGTTTCTCTTTTGTTAGGGAATGACTTAGCAGGTGGACAAGTTTTTCCTGAAGTGCATTTGACAATAAATCCCAATTCTGAGGAACCACAGAGGGATTCTAACACAGATTCTTCCTGTGTTTTAACAAGAGCTATGGCTAAAAAGACTGATGTACAGGATGAGGTTGTTACCCATGACTGTTCAACTCAAGATTCGAAATTTGAGGACGTATCAGAAACTCTGATCGGGATTTTGGTAGTAAGTCTGACCATGAAGATTTGTCTTTATCTCAGAAGGAGATGATAGCAGAGCAGGGTAGAGATCCTGAGATAGTTAAATTAAAGGAACAAGCTCTTTCAGATAGTGAAATTAGGACGGTGGCAGTAGGATATTATTTTGAAAAGGGAGTATTAATGAGAAAGTGGAGATCGCCTACAATTCCTGCTAGTGAGGAATGGGAAGTTAATCACCAGGTAGTAGTTCCTAAAGTTTATCGAAATGAGATTTTGACTATGGCTCATAGTATTCCTTTGGGTGGTCATTTAGGTGTAAAGAAAACTATGAACACGGTTTTTAAAGATTTTTATTGGCCTAGTTTAAGACAAGATGTGGCGACATTTTGTAGAACATGTCATACGTGTCAAATTGTGGGTAAACCAAATCAGGTTACTCCAGTGGCCCCACTGCAACCAATTCCAGCATTTAGTGAGCTATTCTCAAAAATCATTGTAGACTGTGTAGCTCCTTTGCCAAAAACTAAAACTGGACATCAATATTTGTTAACTATTATGTGCACAGCGTCTAGGTTTCCAGAGGCAGCACCTCTTAGGAATATAACAGCCACATCTGTGACAAAGGCTCTTATAAAATTCTTTACTTATTTTGGGTTGTCTAAGGAAATACAATCGGATCAAGGTAGTAATTTTATGTCGAGCTGTTTCAGCAGATAGTTTATAAACTGGGAGCAAAACAGATTATCTCATCAGCCTATCATGCAGAATCGCAAGGAACCTTGGAGAGATTCCATTCTACCCTTAAAAACTATGATTAGGACGTATTGTGTGGAAAATGAAAAGGACTGGGATGAAGGCATACATTTACTACTTGCTGCAGTAAGGGAGGTAGTACAGAAATCATTAGGCTTTAGTTCTTATGAACTTGTGTTTGGGCATAGAGTTCGAGGACTTTTGGCCGTGTTGAATGAACAGCGGATTAATAAAGAGGTACACACTAATTTGCTAGATTATGTTTTAAAATTTAAAGAAAGATTATATGAAGCTTGTAGCTTGGCAAAGGACAATTTAAAATTGGCTCAAGAGAAAATGAAGACTTGGTATGATAAGGAAGCTAGAATGAGGTTATTTAAGCCTGGAGATAAGGTGTTGGTTCTTTTCCCAGTGCAAACAAACCCATTACAAGCTAAATTTCATGGTCCTTATGAGATTAAATCTAAGGTAAATGATGTGGATTACGTGATAAAAACCCCAGATCGAAGAAAGCCAACACAGCTGTGTCATATAAATATGATAAAACCGTATTATGAGAGAGAAGCTGCTACTATGACTGTTGTGGTCAATAATGAGTTTGATCTTTATAAAAACTTAATGGATGATTCATCTGAAACTCATTTTAAATCCAACATTATTTCAGTCAGTTTACCAAATTCAAAAAGTCTAGAAAATATTGATGAGAAATTAGCTCATTTACAGCCAGAGCAGAGAGAGCAGATGAAACAGTTAATTTTTAAATATAGGGATTTATTTCCAGGCGTTCCTCGAAGAACCACCGTAGCTTCACATGATGTAGATGTTGGAGATGCAAAACCCATAAAACAACACCCGTATCGAATGAACAGGGAAAAATGTGAACTTGCCGAACAAGAAATTAAGTATATGTTAGAGAATGATATTATTAGACATTCTAATTCGAATTGTAGTTCACCGTGTGTTATGGTGCCTAAGCCAGACAATAGTATTCGGTTTTGTACAGATTACAGGAAGAAACTTAGAAACATAGAAAATAGGTGCAGAAGTAGGCCATTCGGCCCTTCGAGCCTGCACCGCCATTCATTATGATCATGGCTGATCATCCAACTCAGAACCCCGCCCCAGCCTTCCCTCCATACCCCCTGACCCCCGTAGCCACAAGGGCCATATCTAACTCCCTCTTAAATATAGCCAATGAACTGGCCTCAACTGTTTCCTGTGGCAGAGAATTCCACAGATTCACCACTCTCTGTGTGAAGAAGTTTTTCCTAATCTCGGTCCTAAAAGGCTTCCCCTCTATTCTCAAACTGTGGCCCTTCGTTCTGGACTTCCCCAACATCGGGAATAATCTTCCTGCATCTAGCCTGTCCAATCCCTTTAGGATCTTATACGTTTCAATCAGATCCCCCCTCAATCTTCTAAATTCCAACGAGTACAAGCCCAGTTCATCCAGTCTTTCTTCATATGAAAGTCCTGCCATCCCAGGAATCAATCTGGTGAACCTTCTTTGTACTCCCTCTATGGCAAGGATGTCTTTCCTCAGATTAGGGGACCAAAACTGCACACAATACTCGAGGTGTGGTCTCACCAAGGCCTTGTACAACTGCAGTAGTACCTCCCTGCTCCTGTACTCGAATCCTCTCGCTATAAATGCCAACATACCATTCGCCTTTTTCACCACCTGCTGTACCTGCATGCCCACTTTCAATGACTGGTGTATAATGACACCCAGGTCTCGTTGCACCTCCCCTTTTCCTAATTGGCCACCATTCAGATAATAATCTGTTTTCCTATTTTTGCCACCAAAGTGGATAACTTCACATTTATCCACATTAAATTGCATCTGCCATGAACTTGCCCACTCACCCAACCTGTCGAAGTCACCCTGCATCCTCTTAGCATCCTCCTCACAGCTAACACTGCCACCCAGCTTCGTGTCATCCGCAAACTTGGAGATGCTGCATTTGGTGAAAGCTGTGACAAAAACTGATGCATATCCAATCCCTAGGGTAGGTGTTTGTGTGGATAAAGTTGGACAGGCCAAATTCCTTACAAAGATTGATTTGTTAAAAGGTTATTGGTGTGTTCCATTGACGGATAGAGGTAGAGAGATTTCTGCATTTGTAACCCCATCTGGGTTATATGAATATAATGTTCTTCCATTTGGGATGAAGAATGCACCAGGTACTTTTCAGAGGATGATTAATAGTGTGATTCATGGATTAAAAGATACAGATGCCTATATTGATGATTTCGTTACAGGAAATAATACGTGGGAAGCACATATTACTGCGGTGGAGAAACTATTTGAGAGACTTTCAAAAGCTAACTTAACTATTAACTTAGCTAAAAGTGAATTTGGTCATGCCACAGTGACTTACCTTGGTTATGTTGTGGGTCAGGGGAAATTAGCTCCTGTTCAAGCAAATGTTCAGGCAATTTAGAAGTACCCACTCCAACTGGCAAGAAAACTCTCAGAAGATTCTTGGGTATGGTAGGATATTACAGAAAATTTAGTAAGAATCTTGCGAGTATTGCTCTTCCATTAACTAACCTGTTGAAGAAAAATGAAAAGTTTGTTTGGACAGAGTCTTGTCAGGAAGCATTTGGTAAATTGAAAACTATAATATGTAGTCAACCTGTACTCAAATCTCCTGACTTTGAAAAACCATTTTTGTTAGCTGTAGATGCTAGTGATGAAGCTGCTGGAGCAGTGTTACTTCAAAGAGATGATGGTGATGAAGTTGATCGTCCGGTAGCTTATTTTTCTAAGAAATTTAATGCCCGTCAAAGAAATTATTCAACAATAGAAGATGGAATTATTATCTCTTGTCTTGGCTTTACAACATTTTGAAGTGTATGTTAGTGCAACGCATAAACCACTCACAGTTTATACCGATCATAATCTGTTAGTGGTTTTGAGTAACATGAAAAACAAAAATAGAAGATTATTAAATTGGAGTTTAATGTTACAGGAGTACAATATTTTGATCACTCATATTACAGGTAAAGATAATGTGATCTCTGATTGTCTATCTAGATGTTAAATGTACAATGAAATTTTTTATGGAGTGGTAATATAACATTTGTAACACTCCTACTGTATATTAGTTTGTAACGTGCTGAAAAGTAATATTGTATATATTGTGCATGTTGTAAATTCTATACCTATGTATTTTTTTGTGTAAATTGTTAATCGTTAAATTTTTATTCCTTAAGAGACCAAATTTTTTTGGAGGGAGGTGTTACATAGCTAAAGGAGATCTTGTGACTTTCTTGTGAGAATGATGTAATGGCCTTTTGGAGGTCACCTGATGTAATTTTCCCGCCGATGTGAGGTCACGTGATGACATGTTCACCACGGGTATAAAAGGGAGACCCCTGGTGACGCAGTTAGTTTTCCAGCTGGAACGTTAGTCAGTGTCTCTGTTCCGTTGCGTATTTGTTTTATGACGCAGTTTCATTTTTAATACGGAGTGTTACATTCTATTGTAAGGTACAATAGTGCTGGATTGGCAGTTCACCCACTTCTGCCAGATTTGTTGATGAACCCTTTCAGTAGTATTGGAGAGTGAAGACTTTATCGAAGTACAGGATATGAAGGATTAAGAGAAGTTGGTAATGTTCGGCAGTTTAATAAGGGATCGACCTTATTGAGTCTTGTTGAAGAAATAGCGACCGGCATCAAAGATAACTCGTGCCAAAAGAGCAAGGTAGCTCATGCAGGATTTACTCGCCAGAAGAAATGTTAGTTGTTTCAAGCCGTGTATTTCCTTCATCGTGCATCCTTTTGGACAGAACCACCAGGACAGTCCCGTCTATGAAGAAATCCTTCTCCAGAGAAGTCTCTCCCAATTGAATGTATAAATCTGTTGGACTTTCGAATTTACCATTTTAAGAACTGTATTTGACTTTACCGCTTTAAGAACTGTTTTCACATTTTTCGCTTTAAGAACCAGTACCGAGTGGTGATTTGTTGAATGTCCGCATAGCGGTTAGCTTCTAGTTAAGGTTTTCGTTTGTTTTTTTATTGTTTATCCGTGTTTAATAAATGTTTGGTTGTTTTTATATAACCTGACTCGATTGATATTCATTGTTGCCAGTTACATAACACCACAAAGTGCAGCTGCCATTCTTGGACCATCATCCTCATGCCGTCCAGTGTTCAAATGAACCCGAGTAAAGTTCTGGCAGTTACACGCTGGCCCAAATCATCCCAAAGAGGAAGAAATATTCTAAGGGAAAGATGACACAATAGTGGCTGACAGGAGAAGTCAAAGCCAATAAGGGCATATAATAAAGCAAACATTAATGGGATGTTAGAGGATTGGGAAGCTTTTAAAAATCATCAGAAAGCAGCTAAAACGAAATTAAGAAGCTAAAGATGCAATGCGAAAGCAAGGTAGCCAAAGAGGATACCAAAAGTTTCTTCAGATACATAAAGTGTAAAAGAGAGGCGATGGTGGATGTCCGCCCACTAGAAAACGATGCTGGAGAGGTAGTAATGGGGGACAATGAAATAGCAGATAAACTGATATGCAGTATTAAGACTAATTAAAGACGAATAATGTTTGTTCGTCTTAACTTCATCCACCTCTATTAATTAATTTTGCCGCTAAATAGTTCAGTATAAACCGATGAAACTTTTAATGACAGTGACTGTGTTATGCAATATGTCATAAGCCAGATTAAATAAAACCCCTACCTCTGTAAATGATGCAATAGGAACATCCAAAAGTCTTCCAAAGAACTTTATCAAATGAATGGACTTCTGGTCACAATAATCGATTATGACCAATTATGTCATGTTAATGGCATTTTCACGAATTTTACCTCTTGGCGGCTGTCAAAGAAACATGAATGGGTTTTGTGACGGGATCCTGACCTACCCCTATGAATTGTGCTTTTGAAAAGAGAGAGAGAGAGGTATTCAACAACAGACACCTTGTTAAAAAGAGGATGAGAGAGTTATTTAACATCGACATCTTGTTTTTAAGAGAGAGAGAGATGAAGACTGCTTTTCGATGGTGTTATGATTTGTCGGCAGCATGTTTACATTTCTACAAGGACGTGGTCCGCTTGTTCGTTCTTACACAGAGACAGAAGGGAGGAGCTAATTTGAGAGATAGTTGGTACTCAGTACGGGGAGATAAAATAGAAGGTTAGGTGATAGACCTGAGACATGATTTTGGACGTTGTGCCCACAGAAAAAGTGGGTTTTGGAGGATCGATCAGTGGCTGTCGCAGTGTGGAGAAGGTTGACCGGAGGGGAGTTATTTGTGTGTCCAACCTCGCCTGGGTTGATAGCTACACCACAGAAGAACGGTCCCCTTTGTTATGGTCACAGTCGGTGACTTTTAAAGGATTTCGGAGGAGAACGGGAAGATCGACGGCGTCAGCTCACTTGAAGACTCAAATCTGTCCCTCTCTCTCTCCATCACAACTCAGCTCAATACCACGAACTGAACTGAACCTTACTCATCATCGTAAGACTGTATCCATTTACCGCTAGACTTGAAGAAGCTTGGTTTTCATATATTTCCACACTTACTTATATACAATCATTGCTAACCTGTTTGATTTATCTGCATTTATATTATTGTATTGCGTAGTTACTAATAAATATTATTAGTTAATAGCAATACTGGACTCCAAGGTGTTTTCCATCTCTGCTTGGTTCTTCAACCCGTCACGGGGTACGTGACACTTTGGGGAGATCTTCGAAACGAATTACACTTTCTTTTTCAGATCTTAAAGTGACTATTCAAGAATGCGTATAATTTAAAGAAGGGGTTCCCAGCTTTTGTATGCCATAGATCCCTACAATTAACTGAGGGTTCCGTGGAACCCAGGTTGTGAACTTCTGGTTAAAAGGGATATTGATGTTGCACAATTTCAAGTGTCGATCTTAAGAAAACGTTCATGGTTTTAAATGATAGCATTTCGTATGGGGAAACAGCATATGTCGGCTTTAGTGAGGGCCAAGTGTCATTTGCGTATCACTACGCCAATTCGTGGTCTTGTGGAATGGGAAGTTTGTTTTGATTTTACTAATTTTCATCCAAATCTCATTATCATCCAATCTTTTGAGCGTCACTATCGAAAGGATTTCTGTCATCACGCTTCTGAAAAACAAATATATTTTATTTCACTAAAGATCTAATTAGAGTGAATGGATATTTCAGCATGTACAACAGATCCGCTCTGAACTTTCTCTGGGTCGCGGTGTAAATGATCGTGTTTGTGCAGCAGCTGAGCATCTGAAGCATAATCGCAGAACGTTCAATTATTGGAAACCGACTCATCAAACCTCTGAGAAGAAAAGACTTTACCGCCCGGTAGTGAACAAAATATGCAACGCTTGTGGCCCAGAGTAGAATAAAACTGCTGGAGATGGCGAGCAGCAAAATGATGGACCTCCTACGCTTCAGCATCTCGGGATCCTCGCTGCTGGAGTCTCGGAGGCTTCTGCGCACCTGATTAGCGACCAAAATGCGCCTGATGGTCAGTGAATTGAGAAATACAATTAAACAGAACGGAATCACTGGAGTTAACAGCTGGTCTGTCCAAGAGAATGCAACCCATGCCGGATGAAAATAAAATGTCGGCAATATAAGACAACCCCATGAAATACTTTTGTTAATGGAATAAACAACGTAAGCAAAAGGCCAGGGCATGTTCTTAAAACAGAAGATCACGCTCAGTGTCAGAAGAACCACCACCGCTGTTCTCTCGGTGCAGTATTTCGTTGCCAGTTTCTGAGTGGAAATGGCTACATATCGATCAAAGGTGAAAGCGACCGTGAACCAAACAGAACAGTCGACAGTCGCGGTCGATAGGAAGAGAACTAACTTGCACACGGGAGTGTAGAACAAGAAAGAGTACCACCAATACATTGCAGCAATTTGGTGTAAAATAACCTTGCAGACAATCACCGAGAGGTCCGCCGTCGCCATAGCCATCAGGTAACGAGTGATACATCTGGAGAGGCCGGACTTTCCACGGGACAGCGTCATAATCGTCAACAGGTTCACTGGGAGAAAATGAAAGAAGAAACAATGAACTGGGCTGGGAAATGTTGCGCTGTGAATGAAGTAACTGGGAGTGAAAGGGGTTTAGTTATTGTATTCTCAATGCTCCAACTGAAAATTGGCATTTTTAATAATTGTTTCCCTTCCTTTGTGCCTGGTCCATGATCTTTCACACAAGCACACATATTTCATGCGTACTTCTATAATGATTCTGGAAAGATTTAATAATAACAGGGTTATCGTGGTGGAAGATTTTAATTTCCAGATATTGATTGGCATCTCCATAGAGCAAGGGGTTTCGACGGGGTGGAATTTGTTCGATGTGTTCAGGATGGTTTCTTGTCACATTATGTAGATAAGCCTACAAGAGGAGAGGCTGTACTTGATCTGGTATTGGGAAATGAGCCTGGTCAGGTGTCAGGTCTCTCAGTGTGAGAGTATTTTGGAGATTGTGATCACAATTCAGTCTCCTTCACCATAGCTTTGGAGAGAGATAAGAACAGAGAAGTTAGGAAAGGGTTTAATTGGAGTCAGGGGAAACATGAGGCTATCAGACAGGAACTTGAAAGCATAAATTGGGAACAGATGTTCTCAGGGAAATGTACGGAAGGAATGTAGCAAATGTTCAGGGGATATTGGCGTAGAGTTCTGCATAGGTATGTTCCAATGAAACAAGGGACGGATGTAGGGGACAGGAACCGTGGTGTACAAAGGCTGTCGTAAATCTAGTCAAGAAAAAAAGAAGAGTTTACGAAAGGTTCAAAAAACCAGGTAATGATAAAGATCTAGAAGATTATGAGGCTAGCAGGAAGGAGCCTAAGAATGAAAGTAGAAGAGTCAAAAGGGGACATGAAAAGATCTTGGCGGATAGGATTAGGGAAAACCACAAGGCATTCTACAAGTATGTGAAGAGTAAGAGGATAAGATGTAAGAGAATAGGACCAATCAAGTGTGACAGTGGAAAAGTGTGTATGGAACCGGAGGAGATAGCAAACGTACTTAATGAGGACTTTGCTCCAGTACTCACTACGGTAAAGGATGTTGGCGATTGCAGGGATGAATAACAGCGGACTGAAAAACTTGAGCATATAGACATTTAGAAAGAGGATGTGGTAGAGCTTTTGGACAGCATTAGGTTGGATAAGTCACTGTGACGAGACGAGATGTACTCCAGGCTGCTGTGGGAGGCGAGGGAGGAGATTGCTGAGCCTCTGGCAATGATCTTTCCATCATCAATGCGGACGGGAGGGGTTCTGGCGGATTGGATGGCTGCGGATGCTGTTCCCTTATTCAAGAAAGGGAGTAGTGATAGCCCAGGAAATTGTAGACCAGTGAGTCTTACTTCAGTGGTTGGTAAGTTGATGGAAAAGGTCCTGAGAGGCAGGATTTATGAGCACTTGGAGAGGCATAATATGATTAGGAAATGTCAGCATGACTTTGTCAAAGGCAGGTCGTTGCCTTACGAGCCTGATTGAATTTTTTGAGGATGTGACTAAATATATTGATGGAGGTAGAGCAGTAGGTGTAGTGTATAGGATGAGAGGTGACCGGATAGAGGTATATAACATGATGAGAGGTATTGATCGTGTGGATAGTCAGAGGCTTCTCCGCAGGGCTGAATTGGCTAACAGGACAGGGGATAGTTTTAAGGTGGTTGGAAGGAGGTACAGAGGAGATGTCAGGGGTAAGTTTTTTACACAGAGAGTGGTGAGTCCGTGGAATGGGCTGCTGGTGACTGTGGTGGAGGCGGATACGATAAAGGACTTAAGAGACTCCTGAATAGATACATGGAGCTTAGAAAAATAGAGGGCTATGGGTAACCCTGGGTAATTTCTAAGGCAAGGACATGCTCGGCACAGCTTTGTGGGCCGAAGGGCCTGTATTGTGCTGTAGGTTTTCCATGTTTCTAATGTTGAATAATTAAAATCCCTGCCTTAAAAGTTCAAAAATGTAAATAAGTACGAAGGATGAAAACGAGTGTTTAAAAGAACAACCGCAGTGAACTGCAGAAGGACCGCACTGGTATCAAAAAGAAATGTTTTGCAGCAGTGTTTAACTTCGGGGAGAACGTCAGATTGAACAAAGAAAACTTGTAAATAGACAGCAACATACGAAAAAAGTTGGAGGAACTCAGTAGGTCTAACATCATGAAAAACAGTCGACATTTCTGGCCAAAAACCTTCTTTAGGACTGAGAAGGAAGGAGGAAGAAGGCAGAATAAGAAGTTTGTGGGAGGGGAAGGTGGATAGCTGGAAGATGAAGGGTGAAGCCAGGCGGGTAAGGAAGGTAACGGGCTGGAGAAGAAGGAAAGAACAGGCATCTCACCATCTGTGCTATAAACTCCATACGCTGCCATTCGCTCTAGCAAAAGCTCGAATTTTGTGTCCAGTTATCCGCCGTCAAGTCTCCTCTGTGTCTTAAAATTCGCATTCGTTGAATATTCACAGCGTGAAACATAAACATTTGTCAAAAAACAGGGAGTTCCCTTGGCAGCTGGATAGACACCCCGCATTGTCTCTCATTCATATCAAAATTAAACAAAACAATTATGCTGTGATATGCAAACAAAGGACAACACATCTCCATTTATGTGGCTGACAGAACCGTCAACATCAGGGCTGTAATACTGAATATGCTACAGACTCAAAATGTATTCAGTTCTTCAAAATAAAGTAAGGTCGCATTTCCTGTTAGTCTCCGCGAATAATAGTTGCAAATATCAGTTGGAAGAGACTGGAGGACTTTATTTCCAAGATGTCCGCTATGACCTTCTACCACATAAATAGAGCAGTGAAAGAAGTGCACGGAGTAAATCCAGATCTAACATATAGAGAGGCTTAGAGGAACGAGAAGCAGGATAAACGGTAAGGTAGAAGTGTGTGTACCTCAATGCAAGAAGCATGAGGAACAAAGGTGACGAACTGAGAGCTTGGATACATACATGGAATTATGATGTAGTGGCCATTACAGAGACTTGGCTGGCACCAGGGCAGGAATGGATTCTCAATATTCCTGGATTTCAGTGCTTTAAAAGGGATAGAGAGGGCGTAAAAAGGGGAGGAGGGGTGGCATTACTGGTCAGGGATACTATTACAGCTACAGAAAGGGTGGGTAATGTAGCAGGATCCTCTTTTGAGTCAGTATGGTTGGAAGTCTGGAACAGGAAGAGAGCAGTTACTCTATTGGGGGTATTCTATAGGCCCCCTGGTAGCAGCAGAGATACAGAGGAGCAGATTGGGAGGCAGATTTTGGAAAGGTGCAAAAATAACAGGGTTGTTATCATGGGTGACTTTAACTTCCCTAATATTGATTAGCACCTGATTAGTTCCAAGGGTTTAGATGGGGCAGAGTTTGTTAAGTGTGTCCAGGAGGGATTCCTGTCACAGTATGTGGACAGGTCGATTAGGGGGAATGCCATACTAGATCTAGTACTAGGTAATGAACCGGGTCAGGTCACAGATCTCTAAGTGGGTGAGCATCTGGGGGACAGTGACCACTGCTCCCTGGCCTATAGCATTATCATGTGTGAATTGGGATGATGTTTTTGCAGGGAAATGTACTATGGACATGTGGCCGATGTTTAGAGATCTCTTGCAGGATGTTAGGGATAAATTTGTTCCGGTGAGGAAGATAAAGAATGGTAGGGTGGAGGAACCATGGGTGACAAGTGAGGAGGAAAAATCTAGTCAGGTGGAAGAAGGCAGCATAAATGAGGTTTAGGAAGTAAGGATCAGATGGGTCTACTGAGGAATATAGGGAAGCAAGAAAGGAGCTTAAGAAGGGGCTGAGAAGAGCAAGAAGGGGGCATGAGAAGGCCTTGGCGAGTAGGGTAAAGAAAAACCCCAAGGCATTCTTCAATTATGTGAAGAAAAAATGGATGACAGGAGTGAAGGTAGGACCGGTTAGAGATAAAGGTGGGAAGATGTGCCTGGAGGCTGTGGAAGTGAGCGAGGTACTCAATGAATACGACTCTTCGGTATTCACCAATAAGAGGGAACTTGATGATGGTGAGGACAATATGAGTGAGGTTGATGTTCTGGAGCATGTTGATATTAAGGGAGAGGAGGTGTTGGAGTTGTTAAAATACATTAGGACGGATAAGTCCCCGGGGCCTGACGGAATATTCCCTAGGCTGCTCCACGAGGCGAGGAAGAGATTGCTGAGCCTCTGGTTAGGATCTTTATGTCCTCATTGTCCACGGGAATGGTACCAGAGGATTGGAGGGAGGCGAATGTTGTCCCCTTGTTCAAAAAGGTAGTAGGGATAGTCCGGGTAATTATAGAGCAGTGAGCCTTACGCCTGTGGTGGGGAAGCTGTTGGAAAAGATTCTTAGAGATAGGATCTATGGGCATTTAGAGAATCATGGTCTGATCAGGGACAATCAGCATGGCTTTGTGAAGGGCAGATCGTTTCTAAAAAGCCTGCCAGAGTTCTTTGAGGAGGTGACCAGGCATATAGGTGAGGGTAGTGCAGTGGATGTGATCTAAATGGATTTTAGTAAGGCATTTGACAAGGTTCCACACAGTAGGCTTATTCAGAAAGTCAGAAGGCATGGGACCCAGGGAAGTTTGGCCAGGTGGATTTAGAATTGGCTTGCCTGCAGAAGGCAGAGGGTCATGGTGGAGGGAGTACATTCAGATTGGCGGATTGTGACTAGTAGTGTCCCACATGGATCTGTTCTGGGACCTCTACTTTTCGTGTTTTTTATTAACGACCTGGATGTTGGGGTAGGAGGGGGGGTTGGCAAGTTTGCAGTTGACACAAAGGTTGGTGGTGTTGTAGATAGTGTAGAGGATTGTCGAAGATTGCAGAGAGACATTGATAGGATGCAGAAGTGGGCTGAGAAGTAGCAGATGGAGTTCAACCCGGAGAAGTGTGAGGTGGTACACTTTGGAAGGACAAACTCCAAGGCAGAGTACAAAGTAAATGGCAGTATACTTGGCAGTGTGGAGGAGCAGAGAGATCTGGGGGTACATGTCCACAGATTCCTGAAAGTTGCCTCACAGGTGGATAGGGTAGTTAAGAAAGCTTATGGGGTGTTAGCTTTCATAAGTCGAGGGATAGAGTTTAAGAGTCGCGATGTAATGATGCAGCTCTATAAAACCCTGGTTAGGCCACACTTGGAGTACTGTGTCCAGTTCTGGTCACCTCACTATAGGAAGGATGTGGAAGCATTGGAAAGGATACAGAGGAGTTTTACCAGGATGCGGCCTGGTTTAGAGAGTATGCATTATGATCAGAGATTAAGGGAGCAAGGGCTTTACTCTTTGGAGCTAGGGTATACTCTTAAGAGCAGACATGGTAGAGGTATACAAGATATTAAGAGGAATAGATAGAGTGGATAGCCAGCGCCTCTTCCCCAGGGCACCACTGCTCAATACAAGATGGCATGGCTTTAAGGTAAGGGGTGGGAAGTTCAAGAGGGATATTAGAGGAAGGTTTTTTACTCAGAGAGTAAATATATGCCTTATATGGGAGACAGGGTTTGAGGGTCGGGGCAACATTGTGGCCGAAGGGCCTGTACTGTGCTGTGCTATCCTATGTTCTATGTTCTATAAATCTTCTAAATGGAGACCGGGCGCTTCCTCTCACTTCCACGTTTTGATTTTTATCTACCACCTACCTCTTTCTCGTCGAAAGAAATCTGACTCGTTCTCTTTTTCAGGCAGTTCCTTCCAGATACCATTGAACTCAATGCCAAGAAGTTAGGTGTGATTTTTTTCCATTTCCAAGTACCAAAATACAGTCCTAACCGATCAGCACATATTTCCGCTCCAAGTATTCTGTCTGACATGTCCAAATTTAACTTGTCATTCATTTGGTTTGCTATTTGGAAGCTCCACAGAGCACCAGGAGCATCATGGACATTTCAGTCTGATCCAACTTACAATCTATCAATGACCTACCGGTTACTCCGAATGCTGCTAAAATTGGGAAATAGTAGTCTTCGTACGGCAGGTGCAAACTCCAAATCATTTTATGTCGAGGTGATCACCATGTGTATGCATACAAATTGTATTCCAATGTTATACAAATTGGGTGTCTGGGTACATGTATACTTATATTGCAAGGAACGACAACTTGGGAATACGAGATCATCTCACTATGGATTTCTATTGCAAATAAGTGCTCAGCTAGTGTTATATTGAGTAATCAGTTTCATGATTACGACCGCAAATGACACAACCACCAGCTGAGCACTTACGAAACAATGTAACTCGAAAATTACATTTTAATTGACGTTCCACAGGTTCATACTTTCCATGCTCTTTGCGAGTACAGACGTGTCGTGAAAATTAGAATAGCAAGACCACCTGAACCAATGCAATGCATCTCTAAACACTAGTACTTCGGTGTCCCGGCAGAATTCAAACTCTGTTCCTTTATAATACGGTCCTGCATTCATTTATACTCTTAGTTACTCCGATAGTTTAGTTAATCATAACTTCCCACATCTTGAGAAAGATAATCTTCCAAATCCATGCCATTGGCCGGTGGTGTAGTGGTACCAGCACCGGACTTCGAGGCAAATGTTCCCGAGTTAGAATCCGGCCGGCTCTATCCGTGCAGGGGTGAGCGTCTAGCTGGCAACTCGGCCTCGTAAAAAATAGCAATCAGGTGCTACGGAAACGGCAAAAAAGTCCCCCGATCCGTCACAAGGCGAGATGAGGAGCAGCGAAAACAACAACCTGCTGAATAGCTGGTGCCTCTGTTCTTACTTTAAATTCTCTTGACTCAACTGAAGTCCATGTTCTCGAGTTCTGGTCTCCATTGTCTGCGGAAAACGTCTCAGGAAAGATAATCTTCCAAGTCCATGCTAGACATAAATCTATTGGCCTATATTAGGTCAACATTTAGCGCACTAAAATAAATCTCCATCGTTCTTGGAAACTGAAGGCATTGTTTTCAAGAAACTCCCCCGACGCCCGTCTACATGTTCTCTATGGCTAATTTCTAAATATTTATTACTCTTGTGGAACAGCAATGTAACGCCGTGTTCAATGACCGATGAAAACCATTGTGCCAAAGCATTCGCTATCGCCCAGACTATCTGTGACTTTTAAGGAATCGTGTACTTGATCCCCGGGTTGCTTCTGTTCTACAACACTCCCAGGGTCCTACTCTGTTTGGTCTTCCAGTAATAATAAAACATCTCGTATTCATCGGAAAGCAACTCCATTTCTCATTCCTCGATAAAATTATCTAGATGATCACGTCCCTGCCGTCATTCCTAAAGACCAGATTCACTACCCATGCCACAATTTATTTCAACATCATTTGCAATTTTGCTAGCAATCCCTTGTACAGGTACATTATTATTCGGCATTGATATTCAGTACAGTGCTAAAGTCTGAGGCATATATATATATAAAACAAATTTCATGTCATATGTGAGTGATGATAAACCTGATTCTGATATGGGTCTCTATTGTGGATTGAGAGTGGGTGTCAAGTCAAACTAGAGTTTCTAGAAAGTATTGGGATCTAGAGGCAAAAGAAAATAAATTATTAAAGTAATAGCAAAAATCCACTGATAAGCCGGATGGAACCCACCGCCTGAGTGCGGCTTCTGCCCGGAACATTGGGGGGACCCGGCAGCATCACAGCGGAAGTCCGGAAGCAGCGTTGGGATCTGCGGTAAGCTGATGAACTTTAAATAACTTTAGAGACTGTTTGATGGAAAAACGCACTGCTGTTACTGAGTTTTGGGTTAGCGCTAGCTTCATGTCACGGGGATCATCGCGCGCCGGCACTTCTGGGAAATGGCGCCGGGCTTAAGAAGAGTTCGGGAACCTTCGGGAAGGGTCACCCGGTTTGAAAACATAACGGTCTACGTGCGAGCGGAGAGGGGCAGGTCGGATCCGTCTACAGAGTCTGGAGATGTAGCCAGTATTTTCACCTAATGACTAGTATCTAATGTCTAATGTTTAATGACCAATGTTTAATAACTAATGATTAATGTCTAATGGGTAATGGTTAATGGTTGATGAAACGAATGGAACTATCAAACTGCCGGACTTGCGGAAAATAAAAGGAGGAAAAAATAAAAGTTGTTTGGTCATTGAGTGGAATCCAGCTAAAAAACCTTCGGGTAGACGCGTTCAATCTCTTTCAAGTGAGGAAGCTGCACACGTTCAAAGAAGAAAAAGAAATCCAACCTGACAGTGAAAAAACTGGTTGACTGGGAAACTGGAGGACCAGGAAACAGGAATCTGGGAGCTTTGAGCTGGAAGAGCAGGAGCAATAACCAGGAATCCTGAAAAAGGAAAAAAAAAAGCAAGTTAAGATAAGACAACATCAAAGCATCATGAAACAGTTGTACTTACCTTCTCAACTGTGAGCAGCCTGCAGAGGAAATCGAACATGACTGATCAGGCTATTGGGAAATCAGTTGAGCGAACCAAAGGTAGAGCGAACGACAGCAAAAAGATTATTTTCTCGTCTGGTCAACAGTATTACCAAGACCTACGAAGGCATGTCTGAAGAGGAGCTCAGAGTCAGTTGCAATATACTCACAAGAGAAGCCGAGAAAGCCATGGAAGCCAATGATGATGTGGAGGCCGGATTCGTTGCAGAACTGGAGGTGGAGCTGAACACAGAGGAAGTAGCTGTGTTAACTGAACAGCAAAAAGCTGACCTGGCAAATTTGGCAAATGAGTGTGAGTTGAAAGTAAAGGAGGTCAGAAGCCTAATCCAGGAGACTCTTTGGACCAACTTTGGAAATGTTGAATTGCTCACAGCACTACAAGCAGCAGAGGATGAATATAAAAACGTCGTTGCTGTACAACCCGATGGCCACCAGGAGGCGTATGACTTCACGCTTAACCACCTGCAAGGACTGGTAAAGACAGCGAAGGAGGGGTATGGTCGGTGGAAACGATGGATCTCGCCAAGGGATCAGAAGGACCTTCAGAGTCACCTAAAGGGGCTCGACTCCACATCCCCAAGTTGGGTTCCAAGAAGGCCCACTTCATACAAACAAGGAGAAAGGAGGATGCTGGAAGACTAACACCGATTGCGTTGGGCTTTTCCTCCAATTTTCCCACGCCGGCCATCAGAATGAAACTGACGGCCCTTCCGAAGTTTATTGGCAGCAAACGTGATTTTCACAGGTGGAGAACGGACTAGGAAGCACTCCAGAGGCAGGGAGACCCGACCGGTTCAAGAGAGGTGAAAATGGTTCCACTACTGGACAGTCTTGACGACAAGATCAGAGGAGATCTTCACCTCACTACTTATAACACTGCAGATGACATCTTCCGTGCTGTTGAAAACCGCTATGGAAATCAAACGTGCATTGCTACTGAAATAGTGGTAGAGTTACAGAAAATGCCAGCTGTCAGAAATCATCAGTCACGGAACATAGTGGAAAGTAGTTCAAGTTGTGGAGAAGGCACTTCAAGACTTGAGTGAGGGGACGTCACGTGAGGACGTGGGATTGAGACGTACGAATCCAGCTCTCCCGTAAAAAATCAGCAAAGTACCGTTTAAACAAAGCAAAGTTAATACTTTCCGAAAACTACGTATAAACTTCTCAAGACTATTTTACGATATACCTCGTAAATCGCAACAGAAGAAGTCTGCTGTTGCGAAGTCGCCGCGAGACGGGAAGAAAAAAAGGCCTACTGCAACGATGGAACCTCGGGCTTAGGTTGGATCCAGTTGGGAGGAGACACATTTTATCTCTGGCATAGAAGTACAGCGAGCAATGGCGGCGGTAGTCGTCCCTGGGAAGAAGATGCGGGGAACTGCGCATGCGCAATCGATACAACTTAAACTACAAGAACTGACGGCCACTGCAAGCGAAAGTGACTCAGAGTCAGAATCGGATTCCGCAGAGAACACAGATGAAGAAGAGGAGGAAGAACTGGAAGAGACTAAAAGTAAAGGATATGATGGAGACATAAAAGAGGCTTTATTGCAAGTAATGACTGAATTAAAAGGAGTGAAAATAGAGATTAGAAACATGAAGCTGAGCTATGATAAAGCTATGAGAAGACAGGAGAAAATAGATAAGAAACTTCAAAAGTTGGAAAGGAGAATGGAGCATATTACCGACAGAGTGGAAAAAACAGAAAATGGTATGCTTGTCTGGAAAACGGAAAGAAATCGACTGTTGGAAAAAGTGGACGTGCTGGAAAATTTTAGTAGACGAAATAATATTAAGATTGTTGGTCTTAAAGAAGGTTTAGAGGGAGACAATCCAATTGAATTTTTTCAAAGATGGATCCCGGAAACTTTGCAAATGAAAGAGGAAGACCGATCAATTGAAATTAAACGGGCACATAGAGCTCTAAGACCAAAACCACAAGATGACCAATATCCACGATCAATTTTAATAAAATGTTTAAGATTTCAAGACAAAGAAAGGATTCTACGGGCGGCTGCCCAAGCTGCCAAGAATAGAAAAAGGCCATTGATGATAGAAGGGAAGAATTTTTTTTCTACCCTGACATAAGTTATGATCTTTTGAAGAGAAGGAAGAAATTTAATCCAGTGAAAAAAGTCCTATGGGATCACGGTTATCAATTTATACTGCGCTATCCTGCAACCTTGAAGATTTCTTTGGCTGCCGGAGAAAAAGGGTTTTTTGACGACTACCAGAAAGCGGAGGATTTTGTGCGAGATTCTTTGAAGATACAAGAAGAAACCCAGGGGAACGAGATGGATTAAAGATGAAGATTTTGTCAAGGAGTAGACTTGGTGGATTTTTAAAGGCGAAAGAATATATAAATATATTATTAATTACATGATAGAGGGGAAGAAAGGTTAAAGTTTGAAGAATATTAGTTGGGAATAGTGACATTAATTTTTCTATATATATATATATACATTTTTTTTTGTTACGAGGGAGCTAGAAGAAATACTGACCAATCGCTACGGAATTCATGTGTGCAAGCGTGGCAATAGCCACAACCCGCAAAATGGAGGGGGGTAGTGTTGTGCTTTTTTTCATTCACAACATTAGTAGGGGGGTATTTTGTTGTTTTTCTTTTTGTATCTTATCTTTTATTTCTTTCTTTTTGCCTGGATGATTGGGAGGGAAACACATAGCAACACGGTGAAGTTTAAAGAGATTCCCCAAGGAACTACGAGAGTTAAGATGTTAAGTAACGTTTTAGATTGGAGTAACTTTGTTAAGAATATTGACTAATTTATTGAATTTTTTGAGTTTTAATGTTAATGGGCTTAATGGACCGGTGAAAAGAAAAAGAATCTTAACACATATTAAGAAAATGAAGGTAGATTTAGCCTTCTTGCAGGAAACGCATCTAACAGAAACAGAACATCAGAAATTAAAGAGAGATTGGGTGGGTAGTGTTGTTGCAGCTTCATTTAATTCAAAAGCGAGGGGAGCAGCAATTTTGATCAATAAAACGTTACCAATTAGAATACAAAATGTAATAATCGATTCTGCGGGGAGATGTGTGATTATACGCTGTCAACTTTTTTCTGAATTATGGACTGTCATGAATATTTATGCATCAAATGAAAATGATGCAAAATTTATACAAGGAGCTTTTTTGAATTTGGCTGTTACACATGAAAAAATATTAATAGGAGGAGATTTTAATTTTTGCTTAGACCCAGTCTTAGATAGATCAACTGAGGCTGTTACAAAATCGAAGGTAGTAAAACTAAGTTTATCATTGATGAAAGATTTAAATTTGACTGATATATGGAGAAGAATCAATCCCAAAGAAAGAGATTATTCGTTCTATTCTAATAGACACAAAACTTACTCAAGGATAGATTTTTTCCTATTATCAATCAATATTCAACACAGAGTGAAAAATATGGAATATAAAGCAAGAATATTGTCAGATCACTCTCCTTTATTAATGACAATAATAATGACTGATAAGGAAGAAGTGACTTATAGATGGAGACTTAATTCAACATTATTAAAACGTCAAGATTTTTGTGATTTTATGAAAAAACAGATCCAATTTTTTTTTGGATACAAGCTCTCATTCAGTGGAAGATAAATTTATACTATGGGATGCGATGAAAGCATATTTGAGGGATCAGATAATAAGTTATCCGTCTAAAATTAAGAAAGAATATATGGCACAACTAGATCAATTGGAAAAATAAATTACAAAATTTGAAAAAGAATCTCAAAGACATATGACAGAAGAAAAACAAAGACAACTTGTCACTAAGTTACAATATAATACGCTTCAGACATGTAGAATGGAAAAAGCAATCATGAGAACTAAGCAAAGGTATTATGAGTTAGGTGAGAGAGCACACAAAATTCTTGCTTGGCAGTTGAAAACAGAGCAAGCTTCCAAAACGATAAATGCAATTAGAACAAGTGGAAATAAAATTACTTATAAACCTTTAGAAATTAATGAAACCTTCAAAAGTTTCTATTCTGAATTATATCAATCGGAATCACAAAATGATGTTAATGAGATAGAAAGGTTTTTATCATAAGCAACTCTTCAAAAATTGAATTCGGAAGAACAGAAGGGATTAGATATTAGAGGTTGAAGAAGCTTTACGATCACTTCGAAGTAATAAATCTCCAGGAGAGGATGGTTTTCCACCTGAAATTTATAAAAAGTTTGATGATTTCTTATTTCCTCCTTTTATGGAGTTAATACGTCAAGCGGAAAAGCACATAAACTCCCAGAATCTTTCTCAACAGCGATTGTAATAGTATTGCCAAAAAAAGATAGAGATCCTTTTAAACCAGCATCATATAGGTCTATGTCTTTGTTGAACACGGATTATAAAATAATAGCAAAAATTTTATCTAATAGATTATCTAAATATTTACCAAAATTAATACATATAGATCAAACAGGATTTATTACAAAATAGACAATTGGCAGATAATGTAACTTGGCTACTCAGTGTAATTCATTTGGCACAAAAAAAGGAGGAGATGAGTATAGTAGTAGCCTTGGATGCAGAAAAGGCATTTAATAGATTGGAATGGGATTTTTTATTTAAAGTATTAAAAAAATATGGGTTAGGAACACCTTTTATAAACTGGATTAAAACTTTAAATACTAACCCTAATGTTAAAGTAGTGACAAATAGTCAAATTTCAACACCATTCCAGTTAAAAAGGTCAACTAGACAAGGTTGTCCATTATCACCTGCTTTATTTGTATTGGCGATAGAACCATTAGCAGAACTAATTAGAATTGATTCAGATATTAAGGGTTTTAGAGCTAATCAGGAGGAATATAAAATTAATCTATTTGCTGATGATGTTTTGATTTATTTAACAAACCCACAGCATTCGTTACGTAAATTGTCTTCTAGATTGGATGAATATGGGAAAGTATCAGGGTATAAAATAAATTGGGATAAAAGTGAAAATTTACCTCTTACTAAAGGAGACTATAGCCAATGTCGATTAGCAACCCAATTTAGATGGCCGGTAAATGGTATAAAGTATTTAAGTATAAGACTTGATAATGATGTAAAGAATTTATATAAATTTAATTATTTACCACTATTGAAAAAAATTCAAGAAGATCTTGGCAAATGGATGATACTACCAATAACATTAGTGGGTAGAGTCAATGTTGTAAAAATGAATATATTTCCTAGATTACAGTATTTGTTTCAAACATTATCAATACAAGTGCCACAGAAATTTTTTCAAGAGTTAAGTAAATCCGTGAGAAAATTTCTTTGGAAAGGTAAGATGTCAAGAATATCATTGGAAAAATTGACATGGAAATTTGAGTTAGGAGGGTTACAACTTCCAAACTATTATTATAAAGCAAATCAACTTAGATTTATTGCATCTCTGTTTGACGAACGAAAACCGGCATGGATTAGAATACAATTAGATAAGATAGGAGAAAATACACTCGAAGATTTAATATATAAATGGGAATCTAAATGGATACGGGGAAAGAAAGAATCTCCTATATTAAAACATTTGATTGATCTATGGAATAAGATAAACGTTGATAATGAAATAAAGAAATCTTTATTAGCAAGGAGACCTTTGATTCAAAACAGACTTATTCCTTTTACAATGGATAATCAACTTCTATATAATTGGTACCAAAAAGGGATTAGATCTATAGGAGACTGTTATGAACGAGGTATATTGATGTCATTTGAACAATTAATGAATAAATATAAAATATCAAATAACACTTTCTTTTGTTACCTTCAATTAAGGGCTTATTTAAAAGACAAACTGGGTCAAACAATGTTTTTGCCAAAACCCAATGAAATTGAAATTTTAAATTCAAAAAGGAAAAAATAAAGAATTTATTTCTTTTATGTGTAATTTGATTCAAAAACAGACAATTAAACAAGGAATCCACAAGTCAAAGCAATAATGGGAAACAGATCTGAATATTAATATTGATGAAACAAATTGGTCAAGACTGTGTCTTGACAGTATGACAAATACAATCAACGTACGACTTAGATTAGTACAATTTAATTTTTTACACCAATTATACATTACACCGCAAAAAATAAATAGATTAAATTCAAACTTATCTGATCAATGCTTTCGATGTAATCAAGAAATTGGTACTTTCTTACATTCTATTTGGTCTTGTTCCAAATCTCAACATTTTTGGATAAATTTAAGAGCTTTATTGGAACAAATTACTGGAATTCAACTTCCACATAACCCCGTATGACTTTTATTAGGTGATATTGAAGGGATAAAACCGAAACTTAAACTGAATAAATATCAGAAAGAGTTTATAAAAATTGCATTGGCAGAAGCCAAGAAGGCTACAGCAGTTACTTGGAAATCGGATTCGTATTTAAGTATGGACCGTTGGAATAATGACATTTTTAATTGTATTCCACTCGAAAAATTACTTATAATTTAAGAGATAAATATGATACATTTTTGAATATTTGGCGCCCATACTTACAAAAGATAGGGTGGCATATTGAGTTGCTCCGATGATAAAGATGTTGGTCCCTTGGGAAAAATAATAAATAAATATACTAAATTTATTTTGAATCCCATGGAGCATGTGGAGACTTTCCAATATCCAGGCAGTTTTACTTTCCTCTTGTTTTTCATTTCTTTTTTTTTCTTTTTTTTTCAGGTGGGGTATATGTCAGGCGGAAGGGGTTAAGGGGGGGGGTAGATATTATCTTTCTATGTAATCTTTTCGAAAACTCAATAAAAATTACATTAAAAAAAGACTTGAGTGACCTTGGACACACGGGTGCTGTCAAAAATCCGCTGGTGACAAAATCAATTGAAAGTAAACTTCCAGACACTCTCAAAAAGGAATGGCTGGTCTATGTCGCTGACAGGAAGAATGCTGTGACACCAGATAATCGGTTTGACAGTCTCTTGGGATTCCTCAAAGGGCAAGAGAACATATATGAGCGGTTCGAGCAACTGAGGGATGAGGAGCCAAGTAGAAGAGAAACCAGGGCTGAGCCAAGACATGCCAGAACCAAGTCTACCAAGTCAGGCGACGACCATGCAGGATGTGTAGTCTGCGGCGATGGAAAGCAGAAAAGGAAGCTCTACTTTTGGAAACAGTTTCAAGCGCTAAAGCTAACAGAGAAAAATGTTGCAATAAGAAATTTGGGGGCATGCAAGAGGTGTCTCGAGGTTCATGATGACAGTTCATAGTGCAAACCAAGACTGCAAGGATGAGCATACTCCTGAGCATCATTACTATCTGAGCCCCAATGCTGAAATAAAGAAAAGCAGCGCAGGTCAGAAAAAGAGCAGATTTGGTCCAGAGGAAGATAAAGCCGGAAAGAAATATACAGAAGATCAAGTGGAATTCTTCAGCAAACTTTCACCAGAATTGGCCAAACGATGTCGCTATGTATTTTCAAACACTGCATCCCGAGCCTTCAGCACTGTGAAAGATAAACCGGGTCTTCTGGTGGAAAGTGGATTGCAAGAGCTGCCACCGATTATGATGCTTCTCGAGGTCACAGCTAATGTTGGACAAAAAATCGGGACGTTAATTGACTTGGCTTCAGACATCAATTATATAACCCACAAGGCGGCAAGCAGACTGAACCTCAGAAGAGAGGAAATAATTCTCGTCGTCAATGGAGTTGGGTGGATGAAGGTTCAGGTGGAGACAAAGAGGTACCTTCTAAAAATCAGAGTAAACACTCCCAAGGGCACTCTCAAATCACACCAATTTGTTTGTTATGGACCAGACAGCATTGCAAATGTCCACCAATATGTGACACCGAAGCATCTGCAGAAACTCTTCCCAGACACACCGCTTGATGAACCTGTGAGACCCAGAGAAATAAATTTACTCATGAGCCATAGAGAAGGTCCCCTAGCGCTTCAGAGAACCGGAGCGGTTGGAGACCTCGTGCTGTGGGACGGACCACTGGGGAAGACGGTCGGAGGAGCACATCCTGATCTCTTTGAGGAGCTGTCTGTGTCGGCCCACGTGTCCAAGACAAATTTTACAAGGTCAATGAGAGCGGCTGCTGTAAAATATGAGGAGCTCACCAGCAGAGCCCCAGAGCAACTTCCACTAAACAAACAGGATGGCATCAAGCTCCAGGGGTCAGGAACTTCAAACACCAATCGGGACTTCCTAGAGTGGTGGAAGTGGGATAGTATTGGTGCAGCATGCGAGCAAAATGCGGGGGTTGCCGCTGCGGAAACTGTCAGGCTGGCGGCAAGGGAATGACTCTTGCCGAGGAGAGGGAACTTGAAGTTGTAAGAAGAGGCCTCACCTATGCAACAGGTGACCGCCACAGCAAGGAACCACATTGGCACTCCAGATATCCTTGGTTAGAAGATCCAGCTTCCTTGCCAAGCAATAAGAGAACAGTCGAGGCTATATTTCTGAGGACGGAAAAGCAACTAGCCAAAAAACCCTAGTGGAGAGTTGCCTACACTGCTCAAGCGTATGACATGGTCTATCGAAGAGCTGCAATGAAATTGTCCAAAGACACGGTCATCAATTGGAACGGGCCAATCTGGTACGTGAATCACCTTATTGCTCCGAACCCGCAATGTGTCACGACCCCAGTGAGACTCGTGTGGAACAGCAGCCAAAAGTTCAGAGGCATGAGCTTAAACGACCAGCTAATGAAAGGTCCAGATGTCCTTAGCCAGATTCGCAGTGTGTGGCGCACCACTCGTCCCACAAACATTTTTGCAGTATTTTCCCTTTATTTCACGACGTCGAGTTGCGGTCTCGACACGCAACCCGGCACGGATGGAAAGCGTGCTCGGGGCGGACCGGACTAGTTACGAACCCGGGAACCTCCGCTGCCGGGTCCAGCGCCGATGTCGTTGCGCCACCAGCCGACCCTGGCTGGTGGAATCTAAAGCCAAATTGGCTCCCTAGGATCAGAAAGGTGATGCTGTCAAAGCAGCGATGTGTGGAGCAGTGTTTGCTTCACTCCTGAGAAAGTACTTTGAGCTGCATAGCCGAATCCAAGTTGGGAGGTAGCACCATTTCATTGATAGCCAAACAATCCTTGGTGCAGTACAGCGAGAAAGCTATGGCTATCAAACATTCTTTGCGAATAGAATCGGAGAGATTCAAAACAGCACAGGGATCCAGGAATGGCGGTGGATTCCTGGTCCACAAAATATTGTGATGTAATCACCAGAGGAGCCCAGCCCTGAAGACTTGGATGAAGACTCAGAGTGGCAAAATGGGCTAAAGTTTTTGAGATGGTCAGTGAATGAGTGGCCGATGAAATCAGCCAACGAACTAGCAGCCACTGCCAGGGAAAGCATCAACAAGTTGCAAAAGAAGGCAGTTGTTGCTGCTTTGACAAGGGCCAAGGCAAAGAAACAAGAACCAGCACAAAAACAGTACCAGGTCAAAACAGAACAAAGTGTCAGCGTCAGCCATCCGAAGCCTTGCGGATATCAAGCAGTTCAGTGTTCTAACTCGACTAGTCAAAACAGTTGCATGGATCTGGAGAACAGCAAAAAAGTTCATTGGACAAAATCAAACCGTGGACAGTCCAAAGTGGGAAGCAGTTTCTTTGACAGAATTCATCTCATTAAGGGAACGAGAAGATGCTCTAAGAGACATTTTTGTAGCAGCACAAGAGAGCGCAACCTTCCCACGCACCACTACAGACAGGCTGGTAGTCAACAAAAAACAAGACTCTGGGCTGTTGGTTTGCGGTGGCAGAGTGCAAATCTTCAAAGAAAATCAAGTTGGTGTCCCCATCTTACCCTATGATGCCTGAGTGTCAATAGACAATAAACAATAGACAATAGATGCAGGAGTAGGCCATTCAGCCCTTCCAGCTAGCACCACCATTCACTGTGATCATGGCTGATCATCCAGAATCAGTACCGTTTTCCTGCCTCTCCCCATAGCCCTTCACTCCGCTATCTTTAAGAGCTCTATCTTTTTTGAAAGAATCCAGAGAATTGGCCTCCACTGCCTTCTGAGGCAGAGCATTCCACAGAATCAGAACTCTCTGAGTGAAAAAATTTTTCCTCAACTCCGTTCTAAATTGTCTACCCATTATTCTTAAACTGTGGCCTCTGGTTCTGGACTCCCCTAACGTCGGGAACATGTTTCCTGTCTCTAGCGTGTCCAATCCCTTAATAATCTTATATGTTTCAATCAGATCCCCTCTCATCTTTCTAAATTCCAGTGTATGCATCCCCAGTCCCCCCAATCTTTCAACATATGACAGTCCCTCCATCCCGGGAATTAACCTCGTGGACCTACGCTGCACTCCCTCAATAGCTAGAATGTCCTTCCTCAAATTTGGAGACCTAAACTGTACACAATATTCCAGGTGTGGTCTCACCAGGGCCCTGTACAATTGCAGAAGGACCTCTTTGCTTCTATACTCAATTCCCCTTGTTATGAAGGCCAGCATGCTATTAGCTTTCTTCACTGCCTGCTGTATCTGCGTGCTTAGTTTCAGTGACTGATGAACAAGTCCACACTGTTAACTCGGGAGGCTCACAATGAGAGTCATGACGGAGTGGCCGGAACCTTGCTCAAGATGAGAAGAAAGGCATGGGTCATAAGGAGAAGGAAAATTGCCCAAAAAGTTTCGATGGCTGTATGCTCTGCAGGCATGTCAGCAAGCAATAGGTGACTTGCCTCCGGAAAGAAATCTGTTAATTACTGGTTTACTTTTTAACAAAAAAGTTGTTATGGTTAATGTTTATGCTCCAAGTGTGGATTATCCTGATTTTTTAAAGCAATTATTTACCTCTTTTCCTAATTTAAATGATTACATGTTGATAATGGGTGGTGATTTTAATTGTTGTTTAAATATTTCCATGGATAGATCTATATCTAGGCAGGCATTACCGAATAAGTCGGCTACTCTTATCAACTCTTTTGTGATTGATCCTGGAATTTCTGAAATCTGGAGATTTCTACACCCTAAGGATAAGGAGTTTTAATTTTTCTCACATATACATCATACTTATTCCGGAATTGACTACTTTTTTATTGACTGTCGTTTAATTCCATCTGTGGTTGACTGTAACTATGACATCATTGCCATTTCTGATCATGCACCATTGAATCTCTCTATCAAGTTCATGAACACATCTCCTGATACTAGACTATGGCGTTTTAATTCCAATTTGCATCAAGATTCGGAGTTTGTTAAATTTATCAAGGAACAGATTGACTTCTTCTTTTCAACTAATGCTACGGCAGAAATTTCCAGCGGGGTATTATGGAACACTTTTAAAACATATATCCGTGGACGGATTATCTCCTATTCTGCTGGATTGAAAAAAAAAACGTATTAAGAACGAAACACTTGTCTTAATTGAGAAGATTAAAGAAATTGATAAGAAATATGCCACTGCTCCTAGTGAGCAGCTTTATAAACAGAGAGTCGAACTTCAAATGGAACATAGTTTACTGTTAACATCTTCAATTGAATTCAAATAATGAAGCCAAGAAGCGAGTTTTATGTACATAGTGATAAATCTGGTAAATTATTAGCTATTCAATTAAAAACTGCTTCGGTTAAACATCAAATTATCAAGATTCGTAAACATGATGACACTTTGACAGTTGATCATGATGAGATAAACAGATCTTTTCAAGAATTCTATACATCTATATATCAGTTAGAATTTCCTCAGGATCCCAATGAAATGCATGACTTCTTAAGGAAATTGAACTTTCCGAAATTAACACCCGAAAAACGATTAAAGTTAGAAACACCTATTACGGATTAAGAAATAAAGCGTGGTATTTCTTCACTGCACTCTAACAAAGCACCTGGTCTAGATGGTTATACAGCAGAATTCCTTAAGTCTTTTTCTTCTATTCTTTCTCCATGCTTGTGTAGAGTTTTTAAAGATGCGATAGAATAGGTAAAATACCACAATAATTTTATGGAACTTCTATTTCTCTAATTTTTTTTTTTAAACTAAGGATCCTACTGAATGTGCTCATATAGACCGATATCCTTATTGAATGTATATTCTAAGATTTTCTCTACAATATTAGCATCTAGGTTAGAGAAGACTCTGCCACAAATTACCTCTGCGGATCAAACTGGATTTATTAAGATCCTTTATTCATCCTTTAATATTAGGAGATTAATGAATATTGTTTTACTCCTTCACTTAGAACTCCAGAATGCGTCATTTCATTGGATGCTGAGAAAGCTTTTGACAGAGTTGAATGGCCATATTTATTCAGTACTCTTGAGAAGTTTAATTTCAGTCCGATATTTATTTCTTAGATCAAATAGATACATCATACCCCTGTAGCGTCGGTTTTTACTAATAATCAAAGATCTCCCTTTTTTTCAGTTATTTCGTGGTACTAGGCAGGGTTGTTCTCTTAGTCCATTATTATTTGATATTGCTCTTGAACCTTTAGCAATTGCTATTCGAGATTCACCAAATGTTTTTGGTATCACTCGTGGGAATGAGGTAGATAAGTTATCATTATATGCAGACGATATATTATTATATATTTCTAATCCAGAGAAATCCATTCCTGCAGTTCTATCCTTGTTGGCTGAGATTACTAAATGTTCTGGTTACAAACTGAGCCTTAATAAGAGTGAACTTCGTCCGTTAAACATGCAGGTTCCAAGTTATGAATGTTTACCGTTACCGATTACTTTACTTATTTAGGGGTCAAAATTACTAGGAAGCACAAGGATTTATTTAAAGCTTTTTTTTTTTACCTTTAATGGATCAGATTAAATGTTTGTTTACTAAATGGTCACCAATGTCTTTTTCATTAATTGGCCGGATCCATACTGTCAAGATGATTATTTTACCTAAAATTTTATATTTATTTCAAGCGTTGCCAATTTTTATACCAAAATTCTTTTTTGATAATGTTGACTCTAAAATTTCTTCATACATATGGCAGACTAAAAATCCTAGATTAGGTAAAAGATACTTACAGAAGCCCAAAAAGGAGGGTGGTTTGGTATTGCCCAAGTTTAGATTTTAATATTGGGCAATTAATATTAGATATCAAAAATTTTGGACATGGAACTTGGATACAATTTCTACTCCACATTGGGTAAATCTTGAGTGTAAATCCGTACAAGGGTTTTCGTTGGGTTCTATTTTAGGGACCTCGCTTCCCTTTGTTCTTTCAAAATTGAATAAACAAATGAATAATCCAATAGTTAAATATACTCTTCGAATACGGTTTCAATTTCGAAATTTTTTTGGGTTGAATGAATGTGTTTTAGTAAGCCCTATTATATCTATTTTTTTTCAACCCTCTATTACGGACCAAGCCTATTTGGTCTGGAAAGCAAAAGGTATGATACGATTTTGTGATCTGTTTTTGGATAATTGTTTCATGTCTTTTGAACAATTAACTAATAAATATAATTTACCTAGATCCCATTTCTTTAGATATTTACAGATTAGAAACTTTTTACTTACTGTTCTTACTACCTTTCCGAATCTATATCCAATGGATATTATGGAAAAAAATAGATTTAAATCCCTCTCAAAAGGCTTAATAGTGAATATTTATAATATGATTATGAAAATTATCCATATGTATCTAATAAAATTAAGAACGATTGGGAAAGGGAACTTAACCTCTCTTTATGTACAGAGAAATGGGAAAAAATTTTCAGTTAGTTAATTCTTCCTCTATATGTGCTAAACATGCGTTGATACAGTTTAAAGTTGTACATAGGGCTAATATGTCTAAGGATAAATTAGCTCGTTATTACTCTCATATACATCCTATATGTGACAGATGTCATTCTGACATAGCTTCCTTAACTCATATGCTTTGGTCATGTCGTCTGTTGAAGAAATATTGGAAAGATATCTTTGATATTATTTCAACTGTTCTGGATATTGAGTTAAAACCTCACCCCATTACAACAATTTTTGGTTTACCAATGATAGAACGAAGTCATTTGCCCTCTTCATCTTGTCAGATGATTGCATTCGTTACATTAATGGCTAGAAGATCCATACTATTGAATTGGAAAGAAATTAATCCTCCTACTACATTTCAATGGTTCTCTCAAGCTATGTTATTGTCATAAGGCGGTGGCTAGGAACGGACCCAAGTGCAAGACACAGACACTGAAGTACTAGGGACAGGACTAGGATGCAGGGTGAGGGCAAGGACAGGGACACGAAAACCGGGAACCCGGAACAGGACTGGACAAGAGAGCTAGGTGCCCGGGCTTTGACTCCGAGCCAGAGACTGGACAAGGACCCGGTTCCTGGGTCTTGCCTCTGGCTCGGACCCCAGAACTAGGCAAGGACGAGGCTTGGCTGGCAGGCAGGACGAGGCTGGAGTCTTCAGGCTTGAAGCTAGGCAGGAGGCTGGGGTCTTCAGGCTTGAGGCTGGGCAGGAGGCTGGAGTCTTCAGGCTTGAGGCTAGGCAGGAAGCTGGAGTCTTCATGGTTTGAGGCTAGGCAGGAAGCTGGAGTCTTCAGGCTTGAGGCTGGGCAGGAGGCTGGAGTCTTCAGGCTTGAGGCTGGGCAGGAGGCTGGAGTCTTCAGGCTTGAGGCTAGGCAGGAGGCTGGAGTCTTCAGGCTTGAGGCTAGGCAGGAAGCTGGAGTCTTCATGGTTTGTGGCTAGGCAGGAAGCTGGAGTCTTCAGGTTTGAGGCTAGGCGGGAAGCTGGAGTCTTCAGGTTTGAGGCTGGGCAGGAGGCTGGAGTCTTCAGGCTTAGGCTAGGCAGGAGGCTGGAGTCTTCAGGCTTGAGGCTAGGCAGGAAGCTGGAGTCTTCATGGTTTGAGGCTAGGCAGGAAGCTGGAGTCTTCAGGCTTGAGGCTAGGCAGGAGGCTGGAGTCTTTAGGCGTGAGGCTAGGCAGGAAGCTGGAGTCTTCATCGTTTGAGGCTAGGCAGGAAGCTGGAGTCTTCAGGCTTGAGGCTCGGCAGGAGGCTGGAGTCTTCAGGGTTGAGACTGGGCAGGAGGCTGGAGTCTTCAGGCTTGAGACTGGGCAGGAGGCTGGAGTCTTCAGGCTTGAGGCTAGGCAGGAGGCTGGAGTCTTCAGGCTTGAGGCTCGGCAGGAGGCTGGAGTCTTCAGGCTTGAGGCTAGGCAGGAGGCTGGAGTCTGCAGGCTTGAGGCTAGGCAGGAGGCTGGAGTCTTCAGGCTAGAGACTAGAGGCTAGAGACTTGAGGCAAGGCTTGGCAGGATGCTGGAGACTTGAGACGAGGCGAGGCTCGGCAGGAGGCTGGAGACTTGAGATTTGAGGCGACGCTTGGCAGGAGGCTGGAGACTTGAGAGTTGATGCGAGGCGAGGCAGGAGGCTGGAGGCAGGAGACTGGAAGCTCCTCCTGGGCAGGGCGCGGATCTCCACCAGACGGAGGCAGGGGACAGTAAGGAACAGAACCAACCGCAGGTAACGGCAAGACGGCCTGGCTTACCCGACGAGGGCAAGGGACAGGAAGGGACAGAACCAACCGCAGATAACGGCAAGACGTCCTGGCTTACACGACGGAGGCAAGACACAGGAAGGGAGCTAGGTACGGGGTGGCTCCAGGACAAGACAGGAAGACAAGGCAAGGCTTCAGGCAATGCAAGGCAAGGCAGAACTTCAGGCGAGGGGAGAGTTACGGGCAAGACAAGGCAGGGCTTCAGGCATTGCAAGACGAAACGAGAACTTCAGGCGAGGCGAGAGTTACCAGCTAGGCTTCAGGCGAGGAAACAGAAGGCAGAGGAAGGGATACCAGGAGTAAGGACAAGAACAATCCAGCAGCCACGCCCTGGTCTCTGAAGGTATTTATGCAGCCAACCCAACGAGCATCAGCTGCCTCAATTAGAGCTCAACAAGAGCAGAAACAGGGTAGACAGGAAAACCTGGAGCAAGGGTCGATGGACCGGACCGTGAACCGGAATACGGACTTCACAGATCGGATCATGACAGTTATGTTTAAATTTAGTAAAAAATTAGAAGTGTCATTTATTTAGATTATGAGAATTATCATTTAAAATGCATACATGCATTAAGAAATGATACAATCTTTCTCCGGAGTGATATCACAGAGAACAGGACAAGCCAAAGACTAACACTGACAGAACCACATAATTATAACATATAGTTGCAGCAGTGCAAAGCAATACCATAATTTGTTGGAAGAACAAACCAGGGGCACGGTAAATAAAGTCTCAAAAGTCCCCGAGTCCCCGGTAGCAGGCGGCAAAGGGAGAAACTCCCTGCCATAAACCTCCAGGCACCGTCAACTTGCCGATGCCTTGGAAGCAGCCGACCACAACCGACACGGAGTCCATCCGTCTGATACAGCTTCCCGAGCGCCATCCTCTGCCGAACGCCTTCGATCTCTCCCCGGCCGCTGAAACAAACAAAGCCTAGGATTTCGGGGCCTTCTGCTCCGGAGATTCCCTTTACCATACAGTAGCAGCGGCGACGAAGCGGGCATTTCAGAAGTTTCCAGATGTTCCTCCGTACTCTCACGTCCGTCTCCATCAAATCAGAATTGTGTACGGTCCCCTACTTGACAGATAACAGATATCACCACCGAAGTGGCCGCACACACTGCCGTCGCGCCGCCATCTTCTCCTTCTATTTATGATCCTTCTATTAAATTTGAAGAGACTTGGAGGCCATTTATTCAATAGTTTCACATTATGTAGCTTGACCCTCTCCAATTCTATTCTGCTACTTTTAAATATATGGAGAGAGGAGCGGAGTTAATGATACTATTGGGTTTATCTGATGTAACATAATAGCCCATTTCTTTTTCTTTTTTTTATATACTTTAGTTGATTAGTTGATTTCGATTAGGGTTTTTTTTCTTATTGGACACTTTTTTTTCTTTTTCCTTTTCCATGATACTTTTGTATTTTTTTTCCTATATACTACTATGTTTGTAGACTGTAAGATTTTGGGAGGTTAATATCTGTGTATTAACTGTGCTTATATCTATATATACTAAATATTAACATTGTAATCCCAATAGCTTTGTATCAACTCTTTGTAATGTTTGAGAATTTGATATTAACATAAAGATTGAAATAAAAAGAAAAGAGTAACACTGAAAGTCTGGGGAGTGGTCTTTTGCTGCATGGCCAACAGAGCCATCCACACAGAGTTGGTAAACGCCCTATCAACCGAAGGATTCCTGATGGCCTATCAAAGGTTCACAGCAATCAGGGGACATCGAAGAAAGATCTGGTCAGATCCAGACACCAATTTCATTGGAGCAAAACCATCTTGGAGGAGCTGTACAGATTCTTGACGGCCTGAACGAAGCAGCCCTGCAGGAAACCGCGGCAAAAAATGAAACGGAGTGGATGTGGATAATCCATCCACCTGAATCTCCGCAGATGAATGGTGCTGCAGAAGCCGCTGTACGCATTGTAAAGAGAGCACTCCAGAGTCTTGGGAAGGAGTCTGGGCTCAGTTACAGCGAGTTCCAGACATCTTTTCACATAGCCACCAACCTTGCCAATGAGTGCACAATTGACGCCAGGGTACAGAACCGGGAAGACTGTATTCTGTATGTCACACCCAACACTCTTCTACTGGGTCGAGCATCTGAAAGTGGGGATTTCAAAACCTTTGACTTTTCCAGCTACCCCTACAAAAGACTTCGAGCAATGCAGTCAGAGGTGACCAAGTTCTGGACGTGCTGGAGCCAACTCGCTGGTCCTAATTTGTTTGTCAGGAGCAAGTGGCATACTGCACAGAGAAATGTAACTGTCGGGGACATCGTCTGGTTAAGCGACCAAAATGCACTGACGGGACATTTCAAGCTTGGCAGAGTCGTCAATACTAATACAGACAGCAAAGGCATCGTGAGGGACGTCAACGTCTCGATCTTTCCAAGCTACAGTGTTCCTGTGACAAAAGCTCTGAAAGTAACAACAACGCATCCAATCTCTGATGGGAAAAAGGACAGGATGCAAGCCACCATCCTTCACAGGGACGTCTGGCGGCTGGTTGTCTTGCTACCTGCTGAGGAACAGATGGAAAGTCAAGTCAACAATAAATCGTAAGAAAACCGAACTGTGACAACCAAGTTTGTCATTGAATCTGACGTTCACCCCAGTGTTTCCATGGGAAGATCGAGTGGAGGGGCCAAGTCAAATTAGAGTTTCTTGAAAGTATTGGGACCTAGAGGCAAAAGAAAATAAAATTTAAAAGTAATAGCAAGAATCCACTGATAGACCGCATGGAACCCGCTGCCTGAGTGCGGCTTCTGCACCCGGCAGCATCACTGCGGCAGTCCGAGAGCAGCTTTGGGATCTGCGGTAAGATGCTGAACTTCAAATAACTTGAGCGACTGTTTGATGGAAAAGCGCACTGCTGTCACTGCGTTTTGGGTCAGCGCTAGCTTCATGTCACGGGGATCAACGCGCGCAGGCGCTTCTGGGAAATGGCGCCAGGTTTAGGAAGAGCTCGGGAACCTTCGGAAAGGGTCGCCCGGTTTGAAAGCATAACCGTCTGTGAGGGAGCGGAGAGGTGCAGGCCGAATACGTCTACAAAGTCCGCAGAGTAGTCAGTTTTTTCACCGAATGACTAGTGTCTAATGTCTGATGTTTAATGACTAATTACTAATGTCTAATGGCTAATAGCTAATGGCTGATGGTTGATGGAACTCATGGAACTATCAAACTGCCGCACTTGCGTAGAATAAAAGGAGGAAAATGGACAAGTTGTTTCGTCATTGAGTGGGATCCGGTTAAAAACCATTCGGGTAGACGCATTCAATCTCTTTCAAGTGAGGAAGCTGCACATGTTCAAAGCAGAAAAAGAAATCCAACTTGACAGTGGGAAGGGGGCAAGCAGATGTGGAACCATGGTTGGGAAAAGGGAAAGGGAGAGGGGACAGTGCGGGGAACACCACAGAGATATTCTGTAATGATCAATAAACCAATTGCTTGGAATTAAATATTTCACCCGTGCCACCCCTTGTTCTTGGCATTTCTTCCCTGCCATCTGTCCCACATCCCTCCAGCGGTACTTCTCTCTCGCTATTTCCAGCATCCTTTCTTCCTGCTTCATGTACAATTGCTCTCCAGTCGTTTAAGGCGTCCTCGACTTTGCCTAAGATTTTTGTATATGTGCCTTCGACCTTGGCACACAGCTCTATATGTATATTTGAGAAGGTTTAGAATCTGTCTTGAGAACGTAATTCCATCCCGTCTCCCATGGGCTCCAGTTGAAACAGAAAACACCATCTCAGCGTCATCCTTAGCTTCCTACCGTCAATTCAATTGTGTATCTAATCTGCTCGCTCTCCTTGAAGGATATGTTTCAATTCTGTTTTATAAAAATGAAAATGGCCCCAAAGTTGGTCATGATATGGAGATTTTGTCCTGGGTTTCAATCACCGTTAAAAGAAAAAAATGAAGTTCCTGGGTGTCAATCTTTCTGACGACCTAATCTGGTCCCAACATATCAATGCAACTACAAAGAAACCAAAGCAGCCACTATATCCTGGTATTCCCTGGAGAGCAATCTGCGAGGCTGCATCACTGTCTGGTATGTGGGGGTGGGGGCTTGGGTCTACTGCACAGGATCAAAAGATGCTACAGAAGATTGTAAAATCAGCCAGCTCCATCTTGGAAGGGGGTGAAACATCAGAATGAACGTTACTGAGGGAGAGATTCACCCTCAGCTGAGACTCACCGACAGGACAAGGTGGCGACCCTCCACAAGAATCTGGTGACCATTTCCAGAATCTGGGGCAGGGAATGGAGGAGGTGGTGGTGAGAAGGTGTGACGTGAAAGAGGTTCAGAAGGTGATCCCATGGTCCCCTGAGACCCCCCAATCTCCATACTTCCCCGCAAACAGCGACAACCCCCGGACCCAGATGTTCAGACATCATTAAACCCCTTTCCTGAGTTCTGGACTCAACAGGAACACCTGCGTCTTCCTCTGTTCTGCAAGGGTCGGCATTTCGGACAGGGAGCATGCAGACATGACCAGGGTACACTACTCCGGGAGGAGAGCAGTACCGGCGGGATTGGAGGGGGAAGTGGAGCAGAAGACGGACAGAGATAGAGTGAGAGAGGGAGAGTGATGGTGAAGGAAGAAGATAGCGGGACGGGGTAGTGAGAAGTGGGCGGACCGTTGTGGAGGGGTTGTTAGGGAGGTACTTTGGGGAAGGAGTCAGGGAATACGGAAAGAGAGGGAGAATAAATATCAGCTCTCTGTTCTCTGGGAGCACAAACGCTCGTGTGAACAGGTTTCTGCCCCTTCCTTTCCATTCCCGATGAAATGTCTCGGTTCTAAACTTCGGCTGTATTTTAATCGTCTCTAAAGATGCTGTCTGACTTGCCGAGTTCCACCAGCATTTTTTTTTGCGTGTAGCTCAAGAAATGATGTGCTGGGATTGGTGAGGGCCCAGAGGAGGTTCATGAGAATGATACGGAAATGAAAGTGTTAATGTAACGAACACTGGAAGATGCGGGCCGAATGGACGTTTAGAAGATACTTCCACTTGTGGGAGTGTTGGGGACCAAAGTGCACAGTCTCAGAATAGAACAACGACCCTTAAGAACAGAAATTAGGAGGAATTTCTTTCGCCAGGGTGGTGAATTCATTGCTGGTGATGGGAGTGGAGGCCAAGACGTTGGCGTAGTTAAAGCAGATGGTGATGGGTAGAAGATTAGCAAGGTATCAACACTGATGGAGAGAAGGCAAGAGAATGAAGTTGAGAGGTACAGTAACTTATCCATCCTTTTATGGCACATGAGACTTGATGGGCTGAATGGCCTAATTCTGCTCCCATTTCTTAAGCCATTAACCTTGTACATCAGTGTGTAGAGAGGTATTTGATATACAGCATGAACATTTTGGGCTGAAGGGCCGACATCTCAGCAGCTGTAATTGGGGGAGTTGGGAGAAGCTCATTGCTTATGGCAAAGGGGACTGAGCTTACAAGGAGGCAGTGGTTCCACAATTATAGAAACAAGTCAACGTAAATTTATTATCAAATATTACCTTGTACTGCTTGAGATTCGTTTTGTTTCTGGAATCTACAAGAAAATAAATAAAAACTATGCCGAAATAAAGAGTGTCATAAAACCAAAGGGCAAAATAAGACAAATTGTGCAATATATGTAAATTCACACACTCAGTGGCCAATTTATTATGCACCTTTCATACCTAATAATGGGACCACTGAGTTCGTGGATCTGTTGATGTAGCCCAGCTACTTCAGGTTTGACACGTTCTATATTCGGAGAAGATCTTCTGCAGACCACTCCTGAAACACGTGGTTACTTGAGTTACTGTTGCCTTCCTGTCAGCTTGAACCAGTTTGGCCGCTTTTCTCTTGCTCCCGATCACTCGCTGCAGCGCCACCCATTGACTCGGAGTTCCTGATACACACCCGGCCTGATGGAAGGCGCCCATTCTCCAGCCAGAACTGCGCCGCCTAATCCAGCACCTCGGTAAGCGGATGGTGCTGATATCCGGGCGGACGAGCTACCCGTCGTTAAGGGCCCGAGCGAGGCAGCGCTCCTCTGGGTCATAGCCGCCGGCTCCAGACAGCCAGAGAACAAGTTCCGCATTCAGACTGCAGGGTTGTCCCCCGCTGCCATGACAACGAGGTTTCACATCAGAGATCTTCCCCTTTCCACAGCCAACGATGAAATGTTTCGAAACCTAATTTCTGTGTTTCTTTATATATTAAATGAACTTCCCCTTTTCCATTAAAAACTTTACTTCTTGAATGTTGATTGGTTTATCATCAATTGGAGAAAATAATTATATAAAAAACGATGCCGGGTGCTGTTGGGAGTGGTCTGATAACATAAGACTGGGGAAGAGGCGGCGTGTAGCAAAGTGAAGAGGTCAGGTTCTCTCCTTCTTTGAGTACGCCCCCTCTCTTCCTCTCTCTATCCACACCGTCCTCCCTCTCTTCTCACCTCTCTCCTTATCTCTCTCGCTCTTCCCCTCTCTGCTCTTCTCTCTTCCCGCTCTCTCCGCAGTCTTACCTCTCTCTACCCTACTCTCTCCCCTTTCTTTCCCTCTCTCCCACTTTCCCTCACCAGCCATATGCTGCGCCATTGACCACTTACCGCTGCTAGTCCTATCCGGGCCAGCTCCTTTGAATCTCCCGTTCAGAAACTCTGCCTATGGAAGAATAGATCAAGGTCTCATTGGCCTTCCCATTTAACCGTCCATCAATCTCGCCTGCTGGGGCAGGTTTCTTTACTGTGAGCAAGAATGGAGGCAAGCTCCGTTCCTGCATTGATAATCAGCCCCTCAACAACCTCACACTGAAGAGCAGCTCTCCTCTTCCCCCGCTTGTCTCTGGGCTTGAAAACTCCAAAGGAGAAACCGTATTCTCAAGTTAGATCTGCACAACGTTTACAACCAGGTTTGTATACAAGAGTTATTTACAGAAACTCACTGTGAGTACCCAGTGATGCCATTAGGTGTGGTCTGATTTTCAGGCCTCGGTCTACGATTGAGACGTGTTAAGTCTGTTTCTTTTCGTGTATTCAGATGATATTCTCATCTATCCCGCTGTCGTCAGGAACTCGTTCATTGTATCCAGATTGTCCTCACACGGCTCCTTGAGAATAATATTTACGTCAAGCCAGAGAAGTGTGAGTTCCATAAAGAGCAGCTGTCATTCCTGGACTATCATCCTCTTGCCTTCCAGTGTTCAAATGAACCCGAATAAAGTTCAGGCAGTTACACATTGGCCCAAGTCATCTCTGGGCAAACAGGCGCAACCCTTCATTGGGTTTGCAAACATTTATTGGTGCTTCATCAGACACTTCAGTTCCATTCCAGCCCCCAAAAATACACTCACCACTAAGACCTCTACAGGGTTCCATTGGCCCAGCGAAGCAGACTAAGCATTCTTGGAACGAAAGCAAGTATTCGCCACTGGTCGGTACTGCAAAACCCAGACCAATCCCGTCCATACATCGTTGAAGTGGATGTATCAGATATCGGCATTGGCGCTGTTCTCTCTCATCACTCTTCTTCCGATAATTACTTGCACCACTGTGCCTTCCTTCCCATCGCATGAGTCCTGCCGAATGCAATTTCGATGTCGGGAACAGAGAGTCTCTGGCAGATGAGCTTGCAACACAAGTGCAGATTCCCAGGAATGATCTTGGAGGCTTCACTGAACCATGGCTGAAAGAATATTATAGTTGGGAGCCTAATGTCTGAGGATATCGAAAGGACAGGCAGAAAGGCAGAGGGGGCGGCGTTGCTGTATTGGTAAAAAATGAAATCAAATCATTAGAAAGAAGTGATATTAGGGCGGAAAATGCATGGCAAAAGGACAATGTTATGGGTCATGGTGGGGGTTGTTCAATATGCAGGTAGATTGGGAAAATCAGGTTGGTATTGGATCTCAGGAGGGGAAATCACTAGAGGGCTTGCTATATGGTTTCTAGAGCAGCTCGTGGTTGAATCCTCTAGAGGATCAGTTATTCTGGATTGGGTGTTGTGCATTGAACGAGAATTGATTAGAGTGGCCAAGGTAAAAGAACCTTTCGGGAATGTGATCACAAGATGATCGAAACTACACTGAACTTAGAGAGAGAGAAGCTAAAGTCAGATATATCAGTATTACAGTGGAGTAAAGGGAATTACAGAGCCATGAGAGAGGAGTTGGCCAGAATCGATAGGTAAAGAACACTGGTAGGGTTGACAGCAGAGCAACAATAGCTGGAACTTCTGTAAGCAATTCAGAAGGCACATGATATCTATATGCCCCAAAGAGTAAGAAATATTCCAAGGGAAAGATGACAGAATAGTGGCTGACAGGAGAAGTCAAAGCCAACATAAAAGCCAATGAGAGCATATAATAGAGCAAAAAATAATGGGATGTTAGAGGATTGGGAAGCTTTAGAAGCAACTAAAACGACATTAAGAAACCAAAGATGTAATACGAAAGCAAGATAGCCAACGATATTAAAGAGAATCACAAAAGTGTCTTCAGGTGCATACAGTGTAAAAGGGAAGTGAGAGTGGATATCGGCCCACTGGAAAACGATGTTGGAGAGGTAGTAATGGAGGACAATGAAATGGCGGGTGAACTGAATAAGGATTTTGCACCTGTCTTCTCTGTGGAAGACACCAGCAGCATGGTGGAAGTTCCAAGTGTCAGAGGTCATGAAGAATGTAAAGTTAGTATCACTAAGTTCTTGGGAAACCGAAAGGTCTGAAGATAGATAAGTCACCTGGACCAGATGGTGTACACCCCAGGGTTCTGAAAGAGGTGGCTGAAGAAATCGTGAAATCGTTAGCAATGATCTTTTAAGAATCGTTATATTCTGGAAAAGTTCTCACTCTACTTTTCAAGAAAGGAGAGAGGCAAAAGAAAGGAAATTATAGGCCAGTCAATCTGACCTCAGTGGTTGACAAGATGTTGGAGTTGATTATTAAGGATGAAGTCTCAGGATACTTCGAGGCTCATGATAAAATAGGCCTCAATGGAAAATATTTCCCCTCTAATCTCACAAAAACTGCTGGTGAACGCATCTACAGGAAGAGGTACAGTCGACGTTTCGGGCCGGGACACTTCGTCAGGACTAACTGAAAGAAGAGATAGTATCTCTGTCTGCTCCAGAACCTCCTCTACTGTCAAGATGAAGCCACACTCAGGTTGGAGGAACAACACTTTATATTCCGTCTGGGTAGCCTCCAACCTGATGGCATGAATATTTACTTCTCTAACTTCCGTTAATTCCCCGTATCCCCTTTCACACCCTATCCCTTATTTATTTATTTTATACATATTTTTAATTCCCCCTTTCTCTCTCTCTCTCCTTTTCTCCCTTTGTCCCTCTCACTATAACTCCTTGCCTGCTCTCCACCCTCCAGTGTCCCCTCCCCCTTCTCTTTCTCGCCCGGCTTCCCGTCCTAGGATCCTTTCCCTTCTCCAGCTCTTAGATCTACCCCTCCCCTCCTGTCTTCTCCTATCATTTTGGATCTCCCCCTCCCCCTCCCACTTCCAAATCTCTTACTATCTCTTCTTTCAGTTAGTGCTGACGAAGGGTCCCGGCCCAAAACGTCGACTGTACCTCTTCCTATAGATGCTGCCAGACCTGCTGCGTTCACCAGCACTTTTTTCTGTGTGCTGCTTCAATTTCCAGCATCTGCAGATTTCCTCGTGTCCTGTCTAATCTGTTGCAATTCTCTGAAGAAATAACAAGTAGGAAAGTCAAAGGATAATCGGCTGTGTTCTTGGATTTCAAGAAGGCCCTTTGACAAAGTACCACATACGGGCCTGCTTAACAAGCTCATGTTATTAGAGGAAATATTCTAGCATGGATAAAGCCGCAGCTGATTGGCCCGAGGCAAAGAACGGGAATGAAGGGAGCCTTTTGTGGTTGGCTGCCGGTCACTGGTAGCTTTCCAAAAGGGTCTGTGTTGAGACGGCGTCTTTTCACGTTATATATTAACGATTTGGAAGATAGAATTAAAGAATTTGTTTCAACGTTTGCAGACGATGTTAAGGTAGGTGGCGGGGCAGGTAGCTTTGAGGAAGTAGAGAGTGTACACAAGGACTTAGATAGGTTAGGATAATGGGGACGGAAATGATAAATGGAATATAGTGTCGGGAAGTGTATGGAAGAGACATGAAATTGTTGACTATTTTCTAAATGGAAAGAATATGGAAAAAACGCTGAGGTGCGAAGGGACTTGGGAATCGTTGTGCAGGATTCCCTAAAGGTGAATCTGTGGGTTGATTCTGTAGTGAGCGTGCAAATGTTAGGATTATTTCAAGAGGACGAGAATATAAAAGCAAGGATGCCATGTTGAAATTTATAAAGCACTGGTGAGGCCTCAGTTGGGGTATTGTCAGCAGTTTTGGACCCCATATCCTCGAAAAAAATGTGCTGAAACTGCAGAGGTTTCAAAGGAAATTCAGGAAAGTGATTCCAGAATTGAATGGCCTGTCACATGACGAGCGTTCTCTGATTTAGGCCTGTATTCACATGAATTCAGAAAGATGAGGGGTAGACCTCATTGTAACCTAACAAATGGTGAAATTTGACAGAGTGGTTGCGAAGAGGATGTTTCCTATAGTGGGAGACTCTAAGACCAGAGGGCACAGCTTCAGCTTAGAGGGAAGTTCTTTTAGATTGAAAATGAGGAGGCATTCCTTTAGCCAGAGAGGAGTGAATCTGTGGAATGCATCGCCACAGGCAACTGTTGAGCCCAAATCTTTACGTATATTTAAGGCAGAAGTTGATCGGTTCTTGATTTGTCAGGACATGAAGGGATATGGGGGGAGGGCAGGATTCTGGGGCTAAGAGGAAAATTGGGTCAGCCATGATAAAATGGCGGGCAGAAATGGCAAAATACCTGATTACACTGCTAGACCTTATGGTCTTACAGGCATAGAAGCGCTGGAAGCAAGGAGATACTGGCTGGGGAGAGCAGAGTACTATGTTTTGACATGGACAGATAGTCAAAGTCAAAGTCTGTCCCTAGCCTTTGTGGCCCACAGTTTCTGAGACCTCCTATATTCGGGACAACTCCGTGCGCTGTCTTCATCACAGGGTTTAATTTAACCCCCACCTACCGACCAGGCAGCAAGACTACAGAGGCCGATGCTCTCTCGAGGCAGTTCAATATGTCTCAGGACACGGCTCATCCAAAAGGCATTGCTGTTCTGGTAATTCAGGCAATAGAGTCGGTGGAGAGGGCCTCCCAACAGTCGGATTCATGCCCAAGTGATGGGCCCCCGAAAGATGCGCCCCTAGAGTATTGAGATGGAGTTGCTCCTCTCGTCTGGTTGGCCACTTGTGAATTCAAAGGATCCTGGAATTTATCAAGAGACGTTTATGGTGGCCACTTATGTACAAGAACATCCTCGAGAACATCCTTGACTGCCTGACCCTCTTGTGCCCAGCACTAGACACTATGCCAGCGCACTGTGGGTCTGCTATGTCCACGTCCTGTGCCTACTGCCTCTGCCCCACCTCTTGACGGATTCCATTACTGGTCTGCCTCTGTTTGATGGATACACTGCCATTCTGCGGTCTTGAGCGATTCCCCAATTTTGCACAATTTTCGGCTCTTCCTTAGCTCCTGCCGGCTCGAGAGACTCCCAGCCTCATGGATCAGCATGTGTTCAGGCTGCAAGGATTCCCTCAGGACATAGTGACTGACCAAAGGCCACAGTTCACTTTCCGTTTTGGAAAGCCTTATGTTCTATTGTGGGAGTCACAGCCGTCCTCTCATCTGGTTTTCACTCCCAACCTAACGGCAAGACCTAAGAGTGAAGCAGGACCTGCAGACAACCCTGCGTTGCCTTGCCTCTTCTAATCCTACCTCCTGGGACCCGTAATTGGTTTGGGCAGCGATTGACCACTTTCAGCTCCTGCTCCTGTCGTCACCCACTGGCATGTTCTCCTTTGAATGCCTGAAGGGATTCCAGCTACTCTTCTTCACAGGCCTAGGGATTGACGTCGGTGCTCCTTCTGCAAAACTGTTATCCAATGTTACATGCTTATGTGGAAACTATAAAACCATTGGACAATAAAACATAGGTGTAGAAATGGGCTATTCGGCCCATCCAATTTGCTCGGCCATTAGATCGTGAAAGATCAATTTCTCTCTCATCCCATTCTCCTGCTTTCACTTTGTAATGTTTCAAGCCTTTACTTATCAAGAATCAATCTGCACCTTAAATACACTTAGTGACCTGCCCTCCATAGCAACCTGTAGCAAAGAATTCCACATATTCACCATCCTATTGTTAAAGAAATTAAAGTGATATCAACGTTTCAGCGAAGTTCAGACAGGTACATGGATAGTAGCGGTATGGCAGGCTGTAGCCCCGGTGCAGATCAATGGCAGCGGGTAGCTTAAATACTTTAGGCATGTTGTAGATGGGCTGGAATCATTTAAATACCTGTTTCTGCGCTATGCTTCCCTATGTCAAGGTTCCGATCGTTAATTCCCTATCTTTCTCCTAATTTCCTTTGATTGTGCCACGGGTCCGACCGTTAATTTCCCATTTGCTTCTAATTCTCTTTGATGACGGCACAGCTGGTTTCTATCAAGACCCGCAGCATAAGAACCCCGGCGTTACATCCACTAGTCGCCAGATCGTTGGTTTTGCCTGTGTGGGAATTTACGTTTCCCGACCGCTTAGGACCGTGTGTTCTAAGCTTTGCTCCCGTTTCAAGGTTTACATATGAAACTCCGTCTCTCTGCGTCAAAGCTCAGTGTCAAGATCCCTCCTGTATGCTGTTCAACTTTCACGTCCGCGTAAGCATCCTAACTCAATCTCCGTGCCTGTGTCCTGCACTTAAGTTCGCTTCATTCGCTCATTGCAACACTCTATGACCCTCAGGTGCCTAATACTGCTCAGAATTCTCTAAGCAATGTCTCACATCTTTTTTTTTATATTCTAGTCCTCTCGATGTAAATATTGACATCACATCTGCATCCCTCACCACTGCACAACTTGCAAGTTAATTTTTCTGAATCCTGCACGAGGACTCCCAACTATTTTTGCCCCTCTTATATTTGAAATTTTCTCTCGTTTACAAAATAGTCTAGGCTTTCATGCCTTTACCAAAGTGCATGACCAAACACTTTCCGACACTGTATTCCATCTTCTACCTCTTTACTCATTCTGCTAATCTGTCTGTCCTTCTGCTGCCTTCCTGCTTCCTCAATACTATCTGCCCGTCCACCGATCTTTGTATCGTCCGCAAACTTCGCCACAAAGTCATAAATTTCGTCATCCAAATTTTTGACAGACAACGTAAAATATGGTCCCAATAACGACTCCTGTGGAACACCACGTCACCGGTAACTAATCAGAAAAGGTTTTATTTATACCCTTTCCTTAGTTACTACCAATGCTCTATCCATGCTAAAATCTTTGCTGTAATAACGTGGGCTCCAAGCTGCCTCATGTGCGGCACCTTGTCAAAGGCCTCCTGAAAATACAAATACACAACACCCATGGATCCTCCTTCGAATATTCTACTTGTTATTTCAGCAAAGAATTCCAACTGATTTTCGGGCAGTATTTTCCTTAAGGAAGCCATGTTGACTTTTGCCTATTTCATCATGTGCCTCCATGTACTCTGGAATCTCATCCTTCGCAATCAATTCCATCATCTTCACGATCACTGAGGTCAAACTAACCAGCTGACAATTTCCTTTCTTCTGCTTCCCCCGCTTCCTGAAGTGTGGAGTGACTTTTGCAATTTACCTCTTCTCTGGAACCATGCCAGAATGTATTGAGCGTTGAAAGATCATTACTGATGCCTCCACAATCTGTTCAGCTACCTTTTCAGAACCCTGGGGTATGGTCCACCTGTTCCAGGTCATTTGTCTAGCTTCAGAATTTTCAGCCTCACAAGCAAGTTCTGCTAGTAAAGGCAACTACTCTCACTTCTGCCTCCAACACTCTCGAACCTCCGGCATAATGCTGTCTTCCTCAGTGAAGACGGACGCAAATACGGATTTAGTTCGTCCACCATCTCCTTGTCGTGAATCGCTACCCATCAAGTGTAATTTTACAGCGGCACGATGTCAACTCCCTCGCCTTCTTTACTCTTCATATACCGTATCTTTTGCTTTTGTGATGGCCTTGACTTCCCTTGTCAGCAATGGCTGCGTCTTCCTGCCTTCAGAATATTACTTCCTATTTGGGATGTATCTATTTTGCGCCTTCTGAATTGTTCTCAGAAACTCTAGCCATTGCTGCTCTGCCTTCAGCCCTGCTAGGATCCGTTTCTAATTAACGATGGCCAGTTCCTCTCTCAAGCTTCTGTAATTCCCTTTACTCCGCTGTAATACTGATATATTTGACTTGAGCTACTCCCTCACAAATTGCAGGGTGAATTACATCATGTTATGATAACTTACTCCATAGGGTTCCTTTACCTTAATCTCCCTAATCAAGTCCAGTTCATTACACAACGCCGAATCCGGAATAGCTGATATCCTAGTAGGTCAACAAAAAGTTGCTTTATAAATATCCTCGTAGGCGCTCTACAAACTCTCTATCTCTCGGGATCCATTATCAGCACCAACCTACTTTTCCAAATCTACCTGCCCTACTTGCATACCTTTTCCATCTCCAGTTTCAATTTGTAGTCCACTTCATGGTTGCTGTTCGGAAGCCTGAAAATAACTCCCATCAGGGTCATTTTGCACTTGCAGTTCCTTACCTCTACCGACAACTATTCTACATTTTCCTATCATATGTTACCTTTTTTTATTTCACTTTTTAACCTACTGATCCATGCCACCCACTCTGTCTACATGCCTGTCCTTTCGATGCATTGTGTACCCTTGGATGTTAAGCTCGGAACGAAGATCTTCCTTTAGCCACAATTGAATGATGCTCACAACATCATACCTGCGAAAGTAACTACGCTACAAGATTATTTACCTTATTCTGTATATTGCGTGCATTCAGATATAACACCATGTCCTTTATTCGTCATCCTTTTCGATTCTGTCCCCTTATTACACTGTGACTCATTCCAATGACTGCAATTGTGCCCTTTTAGCAGACTGTGCGTCTTGACAGTCTCACTCACACTGTCTCTGCTTGTATACATCCAGGGGGTCAGGGTGGACATGGTGGATGATTGATAATAAACTGGACTGGTCGAAGAACACTGAGGCTGTCTACAAGAAGGGACAGAGCCGTCTCTATTTCCTGAGGAGACTGAGGTCCTTTAACATCTGCCGGACGATCCTGAGGATGTTCTACCAGTCTGTGGTGGCCAGTGCTATCATGTTTGCTGTTGTGTGATGGGGCAGCAGGCTGAGGGTAGCAGACACCAACAGAATCAACAAACTCATTCGTAAGGCCAGTGATGTTGTGGGGATGGAACTGCACTCTCTGACGATGGTGTCTGAAAAGAGGATGCTGTCTAAGTTGCATGCCATCTAGGTCAATGTCTCCCATCCACTACATAATGTACTGGTTGGGCACAGGAGTACATTCAGCCAGAGACTCATTCCACCGAGGTGCTACACTGAGCGTCATAGGAAGTCATTCTGGCTGTGGCTATCAAGCTTTACAACTCCTCCCTTGGAGGGTCAGACACCCTGAGCCAATAGGCTGGTCCCGGACTTATATGATAATTTACTAGCATAATTTACATATTACTATTTAACTATTTATGGTTCTATTACTATTTATTATTTATGTTGCAACTGTAACGAAAACCAATTTCCCCCGGGATCAATACAGTATGACTATGACTATGTATACGTATGGTCTTATTACTCCAGTTCCAATCCCCTTGCTAAATTAGTTTAAATACTCTCCAATACTTCCAGCAAACCTACTCGCAATGATGTTGGTCCCCCTTGGGTTCAGGTGTAACCCGTCCCTTTTGTTCAGGGCATAGCTTTCCCAGAAGACATCTCACTGATCCAGAAATCTGAAACAATGTCCCTCGCACAAATTCCTCAACAACACGTTCATTTGCCAAGTCATCATATTCCTACCCTCAGTGGTGCGTGGCAGAGGCAGCAATCCATACATCGCTACCCTGCATCTTCTGCTTTTTAGCTTTCTGCCTCGTTCACTGAATTCTATCTTCAGGGCCTTCTGTCTTTTCCTACCTTTGTCATCAGTGCCAATAAGTACCAAGCCTTCTGTGTACTGACTCCTCCCCATTCGATTGCCATAGACCGACCCAAGACCCTCCTGATCCTAGCACTTGTTTGACACTATACCATCCAGTTGTCGCTATCACGTCCACAGAACACTGTTGATATTCCCCCTAAACTATCTTCGCCCCATTCCCGTATGAGTCACAGTGCTAGAGGAAAATCTCGCCCCCACCACCGGAGTATCCAAATTGCATTATTTATTATTGAGGGTAACGCCACAGTGGTACAGTGCAGTGGCTGCTTGTTTCCTTTCCATCTCCTGACATTAACCCAGGTAGCTGCCTTCTGCAACTTAGGAACGACTACCTCCATCTATCACGCTTTTTTTTTCTAATAAAGGGAAAATACTGCGAAAATGTTTGTGTGAGGCGTGGCGCGCCTTGTAAAATCCATAAAAAAGACATCATCACGCACGCACGGACAAGCAGACGCACACGCACAGACGTGCACGCACGCACACGCAGACGCAGACGCAGAGACACGCACTCACGCAGCCTTACGCCAAAAAAAAGGAAATGAGTACTGGAGATTAAAAGGGATATTTATGTTGCACAATTTCAAGTGTCGATCATAAGAAAACGCGCATGGTTTTAAATGATAGCATTTCGTATGGGGAAACAACATATGTCGGCTTTAATGAGGGCCAAGTGTCATTTGTGTATCACTACGCCAATTCGTGGTCTTGTGGAATACGAAGTCTGTTTTGATTTTACCATTTTTCATCCAAAATGCATTTATTATCCAATCTTTTGACCGTCACTATCGAACGGATTTCTGTCACCATGCTTCTGAAAAACAAATATACTTTATTTCACTAAAGATTTAATTAGAGTGATGGGATTTTTGAATACGTAGAACAGATCCTCTCTGAACTTTCGCTGGGTCGCGGTGTAAATGATCGTGTTTGTGCAGCAGCTGAGCATCTGAAGCATAATCGCAGAACGTTCAATTATTGGAAACCGACTCGTCAAACCTCTGAGTCGAAAAGCACTTACCGCACGGTAGGAAACAAAATATGCAACGCTTGTGGCCCAGAGTAGAATAAAACTGCTGGAGATGGCGAGCAGCAAAATGATGGACCTCCTACGCTTCAGCATCTCGGGATCCTCGCTGCTGGAGTCTCGGAGGCTTCTGCGCACCTGATTAGCGACCAAAATGCGCCGGACGGTCAGCGCATTGAGCAATAGAATTGAACAGAACGGAATCGCTGGAGTTAACAGCTGCTCTGTCCAAGAAAATGCCACCCATTCTGGAAAAGCATAAAATCTCTGTGGTATACGACAACCCCACGAAATATTTTTGTGAATGAAGTAACTAACGTAGGCAAAAGGCCAGGGCATGTTCTTAAAACAGAAGATCGCACTCAGTGTCACAAGAACCACCACCGCTGTTCTCTCGGTGCAGTATTTTCTTGCCATTTTCTGAGTGGAAATGGCTACACATCGATCAAAGGTGAAAGCAACCGTGAACCAAACAGAACAGTCGACAGTCGCGGTCGATAGGAAGAGAATTAACTTGCACACGGGAGTGTAGAACAGGAAAGAGGACCACCAATACATTGCAGCAATTTGATGTAAAATAACCTTGAAGACGATCACCGAGAGGTCCGCCGTCGCCATAGCCACCAGGTAACGAGTGATACATCTGGAGAGACCGGACTTTCCACGGGACAGCGTCATAATCGTCAACAGGTTCACTGCGAGAAAATGAAAGAAGAAACCTTGAGCCGGGCTAAGAACTGCTGCGCTGGGACTGAAGTGACTGGAGGAAGGGTATTTAGTTATTTTATTCGCACACTCCAACTGCAAATAGGCATCTTTTTTTAATGTTTCCCTTCCTTTGATTCTGGTCCCTGATCTTTCACACAAACATACACATTTCATTCTAAACTTCTATAACGTCGAATAATTTAATTTAACCCCAGCCTTAAGAGTACAAAAAGTAAAGAAGGACGAAGAATGGAAACCTGTGTTTGAAGGAACGACCGTTGGGAACAGCAGAAGGAAACACTTCTGAGCAGGGTTTAACTTCCTGGAGAACGTCAAAATGTAAAAAATTAATTTGTGAATCGACAGCAAATCATAGAAAATGCTGCAGGAACTCGACAGGCCAGGCGACAGGTCTGTCGGAGACTCTTCCTCAAGACCCGAAAGGAAGGGGGAGGACGCCAGCATAAAAAGGAGGAATGGAAGAAGGTGATAGGTTATGCCAGGTTATGACCATTTAACGTAGGCAAAAGGCCAAGGAATGTTTTTAAAACAGAAGATCGTACTTAGTGTCATAAGAACCACCGCCGATGTTCGGTCGGTGCAGTATTTCGCTGCCAGTTTCTGAGTGGAAATGGCCACAAATCGATCAAACGTGAAAGCAACCGTGAACCAAACAGAATAATCGACAGTCGCGGTCGATAGGAAGAGAATTAATTTACACAAGGGAGTGTAGAACAAGAAAGAGTACGGCCAATACGTTGCAGCAATTTGGTGAAACGTCACATTGCAGATAATCACCGAGAGGTCCGCCGTCGCCATAGCCACCAGGTAACGAGTGATACATCTGGAGAGACCAGACTTTCCACGGGACAGCGTCATAATCGTCAACAGGTTCACTGCGAGAAAATGAAAGGAGAAACAATGAACTGGGCTGAGAAATGTTGCGCTGGGACTGAAGCGACTGAGAGTGAAAGGAATTTAGTTATTTAATTCGTATTGCTCTGACGGCAAATTGGCATTTAAAAAAAATGTTTCCCTTCCTTTGTTTCTGGTCCATGATCTTTCACACAAGCACACGTATTTCATGCGTATAAAATAATCAATTTTAATTCCTGCCTTAAAAGTGCAAAAATGTAAATAAGTGCGAAGGATGAAAACCAGTCTTTAAAGGAACAACTGCTGCGAACTGCGGAAGGAACGCACTGGTGTCAACAAGCAAATGTTTCACAGCAGTGTTTAACTTCGGGGAGAACGTCAAATTGATCAAAGCAAACTTGTAAATAGACAGCAACACACACGAAACGCGGGAGGAACCCAGCAGGTCTAGCAGTAACTATTGAAATGAAACGACGTTTCGGGCAGTAAACCCCGCATTGGCTGAAATGACTCTCATTCATATCAAATTTAAACAAAACTATTCTGCTGTTTTTTGAAAGTTCTTAATCCACCCTCATCGAAGGACAACACATCCCAATTTATGTGGCTGAGAGATCCGTCAATATCAGACTGTAATACTAAAAATGCCACAGACTCGAAGTGCATTCTGCTCTTCAAAATAAGGCAGGAGGGCATGCCCTGGTAGTCTCAGCAAATAATAGTTTCAAATATCATTTGGGACGTACTGGTGGACTTTCTTTCAATGATGTCCGCTATGACTTTCTACTCCCCAAATCTTCTAAATGGAGACCGGGCTCTTCCTCCCGCTTCCACGTTTTGAATTTTATCTACCACCTGGCTCTTCCTCATCTAATGAAATCTGACTCATCCTCCTTTTCAGATAGTTCATTCCAGATTCCACTGAACTCAATGCCAAGAACTTGGGGTGATTTCTTTCCAATTCCACGTACCAACGTACAGTCCTAACCGATCAGCACAGATTTCCACTCCAAGTATTCTGTCCAAATTTAACTTGTCATGCATTTGTTTGTCTATTAGCAAGCTCCAGAGAACACCAGGAGGAACATGGAGATTTCAGTCGATTCCAAATTACAGCCCCATCGTTGACCTACTGGGTACTCCGAATGCTGCTAAAATTGGGAAATAGTAGTATTCGTACAGCAGGTGAAAACTCCAAGTCATTTTCTGTCGAGTGATCACCATGTGTATGCATACAAATTGTATTCTGCTGTCATACAAATTGGGTGTCTGGGTGCATATACACTTATATTGCAAGTAAGTACAATTGGGGAATACGAGATCATCTCCCTACGGATTTCTATTCCAAATACCTGCTCAGATCGTGTTATTTTGAGTAATCAGTTTTATTATTACGACCGCAATTTACACAACCACCAGCTGAGCACCCACGAAACAATGTAACTCGACACTTAGATTTTAATTGACGTTTCAAAGGTTCATACTTTCCCGGTTCTTTGCGAGTTCGGACGTGTCGTGGAAATTAGAATAACAAGACCACCTGAACCAATGCAATGCATCTACAACCTCTTGTACTTCGGTATCCGAGCAGAATTCAAACTCTATTCCTTTATAATGCGGCCCTGCATTAATACTGTTAGTTATTCCAATAGTTTAGTCAATGATAACCTCCCACATCTTGGGAAAGATAATCTTCCAAATCCATGCCATTGCCCGGTAGTGTATTGGTATCAGCACCGGACTTCGAGGTAAATGGTCCCGAGTTAGAATCCGGCCGGCTCTATCTGTACAGGGTTGAGCGTCTAGCTGGCAAGTCGGCCTCGTAAAATAACTTTCAGTTGCTACGGAAACGGCAAAAAAGTCGCCCGATCCGTCACAAGGCGTGATGTGGAGCAGCAGTAACAACAACCTGCTATTGTGAATAGCTAATGCCTTTGTTCTTATTTAAAATTCTCTTGACTCAACTGAGGTCCATGGTCTCGAGTTCTGGTCTCCATTGTCTGTGGAAAACGTCTCAGGAAAGATAATCTTCCAAGTCCATGCTAGACATAACTTTATTGGACTATGTTAGGTCAACATTCAGCGCATTAAATTCCACTAAAATAAAGCTCCATCGTTCTTTGAAACTGAAGACATTCTTTTCAAGAAACTCCCCCTGACGCCCGTCTGCATGTTCTCTATGGCTAATTCCTAAATATTTATTACTCTTGTGGAACAGCAATGTAACGCCGAGCTCCATGACCGATGAAAACCATTGTGCCAAAGCATTCGCTATCACCCAGACTATCCGTGACTTTTAAGGAATCCTGTACTTGATCCTCGGGTTCCTTTTGTTCTACAACACTCCCAGGGCCGTACTTGTTTGGTCTTCCAGTAATAACCCAACATCTCGCATTCATCGGAAAGCAACTCCATTTCTCATTCCTCGATAAAATTATCTAGATGATCAAGACCCTGCTGTCATTCCTAAAGACCAGATTCAGTATCCATGCCACAATTTATTTCAGCATCATTTGCAATATTGTTAGCAATTTCTTCTACATTTTTATTAGTCATTGATATTCAGTACAGTGCTAAAGTCTGAGGCACATATATACAGCTGTGGTGCCTAAGAATTTTGCGCAGTACTGTAGCATTTTTATATATTACACCGTACTGCTGCTGAAAAGAAAACAAATTTCATTTCATATGTGAGTGATGATAAAGCTGATTCTGATATGGGTCTCTATTGTGGACTGAGAGTGGGAAGGGGGCAAGGAGAGGGAAACCATGGTTGGGAAAAGCGGAAGGAAGAAGGGATGGAGCGCAAAGCTCCAGAGAGACATTCTGTAATGACCAATACACTAATTGTTTGGAATTACATAGTACACCCCTTGCTCCTGGCATTCCTTCCCGGTTATCTGTCCCACATCCCTCCAGCGGCGCCCCACTCTCGCTATTTCCAGCATCCTTTCTTCCCGCTTAGTGTACAACTTACTCTCCAGTCTACGTTGACAAATACAGTATTGTTCAAAAGTTTAAGAAAACCTAGACTTTTGCCTAAATTTTTATACATTTCCCTTCGACTTTTGCACAGAACACTATCTGTATATTTCAGAAGGTTTGGAATCTATCGCTCAGAACGTAATTCCATCCCGTTGCCATGTGTTCCAGTTGAAACAGAAGACACCATTTCATCGTCATCCTTAGCTTCCTATCGTCAATGCAATTGTGTATCTAATCCTCTCGCTCTCTTTGAAGGATATGTTTAAATACTCCTTCATAAAAATGAATATGGCCCCAAAGTTGATCATGATATGGAGATTTTGTCCCGGGATTCAATCACCGTTAAAACAAAAATTTGAAGTTCCTGGGTGTCAAGACTTCTGAGGATCTAACCTGGTCCCAGCATATCGATGCAGCTACAAAGAAACCAAGGCAGCCATTATATTTCATGAGGAGTTTGAAAAGATTTGGTTTGTAAGGTAAGCTACTCGAAAACTTCTACAGGCATACCCTGGAGAGCAATCTGAGAGGCTGCATGACTGACTGGCATGTGGGGGTGGGGGCGGTGGGAGAGCTACAGCACAGGATCAAAAGAGGCTACAGAAGATTGTAAAATTAGTCAGCTCCACCTTGAGTATTAGCCTCCGCAGTATTTCAGATATCTTCAAAAGCAGTGTCTCAGAAAGGTGGCGTCCATCATTAAGGACCTCATCTCCCAGGACATGCCCTCATCTCATTGTTACCACAAGGAAGAAAGTACAGAAGCCCGAAGCACACACTCGGCGATTCAGGAACAGCTATTTTCCCCTCTGCCATTGACATTATACCCATGAACACTGCCTTATTTTTAAAATATCATTTATGTTTCTGCGCTATTTTTAATTTTGTTGACCAGAAAGAGCTACAGTCTGCGAATCGGTAAATTCGAATTAATCAAGAGTAGCGGAAACAGACGGACCAGTTGTCTTTTTTCCTACCATGTTTGAATTCAGTCAGTAAATGGTGCCCTTATATTTTCATAATGTAAGCGATACACCCCTGCTGGGGGTTCATTGAAGTCGGATATGTAGTCAATAGAATAGAGTAAATAGTGCTCCTGAGCTAAATATTTTTGGATCAAGCGGAGGGATATATTGGCTAGAAAACTACAGCCTATGAATGGATAAATTCGAATGAATCAATGACCAGCTGCCTTTGTTCCTGCCATGTGTTTGGAGATTGAGGCTGCCATTTTGTGGAACTTTATACGTTCTTCATTTTGTGAGCTTAAGCTTCTTGATCAGTGTTTTAAAGAATGAACAATAAGGCATCAGGTAAACGGCTGATCTAGAGGAAATGTCCAAATAAGAAGTTATTTGTGAGGCGTTCTTTGGTTGGATATAACATGCAGGTTTTTGAATACTGTACTGTATCTGGTTGTATGATTCACGGTGATTGAAAACAAGAGCTATAAATGACCAATTGCCACTTGCCAGGAAGACGGCAATACATGGACGCTGGCCTGGAGCAGAGCCAACAAAAAAGGTGTTAAAGGTCAGACGCAAGATTTGTAGCTAATGATAATGAAAAGAACTGAATATAAAAACAGACACTTCGAGTTTGCTGGCAGCGGTAACTCAGTATGAGAACAACTATGGTGGCCCTTAGGTGCCCACGGCCATGTGGATATTCGAAAGGGAAATACGAGGAACATGTGGCCAGGAGCAGAAAAGCCTTTGTAACTGGCAATGGCTGTCTTGTATTTTGACTGCCAATGGAAAATCAAGAAGGCTTAGATGGTGTGCACATAAGGCATTTAGTGCATGAATTCACGTACTTGATAATTTAGACAGTAAAGGTACTTATCGGTAATTACAGATCTCTGTGAGCCTGTCTAATCATTAGTGCAATTCTTGTGACAGAATTGGCGGTCTTGTTGTGGTCCCGGGTGTGAATATTTCCGCTGAGGCGGTGGGAGAATTGATTCGGGTCACGTGGATGAGAAACCGAGAGGTCTGGGTCTAGGTAGTTTGTTAGCGCAGACCCAGGTTGAAGATTTCAGGGAATTCAGCAAGTCCGGAGGAGTAGGATTGTGTCTAGTGCAGGGGAACCCTACAGTAGTGCGTATTGGGGAAATGACCACAATATGGGGAGTATGCTGGACACACCAGCGGTAAAGGCTGTAAAGCTCTTTTTAAATTTGCCAAATGGAAATTGTCAGAGAAGACATTTACACAGCTACTGAACCCAGTAGCAGTGGCCTGCCCTGAGGATTTGAAAGGATATCGGCAAATGTTGATGCTGAGCGAGATAAGTTAGAAGACGAAAACAGAAGGCTCCGAAAGGAGTTAGAAACCCTCAAGGGAAATGATATAGATTTACAAGGGCAGAGATGTATGAATTTGGTGCACATGAATCAATTTCATGTGTGAAATTAGTTAAAGAAATTGGGAGGGGTGATTTTTGCTCGCTGCCGCTTACGCGCGGGATGGAGGTGAGCTTGGGGGGATGTTTGGGTTTCATTCTTTGGGGTACTTCTCTGTTTTCGCGGGAATTTGCGTAGAAAAAGCAATTCAGAATGTATATTGTATGCATTTCACTGGCATTAAACTGGACCTTTGAACCCTTTAAAAAATAGGAAACAGGAAGAAATTGCCAATTTAGTTAAGACCCTGGTGGAGGAATTAAAGAAATAGTGCAGTGATTTAAAGGCAGCTATAGTAATACAGAAATTAATTTCAGGAAAGAGAAAGAAGACTAGAGATCACACAAAGTATGATACAACAGATACAAACGCCGCAGAGCCAACTTGCTGCACAGATGAATAATTTAAGTGCTTTTGGATCTGAAAGAGGGAATGAGGATTAATATGGAGATATAGATTGACATGTTTTAGCAGATAAGGCGACCAGATATTGCCATGAGGAGCTCCATCTGGGGACAATCAAAATGACGACACGGTTGACTCTCCTATTTTCTGTCAGAGAAAAAGGAGCCGGGGCAGGAAATTAAAACCAGAATATCACATACAGTTTGGAGTACAACAGCTTAGAGATATCGGGACATACCTGCCCGCGGATGATCTTAGGGAACTCTTACAAGCGATTAGGTACCAGAAAGCAATACATGGACGAGACGATCACGAGCAAAGAAGATTGATGCTTGCATCCAAACATACACTCCACATTTCCAGAAACATGGCGACATGCAGGGGAACAAATGAGGAATTAAAGAAAGCGATACTGACGATTATGGGTAATAACAGCGGGGGACCCAATAGATGAGTGACCTAGATGTTATCAGAGGGAAGGAGAACACCCCGGTGCATTTGCATCTGGTCTGTGGCTGGTTTTCTAAGGGGTATATGGATCATCATTAGATCGCGTTCATTTAGAGCCAGAACCCACAAATAAATGGTTAAAAACATTAGTGTCTCATAGCACCGACGAATCTAAAAATAGATTGGAACTGTGTGATCCCAGTGACCCGACATATATTGAGGCATGTGTACTCAGGAAAATGATCAGAACATGGGGAAATTGAAGTGCGGGAGCTGTATTTTTACCTTAATACTCCAGAGGCAACTAAGACGTTTTCCCTTCGGTGTATCGTAAGGGAAAATGCGGGTCAGGACAGAGCCATCAGAGAGATTGTAGAAGAGAAGTAACACAACGCTGGAACGCGCCTTGGTCCAATCAGGGAAGTTGTTGTCGGGGGCAGTACAGCACTCAGACCTGCTGTTTCAGGTCTAGACATATGGGTCATTATGTCCGGAACTGTACAGTGGACAGTTTAGAATCAGACAGTGGAGTTACAGAAGTGTCAAAATATGTTGGAATTTTGTTTAACGTGGAGATTTCATGCTTCAAACTTGTTGAATGTTGTTTACTTGTTCATGATGAATAACTTCCATATTTATTTGTTTCAGAGTAACGCATTTCCTCAATGTGACCGCATTGATGTTAAATATTTTGGCAACGGTTTAAAGATTTTCTGGGAGTGGCTTAAAGTGTGAATGGTTTGCATGTTTTGTTCTGTCAAATCTGGCCACGTGTGAGTTCACTTGAAAGAGTCTGTGTCTGCGAGAGAGCACAAAGGCGGCTTTCAGAGGTTGCATCAATCTATTAACGTGTCGAGGCCCTCATCCAGTGTTTTTTTTTTGTTTTCCTCGGTTCACTGGAAAATGTGCAAAAGGTTTTCATGGCGGGAATTAGCTATTTGTTCTAAGTTTTACAGTTATTTGCAGATGGAAGACCAATGCAAGCAAGGATTTTTGTGTTTTGTCTTGTTCTTGTATTTAATGTTTGTGTATATTTATTTTCCATGGAACTGATCTGAGGGGAACCTGAATTCCACACTGGCCACGTGTAATCTAGGTACAGATGGAACTTTGCGCATCTCTATGCCGGATATGAGATGCCCACATTTCAAAGGGAAATGAGCATTCAGGGAAATTGCCCATTGGTGGTCAGTTAAAATTGGAATTTTAATTTAACGTATTGGAAAGATTATAATTCTTTGGGGAGTAATCCTAAAAGTTGCTTTTACTGATAAAATTGCTTCTTTTTTACAGAATATAAAAGATGATGCTCAAGACTTTTGACATATTGATTTTGGTTTTGAGATCTCTCGGAAAATCGGTTTGAAACAGCCCGTATTTTGTCATGGAAGGTACAAACGAAGTTCAATTTAAACATTGAACTAGTCTAAACAGGATTTCCGCATTTATCTAGCTACTACTGGATGTTTGAATTAAAATGTCTTGGTCAGTCCTCCTTGACACTGCAGGGTTGAAATGTAGCTGTAAGGGGTGTCAAGGTTTCTACCGTCCTTGCAGCCAATCTTTATTGTACGAGAGCCCCTAATGGTTATCCGGATATGACAACAAATGATCCCAAGGGCCCATTTGTATCGAAATAATAAGGGGGGAGGTGGAAGGAGATTAGAAAGCAATACCCGACAACACAGACACAGACAAAGGACACACGAAGGAAAAACCCTGTTTTATGTTGTAGATAGCTTCTCGTCAGTATAGGTGGCTGAGAGGAGAATGGATGCAGTCTACATGTAGAGGATGAAGATGGCTAGGAAAGATAACGTGTAGCCTTAAAGTTACCCAGCACCATGAGTGCACAAGCAGCTTAAATGGCAGCTGTGGCCTATGTTGTTAGCCAGCCAGAATGTGTTCTGCCTGGATCAGTCATTCACTTTGACAGTATGTACGTTTGTAATGGACTTACTGAACATTTGTCTCTGTATGTTTCAGCTGACAGAACGGCTGTTCCATTTGTAGCTCTATTGCGGAATCTTTGAAGAAGCTAAAGCGTGTCAGAAAGGTGAATGCCCATTCAGAATTATCCCCTGTGGGGAATAGGAAGGTTGATGTGCAGGCGAAGCAAGGTGCGTTAGTTGGGCAGGAATGGCAGCCACATACTGGGGAGATGGGAAGGCAGAAGGAACGAAACATTAAAGTCACAAACAAGAGAACATCTACAGATGTTGGAAATCCAAAGTCCTGCTGAAGGGTCTCGGCCGGAAACATCGAATGTACCCTTTTCCATAGATGTTACCTGGCTTGCCGAGTTCCTCCAGCATTTTGACCGTGTTGGTTGAACAGGTTATGTTACGGATATACTCAAGGAACAGAAGGAAGATACAGAATTTAAAGGAAATCTAAAGTAAGAAGCCCTCTGACATACCAGACAGTGGAGGAGCCTTGACCTAATTTGGAGATAGATTATGTTGGATCTTTGCCACCCACTACAGGAGGGTATGTCTACCTTGTCGTGGTAGATACTGTTACCAACTGGGTGGAAGCTTTCCAGATTAAGACAAACATGACTAAAGCCACGGCAGTAATCTCATTGGAAAGGTTCCCCACTCACTCGGGATCACGTCACAGTATACAGTTGGATCAAGGCATACATTTTACAGCCCAGATAATTCAAGATGTCATGATACTTTTAGGGATAAAGCAAAGATTTAATATACCCTATAGATCACAGTCTAGAGGAATTGTGGGAATGATGAATCGTACATTAAACATACGATGGCCAAAATGGTGGAACAACATCGCAGGCAGTTTTTCCTTACGTGCTGATGATAATAAGGAATAGCGTGGCAGCATCAGTGGGTTACACTCCTTGTAAACTCTTGGGTCTGCTTCTTTTCACTCTGTACGTCAATAACGCGGATGACGGAATTGATGGATTTTCAGACAATGTAAAGATAGGTAGAGGGGCCTGTAATGTTGCTGAAGCAGGGAAGCTGAAGAAGAACTTAGACAGATTGGAAGAATAGGGAAAAAGTGACAGATAGAAAACTCGAGACGTGTCTGGTCATACACTTTGCAGAAGGAATAAAAACATGGACTATTTTTTAAACGTAAAGAACATTCCAAGTGGACTTGGGAGCCCTCGTGCAGAATTCCGTAAAGGTTAATTTGCTTATTGAGACGATGGTGAGGAAGGCAAATGCAACATTAACATTCATTTGGAGAGTACTGGAATATAGAAACAAGGATGTAACACGGTTATGAGAAAATCTGCAGATGCTGGAAATCCAAGCAGCACAGACAAAATGCGAGAGGAACTCAGCAAGCCAGGCAGCATCTATGGAAATAAGTACAGTCGACGTTTCGGGCCGAGATATTTCGGCAGGACTGGAGAAAAGAAGATGAGGAATAGATTTACAAGGTGGGCAAAGGGGAGAGAGAAATATAAGGTGATAGGTGAAACCGTGAGAACAATGTCCTGTAAATTTCTATGTTCTGTGTTCTATTTTTATTTTCTCCCCACGAAGTTGTGAGACCATGTAACCGACTCTAGAAACTGCCGAGAAGTTCCCTACAGTCGCTGACAGTGCATTCCACGCACCCACTATTCTCTGTGTGAAAAACTTACTTTTGACATTCCCCCCACCACCGATTTCCAAGCACCTTAAAACCATGTTCCCTCGTTTTAGCCATTTTAGCCCTGGGAAAACGTCTCTGGCTATCCAGACGATCAATGCCTCCCACTTGTTCTCCGCGGCAGTTGCTTGGGAGGTATCAGCTTGTATTTCTTTCTCCCCTCAAATATCCAAAATTGTGTATTTATTACTGAGGAGAGTATCCAAAGCAGTTTTCTGCGCAAGCTGTCTATTCACTGTCCCATCCCTTCACCTGGCATTGACGCATCTACCAGTGTCCACAATTTAGGGGATACTACTTCTCTGTAACTCAATCAATAATCGGAGAGACAGAATTAACACGGAGTAACAGTGCGGAAACAGAATTTAGAATTCACAACTCTAAGCAGCCGAGAGACAGAGTTAACACAGGCAAACGGCGCGGGAACAGAACTTAGAATACACAATTCTAAACGATCGAGAGACAGGGTTAACCTGGAGTAACAACGCGGGAGAACGGAAGAGCTGGAGGTAGACAAAACTTTTCTTGACACAAGGCGTAGCTGGAACTGGACGGCAAACAGGAGACAGGCGGCAGGCAACATTTATCTCAAAACGGAGTGTCTAATGGAAAGGCAAACAGTAGGCGCTTCTCTTCTTGACAAAGGGTGTTGCTGGAACTGAGGGGCAAGCAGGAAACAGGCGGCAGGCAAAAATTAACTTGACACGGATAGCCAGAGTTACACACGTAAACCTTGGTACTGGAGTAAAACTTAGAACAATTGTCTTGACACGGAGAGACTGAGTTCCACATTGGCTGGATCAACGGTCTGGCAATCAGTGGGTGCAAAGCCGGGGTTTTTATGTTGCAGGCCTTGATAAGAACCGGGTGTGGCGCAATCAAATGATAATAGAAGAAATGGGGAATTAACGGTCGGGACCATGACACACCCAATCGTAGAAAAACAGCAGCGAGTTACTGCATTAGCTGAATGCTGTCAGAACAACAACTTTGCACTCAGCGTCGAAAGACAAAATATTTGATTGTGGATTTCAGAAATGGTAAGACAAGAAAACACACAGCAGCGCACATACAGGGATCAGAATTGGAAATGAGTGAACAATTTTAAGTTGCTGTTGTCAATATTTCTGAATCCCTATCCTGGGCCCAACATTACGATGCGGTTACAGAGAAGGCATGTTATCTGCTATATTTCATCAGCAGTTCGAGGTGATTTGATATTGCATGAAGCCAGTCACAGATATCTTCAGGTGTTCCTTGGAGATAATTCAAACTGGCTGCATCACTCTCTGTTATGGGCGTGCTGCACAGGAACTGAATTAGCTGCAGATAGTCAGTTCCTGCACGGGAACGAGACGCCTCATCAACCCACTCATGTCCTTTTATCATTGTACTATTAGGGAGATGGCACAGAGGCCTGAAGTCACACACTGAACAGCTTCTTTTCCTCTGCCCCTCTGCATCAGATATACATCAACCTTCGGACAATACATTTCCGTTTTTTTGCGTATTTAATACGCACCCACACAGCCAAACATACTATAATGAGGCTATCTTATTATCAATGAGTTCCTTTATTTTTCAGATGGCACTACTTGCAGGTGGGCGATGTACAACAATCATCTAAATACTTCGTCATTCACAGTGTTCTTCCAAAAAAGATCGGTGGAACGATTGTCCTGCAGCTTCCCTGTTGTCCTCGTGTGTAATTGTAGCTGGTTCCCTGTACGATCCTATATTTTAGCGATGTGCCTCACCTTTGGGGCAGGGCTAGCGTCTCGCTGGGGAAGGCTTGTTACATCACGTTCGTGCTGGAGAGAATTTGGAGCCAATTCGAGGAGGCGCAGCCGAAGGGAGGAAAGATCTGAGATTTCATCGATCTCAAAGCCTTCCAAATAGGAAAGGTCGTGAAATTCCATCAGACGGAGCCGAGGCGAGGCGAAACGAGCAGAAACGAAAAGAGGAGAGACTGGAGGTTAGAAATCTATTTCTGTACCGGGCCGAATCGGAAAGCGGACTCTGAGTCCGTCCGAAAATTTTGAGTCTCCGACCAGCCCTCCGTCACCGAGCACCGAGCATCATCCTCGCCTCGGCCGCCGAGCAACAAGCAAAGCCGAGGACTCGGGGCCTTCCCCTCCGGATCGCACAGTAGCAGCAGCAGCGAAGCAGGCATTTCAAAAGTTTTGAGATATTTCAGGTGTCCACAGCTGACGACCTTCAAAGAAATTGACAAAGAAGCTCCTTATCTTGATAAAGGACTTCCACCAGCATTAGAAACTTTCACAAATGTCTCCCGACACTCCTTTCTTTTACATCTACAACTTAGCGAGGAATGCGTGCTGTTTTTCACAAGCAGCACTAATGCTGAATTCAGGTTCTTGAACTTAAGGACTTAATTTAATCATACTTTTGAAAATGTCTGCCACATGTATATCTTATATACTGTTTGTCATTTTACTCAATGATCCTGAGCATAACTGGATGCCACCAAGAATTGGGATGTACTACACCGCGTGGAAATTATTCATTGCTTACAACAGGATGTGGACCAAAAGGGAAAAGGATCTTAAAAATGACGATGTTGCACTTTGGTAGAACCTACCAGAGTAAGTCTAACACAGCGAACAGCAGAGCACTGAGCCGTGCGGTAGAATAAAAAGTTACCTGAATACAGATACATAGTTCATTGAACGTGCTGTCACAGGTTGATAGGATCGGAAAGAACGCATTTGGAATGTTGGCCTTCATAAACCAAGGCACTTAATGCAGGAGATAGAACGCTCTGTACGACATTGATAAGGGCTAACGTGGAGCATTGTTGATCACCAACTCAAAGGAAACAATTAAATAAATTTGAAGCTGTACAGTGAAAGCTAACAGAGATTTTGTCTGGTATAGAGTAGAGTCGAATAGGACTATTTCCTTGGAACATTGAAAATTAAGAGGGGATTCGACAGAGTAGCCAAAATTATAAGTGTATAGAGAGAACGAAAACAGCAGGCTTTTCAAACTGGCGTGATTGGGACTACTACTAGAAGTCAGGAGTCGTACGAAACGTGAAAAGTTTGAATGGAACATGAGGAAGAACTCCACTGCAAGGTCGGTGGGAGTGTGAAACCTGCTGCTAGAGCAACTGGTTCATGCTAGATCAATTTCAGCGTTGAAGAGAAGTTTAAATAGGTGCATAGATGGTAGGTCAATGGTCCCGGTGCAGGTCGATGGGAGTAGAATTTTGAAATGGCTCGGCAAAGATTAGATGAACAGAAGCGCATTACTGTTGAGTAATTTTCGAAGACTCTTTGACTCTAAGGAAGCGCTTCGAGATTGTTCCCTTGAAAGGCTACGAACTCCTGTGTGATGTAGAAACATTTCATGTTCCGTAACATATTTTTGACAAAATCTTTCAAAAATGCGGTTATTTGCTGTCGTGCTTCTCATAGAGTTGGTGACTATCATGTTTTTGACAAAACTTATTGCAGGTGTGTTCGAAGTGTCTTTGGTTCCAGTACATTATTTGTAAAATAGTGTGACGATGACGTGAGGAGATTTCTTTTACACTGAAGTATAAAACGTATGGATGTATTAACAATCATCGCAGGAGTCCGTCCGCGTAAAAAAAATCCGTTTTTCTTCCCAGTCAAAGTTTATCGTGGATATACTAATAATAATAATAATAAGAAGAAGAATTTTCAAAACGCAACTGGCCCTTGCAGTTTCCAAAAATGACTCACAAAACAAAAAATTGTTCATTGTTTCATTCATTGCCCATCACTAACTAAAATAATGAGCTAACAATATTTGTAGACGTCTGGAATTTCATCATTTGTACATTGAATGACGATTGCAAGGATGCGAATTCCTCAATTAGCTTTTTACACTTTTAATGCGAACTTTCTGAAAGAAACACCAGCTCTTCTAGAATACTTCACAATATCTGCTTGCGGAAGCGCTGCCAGTCTATAAATCAGCTCGACAATTTGCAGCTTTAATTAATTTTCTTCTATCGTGTGTTCGTGTGTGTGTGTGGGGGGGGGGTAGCGGGGGTTGGCAATCTTGTAAGGTACTTAACGGAATGTCTTAAATCAATCTGTTTGAGAAATCGAAGTTTTGAAAGTCACCCAACGCATTCACATTGATCTTTTTCCGCTCAATAATATATTTGGATACATTTTCAGAATAGACATACGGTTAGTGTATTTTTTATATACGATGGCGTGCAGCTTTCAGTTCGTAATGCATTTGTTCCCGAACCAAAACACGTTCTGTTGTATAGCATGACGTCCATTAATGCTCGTGAAACCATATAAAACGTCATCATGTTGAAGTTTCTTCTTTTTCCTCGATATTTTAATTTAAATTGTGTCTGTAAATATAGAAAATATTTAAAGCTAATATAAAATGTTTTATTAAGTTGATATTTTGTTCAGCTCACATTGTTTTTAAATAATGCATTTGATAAATCAGTAAAGAAATAGGAAACGTATTTTTATTTAATAAATTCATACACCAGATTGCTCTCTTCAGTTAGCTGATGAGGTAACCGTAGCCTTTGGCCAGAAACAAATGTCGTCAGGTGTTGCACAACCTTAATGGGGGGAGGGGGCGCATTTTCGATCCTTAATCACTAGTTCTCCATTTAGCGGGTCAGCATTTGAGGCTATGTCACTGTCCATCTGCTCTTGACTTCCAGCTCAGCTCCTCTCGCCTGCTCTATATCCAGCAAGAGGTTCTTTCTGCCTCCTCGCCCATGCTGCATGCTGCTTGTTTCTTGTTCTTGTCATCAAGGCCCAGCGCAGAGAACAATATCCATGCGAAACTTGCAGGGAACCCTCGACACCGAATGCCAATGGAATAGTCAAGTCTGTCATCCATTGTCCCTACACACTTAGACTAAGGACAGGTACTTCAGGACGTTCCTCTAGTGAGCCTCATTGTATCCGGCCTCGCGTGGTACAGTGAGCTCTGCAAGGATGATTTTTGTTTTCTCTTCACTGGACTGGTCGGTATGGTCGCAGTGTTGTTTCCACAACCTCCGAGAGCTGCGCTTTCCTACCAACATCCAGCATTTGACACCTTGTAGCAATTGGATTTTAGCCTCTTTATTATGATTGGATGGCCCTGTCCTGTTTCCCTCATGCCATGTGGACTGTGTTTCACATGTCACCCGCTCCAGCGTATTAGCAAAAGGCAACAGGACTATGTCGTGGCGGCACCTACGCAATTCTTGTGTTAATGCTGTTTTCCATCCTGACTGCATGTGTGCCAGTGAACCCCGCTGACCACAACGCTCGTTGTGAAGAGTCTGTCTCAGCCCCTAGTGTGCAGCTGTGATGGTGTAGGGAGACTGTCATGTACAGACCACGGGAGAAAAGAAATGTGGAACGGCCCCTGTCTTCAAAGCTCTGCCCAAGTGATCTTGTTAATTGAATTAAGTGCAGGACATTCAAGACCTCTCTATTCAAAGAAAGTAAAGTACACTTTATTCATTTTTCTGCTTTTAATATCTTTTAGATACTCTGGTAGACACATGCATTACGAAGGAAGCTCGGGTTCTTATGTTTTTCTGGATTTCTGCTAATGATGTGCAAGGAGTCCCATAATGCTTCCAAGGGCCGTGCAGTCTTGCAGAGCGAAACAAAGCAGCATTCTGATTGAGCTGTTCAGTTTTGCATACCTTAACAGAAAACGAAGAACAGAGACTCACCTCGTCGACGTATTGATAAACAAGAAATTGTTACAAGGCAGAATGGAGAAAGAGCAGAGGTGATGGTGTCACAAATGTGAGAGCATACAACTTCACCGGTTGGTAGCATAATGTCTACTGGACATCGCTCAAAAGTCTGTAGACAGGAAGTCTGAGATAACGTCCGACCGAGAGCCTGAGTAAATACGTTAATCACTGCCTCCATCCGAGTATCTACAAGCCATTAAAATTTCAAGACGTCAGATACTTTGTAAAACCAGTATTTTTTTAATTACTTGCTCGGCAAATTTCTTGAATGAATGCTGTAATTTGAGGGAATAATGAGTGCTTTGTCCTCTTACAGCAGTATATCTGAATAAAATCTGTTATCAGGAAATTCTTCCTTCCGACTCGGCCCAGTCATCACTCGAATGCACTGATGTACATGGCGGTACAGACAGTTTTGCGTTAACATTTAACTAAAAACGTGGGAATTGTTTCGAGTCCAAATGACTTTTGCTTGCATTCTCTTATTGCCTTTCGTGGTGCCATACGAATGAATATACCGATAAAATTGAAGTACGTAATGTTGCATACATGGGAAGTAATGTTAACTGTCTAAACCTAAAAAATAGCATCAGTAAAATTAATCAACCAGAGTAAAATTCGGCATAGGCTTGTTTCCCGATCTTTCAACTCGTACTTGAAGTCCCCATGAAATAAAATTGAATTTGCAAAGACACCTATAAATCTGAATTGATTTTAGTTGTAAGGTATTATTTGTCCCACAGAGTAAGCTATTCACAGCTGTTTGAGTAAGGACTAATATATAATCTGGGTAGACACAATATTCCATGGAACGAAATCCACACAAAGTTTTATTAGACATCAATTTCAGATGTTCAGGGAGGAAAGAATTTTCGCATAAATTCTACTTCAGTGCCTCTTTCCATGCAAATATCAGAATCGAGTGCTGCGCTGAGTAAGTTAAGGACGTTGCCTAGAAATGTAAACAAGTGTCATGTCACCTTGGTATTTAAAAAAGGGAATGCAATAGTGGCCATAACTGAAGTCATGGGCACAGCTAAGATCGTTTTATTGAGGATATTTATTTACTTGTTGCCCATAATATATAAGACTAATGGATAAAGTATCAAATTTTAAAATATGTCCTGATAAGTGGGGTATGCACTGACGTAATCGTGTCTGTCCCTTTTTTCAAGTGTAGACCGATGCATGCAAATTAATTCCTCTAATAGATTTTCCTTATAGTATATGGGGTGGTATCTTTCAGCTTTGCTATTCTGTAATTATTCCTACAAATAAATCCTAGATTTTATATCCAACTACGCACTTTTCTGCCATAAACAGGACAATCATTTGAGGACAGGCCATTGTTTAAGGGTCCCTCTGTATTTGGCCACAGATGACCAAAATTAAGTATCATTTATGGATATTTAATTTAGAACAATCAGTGCTCTCAGATCCACATAATTAAGTGAAATAATTATGATTTAGGTATATCGGAATGAAATGAATTAACCTCGTCGTAAATGTGACTGCGTCTGAGTAAACACAAATGGTTAATTAGGCAACAGAGAACAGAATTCATGTAATCACAAGTAAAAACATTAAAATACAATAAATGCAGCATTTATTCCTACAGTTTGAGTCTGCCTTGCTCTGAATTGAAAATCTATTTCTGAATGTGTTGTCCTAGGGCTTTGCATATTTTAAGTCTTCCTCAATTGACTATGAATTGTTTATTTTGATAACAAAAAATAGATTTAAAAAAATACCAGACCTAGATGATGCGCAGAATGCTGAAGGGACAGATAGTTTTGAGGAAGCAGGCAGCCTACAGATCAGGAGAATGTGCAATGAAGTGGAAAATGGAATGGAATTTCGGGAAATGCACTTTAGGATATGGAATAAAAGCACAGAATATTTTCTAAATGCGCAGATAATAATAATTTAAAAAAACTGACTTATGAAAACTCGTGGAGGGTTCCCTGAAGGCTAAATTGCAAGTTGGTTCGTGTATAGGTATCGGTTGACCTGAAGTAGGGGTCAAGGTTGAATTTGGGTGGACATGGTGCATTGCGAAATAAGCATGTTTATATACTCCTATTTGAACAATAGGAGCATTGTTCAAGAACAGTTGCACTTCTGAGACAAGTGTAGCCCAAATTGGCTCCATAGTAGAACAGTATACCCAGCCATCGCATAATCTCTCAGTGCTTTCACTCCATAATGCCACATTGTTGCAGCTGGATTGGAGTGCTCTAATTCGCTTGTATGGCTAATTTTCTTACATCGCTTTAAAGTATTTCTCAGTGAAGCAGGTCCCTCATTTGCTGCGTATTGAGCCAGGGGTGATAGCAATGGGACTTTGGACATTTGGAGAGCAATAATATTTCCGATATCACAACCAGAAGTACTAAGGACATTGTTCGAATTGTTTCTTTTTATTTGTGAGAGCACAACGGTCTATTATAAGACTCACTCATTGAACAATTATTACTGAAACACAAAGACGTCCATATAAGCTGAGAAATATCTTTATAACTTTTCCTGACATTGCTGAGTAGTCGAGGTATATGAAAGTTAATATCAGGGCAAAGGGGTCTACGCTAACCAGGCGTATCTCGTGGTCACCAATGTCAGGTTAAGTTTTCCACGCAGTGTCGCTCACGCTTGTATCTGCGAAGGTTATCGTTCGAATTTACCGCTGCCAGTACACACGATGTGTCCACATTAATATTCATTCCTTATCAATTGAAATATTGAAATCCCATGCCGCTGTCTGACAGTTATTACGTTTTATTGACTATGCTCCAAGGCAGCTTGCATTTATTGTCCTCTATAATGCAAGTGACAGTCAATAATCTATGTCTCCTTGTTCTCAGTCAGCCTCCAGCTCGAATCACTCAAGGCAGACATCAGTCCCAACATTCACGACCTGCATGCTATCTCCAACCAAATAGTATTCTAATTTGAAATTATATCTGCAGGAGCAGTTTAACTGGCGCATCATAGAACATAGAACATAGAACATAGAATAGTACAGCACAGTACAGGCCCTTCGGCCCACAATGTTGTGCCGAACCTCAAATCCTGCCTCCCATATAAGCCCCCACCTTAGATTCCTCCATATACCTGTCTAGTAGTCTCTTAAACTTCACTAGTGTATCTGCCTCCACCACTGACTCAGGCAGTGCATTCCACGCACCAACCACTCTCTGAGTAAAAAACCTTCCTCTAATATCCCCCTTGGACTTCCCACCCCTTACCTTAAAGCCATGTCCTCTTGTATTGAGCAGTGGTGCCCTGGGGAAGAAGCGCTGGCTATCCACTATATATATTCTTCTTATTATCTTATACACCTCTATCATGTCTCCTCTCATCCTCCTTCTCTCCAAAGAGTAAAGCCCTAGCTCCCTTAATCTCTGATCATAATGCATACTTTCTAAACCAGGCAGCATCCTGGTAAATCTCTTCTGTACCCTTTCCAATGCTTTCACATCCTTCCTATGTGAGGTGACCAGAACTGGACACAATACTCCAAGTGTGGCCTAACCAGAGTTTTATAGAGCTGCATCATTACATCGCGACTCTTAAACTCTATCCCTCGACTTATTAAAGCTAACACCCCATAAGCTTTTAAAACTACCCTATCCACCTGTGAGGCAACTTTCAAGGATCTGTGGACATGTACCCCGAGATCCCTCTGCTCCTCCACACTACCAAGTATCCTGCCATTTACTTTGTACTCTGCCTTGGGATTTGTCCTTCCAAAGTGTACCACCTCACACTTCTCCGGGTTGAACTCCATCTGCTACATCTCAGCCCACTTCTGCATCCTATCAATGTCTCTCTGCAATCTTTGATAATCCTCTACACTATCTACAACACCACCAACCTTTGTGTCGTCTGCAAACTTGCCAACCCACCCTTCTACCCCCACATCCAGGTCGTTAATAAAAATCACAAGAAGTAGAGGTCCCAGAACAGATTCTTGTGGGACAGCACTAGTCACAATCCTCCAATTTGAATGTACTCCCTCCACCAGAACCCTCTGCCTTCTGCAGGCAAGCCAATTCTGAATCCACCTGGCCAAACTTCCCTGGATCCCATGCCTTCTAACTTTCTGAATAAGCCTACCGTGTGGAACCTTTGTCAAATGCCTTACGAAAATCCATATAGATCACATCCACTGCACTACCCTCATCTATGTGCCTGATCACCTCCTCAAAGAACTCTATCAGGCTTGTTAGACACGATCTGCCCTTCAGAAAGCCACGCTGACTGTCCCTGATCAGACTATGATTCTCTAAATGCCTATAGATCCTATCTCTAAGAATCTTTTCCAACAGCTTTCCCACCACAGACGTAAGGCTCACTGGTCTATAATTACCCGGAATATCCCTACTATCTTTTTTGAACAAGGGAACTACATTCGCTTCCGTCCAATCCTCCGGTACCATTCCCGTGGATAACGAGGACATAAAGATCCTAGCCAGAGGTTCAGCAATCTCTTCTCTCGCCTCGTGGAGCAGCCTGGGGAATATTCCGTCAGGCCCCGGGGACTTATCTGTCCTAATGTATTTTAACAACTCCAACACCTCCTCTCCCTTAATATCAGCATGCTCCAGAACATCAACCTCACTCATATTGTCCTCACCATAATCAAGTTCCCTCTCATTGGTGAATACCGACGAGAAGTATTCATTGAGGATCTCGCTCACTTCCACAGCCTCCAGGCAAATCTTCCCACCTTTATCTCTAATCGGTCCTACCTTCACTCCTGTCATCCTTTGTTTCTTCACATAATTGAAGAATGCCTTTGGGGTTTTCCTTTACCCTACTCACCAAGGCCTTCTCATGCCCCCTTCTTGCTCTTCTCAGCCCCTTCTTAAGCTCCTTTCTTGCTTCCCTATATTCCTCAATAGACCCAGCTGATCCTTGCTTCCTAAACCTCATGTATGCTGCCTTCTTCCTCCTGACTAGATTTTCCACCTCACTTGTCACCCATGGTTCCTTCACCCTACCATTCTTTATCTTCCTCACCGGGACAAATTTATCCCTTACATCCCGCAAGAGATCTCTAAACATCGACCACATGTCCATAGTCCATTTCCCTGCAAAAACATCATCCCAATTCACACCCGCAAGTTCTAGCCTTATAGCCTCATAATTTGCCTTTCCCTAATTAAAAATTTTCCTGTCCTCTTTGATTTTATCCTTTTCCATGATAATTATAAAGGCCAGGGAGCGGTGGTCACTGTCCCCCAGATGCTCACCCACTGGGAGATCTGTGACCTGACCCGGTTCATTACCTAGTACTAGATCTAGTATGGCATTCTCCCTGGTCGGCCTGTCCACATACTGTGACAGGAATCCATGCTGGACACACTGAACAAATTCTGCCCAATCTAAACCCTTGGAGCTAATCAGGTGCCAATCAATATTAGGGAAGTTAAAGTCACCCATGATAACAACCCTGTTATTGTTGCACCTTTCCAAAATCTGCCTCCTAATCTGCTCCTCTGTATCTCTGCTGCTACCAGGGGGCCTATAGAATACCCCCAGTAGAGTAACTGCTCCCTTCCTGTTTTTGACTTCCACCTATATTGACTCAAAAGAGAATCCTGTTACCTCACCCACGCTTTCTGTAGCTGTAATAGTATCCCTAACCAGTAATGCCACCCCTCCTCCCCTTTTTCCGCCCTCTCTATCCCTTTTAAAGCACTAAAATCCAGGAATATTGAGAATCCATTCCTGCCCTGGTGCCAGCCAAGTCTCTGTAATGGCCACTACATCATAATTCCATGTATGTATCCAAGCTCTTAGTTCATCACCTTTGTTCCTGATGCTTCTTACATTGAGGTACACACATTTCAGCCCTTTTACCTTACTGTCTTTACACCGTTTATTCTGCTTCTCTTTCCTCAAAGCCTCTCTGTATGTTAGATCTGGCTTTACTCCATGCACTTCTTTCACTGCTCTATCGCTCTGGGTCCCATCCGCCTCGCAAATTAGTTTAAACCCTCCCGAACCATGCTAGCAAACCTACCTGCAAGGATATTGCTCCCCCTCGAGTTCAGGTGCAACCCATCCAATCTGCACAGGTCCCACCTTCCCCAGAAGAGATCCCAATGATCTAAAAATCTAAAACCCTGCTCCCTGCACCAACTCCTCAGCCACGCATTCAACTGCCATCTCCTCAAATCCTTACCATCTCTGTCACGTAGCACTGGCAGCAATCCTGAGAACGTTACCCTTGAGGTCCTGTTCTTCAGCCTTCTGCCCAATTCCCGAAACTCACACTTCAGGACCTCATCGTTGTGTAGACTTTAAAACCTTGATCAAGCCAAACACGTCAAGCACACAAAACAGAGAACAGAATGTCTTCACAAAATGACATCTTCTTAATGCATGCATTACTAAATGACAATAAAAGAGGACTGCGTGTCCTCATAATCTAATCTAACCTAATCTAATCTTCCATCGCAAGCAAGTGGCAATAACTAGGAAAAATAGTCTGTCTGCTTCTACTGTCCAGTATTCATTCGAATTCACTGATCTGCAGTCTGTAGTTCCTTCTGTCCAATACTGCACTCATCTTGAAACAACGAAATCTTCCTGGGATCACTTACGTTCTCTATTCTGTTGACTATCTATAGGATTGTCATGGGTCCCCAGCAGCTGTGGCACACTTATATCATTACAGCTGTTTACTTGTTTCATATACTCGTTATGCTGGCCATTGTTTTCTCAGTATTACAAAATCATCGCTGTCTAACTTTTGCATAATTTCAGAATTCCATTACACTGTATAAGTAGATACACATTAAACAATACAATTGTCAGTGTACATAAAATTAATATCACAGCAGCATGTGATATTATTGTCATTCATGTACGTATTTGGGCATTTCATTCAAAATTCTAAAACTTATCCCACATTTCTGATTCACTGAAGATTTAATTTGCCAATCTAGCGATCGTCTTAGTTAGTGTTCTGTTTTTATTCTGTTGATGGATTATCTCCTTTACCTCCTCCACAACTTGTGGTCAGTCTGAAGTCAAATGTGCGATACCCTGGCAATTCGGTCAATTTCAGAGTCCCACGAAACTCGATTCGCATCAGTTTGTTGGATTGCAAGGTTCCCCTGCACCATCTTCTCCACTGCTAGTTGCGGAAAACTTCGTCCTCCAATAATCAAATCTAAAGTCACAGCCCCAATTGCATCATTGTGACATTCCAATTACACTCAATACATCCCGTGTTTTGACTCATGGCTGCTGTTGTTATATAATATGTTCCAGCAGAACAGGATCATTATACATATGCAAAATAGACAACGAACAATTGTCATAAGTACTGAAACCACAATCCAAAACTTTCTGTGGAGTGTCTCTTCAGGACAAGCCCAGTGTTTTCCCCTTCGATTACATTTTGACAAATCTGTCACCTTCCTGGTAGCATTCATAACAATTGCACGTTTTTTTTTGGGTTGTGCATGGATATCCAAGTATTGGAATAATATTTTATTCTCATGGTGAAACATTTTCAAAGAGTAAGTTAAGTAATTTCCAGGACGGGGAATGTGAAATACTGCGCCAAAATGCAACATCCACTTATCTTCATGACAAGTAACCCGCACTCCATTGGCAAGTATAGACCTTCTGAAATGACACCAGGGAATCTGATCTCCACCCATCCTCTTAGTTGTTCATTTGGTAGACGATTTGGTACTTGATGTGCATCAAGTTGTAATAAAGTAGTAACAGCGATGCTAAGCAACCAACTATTGTAGGTAGCACAACTCTGTCTGTTCCCTTTGATATGAGGTCATGGCCGTCAGTTATCAAATTTGTTGTAACCTGGAGGGGCTTCAGAAATTGATGTGAATTCAGCGTTAGCTGTGATTCGCTCTAACCAATTTTACATGTCTCTCTGTTCCCGAAACTTTTCTCCAGTAATATCTCATGTTTTCAGCTGAAGACAATGTATCTGATTTTCAGATTTTACGACATCGAAGGTATTGCCCGTTGGTACCACTGATGCGTAACCTGCTCCGGTATTCCTCACTTCATAGACCATAGAACATAGAACGTAGGACATGGAATAGTACAGCACCTGGGGATGTGTTCCGGCTTTTTCTTTCTTTCGCTGGATTTTCTTCCTTGGGGATGGTGGGATGCCTGGGGGTATTTTTGTATCTTGGGGTTTATTGTGGGATTTCTGCTTAACACACACTTTTTGCATTTTTTCCCATTATGGAGTTCCGGAACATGCGCATTTTCTATTTGGTTCTGTTCATCACCGCCATCTTTGATGAGCCCGCGATGGTCTGCGTGTATTGTCGTGTTCATAATAATATCTAATGGTATTTAAACAGATAAACGTTATTAGTTGGAATGTACGTGGCTGGAATCACCCTATTAAACGAAGGAAGACATTTAAAGTTATTAATCGATTCCAGCCCAATGTAAGTTTTACTCAAGAAACGCATATCAGAACGGGCGATCAAAATAGATTTTTTAAAACATGGAAGGGCCTTCATACCATGCTACTTGTCATAATAAAATAAAGGGAGTATCTATTTTTATTAACTCAAATATTTTATTTATTGAAGAAGACATTGCTTCAGATAATAATGCTAGATTTTTAATTATTAAAGGAACTATTTGTAATAGAAAAAATGTCCTGGTTAATTTATATGGACCTAATGTAGATGATCCTTCTTTTTTAAAAAATGTATTTGGTTTATGACCAGTCTTAAATTAATATATGCTGCTGATGGGAGGTGACTTCAACTGCTTAAATCCTTTATTGACAAAAGTTCAACCAATCAGCAGCTTCTGAGTCGTTCGGCAACACTTATTAAGTCCTTTTTAACTGATTATGGTTTAATAGAAATCTGGAGAAATTTACATCCTAATGACAGAGATTATTATTTTTATTCACATATTCATAATAAATATTCGAGAATTGATTATTTTATAGCTGATTTCCGATTTTTGTCCAAACTTCAGAAATGTTAATATGATGCTATTGCAGTCTCGGATCATGCGTCTTTAAATTTAACTTTTGAGTTAAATAATGTTAGTAATATCAACTTGCCTTGGCGCTTTCCAGAAAATTTATTACAAAGTTCGGACTTTGTTAAATTTATAGAGATTCAGGTAAAAGATTTCTTTCTTTTTAATAATACGGGAGATGTTTCGAGATTGATTATACACTCAAAGCATATTTGCGAGGTCAGATAATATCTTATTTGGCTAAACTTAAGAAACAGACAAAAATAGAATGAGATAGAATTACCAAACTAATTAAAGATCTAGATAATACTTATGCAGTTTCTCCTAATATTGATCTATTTAAACAAAGGGTTGAACTTCAATCTCAATATAATTTACTATTAACTTATCCGATTGAAAGAAATTTGCTTAAATTAAAAAGTCAATTTTATATGTCTGGAGATAAAAGTAACAAGCTATTAGCATCTCAACTTAAAGCAGTTAGAGCTAAAGGACAAATTTTAAAAATTCGTAAGAGAGATGGTAGTTTAGCTTGTAATTATGAAGATATTAATAAAATTTTTCAAGGCTATTACAGTGAACTTTATAAATCTCAGTTTCCAGCTGACCCTTCTAATATGTATGCCTTTTTACAAAAGATTGATTTTCCTAGAATATCTGTTGAAGATCAGCAAATTCTTGAAGCTCCTTTTACTGAAAGAGAAATTCAGAAAGCTATTCTTTCAATGCAACCTGGTAAAGCTCCTGGATTGGATGGTTTTACTGTAGAATTTTATAAAAAAAAAATGAACATTTGCTTACTCCTCATATGTTACAAATGCTTAAAGATTCTTTTATATCAGGAGAGTTACCTTCCACATTTTATGAAGCTTCTATTTCCTTAATCCTTAAGAAAGATAAAGATACTACTGATTGTGCTTCATATAGATCTATTTCATTATTAAATGGGGATGCCAAAATTCTTTCAAAAATAATGGCTAATCGGATGGAGAATATACTAGCAAAAATTATTTCTCAGGATCAACTGGGTTTTATAACAGGCCGTTATTCTTTTTCTAATACTTGGAAGTTGTTAAATATTATATACTCATCCCTCTCTAAGACTCCCCAATGTGTTGTTTCTCTAGATGCTGAAAAGGCATTTGATAGAGTTGAATGGAAATATCTATTTAAGGTTTTAGAGACATTTGGCTTTGGTGCTAATTTAAATAAATGGATTGGATTGATATATAAAAGCCCTATTGCCACTGTTATCACTAACAACTGTAGATACCACTTTTTCCAACTTTCTCAGGGTACGAGACAAGGATGTCCGTTAAGTCCGTTGTTATTTAACTTGATGTTGGAACCCTTGGCTATTGCACTTAGTGAAGCTAAAAATATTCAAGGAATTTCTATAAATGGGACTATTCATAACATCTCCCTTTATGCAGATGATCTTTTGGTTTATATTTCGAATCAAGAAGAATCTATTCCTAGCTTATTGAAATTATTAATTGAATTTGGATTGTTTTCAGGATATAAATTAAACCTGCATAAAAGTGAATTATTTCCTTTAAATGGTTCCTTCTATATATGATAACATTCCTTTAAAAGTTACGGATTCTTTTAAATATTTAGGTATTATGATTACTAAAAATTATGGAGACCTTTATAGAGCTAATTTAATTCCCTTAGTGGATTTTATGAAGCAATTTTTTTCTAGATGGAATCCACTTACACTTTCCTTAGTAGGTCGAATTCATGCAGTTAAAATGATGATTTTACCAAAATTTTTATATGTATTTCAAAACATTCCTATTTTTCTAACTAAGAAGTTTTTTGATCAAGTTGAGTCTATTGTTTCAACTTTTGTTTGGAATAATAAACGACCAAGAATTGGAAAATGTCATTTACAAAAATTAAAAAAGGATGGAGGTTTTACTTGCGTTTAATAGACGTTATGCGTGTTCTTAGTTGTATTGGACCGATAAAAAGGAACGACCATCTTGAGTTGACTTGGAATTGAAAACTGTGAAACAATTTCATTTAGTTCCGTTATTAGGAGCTCCTTTACCTGTACAATTAGCCAAAATTTCTATTCTAAATATAAATCCTATGATTAATCAATCATTACGAATTTGGTATCAGTTTCGTAAGTTTTTTAATCTTAAAATAATTAACCTTCTTAGTTTAGTTTATCGAAACTATTTATTTAAACCTTCACTTAATGACCCTACCTTTTCTTTTTGGAGGAATAAAGGATATTTTTTCCATTATGGACTTGTTTCAAGAAGGTCGATTGCTGACCTTTGAGAAATTACTAACTAAATATTCTCTCTCATATTCACATTTTTTGCAATATCTTCAGGTCAGACATTTTTTACAGGAATATTTAACTAATTTTCCATATCTACAAGATCCTGACCTGTTAGATATTATTTTAAAAATGAACCCTTTTGTGAAAGGCTTTATTGGGAAAATTTATAATTTACTATTACAACAGGATAATTATCCTTCACTTAAGACCAAGCAAGATTGGGAAATTGAGCTTAATATGACCTTGATAACAGAAGATTGGTTGCGAATTTTGAAGCTGGTTAACTCTTCTTCGATTTGTACCAGTCATTCTCTAATTCAATTTAAAATTGTACATCGTTATTATTTGACGAGGGAAAGATTGTCTAAAATATTCCCTAATGTAAATAATCAGTGTGATAGATGAAAAACTGAGATAGCTACATTGACACATATGTTTTGGTCGTGTTCTGTATTGAAACAATTTTGGAAATCTATTTTTTCTACAATCTCTAAGGCTTTAAGAATCAAGTTACAACCTAATAAATTGACAGTTTTGTTCGGTATAATTCCTCAACATATTCATGGTATTTCTATATCTGACCAATATGTAATTGCATTTGTCACATTATTGGCTAGAACGGCTATGTTATTAAAATGGAAAGATGCCTCTGCTCCCACTTTGATACAATGGTTCTCTCAGGTGATGTTATGTCTTAGTTTGGAAAAAAATTAGAAGTCGAACTTTTGATCCTAAATTTGACTTTGAGAAAAGTTGGGGTTCTTTTGCCTGTTATTATCATTTGACTTGAGTTAATTAAGATGGTCCTTTTCTGATGCTTGGTTATATGAATTTGGTTGGCGGTTCGATATTTTTTTTTATGGAAGCTTATCCGGTGCATAGCTCCGGGTTTGTGCTCCAAATGTTTTTTTCCCTCTTTTTTTTTAGTTATTAGGGTTTTTTCTCTGTTTTAGTTAGCAGGGGTTCTTTTTTTCCCTTTTTTCCATAAAAAAAAGCTTTAATACTTTGTTTTTTGATTATTATTGATATACTGTTTAGCCTGGTTGATAGTTTAACTTTTACTCTACTTATGGATATGTGATCTTGAATATTTTGATGTATTTTTTTTCTCTGTTGTTGATTTTCAATAATAATTAATGAAAAGATTTAAAAAGAAAAAGAATAGTGTGGCACATTACAGGCCCTTCGGCCCACAATGTGCCGACCCTCAAACCCTACCTCCCATATAACCCTCCAGCATAAATTCCTCCATATAACTCTCTAGTAGTCTCTTAAACTTCACGAGTGTATCTGCCTCCACCACTGACTCAGGCAGTTCATTCCTCAAACCAAACACTATCTGAGTAAAAACCTTCCTCCAATATCCCCTTTGAACTTCTCACCCCCTACCTTAAAGCCATGTCCTCTTGTGTTGAGCCGTGGTGCCCTGGGGAAGAGGCGCTGGCTGTACACTCTATCTATTCCTCTTATTATCTTGTACACCTCTATCATGTCTCCTCTCCTCCTCCTGTTCTTCAAAGAATAAAGCCCTAGATCCCTTAATCTCTGATCATAATGCATACTCTCTGAACCAGGCAGCATCCTGGTAAATCTCCTCTGTACCCTTTCCAATGCTTCCACATCCTTCGTATAGTGAGGTGACCTGAACTGGCCACAGTACTCCAAGTGTGGCCTAACCAGAGATTTATAGAGCTGCATCATTACATCGCGACTCTTAAACTCTATCCCTCGACTTATGAAAGATAACACCCCATAAGCTTTTTTAACTATCCTATTACATAGGAATTAATCCTTTGTACCCCTTGGGATACTTAAGGTTTTCTCTACACTCATCAAACCATCTAACGCAGGATCATAGAACTTCGATTCCTTTATTTCTCCGACATGACCCAGTAATAATCGTGTCGGTTGAGAAAATGGAAGGTTGATCACCGATTGTTCTTCATATAATGCAGTCGTTCTGGACACGTTCATCCGCAATAATGGTTATGAAGCACAACCAACCAACGCCCCAGTCATGGCTAATTGCATCACATTAAAATACATTATACATTATATTCTTCATGTCCAATAAAATCTGTACCAAACATGGATGATATCCGTTCTTATTTCTAGTTTCAAACTTGACATACTTAACGTTCATATTTTCAGTCTGTTTTTTTTTTTCTAACCCATCCAAACTAGGCTCACAATAGACTTTGGACTCAAACCGCCCATAACTTATCATCCAATTTTTCAGGATTTGGGAGGCAGGACTCAATTATTCCTTCTTGTCTTTTATTCTCAGACCGAGAAAGTGGACAATACCCCGCTTGGTCAGATCTGTTCTTCTTGGAACAGCTTTTGAAACTCAAATATTCCAAATCATAACTGCTTCCCTTTCACCAATTTCAACTGCCTGATGTGATACCATTCAATTTTATCCGGGGAAATCAGTATCCTGCATATCGATTGACTTGGTTTGTATGTAATTTCATTGTGTCCTGCAAACCTTGGATTTTATAAGCGAGCTGGTGCATTCTAATCATCGCTTTTTGTCCTGGGCTTACAGTATTTCTATGCGACTGAATTTTGAGTCAAATTAAGCCTTACTTTGTTGTTGTTCCTTTTTCCTGATTGATAGGCCGCTATATATTTGGCCTCCTCCACCATCCCCTCCAACTGTGGTACCCGATTTTCTGACACGTTCCTACTTGTTTCAGGTTCTGACAAATTTAACCTTAACAGTTCCACCAGTCCACTGATGTCTCTCCGTTCATCAGTTTATAAGGGGCGTAACACATCGCTGATGCCACTGATATTCCTTATCATCATTAGGTTAAAATGACCGACCATGTTGTTCCATTCTTTTGCTGCATTTTCGGTGTAACGCACAGTTATATTGGCTCGTATATGTCTAGGTGAAATCCCACCCTGCACTTGCCTCAACGCTTCCCACGGAGTCGGTTGCTGAAGCACTGGAGCCCGAACCAATCCCAAACATCAGTCATCAGCCAGCACACCCAGTACGTTTTACCAAGTACACTTTATAGATATTACTGTCTATGAAATTAATATAAATTCCATACAGAAAAGGAAGTAATGGAAAAAAAGGCGCCAGACTTATCAAATTCCAAGTTCTTCGTGCACAATCGTTGGAGCTCAATCAATTCCTGCCGACCACCCGGATCCTGTCGACTCACGGCTCGGGACCACCCAAAGTGATCGACCCGAGCTTTTCCGCACGTCCGCCGTCCTCGCCGTCTCTCGTCCGACTCCTCGTCTCTCCTCCGACTCCCCGTCTCTCCACCGTCCTCCTCGTCTCTCCTCCGACTCCCCGTCTCTCCACCGACTCCCCGTCTCTCCTCCGACTCCCCCCGCCGCCAAAAACCCCGTCCACAATCCTCGCCGTCTCTCCTCCGACTCCCACCCAAAAACCCCGTTCCCAGTCATATGAGCCAGCATTATCATCCGAAAACAACCACACATCAACACCCACTGGCTAATAACACCCTGCTATCTGTATTAACCCAAGAAAATGTCTAGCTCGAGACTTTCTCAGCATTTAACATAACAAATAAGCATTTTAAATTTAACATACAAAAAAGAAAGACCCCGTACATAGGCATCATATATTTTTAATGCTCTGTTCACTATTTCAACAATTCCACAAGACTGATATCCATACGGCATATAAACTTTCTGCTTAATCCTAAAAGTGTCCTGATCTCTTGCATTATTTGGGCTATAAAATGCATGCCCTGATCCGACTCTATACACGGATGTAATCCCGCTAGTATACTCCATTTCCAACAAATTTGTTATTTTATTTTTATCTATCTATCTATTTATTTATTTTTGCGGTTGCTTTCACCATGTTCGTCTCAGGCTGAAAAGCATCTGCCCTCCTTGACTGGGTGGCAACGGCACATCATAATTTATCTGCGAATTATTTCAGAGGACTTCCAATAGTCTGGTATTTCCAAGGGCTCGATTCTCTGCATTTATCTCAGGATTATTTTATGCACAGATCAATCAATTCTTCACAGGATGTTCTCATTTTGTCCTTCCTCTTAAACCAGCACCTCACTTCCTTTATATCTCGCCGGTTTCCGAATAGATCATGTACCAGTGGGCTGTCTGATGTCATCGTACCCCTGGGATCACAAATTTCACTTCATACAGGACTAGCCATACTTAAATTTTACAACCCCGACCCTGCTCCGTCAATTAATGGTTTGGATTCGTTATCTTTCTTCTTCCCCTCTGTTAAATACATAATCTTAACCTGTTGTTTCTTCTGTCTTCCTATCTTTAATATCTTTTTCCCCTTCAGGGTTCATATGAAGACCCTGACCTGTAGTTACACGCAAGCTTCGGTTCTGTTGCGGGAATGGAACTCGCTCTCGGGGTTCACCGACTGGCCGCTATTGGACATGCTAAGGGTTTGGCCTGAGAATCTCGATTGTGTTCGGAAGCCTAAGTTTACTTTAGTCAGATGGTGGTAAATCTGTGGGATTTGTTGTCACGAGAGGCTGTGGATGCCTAGTCATTGGGTCTATTTAAGGCAGAGGTAGATAGGTTCTTGATTACCTGGGCATCAAAGGGTATAGGGTGAAAGCAAGGGAGTGCGGATCACGGGGTGAAGTGGATCTGTCCATGACTGAATGGCGGAGCAGACTTGATGGGCCGATTGGCCTACTTCTCCTCCTAAACCTTATGGTCTTATGGTCAAAGGTCTCGGGCTCTGGAGACGGGCGGATGTGGAGTCGGCGTCACGGCAGGAGACGCATGTGCCGTCGGGGAGGGCGGAAAATCTTTTGCTGTGGGCCGGAAGACCCGATGGTCTTTGCGATCTTCCGGCACAGAGCTGGGAAAAAGCGACGATACGGCTTTTTAAAACGGCAAACCAGCGGTTTGTTGTTATGTCTCTCGCTCGTTGTGAAAATGGGGAAAACCTCCCTTTCCCTTGCAAGAGAGAGAAATAAACTGTGGGTTGTCGAATTTCGGATGAAATGCAAAGACTTTATGGTAACTTTGGTCTGCGCCTTTGGTATTGCTCAGCACACACTTTGGCTGGGTGATTGCACCGATGTGCGTGTTTTTTTGCTGGTGGGGTAGGGGAATTTTTGCTCGTTGCCGCATACGCGCGGGGGGTGGGTGTGGGAAGCTGGGGACTTTGGGGTTCTCACGTTTAACTGTCGTTCATTCTTGGGGCACTTCTCTGTTTTCGTCGATATTTGCGAAGAAAAAGCACTTCATGATGTACAGCTGAAGTCAGAAGTTTACGTACACTTCGGTTGATGTCATTAAAACTCATTGTTTAACCACTCCACAGATTTCATATTAGCAAATTATAGTTTAGGCAATACGTTCAGGACATCTACTTTGTGCCTGGCACGATTAATATTTTTCAACAATTGTTTACAGACAGATTATTTCACTTTTAATCGACTGTATCAGAATTCCAGTGAGTCAGAAGTTTACAAACAAAATCAAAAGAAATCAGCCAAGGCTTCAGGAAAAAAAATGTAGACCTCCAGAAGTCTGGATCATCCTTGGGAGCAATTTCCAAACGCCTGAAGGTACCGCGTTCATCTGTACACACAATAGTACGCAAGTATAAACACCATGGGACCACGAAGCTGTCATACCTCTCAGGAAGGAGACGCATTCTGTCTCCTGGAGATTGACGTACTTTGGCGCGAAAAGTGCAAATCAATCAATCTCAGAACAACAGCAAAGGACCTTGTGAAGATTCTGGAGGAAACAGGTAAACAAGAATCTATATCCACAGTAAAACGAGCCCTGTATTGGCATAACCTGAACGGCTGTTTAGCAAGGAAGAAACCACTGCTCCAAAACCGCCATAAAAAGCCAGACTGCAGTTTGCAAGTGCACGTGGGGACAAACATCTTACTTTCTGGAGAAATGTCCTCTGGTCTGATGAAACAAAAATTGAACTGTTTGGCCATAATGACCATCGTTATGTTAGGAGGAAAAAGAGTGAGGTTCGCAAGCCGAAGAACACCATCCCAACCGTGAAGCATGGGGGTGGCAACATCATGTTGTGGGGGTGCTTTGCTGCATGAGGGACTGGGGTACTGCACAAAATAGATGGCATCATGAGGAAGGAAAATTATGTAGATATATTGAAGCAACATCTCAAGTCATCAGCCAGGACGTTAAAGCTCTGTCGCAAATGGGTATTCCAAATGGACAATGACCCCAAGTATACCTCCACAGTTGTGGCAAAATTGCTTAAGGACAACAAAGTCAAGGTTTTGGAGTGGCCATCACAAAGCCCTGACCTCAATCCGATAGAAAATTTGTAGGTAGAACTGAAAAAGCGTGTGCGGGCATGGAGCCCTACAAACCTGACTCAGTTACACCAGTTTTGTCTGGAGGAATGGAACAAAATTCCAGTAACTTATTGTGAGGTGCCTGTGGAAGGATATCCAAGACGTTTGACCCAAGTTAAACAATTTAAAGGCAATGCTACCAAATACTAACAAAGTGTATGTAAACTTCTAACCAACTAGGAATGTGATGACAAAATAAAAGCTGAAATAAATCATTCTCTCCATTATTATTCTGAAATTTCACATTCTTAAAATAGTGTAGTGATCCTAACTGACCTCAGACAGGAATTTTTTTCTCGGATTAAATGTCAGGAATTGTGAAAAACTGAGTTGAAAGCTATTTGGCTAAGGTGTATGTAAACTTTTGACTACAACTGTATATTGTATACATTTCTCTGACACTAAATTTGACCTATGAACCTTCAAATATCTTGAATCCTGAAATATTATGAAATATTTCGAAATTAAAAAAAAGAACAATTCTAGAACACAAACAACTTCCAAAATTTATTTCTTCAGCAGTTTGAACGGGGTACGACTGCACAAGCGCGTGGACGTCAGACGCTGAAAACAGCAAGAGGAGTTTAAAAAGAAGACAGATTTTTACAGCGGGCGTCGGAGTAGAGAGAGACAGAGTACAAAGGCTTTGGCTCAGCAGGGCTACGAAGATAAAGGGTCGAGGCGATGCAGCTTATCTGTGTAAAATGCAGACAGGACGTATATGCGTGAGGCTCGGTGTCAGATGTGGAAGGTCCTGGAGACACCTGCATCTGCACCGGCCACATCTGCACCAGGAGCGTCGAGCTGCAGCTCCTCAGGGACACGCTAGGGAAATAGATATGCAGCTCAATGAACTTCGTCTGGTCACTGAAAGTGAGGAGGTGATAGAGAGGAGCTATAGGCAGGGAGTCACTCTGGGGCCAGGGCAGACAGATTAGTGGGTAACAGTCAGGAGAGGGAAGGGCAGGAGTCAGTGACTAGGGAGCATCACCGTGGCTGTACCCCTTGACAATAAGTTTCCTGCTTTGGTGCTGTTCGGTGGGGGGGGGCGGGGGTACGGTCTAACTGGTGGAAGAAACAGTTGTCCCGCCTGTGGCTCAGAGTTGGCTCTGCGGTTCAGAATTGTAGGGAAAGGAAGTGGACGGCAGCAATGACAGGGGACCCTATAGTTAGGGAGTCAGACTGGCGATTCTGTGGACGCAGGAAAGAAACGCGGATGGCAGTTTGCTTTCCATGTGCCAAAGGCCGGGGTGTTTCTGAACACGTCCATGATATCTTGAAGTGGGAAGGAGAACAGCCAGAGGTTGCGGTACATATTGGTTCCAGCGACATAGTTAGGAAAAGTGATGAGGTCTGGAAGACAGATTACAGGGAGTAAGGAAGGAAGGACCTCAAAGGTAGTAATCTCGGGATTACTGCCCGTGTCACGCGATAATGTGTATAGGAATAGAGTGAGGTGGAGGATAAATGCGTGGCTGAGGGAACAGAGCGATGGACAAGGATTGAGATTTCTGTATCACTGGGACAGGTGTGATCTGTACAAAACAGAATGCGTTGCACTTCACTGCCAGGGGACCAATATCCTGGCGGGAAGGTTTGCTAAGGATATTGGTGAGCGTTCAAACTACAGTTTCCTGGGGTGGATCGAAACTGAAGTGACGAAAGAAAGGGGGTTAGTTCACAAACAGAGAAAGCTTGGTAGGTGATAGAGAAGGGACGCGGTCAGACCGATGGTTTGAGATGTGTCTATTTTAATGCAAGGAGCATTATGAGAAAAGCGGATGAGCTTCGAGCGTGAATCAGCACTTGGATCTATGATGCTGTGGCCATTTTAGAGACGTGGATTGTGCAAGGGCAAAATGGCTACTTCAACTGCCAAGCTTTAGATGCTTCAGAAAGGATAGGGACTGAGGCAAAAGAAGTGTTGGCGTGGCACTGTTGATCAGGGATAGTGTCACCGCTGGAGAAATGGAGGAAGTCATGGAGGGGTTGTCTATGGAACCTGTGTGGAAGCAAGTTAGGAACAGGAAGGGGTCAATAACTCAACTGGGTGTTTTTTTAAAGACCACCCAATAGTAACGGGGACATCGAGGAGCACAGAGGGAGACAGGTTCTGTGAAGGTGTAGTAATTACAGTGTTAAACATAGAACATAGAAAACATAGAAAATAGGTGCAGGAGTAGGCCATTCGGCCCTTCGAGCCTGCACCGTCATTCAGTATGATCATGGCTGATCATCCAACTCAGAACCCTGGACCAGCCTTCTCCCCATATCCCCTGATCCCTTTAGCCAACAAAGGCCATATCTAACTCCCTCTTAAATATAGCCAATGAACTGGCCTCAACTGTTTCCTGCGGCAGAGAATTCCACAGATTCACCACTCTCTGTGTGAAGAAGCTTTTCCTAATCTCGGTCCTGAAAGGCTTCCTCTTTATTCTCAAACTGTGACCCCTCGTTCTGGACTTCCCCAACATCGGGAACAATCTTCCTGCATCTAGCCTGTCCAATCCCTTTAGGATTTTATACGTTTCAATCCGATCCCCCCACAATTTTCTAAATTCCAACGAGCATAAGCCTAGTTCATCCAGTCTTTCATCCTTTGAAAGTCCTGTCATCCCAGGAATCAATCTGGTGAACCTTCTTTGTACTCCCTCGATGGCAAGGATGTTTTTCCTCCGATTAGGGGACCAAACCTGCACACAATACTCCAGGTGTGGTCTCATCAAGGCCTTGTACAACTGCAGTAGTACCTCCCTGCTCCTGTACTCGAATCTTCTCGCTATAAATGCCAGCATACCATTCGCCTTTTTCACCGCCTGCTGTACCTGCATGCCCACTTTCAATGACTGGTGTATAATGATACCCAGGTCTCGTTGCACCTCCCCTTTTCCTAATCGGCTACCATTCAGATAATCATCTGTTTTCCTGTTTTTGCCACCAAAGTGGATAACTTCACATTTATCCGCATTAAATTGCATCTGCCATGAATTTGCCCACTCACCTAACCTATCCAAGTCACCCTGCATCCTCTTAGCATCCTCCTCACATCTAACATTGCCGCCCAGCTTCGTGTCATCCGCATACTTGGAGATGCTGCATTTAATTCCCTCATCCAAGTCATTAATATATATTGTAAACAACTGGGGTCCCAGCACTGAGCCTTGAGGTACCCCACTAGTCACTGCCTGCCATTCTGAAAAGGTCCCGTTTATTCCCACTCTTTGCTTCCTGTCTGCCAACCAATTCTCTATCCGCATCAACACCTTACCCCCAATACTGTGTGCTTTAAGTTTGCACACTAATCTCCTGTGTGGGACCTTGTCAAATGCCTTTTGAAAATCCAAATATACCACATCCACTGGTTCTCCCCTATCCACTCTACTAGTTACATCCTCAAAAAATTCTATGAGATTCGTCAGACATGATTTTCCTTTCACAAATCCATGCTGACTTTGTCCGATAATTTCACCGCTTTACAAATGTGCTGTTATCACATCTTTGATAACTGACTCTAGCAGTTTCCCCACCACCGATGTTAGGCTAACCGGTCTATAATTCCCTGGTTTCTCTCTCCCTCCTTTTTTAAAAAGTGGGGTTACATTAGCCACCCTCCAATCCTCAGGAACTATTCCAGGATCTAAAGAGTTTTGAAAAATTGTCACTAATGCATCCACTCTTTCTTGGGCTACTTCCTTAAGCACTCTGGGATGCAGACCATCTGGCCCTGAGGATTTATCTGCCTTTAATCCCTTCAATTTACCTAACGCCACTCCCTACTAATATGTATATCCCTCAGTTCCTCCATCTCACTGGACCCTCTGTCCACTGCTATTTCTGGAAGATTATTTATGTCCTCCTTAGTGAAGACAGAACCAAAGTACTTATTCAATTGGTCTGCCATGTCCTTGCTCCCCATAATCAATTCACCTGTTTCTGTCTGTAGGGGACCTACATTTGTCTTAACCAATCTTTTTCTGTTCACATATCTATAAAAGCTTTTACAGTTAGATTTTATGTTCCCTGCCAGTTTTCTCTCATAATCTTTTTCCCCTTCCTAATTAAGCCCTTTGTCCTCCTGTGCTGAACTCTGAATTTCTCTCAGTCCTCAGGTGAGCCACTTTTTCTGGCTAATTCGTATGCTTCTTCTTTGGAATTGATACTATCCCTAATTTCCCTTGTCAGCCACGGGTGCACTACCTTCCTTGATTTATTCTTTTGCCAAAATGGGATGAACAACTGTAGTTCATCCATGCGATCTCTAGTTGCTTGCCATTGCGTATCCACCGTCAACCCTGTAAGTATCATTTGCCAGTCTATCTTAGATAATTCACGTCTCATACCTTCAAAGTTACCCCTCTTTAAGTTCAGAACCTTTGTTTCTGAATTAACTATGTCACTCTCCATCTTAATGAAGAATTCCACTATATTATGGTCACTCTTACCCAAGGGGCTCCTCACGACAAGATTGCTAATTAACCCTTCCTCATTGCTGAATACCCAGTCTAGAATAGCCTGCTCTCTAGTTGGTTCCTCGACATGTTGGTTCAAAGAACCATCCCGCATACATTCCAAGAAGTCCTGTTCCTCAGCACCCTTACCAATTTGGTTCACCCAATCTACATGTAGATTGAAGTCACCCATTACAACTGCTGTTCCTTTATTGCACACATTTCTAATTTCCTGTTTAATACCATCCCCAACCTCACTACTACTGTTAGGTGGCCTGTACACAACTCCCACCAGCGTTTTCTGCCCCTTAGTGTTATGTAGCTCTACCCATATCGATTCCACATCCTCCCGGCTTATGTCCTTCCTTTCTACTGCGTTAATCTCCTCTCTAACCAGCAACGCCACCCCACCTCCTTTTCTTTCATGTCTATCCCTCCTGAATATTGAATATCCCTAACTGTTGAGCTCCCATCCTTGGTTACCCTGGAGCCATGTCTCTGTGATCCCAACTATATCACATTCATTAATAACAATCTGCACTTTTAATTCATCCACCTTGTTACGAATGCTCCTTGCATTGACACACAAAGCGTTCAGGCGCGCTTTTACAACTCTCTTAGCCCTTATACAATTATGTTGAAAAGTGGCCCTTGTTGATGCTTGCCCTGGATTTGTCGGCCTGCTACTTTTACTTTTCACCTTACTACTTTTTGCTTCGTGTTATTGTGGTGGGAGATTTTAATTTCCCAAATATTGATTGGCATCATCAATGCGTGAGGTGTTCGGATCCGGTGGAGTTGGTCAGGTGTTATCAGGAAGGTTTTTTAGAACACAAAATGTAGATAAACCTACGAGAGGAAAGGCTGTACTTGATCTGCTTTTGGGAAAGGAACCCGGCTATGTGTCAGGTCTCTCAGTGGGAGTGCATTTCGGAGATAGTGATCGCAATTCTATCTCCTTTACTATAGCGTTGGAGAGTTATAGAAACCGACAAGTTATGGAAACGTTTAAGTGGAGTACGAGGAAATATGAGGTTATCAGGCAGGGACTTGGACGCATAAATTGGAAACAGATGTTCTCAGGGAAACGTAAGGAAGAAATGAGGCAAATATTCATGGAATACTTCCGTGGCCTTCTGAAAAGGTACGTTCCAATGAGACAGGGAAAAGGTGGTAGGATACAGGAACCGTGGTGTACAAAGGCGGTTGTAAATCTAGTCAAGAAAAAAAAGAAGAGCTTAGGAAAGGTTAAAATCTTGGGTAATCATACAGATCTAGCAGATTATAAGGCTAGCAAGAAGGAACTTAAGAATGAAATTAGGAGAACCAGAAGGGGCATTGAGAAGGCCTTTGCGGACAGGATTAAGGAAAACCCCAAGGCATTCTAGAAGTATGTGAAGAGCAATATGATAAGACATGAGAGTATAGGACCAATCAAGTATGAAGTAGGAAAAGTGTGTATGGAACCCAAGAGATAGCAGAGGCACATAATGAATACTTCATTCAGTATTCAATACGGAAAACGATCTTGGCGATTGTAGGGATGACTTGCAGCGGACTAAAAAGCTTGAGCATGTAGATATTAAGGAATTAAGCTAGAGAACTTGCAAATTAGCAAGTTGGATGTTTCCGGGCCCAGACGGGATGTAACCCAGGCTACTATGGGAAACGAGGGTGGAGATTGCTGAGACTCTGGCGATGATCTTTGCATCATCAATGAGGACGGGAGAGGTTCTGGAGGATTGAAGGGTTGCGCAAGTTGTCCCCTTGTTCAAGAAAGCGAGTAGAGTTAGCCTAGGAAATTTTAGACCAGTGAATCTTACTTCAGTGGTTGCAAAGTTGATGGAGAATATCCTGAGAGGCAGGATTTATGAACATTTGCAGAGGTATAATATGATTAGGAATATTCAACATGGCTTTGTCAAAGGGACGTCGCGTCTTAGGAGTATGATTGAATTTTCTGAGGCTGTGTCTAAACACATTGAGGAAGGTAGAGCCGTAGATGTAGTGTATATGGATTTCAGCAAGCCATTTCATAAAGTACCCCATGCAAAGCTTACTGAGAAAGTAAGGAGACATGGGATACAAGGGGACATTGCTTTGTGGATACAGAACTGGCTTGCCACAGAAGGCTAAGAGTGGTTGTAGGTAGGTCTTATGGTGCATGGAGGTCGGTGTCCAGTGGTGTGCCTCAAGTATCTGTTCTGTGTCCACTACTCTTGGTAATTTTTATAAGTGAGCTGAATGAGAAAATGACGGGATGGGTTCTTAAATTTTCTGATGACACAAAGGTTGCGGGTGCTGTGGAGAGTGTGGAGAGCTGTCAGGGTTTACAGCGGGACATTGATAGGATGCAAAGCAGGGCTGGGGAGTGGCAGATGGATCCCAACCCAGAAGAGTGTGAGGTGGTTAATTTGGGTTGGTCAAACATAATGGCAGAATATAGCATTGATGGTAAGACTCTTGGCAGTAATGAGGATCATAGGAATCTTGGGGTCCGAGTACATAGGACGCTAAAATCTGCTATGCAAGTTGACTCTGTGGTTCAGAAGGCATACGGTGCATTATCCTTCATCAACTATGGGATTGAGTTGAAGAGCCAAGAGGTAATGTTGCTGTTCAGAACCCACTTGGAGTACTGTGCTCAGTTCTGTTCGCCTCACTACAGGAAGTGGAAACTACAGAAACGGGTGCAGAGGAGAATTACAAGGATGTTTCCTAGATTGTGGAGCATGCTTTAAGAGAATAGGTTGAGTGAACTGGGCCTTTTCTCTTCGGGGCGACGAACGATGACAGCTGAACTGAGAGAGGTGTACAAGATAATGAGATGGACTGATCGCGTGGATCGTCAGAAGCTTTTACCCAGGGTTGAAATGGCTTAAACTAGAGGGCATAGTTTTAAGGTGATTGGATGTAGGTTCAAAGTAGATGTCAGGGATAAGTTTTGTTACGCAGAGAGTGGTGATCGCGTCGAATGGGCTGCCTGCGGCGTTGGTGGAGGCAGAAACGATAAAGCCTTTTAAGAGACTCCTGGATAGGTACATGGAGCCGTGAAAAAAAACAGGGCTATGGGTAAATCTATGTAGTTCTAAGGTGAGGACATGTTCCGCACAGCTTTGTGGGCGGAACATGTCCATACCTTACAACTACCTAGACTTACGCATAGCCCTGTTTTTTTTTTCAGATACAGCACAATAAATGCCTGTATTGTGCTGTAGGTTTTCCATGTTTCTGTGTTTTAACGATTCGAGTACAGAAAGGATAAAGAAGATTGAAAAAAAAAAAAGACGATTTTCGAAAACAATAGTCCCATTCCTGAGAATATATATATAAATATAACAAGGACACAGAAAAACAAGTTTGGAAACGTCTTTTGGGAACATAGATATTCGCGATATATTAATATTTCTGTCAAACTAACTTCGTTGAGCACAGACACTTTTCCTCCTATGAACATATCAGTTACTGGTATTCGATATTATGTTATGCATTTGTTCTACGAGCATGCTTGAACGGAGAAACTTACGAGTCTGTTTGTCTGAAATAACCAAAGTTAAACAGATCACTGCCTTATACTTCACTTATACTTTAAAGCAAGTGCAGTGACTCTCAATAAATATAGAGCTAATTTGCAAAATCGTTTTCCAAAGCGGGCTTTGATATCTTCAAGCTGCTATCCATTTACATTTTAAAAGCTGAAGACGGACTTCCATTTGAAACCAGAAGTTACATAAAGCAATATAGTTCGAGTTTACTTACAACTTCCCAATGGCAGCTGCTATTGAGAAAGCAAGCTTAGCAAACTTGAAATAAAACGAATATCTTCCACGTCACAGACTCCAATGGTGTACCTCATCGTTTCAGTCACATCTGCAGCTTTTGTTCTGAGGAATTGTCTATAATTATTAGGGACACTGAAGACACAAACTATTGAGCAGGGAAATTGAAGTCCCATTGTTATCAATTATGCTATTTTGGCAAATTCCCAAAGGCTACCAGCTTATCTGTTCATTCCTATCCCGGAGGCCACAAGGAGGTATTTGGCATTTCTGGTCGCCTCATTACAGGAAGAATGAGGAAACTATAGAAATGGTGCAGAGGAGATTTACAAGGACGTTGTCTGGATTAGGGAGCATGTCTTATGATACTAGGTCGAGTGAATGTGTTGTTCTATTCCAGTTCCCGACTTTTACGCACAACGGTACATTTTAGGTCTCTTCACTATTTCCGACAGCATCAACGTTTCTGGTCATGTATTCAGATTCACAATCTGAAACACTGGGCCCTGAACCAAATCGTGAGCAATGCATTTACCTATGTTATAACTATATCCTTACTATTACCGGGGCACTCCGCAAACTTCAGTTAAGAGATTACTACTCACGAGATCCTGTGCTTACTTCCTTTCTCGTTAACCACCTTCTCAATTCAGAACAACATCCTTTATCCAATTTATGCCGCTGCTACTGATGCATATATGCTCTCTTTCTGATCCCACACGCCTCAAGAATGAAGTGTCATCGATCCAATATATCCCTGACATGACACCTGAGAGCAATATACTATTTTAAGCTTCGTGACCGTTCATCCAATCTGTTCCCAGAACCAATGAATCGCCTAATACTGTTGGTCTTTCCTCTCGCATTTCCACTTAGCTACACAGCCGGAGTTAGTGCCAAGGACCTGACTACTATCATACTCCTCTATATGTTTGCGAAAGTTAAAATAACATGTTGAACACACATTGTGATTATTGAATGTTGTTCCTCTATGGCGAAAATCCATGAGCTGTCTCTGAAAATTATTTATTTTGTTTTTGTTGCACTTGTGCACTGGATGCCTGAAAACACGAAGAGAGTCGTGGTTAAAGAAACCGAACATGTGATATAATTCATGGAAAAATGGACTTATGTGTGCATGTTATAAAGATTTAATGAATAACTGTAAAGTTGCAGTGATGAACATTCCAGCTTTAAAACAGGAATTCAGTCCATGGCTTTGCTAGCTTCAAATGGTGGTGCATTCTTGCATGTTATCTCAGACGTGAATAGTTCAGTAAAAAAAAATCCGCTCCTTCCTATTTTCGAGCGATCACTTCACCTGTGAAAACAACAGAAATAGAGAAAACACAAATGCAGCAATGGCCTAAGATTTTAGTCCCCGCAGGATGTTAACGTCATCGACATTTAGTTATCATCTCCAAATGCAGGAAAAGATAAGTGAACTGAATGTTCTCACCTTCACTAAAGTTAGGGCAGCGCTGTAGGAAATACTCAGGAAGAACAAGATGATGAATGTGGAAGCAGTCGTCCATAAGTTCTCTGTGTCTTCCCCATAGTCTTCAATCCGGATGTCTTCTGCAAAATCTACCGAGAGCAGAAATGACATACATTCAGGTTGTTGTCCACTGCAAGATCTCATTTATTTCTTATTTTGCTTATTTTTAACACGATATAGTTATATTTACATAATTAATTTCCCATGAAATTTCAGTATCAATGTAATTATTATCAAAAATTGCTGACAACAATTATAAAGTGATTCCTGAATTGCAGTGAAAATGCACGACTTGTTAAATTTATGAAGTTCTTATTCTTGTATTCGTATAACATAGTGTATAAGAGTTAACTCCGGTTATTTGTGAGCTGTATTTGAAAGTAAATAATGCTGTTGTGCGCAAGGGTTCATTGGTTTATTACGTTTGATAATATTAGTTTTCAAAATTCACACCTGAGAAATCGTTGACACAATTTCATGGGCAGAAATAGAGAAAGAAATAAGGCTGACAAAACCTTATGATTTAAAATAGATATGAGAGAGAATTTGTAAAATATTGTGATTTGGATAATGTATTTGCTAATATAAGTTAGTGAGATTTCATGTATAATATCAAATGTTTGTGTTGCTGCTGTAAGACTCAGTCCGAAATCCATCTGTCGGGAATTGCGCTGAAGTATTTATTTTTAGTGTAGGCTAATGTGAATATTGGTATTTTTTTCATAGAGTTGCGTGCCTCTATATTTATTCACCGACGTCTCTCTGTACGTGCGCATGTGCAGCTACTGGTCCCCCTTGTTTACGCGTTTCCAGACATGTCCGCTGAACCGATAGTGCCTTCAGCTTGTCAATTTATGAATTCATCTTAAATTTATCTGTGGACTTACAACAGATATGGTAATTTTTGTTGTGTGTATGTTATGATTAAGAGATTACGGACACGATTATCTGTTGTATTAATGAAATTTTAAAATTAGGATTTCGGTAACCCTAATGCTGATGTAAGCTTAAACATACTTCTGTATATGTCTCAACTAATGTTTCTATGCCTGCATTTTACTGAAGTTTCATTCACTGATGTGTACTAAAAGAGAATAGTGAAATAATGAATGATGGAAACCTATATAGATATATTCTTTCTCCTGCACTTGCAAGAAAGTCATGTTAAAAGAAAAGTGGTCAATCAGACCAATCTAATCAGAGAGCTGATCTTATATTGACCGAGTTGGTACTTGAATCTTACCCTAGATCCTTACTTAAGTTTCATATATTTTGCCTCCACAGATCCACTAATACTATGATACAGACGAGTACATTTACTTAGTAGAAAATTAAATGCGCGAGCTTGAGATTCCTCCCAGAAAGGATCCCTCGATATTTTGTTCTCAACTATTGGCCCATTTTCTTTAATTTATATACCTGGGTTATATATTCATGAAAACGAATTGACAATGGTTACTCTGCTCCAAACTTACATAGCAATGTCGTATATTTACTTTTATGCACAATTTAGGAATACAATATTCTCCCTGTTTATTGATAAATATATATTTACGTGCTTGCTAGTGACTGCGTCCAAGTTCAGAGGTATCTGAGTGATGTGCAGGTGTACGTCGTTGACCTGCTCTTCAAAACACATTTCTGCGACTGCCGTGCTGTGCACATATTTCAATTGTTGTAAAGAGCATTTTAGGAAACGTTCGCCTCAAGAACTTGGTGCCCCTTTGAGTGTACTCTTTATAATCAGGCCAGGATGATCATTTATCTGATTCCCACAGTGTGTTTTTTTGAATCCACAAGTGCCTTTGCATTCTTTTGTATGTATGGGAAACTCGTCACCGTATAGTGCAAAAATTGTGAGCTCCTCTCCGGTTGCAAAATAGGTTACACTTTTTCCCAGGACCGATTTTCACTGCAAAGTGCAATGACTGACGCTATTCTACCGTTGTGAATCTCAATGGGATGCGAGAAAACGGCAATAGGTAGTCCCAGCACTCTGGATCTAAATCTGGAGAAATTGTGTTCAAACGTGTATTGTAATCCTCTGATGACGGAGGCATAAATTGTCTTATAACACCTGGTGTATTAGGGTCCATGTTTAAAAAATCTCGAAACCCTCTAAGGTCTTATTTTTTTCAGACTTCGGAAAACATTAAGTGCTCTTGGGGACAGTTCAAAATTTGCTGGAAAAATATTTATTGATATTTATTTAAACATTTAATTCAAGTGGTAAAATTATCACTGACAATAATCGACAGTATCCAACAGTACAAGGGATACGTTGACAAAGCTGGGTTTACCACTGGACCGATTAACGGTTCTTGAGATGATCTTCATCGGGAGGGTTTCATGTGCCACAACACAGGAGAAAGAAGCACCTCGGGACCATTGTTCCGAACGAACAGACAACAGGCTGTACATGAAGAATGAATTGTTGCCGTTCTCTGCCGCAACTGCGGTATTCGTGTAGTTACGTGAATCCACCCGCGTGTCATCGACCGTCCACGTGACGAAAATCTCCCGAGGCGAGAACCCTCTCACTAAGCAGGTGAGGTGGACTCTTCACTTGTTGGCGGAAGGAGGACAGAGACGGATGGTTCCTGAGGATGTGGAGCTGCATAAAAACGGGGAGAGGAATTATTATACCGGGAAAATGAGATGAAATGATAATAGTTTAGACGGGCAGATATGGTGATTCGGCAGAAATATTAAAAGTATACAGCATTTCACTTCTGTGATGGTTTTCAGTATTCGAGCTTGTGTTTTGGGACAAGAAGAAGCTGTCACGGAAGACAGTATCCCTTTCCTGTGTCAGGTTTTTGAAGTACCTGAGGCGCATTACGAGAGTATTTGACCCCTCAGATGAATGTTAATCTTTCTGCCACTTGGTTCTGTGCTGAGAGTTTAACCATATACTTTGACAGCGTTCTTTTTTGGGACACGGGAATTAATCCCGGGGGAACCAATTCCCCCGGGAGTAATGAATTATGACTATGACTCTGGGAATCGTTCAGTTATCCAGGTCAGATGAATTAAACTTTCTTAGTTCCTTGGTGTGTCACTGAACATGTGATCATAGGATTGCTACACGTGCGACGTGCTAGTGAGGCCAGAAATGAGGAAAATATAAAGTTTAATCCTTGCTTCAGGAGTTGGTAATGGAAGGGTGGCATAAGATCCTAAGTTTATTTTGCTTTCTTCTTCGGAAGTTGAGACACTTTCAAGAGGGGCGATTTGCACCTGAACTGTAGTGGGATAATATCATCGAGGTATGTTTCTTAATGCTGCACTATGTGGTTTAAACTAGAGCTGCAGGGAGAATGAAGCCCAGAGTAAGAACATATAGGGTAGACATTCTGGAGACAGATGTCGCTCAGTCCTTTGAAAAAGTTAGGAATCAAAACTTTGAGCATTCTGCGATTAGGGCCGAGCTCTCTTTATTTCAAAGCAAGAAACATTGTAGGCGTAGCGGACAACAGTGCTGCAGAGAGTTAACTGACTTGAAATCAAACAGGTAAGGTGCAGTATAAAGTACAGACAAAATCGAACAGGGTGAAGTTGCTGTACTCGAATGCGCGCAGCATACAGAATACAGAATAAGGTAGACGAACTTGCAGCACTGTTGCAGATAGGGAGTTATGATGTTCTCGGTATCACTGAATAGTATCTAAAAGATAGTAACTGGGAACTTAATGTCAAGGATACGCATTGTATCGAAGCATTGGGCAAGAAGGTAAAGGGGGCAGAGTTGTTCTGTCGGTATGAAATATAATTAAATTAATAAATAAAGGTAACAAATGTTCAGAAGCTTTTAAATGATTGTGCATACAGCGGAGAAACTGCAAGGATAAAAATGCCTTGATAGGAGTTGCATACAGACCCCCAAACGTTCGTAAGGTTTTGGCCGACAGCTTACAATTGGATACAGAACATGCATGCCAAAGGGCATTGTTACAATACTCGTGGGGGAGATTAAAGTGAGGGTAGATCAGGACATGAGGTTGGTGCCGAATTAAAAGGAAAGGAACTTCCAAGGTGCCAACAAGATGAGTTTTTTTTAGAGCGTCTTGTGGTTGAGCTCACGAGAGGATCCACTACTCTGTATTGGCTGTTGTGCTATGATCCACAATTGATTGGAGAATTAAAGGTAAAATCGCTCTTCGGGGCAAGTGATTATTATATTATAGAGATGACCCTGAAATTTGAGAAGCAGAGGCTCAAGCCAGATGGATGATATTCCAGTGCAGTAAAGGGAACTACAAAAGCATGAGGGAGGAATTGGGCAGAAATGGTTGGAAAAGAACACTGGTAGGTGTGATGGAAGAGCAGAAATGGCTTTAATTTCACGCAACACTTCAGAAGGAACAGGATATACACACACACCAAGGAGAAAGGTGCATTCTAAAGAAAAGATGACACGACCGTGTGCAAAAACAGAAATCAAAGTTAACGTAAAAATAAAAGCAAGGGCATGTCATACAGCAAAAACTGGTTGAGGGTGGAAGATTGGATATTGATTTTTTAAACTGAAAAAAGCTACTAAAACGTTATCAATAAGGAGAAGAAAGAATGCGAAAGTAAGCTGGCCAATAATATGAAATAAGATGCCAACATTTTCTTCAAATGCCAGAATGGATATCAGAGTGCTGATTATCGAAGTGATTTAGAATAGAATTCACGGCGTCATTTAATAAAGAGCGCAATAATTGTATTTTATTTCACGTCAGGAAGGCCACGGGAGCTGCAAAGGGACGATATCTGTATAGTATGTTTTGGCATTTTTCGGGGAATTCTGGTAAATATGTGATATTCCCTTGTTGGTGACACTGCAGTGGTTTACCGTATGTTTTCCGGGCCTGACGTACAAGTTAAAGATTGCATCGTGTAGTGTCATTCACATGCGACTGCCTTAGTGATGAGCTAAATAAAATATTTCAGATTCTAAAATCGATTGTCCGCTAGATACGGGGAATAGTGTTCTTCAGATGTTGTCCAGAAGTAAGGAGCGATGCTTCACATCGAAACGACGCGGATGATAACGACTAACTTAACCATCTTTTTTCCAAGAGATGTGATACTTTCGACATCTATCTCGATGAAGTGGAGAAGGAAACTCTCAATAAGTTCAACATGGAAATTTGTTGAAATCTAAATCACAAGGGAGGTACTTGATACGGGATCTAATCGAAAAGTGGTACCAGGGCGAACATATTTTACACACAGAACCATTAAAAGCGAGAGACAGTCCGAGAGGTGGACTGACCCACCTGAGAAGGTTTTATGTTCGTGTGTTCGATCATTTCCATGGTGCTGCCTGCCTCGTTTAGTCCCTGCAGCATTTTCTGCATGTTACTTCTATATTTTTCTGTTGTTGCAAGATAACGTACCATGCGGATATGATACCAGTCTTGTACGGCATCCTCAAGAAATTGAAATCACCTCAGGTGAAGTAAAATAAAATCATTGAGTCGTTTTTATAAATAATATCGGGCACTTTCTCCTTAATGACATGGTTCCAAATAGTTACTCACACGGTGTGGCGACATTCAGGATTTAAATGCGGTGATGGGTAAGTATTATGAATGATTAAATGTTTAGATGGGGAACTTCATCGAAGCACGGAGAATGAAGTAGCAGAAGACCATACGGCAGTTCGCAGCTGTCCCATCCTAGAGTTTAATCATGGCTGATCGGACACATTTCATTAGCATTCCTGCTCCTCCAGATACCGTTCTGGAAAAACCTTTTGACCACACACTTTTATGAAGCTACTTATTGATTTGATACTTGATTTTGCTCCCGTTCCAGCACACATTTCTCACACCACAGCGGCCTGCAGTCCACAATGTCAGGACGCAAGCATGATTTAAAAAAAAAAATCAGAACGGTCAATCTGGCTAGCACTGTGACGCGTATTTACAATGCAATATGTGATTATCGGGGCAGATCTTGAAGTCGTTGGTTAGGAATGGCCTTGACAGGCATCCTCCCACTGATGGCTGTGCTGGGAGCAACTGTTTAAAACACAGAATGCACAGCTGTTTCCGTTCAGTTACATTGTCAACGTCTATTCGTGCCGGACTGTGAAATATGGTATTCTTCTGACAGAAGACCGGTAAAATGTGGAGTAAGAGATAACTGAAAATAAAATTTGAATACCCATTAATTTAAGTTGATGTATAAAGCAGTTTTATACTGTATATGAAGGAAGGTTAGAGTGGTTGTGTGATACAGCGTATGGAACCCGCATAGGGAAGTTATTTTGGAGGATACCTTAAATTAATTGGATGGTATCAATTGACTGATAGAATAGTTTAGAGGGACGATTAATCTGCCCGCAGTTTTAAACTCGTGTTCCATTTCCTCAGTCATGGCAGCAGTACACCATGTGGTTGAAAGACTTTCCTTTAAGACTGCAAAGAAAAACAATGTTAAAGATAAACTTGTCTTTCATATATTGAATTCATCCCTTCGACTTAAACTGACCGTTTATTACTTCCATCAACATTGCACATTTGAATGCGATTGCAGGCGAAATGTATCAAGGAAGGATTGTTATTGGAATTTTTGTATTTAATTTCCTTTCCGGCCCACATGTAATCTACATCTCTCATTCCATTTCTGTGGCCGGAGTTCAACATTTGACTTTACTGAAACAACTGAAAGGAAACATCTGCATGTCCCATGCAATGAAAAACAAACTGGTTCCAGTCGGCTGCACAGAGACAGAAAGTAATTGGTTATGAAAAAGAACACTATGAGATCAACATCTTCCCAGCAACAGGTCTCACATACTGCCAGAAAATGGTCTTATTGGTCAGGCGGTGCAACATTCAGATAAATCCAAATTTGGATTTATCTTTCACAGAATTACCATGGAGCTGGAAAAGACTGGGATTCAGACATGAGGCATTATCTTTTTTTCCTTCTAATCGAAGTCTCAAGTTCTCATAATAGTTCGCAACTCGCACACTGACCCCGTGGCAATATGGTGAATACATATCCCTGAAAATAACTCTCTGAATGCAGTGGTCTGTTTTTATTTTCAAATTGTCATACAGAACCCGACAGGGTACTTCCCTGCGGCGAACATTCCTCATCAAGGAAATATGGGGATTTCGATTAACAGGTAATAATGACATAAGGGTATTGGAATCTTATGTCCGTCCATCGTTTCATCACCCCCGGTAACGCATTCAGTGCTGCGCCTGTACCTGGAAACTCTTCCACAATCCCGCCCCCCCTACCCCGCCACTCGCATTTTAACGCCTGGGTAGACCGAAAGATATTTTTGCTACAAATTGTGTGCCCATTTGCTCATTTGATTGTTGTTCTTGGAATATCTGATTGGTTCAGATGGAAGACAATGACATTACTGATGGAATAGAAAGGGACCACCAATACTGCACCTCACCCTTAAGCACGCCAGAGGAATCAGAAGCATTCATTTTTAACATGAAACATCCACAACATCATCCCATGGAATGTGTCAGGACTGGATTTGTCTGAATACAATGTCAAAATCACTTGACCATGTCCAAGAAATGTCGCAGGACCATATAATATCATTTTTAAAGCACACTAAAATTCCAAAACTCTGCACTTAAATGCGACCGACCAACTGAGAACAGAATCCATTCAGGTGGAGATATTGCAATAAGATCTCCAAAAAAGTGATCACATTAGATCATCGAAATCTGCCCTTCCACAACGTCTCGAACATCATTTTTATGGAACGTCTACAGTGTAAAGCCCCACATTCTGTAGCCGTGAATAATTCCCATGTTTGAGAAAAAGCTTTCCTTTATATAATCACTTCAAAAGGTCTCAGAGAACAACAACGTGAATCAGATTTCAGGTGTTTTGTGTTCTCTGTTCTTGCGCCTGACCAAGGAGATCAATCTGGAGAATAGGGATGTTAGTGCTGAGATTATATTAACAAACACTTTGAAGTAAACGAGAAAGTAGTGTTGGGTGTCTTGAAGAGGTTTGACGTCGATGTATCCAGACACTTTTCCTGGCGAAGGTACTGACGGTGAGTAATATGGAGAGGATTTAAGAACATTTACAAATCCTTTTCCTGACTAATAAGAGCCTGTTGTAGTTTGTGCAGGCCCACCATGTCTTTCTAACGACCGATTTTCTTTTTTTTCTTTTTTTTTTTTGTAAAGGTGCCGATGGTCATTGAGGAAGGTGGAGCTGTGAATATTGTCATGATTAATTTTAGTCAAACATTCGTCAAGATCATTCACGGGACCTTATCAAAAATTCAGATGCATGAGATGAATGTTTAGTTCGCCATTTTGCATTCTTAACTGGCTTGCCCAGGAAAGAGAGAGCTGACGGTCGAAGGGGCTTATTTTAGCAGGACTTCTGTTATTAATAGTGTTGCGCAGGGATATGTGCTGGGCTTTCTGTTAATTATGATATAGATAAGTTATAAAACTAACATATTAATGGGTGGGTTAGCATGCTTTGTGAAGGTACAAAGTTTGCTGTTGTTGTGGATAGCGTAGACAATTCGTCAAAACACAGTGGAAAATTGAACTGTTGCAGATATGGTTGGTAAAATGAAAATCGCATTCAGCCCTGCCAATTGTGTAGTACTGCAGGTTGGTAAGCTAAACGTAAAGATGAAAAAAAAAAACACTATTAAGTTCGCTACCCTGTAGAGTGCAGACTAGCAGAAGGATAATATTCTATAAAACCATATATGAGAGAAAGGACATCTCGGCCGATAAGAGGACACATATGCAGAGAGCGAGTGATTCATTAAATCTCACCTGATCTGGACTTGGTATGTTAAGTTTCCCTGTGAGTTCGGGAAAAATATGCTGAACGATCTTGTTTAATACCAATTTTAATACAATGCAGCTGACAGAAGGATATCTGAAAGGTGAATCATGACTACTACATTGTTTGATTATTTGCATATTTCTCCGTCTAAATAAGCACTGCGTTGGTGGGGAAAATTTGGTTCCATTTCTGTTCCTTCGCATTCTAACCTAGGCCTTCTATTTCTGAGAGTATTTATGTCAGCGCCAACCGCGAGTCCATCTGCGATTACTATAGATTTTAGAAGATTAAATAAGCTGATAAGTAATTTCCCACACTTGAGCATGAAGTTATGTGTTTGTTTGTGTGTATTTTTTTTAGTGACTACGTATACAACATTGACTGAGATTTCACGCGTATTAACACCAGTTTCGGCAAAGATCACAACCTATCACTTGCAACCGACTGGATAACAGATACCATTTCAGTTCTGTTAATTCCTCAGATCAGCACAATCTTGAGCCATCATACAGTGTCTGAAATGTTTTTGTAATTCGAAAACAGCGAACAGTCAGCATATATGTAGCGAACGTTTGTAAACAGGAACAAACAGATGAGAAAATAGAGGATATCAAAAAAAGGTGATAACCTGGCACAATATTAATAGTTGAACGATATATTCCTGCTTCTCATCTTACATACATATTTCGTGTCCCGGTTTCATTTAAGTTAAGCCTGTCTTAACCGACTAATATGGGATAGTAGCGCACCGGGTTGTGCCACGTTTAATATTCTGCAAGGATATGGAAGCGCACAAGTTAGCACAACTCATTACAGCGGAAGATCTAAGTTAGGTGGCCTAATCCTGCTGTAGCATTTGATGATTTTCAACGTTCACTCCGTGACAACGTAGCTTTTGTCTGGTAACATCGTTTATTTTAGATCTCTAAAATGTACTGGATAGACATACTATGTAGGCTCTAGAAATTTAGCGATATTTGGTGATGTCGTGAGGAGAGTAGACGACTCGCCAAAAACTCAGTGGAAACTGTTGTAGAGATGGGCGGTGAAATGACACTGTATTTCGCTCTGCCAACTGGGTACTGATTCAGCTTGGTAAATGTAAAGATACAGTACACTGTTAAGTTCGATACCCTGAATAGTGCTGTTGAGCTGAAGGAACTTGTAGTACAGCTACCTGAAACCAGCTACATAGAGGTTGACAGTGTGGTTAAGAAGATACCAGGCATGCTTGCAGTTATTAGTCGTTGCATGAAATCCTAAAGTTAGGAAGCTATCTTGCTAGCTTACACATCTCTGGTTAGGAGCAGTTGGAATGTTGGATTATTTTCTAGTCAGCGCAATATGGGAAATACGTCTGGGATTTTGGATGGTGCAGAAGGTTTCGCGAGGATGCTGCCTGGATTTGAAGGCAAATGATACAACGAGAGGTTCGATGCATTCCGGTTATTCTCTCTGGAGTGGCGGATGCCACGGGGAGATGTACAGAACCTTATAAGATTATGAGAAGATTAGATAAAATCAGCGAACAACACCTTATCCTCAGTTGTTGTCGTTTTTATTTTGTGTGTGTTTTTTTATATCTAATATGAGACGGCATGCTTTTACTGTGAGACTGGGTAATTAATTATTTTTAATTACATGTGAAGAAAGCCCTTAACTCTGAGTGGAGTCATCGGGATGCCGGCGGTTTTTAGTAGGCCTTTTTTATTTTTACGAGGCCGAGTTACTAGCTCGACGCTCAACCCAGCACGGATGGAAAGCGGGCAAGGGAGCTGGCTGGATTCGAACTAGGGAACCTTCGCTCCGAGGTCCGGCGCTGATGCCACTACGCCACCAGCCAGTGTGGGCACGTAGCCAAGTGGTTAATTTATTGGACTAGCTACCTGAAAGTCCTGAGTTCGAGCCCCAGCGAGGGAATGTGTTGTGTCCTTGAGCAAGGCACTTCATCACACATTGCTGTGCGACGACATTGTTGCCAAGCTGTATGGGTCTTAATGCCCTTCCCTTGGACAACATTGGTGTCGTGGAGAGGGGAGACTTGCAGCATGGACAACTGCTGGTCTTCCATACAACCTTGCCCAGGCCTGTGCCCTGGAGAGTGAAAACTTTCCAAGCGCAGATCCATGGTCTTGCAAGACAAACGGATGCTTTTATATTGCTACATCTGTATTCGTGAGTACATTCCCCGAAATGCACTGTTTGGGGTGGTGGTAGAGGCCTTCTGACAAAGCATTAGCACGATCAATAGCAAATCCAACTCATTCAGTTTCTGCCCAGAACATCTTTTGATCCTGGGAAATACATTAAAGGTGGACAACAGCAACTCCAACAGACACTGCTCAGATCAACAATTCAGACCACGATTTATTTTATATGATGATGATCATTAAATATTTTAAATTAAAATTAAATTAATATTAAAAATGTAATATTTAATATTAAATATTAAGTGAAATATTTATTTCATTTTAGGTTCAATACCTCTGTATAAACCCAGTTCTGTGAAAAAAAAGAAGAACAATTAGGGCGATAACTGGACATAGATACAGACAGCGAGTGAGTTATGCAATTGCACTGGACCCGAAATCCCTGCAATTACGGGGGGAAAAAAAGACCCAGAATAATCCTGAATATTATCTCTATTTTAATACCCTCCAGCTGACAGAAGATTAACCATTATTGGTGGATCGTTTGAACATTTGCATCTTTCTCTCTCAAAATATGTTATGCGTTGGTGGGGAAAAATATGTTCCGTTTCTGTCCGTCTGCATTCTCATCTGGGACTGACGTTTCTGAGATTATTTATATCAACGCCTAGCTTGAGTCCATCTGTGATCACTACAGATATAAACACATTAATAGCCTGGTTAACAATTTCTCACAGCTAACCAGAAAGTTCTTAATTGGATGATTACAATTAGCTTGTGCAACATTCACTCAGATTTCTTGGGCAGTCAGATCAATCTTTGCAAACATTGCAATCTATCACTTGCAACCAACTGGATGCCAGATGGCATTTCTGATCTGCAAATTCCGCAGAACAGTGCAGACTTGAGCTATTCTGTAGTTTCGGAAATGTGTTCATAATCCGTGGAAAGCAAATATTCACCTTATGCACAACAAACGCACGTAGACAGGAATGGTATATATAATTTAATGAATTACATACGCATGACAAAAGTTGCATGTCAAAATGAAGATAACCTGGCAATAGTTGAGGAATAGAATGCTGGTTCTTTTCTCACTCTTACGTACCGATTTCGTGTCCCGGTTTAATTTAACTTAAGGCTGGCTTATCATGCTGATCTGGCATAGTCGCGCATCAGGTACACAACGTTCAATCTGCTGCAGTGATATGGCAGCTCACAAGTTTGCAGAACCCATTAAAGCGATAATTCGTTATTCATTAAAGAGTTAGGAGGTCCATTCCCTCTGACGAATGTTATGATTTTGTAAGTTCTCCAGGTGGGCACTTAGTTTTCGTCTGGAATGTAGATTTCTTACACGTTCTGAAGAATGATGTGATAAGCATGCTATGTTGGCCCTGGGAATTATGCGGCCCTTACGAATGCTCCAACAAGTAAATCATATGGCTGTAAAACATTGGAAAAGAATGTCATGCGTCTCATCGATTCTCCTCCTCAATTCTATCATGGCTGATTTATTAACACTTAAAACCCCATTCCCCTGTCTTTTTTCCCGCAAACTTGGCGCCCTAACTAATAAATAACATATCGAACACCACGTAGATGCATTGTGTCACTTGGCTTCCGCAACCATTTTTTAGCACTACATTGCACAGAATCCCCTCCACTTCGATGAAGAAAATCCTCCTTCTTTCTGTTCTAAGTGGACAGCGCTCCGTTCTGAGGCAGTTCAGCAGCAGGAAAGACACATATAGGTCTGGGCCGCATATTGTGATTCTAAATTGGAGAACGGCCAGTTGAGATGGTATCTCAAAGTATCAAGCAAGACTGAATAGAGGCAGGTTGTTTATTGGCAAATGTGTGCTTGTAAATGGCTAGCCTTCAAAACTGAAATATTGAGATCGCGATGCTTCTATGATAATGTCAGAATATAAAATAAAGATACCAGGTGTAGGGAACCGTGATTTTCAAAGCAATATTGTGTCCCTGGCTGAAAAAAAAACTGAATGTCAGCGTGCTGATGAGTGCGATAGAACAAACGGATAAACAGTGAGGTCGAAGGGAGATTTGATCGTAAAGAAAGTTTCTGGCACATTGGCCTTGATAAATCATAATACTGAGTGTAGCAGTTGGGATGTTATGTGAAAGTTCGATAAAACACTGGTGAGGCTTAATCTGGATTATTGTCTGAAATTTTGTTCACTTATTTGCACAAAAAAGAGTAAATAAATTTGAAAGTGTGCAAACAATATTTATAAGGGCATGCCGCATCAAAAGGATCCCAGTTATATGGAATGATTAACTGTTTCAGTACTCTTTTTCGTTGGAACGTAGAAAATAACATAGAGGAGATTGCATAGAGGTACATAGATTTATGAGGTGTGCAAAGGGTAAACGCAACAGTATTTTTTCCTCCCGAGTTTACGTGGGACTAAAGATAATGTCGAAAAGTGTAAATGGAACATGAAGGGAATCTTCTTCACTGCGAGCTTCGAGGGAATGTCGAACAACTGGTGCATGCGAGCTGTATTTCAATGTATAATCACAGCTTGGACAGGTACGTGGATGGGAGTGGTATGGAGGCAATGGTCCAGTTGCAGGTCAGCTGGAGTAGGCCGTTTAAATAAGGTCAACATTAACCAGATTTTCTAAAGTGCCTGTTTCTGTGCGGTACTGTTCCATGACTGTACGACTTGTGTCCGATTATCGTTTTCATATTAACACATGCGTCCATGACATTGCTTTCGATCCTGTGTTTATAAACTTTAACCTGCCTTGGTTCAAGTAATGTATCTATAGACAGAGAATGTATCTATAGACAGAGTTAAGACTCTATTTTTATTCATCTTGATGCTGTTTGTCGACATTATAGGAGATTTTGTGTTGACTACATTTTACTGCGACTGAACTTTCAAAATGTTCTCATTGATTGTCTTTATTTGTATTTACAAATGATTTTTAACCGTCATTTTAATGTCCAATAGCAGCAACAATGAGACATCGCCCTCTTTTTTGTGGGTTGTTTTCCCCTTCTTTTTGTTTCCAGTCTGATGATGGAATGCAATAGATCTCAACAAACTAACGCCAATATCTATACATCTCTGTATTGGATTTCATTCCATTTTAGAGAAGTCAGTTCACGAATTACCAGTTATATTCTATTAGTATGATGGAGTACGAGTGTTCTTCTTTATCTTAAGGCCTGTCTTAATTACATAATACATGCTCTGCAAGTTTCAGACATTTGCTGCAGTAACGGACTCTGCTTATTTTCTTGAACAAAGCAATATTATATTCACAAACAATGCAGAGGATCCCGACATCTATTGCCCACCCACCCCACACGTATTGCTTGCTGATCAGTGCAGGAGTTCGAGCTTTGAAATGAAGTTTGTGATCTATGTTCATCGAGGTTTATTTGGCCTTTTCTTTATTTTTAAAATGCCGGAACATGTGTAATTACCCATGTAAAGGCAAGTGGCAGATGCTAGAGAGTACCCCAGTGGCTGTCCCCCTTAACAATAAGTGCTCATGTATGAGTACTGTTGGATGAGTCGGCCTACCTAGGGGAAGCAACAGTGGCCGCGCCTCGGGCGCAGAGTTTGGGTCTATAGTTCAGAAGGGTAGGGAAAGGATGAGGACGGCAGCAGTGATAGGGGCTGTATAGTTATGGGGTCAGACGGTCGATTCTGTGGCGCAGGAGTGAAACACGGATGGTAGTTTGCCTCCCAGGTGCCAGGATCCGAGATGTTTCTTATCTCGTCCACGATATCCTGAAGTGGGAAGGGGAACAGCCAGAGACGTGGTACATATTCGTACCGACGACACAGGTAGGGACAAGGGGAAGAGGGCCTGAAAGCAGACGACAGGGAGTTAAGAAGTAAGTTGAGAAGCAGGACCTCAAGAACAGCAATCTCGGGATTACTGCCTGTGCCACATGACAGTGAGCATAGGAATAGAATGAGGTGGAGGATTAGTCATAGTCATAGTCATACTTTATTGATCCCGGGAGAAATTGGTTTTCGTTACAGTTGCACCATAAATAATAAATAGTAATAAAACCATAAATATTTAAATAGAAATATGTAAATTATGCCAGTAAATTATGAAATAAGTCCAGGACCAGCCTATTGGCTCAGTGTGTCTGACCCTCCAAAGGAGGAGTTGTAAAGCTTGATGGATACAGGCAGGAATGACTTCCTATGACGCTCTGTGTTGCATCTCGGTGGAATGAGTCTCTGGCTGAATGTACTCCCGTGCACAACCAGTACAGTATGTAGTGGATGACAGACATTGTCCAAGATGGTATGCAACTTAGACAGCATCCTCTTTTCAGACACCACCGTGAGAGAGTCCAGTTCCATCCCCACAACATCACTGGCCTTACGAATGAGTTTGTTCATTCTGTTGGTGTCTGCTACCCTCAGCCTACTGCCCCAGCACACAACAGCAAATATGATAGCACTGGCCACCACAGACTCGTAGAACATCCTCAGCATTGTCCGGCAGATATTAAAGGATCTCAGTCTCCTCAGGAAATAGAGACGGCTCTGACCGTTCTTGTAGACAGCCTCAGTGTTCTTTGACCAGTCCAGTTTATTGTCAATTCGTTTCCCCAGGTATTTGTCATCCTCCACCATGTCCACCCTGATTCCCTGGATGGAAACAAGGGTCACCGGTACCTTAGCTCTCCTCAGGTCAACCACCAGCTCCTTCGTCGTTTTCACATTAAACTGCAGATAATTCTGGTCACACCATGTGACACAGTTTCCGACCGTAGCCCTGTACTCAGCCTCATCTCCCTTGTTGATGCATCCAACTATGGCAGAGTCATTTGAAAACTTCTGAAGATTGCAAGACTCTGTACAGTAGTTGAAGTCCGAGGTGTAAATGGCGAAGAGAAAGGGAGACAAAACCGTCCCCTGTGGAGCCCCAGTGCTGCTGATCACTCTGTCGGTCACACAGTGTTCCAAGCGCATGTACTGTGGTCTGCCAATCAGGTAATCAAGAATCCCTGACACCAGCGAGGCATCCACCTGCATCACTGTCAGCTTCTCCCCCAGCAGAGCAGGGTGGATGGTATTGAACGCACTGGAGAAGTCAAAAAGCATGACCTTCACCGTGCTCCCTGGCTTAGGGATTGCAGCAGAGTGCAGAGATTCAGATTTACGAATCATTGGGATCTTTTTTTGTGGCTGGTGTAACATTTACAAGAAGGACCGGTTTCGCTTGAATCCGAAGGGGACCAATATCCTGGCGGGGAGGTTTGCACAGACAGTTGGGGAGAGATTAAACTAGAATTGCTGGGGGTTGGGAACCGAACTGAAGTAACGGAGGATGAGGCGGTTGGCTCACAAAGAGAGAAAGCCTTAAGACAGCGCGAGAGGGAGGATAGGCAGGAGATGGAGAAGGATGGCGCTCAGACCGATTGTCTGAGATGTGTCTATTTTAATGCAAGGAATATAACCAACAAAGTGCATGAGCATAGAGCGTGGATCAGCACTTGGAGATATGATGTTGTGACCATTACAGACACATGGATCGCTCAGGGGCAGGATCGGTTTTGCGAGTGCCAAGATTTAAATGTTTTAGAAAGGACAAGAAGGGAGGAAAAAATGGTGGGGGCGTGGCACTGTTCAGAGATTTTGTCATGGCGGCAGAAAAAGAGGAAGTTATGGAGGGATTATCTACGGACTCTCTGTTGTTTGACGTTAGGACCAGGAAGGGGGTCAATAACGTAACTGATTTTAGCCATTCACAGTAACATTAATTTTGACCAGGGGTGCCCAAACTTCTGCATGCCCTGTATTTCATATCAGTTACCAAAACAGCAGCATGCAAAAGTTTGGGAACTCCTGGTCAAAATTTCTGTTACTGTGAACGGCAAAGTGAGTAAAAGATGAACTGATTTCCATAAAGTATAAAGTTAAAGATGACAAATTTCTTTAATATTTAAAGCAAGAAAACTTATTTTATTTCCATCTTTTAGAGTTTCAAAATGACAAAAAAAAAAGGAAAAGGGCCCGAAGCAAAAGTTTGGGCACCCTGCATGGAAGTACTTAGCAACACACCCTTTGACAAGTATCACATCTTATAAATGCTTTTTGTAGCCTGCTAAGAGTCTTTCAATTCATGTTTCGGGGTATTTTTGCCCATTCTTCCTTGTGAAAGGCTTCAAGTTCTGTGAGATTCTTGGGCCGTCTTGCATGCACTGCTCTTTTGAGGTCTATCCACAGATTCTCGATGATGTGAGGGGACTGTGAAAATCTTCAGCTTGCACCTCTTGAGGTAGTCCATTGTGGATTTTGAGGTGTGTTTAGGTTCATTATCCATTTTAGAAGCCGTCTTCATTTCATCTTCGCTTTTTACAGACGGTGTGTTGTTTGATTCCAGAATTTTCTGGTATTTAATAGACTTCATGGTTCCCTCGACCAGTAAATGTTCCCCGTACCACTGGCTGCAACAGAAGCCCAAAGCATGATCGATCCACCCCGTGCTTAACAGTTGGAGAGGGGTTCATTTAATGAAATTCTGCACCCTTTTCTCCAAACATACCTTTGCTCATTGCGGCCAAAACGTTCCATTCAAATGGTTCAAAGGAATATCTAAACGAGCCTGATGCCTTTTGGAAACATGTCCTCTGTACTGATGAAGTCAAAATAAAACATTTTGTCCGCAGTGAGCAAAGATATGTTTGGAGAAAAAAGGGTGCAGAATTTCATGCAATGAACCCCCCACCCCAACTGTGAAGCACGGGTGCCGATCTATCTTGTGTTGCAGCCACGGGCACGAGCAACATTTACTGGTAGAGAGAGAAATGAATTCAATTAAATACCAGCTAATTCTGGAAGCAAACATCACACCGACTGTAAAAAGAGCCGAAGATGAAAAGAGGATGGCTTCTACAACAGGATAATGATCCTAAACACACATAAAAATCCACAATGGACTACCTCAAGAGGCGCAAGCTGAAGGAGTTGCCATGGCCCTCACAAGAGCAGTGCATGCAAGACGATCCAAGACGCTCATAGAACCTGACGTCTTTTCCAGGAAAGAATGTGCGAAAATGCCCCAAACAACAATTGAAAGATTCTTAGCTGGCTATAAAAAGCTCTTATAAGCTGTGCGACTAGCCAAAGGGGGTGTGACTAGGTACTGAACCTGCATGGTGCCCAAATTTTGCTTCAGGCCCTTTTCCTTGGTTTTTTGTTATTTTGAAACTGTAAAAGATGTGTCATCTGCAACTTTATGCCTTTTGAAAATCAGTTGATCTTTTACTCGCTTAGATATTCACAGTAACAGAAATTTTGACCGGGGTGCCCAAACCTTTACATACCACTGCATACTACATCAGGTCCTGCGTAACATGACATAAAATAAACCTGCATGTCTGTAAATAATAGATATCCAACCGTTTGGTCATATCTCGAAATATCACTAGGCGTTGATATCAAAGTACGCTTTCTCTCTCTGTATTATGAGTTGTATCAAGTTCCTGCCGATATTAATTGAAATTAAGTATCTGCGGATAAAGAGGAAAAATAACTGAACAGAGAGTAAATTACATGTCATCCGTGAATTGAATTTTCATAATGTCAGATCGTAGACGTCCTGGGCTATTTGGTAATTTGTAGTTAGAAGGAGAGGTGTTGCAATTCCTCCGGTTATTGGGGAGCTGGTGGAAATTAGATTCGTTGGTCGCAGATGATGTAAAATCTCATGCATCGCAGAAAGAGTTGCCACATAAACTGAGGTTGGGAAAAACAGTATCAGTTTTCTGGATGAAGGAATTGTGAGACAGCAAGACAGGATGAAAGGTGATTGCTTCGTTTCGTTGTTTGTCAAAGCAGAATGCACCAGGAGCGGATAAGCGTTTCATTAAACAGTGTAAGCTCGTAGAGGAGCATGTTTTAGTGAAAATAAAATGATTTCAGATATCCAGAGATGGAAGGTATCTTCTGCAGCACAGACGCAGCCAGGAACAGGAAAGAACAAAATGCTGTATTTTAGCGAGGCGGGAAAGGGCGAAGGAACGGTTTGTAGGCCGTTTAGATATTAGTGAGTCTGTAAAATTATCACTAATAGATAACTCTCATAGCTTACTTCTAGAAAGACGAATCCTATATCAAGCAATGCTTTGGTCGATGCTGACGGTCTCAAATTCGCCAGGGAATGCTCATATGTGGCATCAGGTTTATTTTCTCCCTTATTAAAGTAGTGAACGTGTGCTGATATGGTTTTCTACTTTCCATCTCGCGAACCAGAAACACAGGAGAGATGGGTGATAGTTTGAATTTGTCCTTACTGATATTAGCCTCAATCTCGGGTGAAATCACCATGGAATATATAAATCATTTTCTGTTTACCTGGGTTCTAAACTGCTCCTGTTTACATAGTTATAGATCCGATGATACACATCCAGACGGAGTTTTTTTTCTTTCTTTCTTTCTTTCTTTATGGAATGACTGCTGCATATGTCCATTGTGCACCATTCTGCAGCTCAATTTCCTAATTGCTCTCCCAAGTTTACGTTGATATTCCTCCTCCATCATTAACAAATCAATTGACAACTAGCGCAGTTTCTCTTAATGCAATATGAGCTTTAGCTGAGTTTAGTGTGTGTGTGCCAATTTTAATATAAACTCTCATTAGATATTAAATTCGCCGCTCCCAACATCACGGCAGACAGTACATTTCCGTCTTCGGGTTCTGAGGTCCAGGATCAACTGTAATTTGTCTATCGTCACAATTTGCCGACAGCAAATGTCAGCAAGTTGGCTATACATGCGGCCTTGGATCACCTGCACCTGCACCTCCCTCTGTAATAGGATTCTCGACATGCACACTGGAAGACCACAGTCTCTGCCAATCGGAAATAAATTACTTACCTTGTTCATAATCAACGCTGGTGCACCTAAAGGATGTGTGTTTAGCACACTATCCTACGTCTCTGCCGCCCCCGCCCCCTCGCCAATAACGGTATTACTCGGAATATCTTAAATGTCATCAAAAATATTGCTGAGGACACAACTATTGTTTGCAAAATTTCACAAGCTAACGAGATGGCGTACAGGAGCGACGTGTCGACAATAAGGCAATAAGATTATCAGTACAATTTGCCTCTTCCAGTCTGGCCTTCCATTTCATCATCGGTCAACTATTTTCCTCCTCAACACTAATGTTTCCTGCTTTCTGCATCCCTTCATGCCACAAACAAACAAAAACTCTATCAACCTCTTTCTTCAATACACATGAAGACTTGGGCTCCACAACTGCTTGTGACAAACAATTCTTCAGACTGAGCACTCTCTGGATAAACAGATACCTCCTAATTTCCTCAACGGATTCGTAGACTCTATTCTCCGGTTTTATACTTTCTCACCCTTGGAAACGTCCTCTCCATATTTACTCTCTTACAGTTCGAAAAATTGCAATATCACACCTCATTCTTCAGAATGGTGTTGAATACATGCCAGAGCCTTCAAGGTGAGGGGTCCACAACATCTCACGGTGTTCCAGTTGAGGCCCCACCAGTGCTGTATAAATACTCAGCATCCCATACAACACACTCAAAATGCTGGAGGAACTCGGCAGACCAGGGACCAACTTGGAAAAGAAAAATACATTCGACGTTTCGGGATGAGACCATTCGTCCTGCCGAAAACCGCTATTTTTTTTTTTTTTGAAAGATGCTGCCTGGCCTGCTTAGTTCGCATAGTATTTTGTTGGGCTTCTTTGGGTTTCTAGCATCTGCAGATTTTCTTTTGTTTCTCAACATTCGATACTTGCCTTTATATTGCAGTCCTCTTGAAATGAATGCCAGCATCGCATTTGCCTTCCTCACCACAGACTCAACCTCGGAATTAACCTGAAGGAAAACTGTCAAATACATTTGTGGCTCAGGATTTCTACTTTTTGTACATTTTAAAACAGTCAAACCTTTCATTTCTACTACCAACGTGCATTACTGTACATATCCCAACACTGGTTTCCATTTGCACTTTTTGCCCTTACTGCAAATCGGTCCAATTCCTTCTGTAGCCGCTTTAATTCCGCAAATATAACTGCCCTCCAAACTTCTTCTAGTCGTCTGTAATCTTTGTGAGAAATCACTCAATTCTGTCGTCTAATTCATCGGCATACAAAGTAAAAAGAAGCGGTCCCAACACAGACCTTGAGAAACACCACATTCAGTGACAATCAACACCCAGAAAAGGATCCACTTATTCCCAATCTTTGCCTTCTGCTAATTACCCACTGTTTTATGCATTGCAGACTATTCCCTGGTATACCTTGCGCTCCAAGCTTGCAAAGCCATATTTGTCAGGCAAAATAACTAAGGCCTACTTCATCAAGTGCCTGCAACAATCTTGAGATCACATCCTCACTAATCTTCTGAAACTTCTTCGTCAAAAGGTTCAGAGCTGAGATCAAATAAACTGTCCTATTGTTCCCTTTCTTTTTGCTCTCTCCATTCTTGAAGAGTGCAGTGATATTTGCTATATCACCGTATTCCAGAACTTTCCAGGGCCCAGTGATTCTTGATTCCAGAGCTGAGATCAAATAAATTGTCCCATTGTTTCCCTTCTTCTGCCTCTCTAAATTCTTGAATAGTGCAGTGATATTTTCTATATCACCGTCTTCCAGAGCTATCCAGAGCCCATTCATTCTTGAAATATCATTGCTAATGCCAAAACAATATCTTAAGAGACATTTTTTTCAGAAACTTTGTGTGTCTAGCATCTGGCACAGGTGGCTTCTACCTTTAGACTTTTCAGTTTCACAAAGAACATCTCTCAGGTAATGGTAGCTTCACACAACTCATGACCGCTGACAGCAAAACATTCCCACTTTCTGTTGCAAGGTCGTGGCGGTGGAGCGAACCCAAGTGCTGAACACGGGCGCGGAGGCCGGGTCGGGAGGCTTTATGGTCGTAGCGAGCGTGGAATTCGTGTCCAAGAGAGTCTTTACCCGGAGTCTTGGTTTCAGTAGAGAATTCAGGAACGATGCTAGACTTAGAACTCATAGTCCAAAGAACCATGGAACGAGGTTACTCATACACGAGTGGACCAACGAACTGGCAACTCCTTGTTGTGATCACAGGGTCTTTATCCTGCAGTTTCTGATGGGAAGCAGGTGTGTGTATTTAGTGGAACCTGAGAATGATTGGAACTTAAATGAGTTGATTGAGGCCCAAATCCTGAGGTAAATAGCAGGGTGGGGGATTGCCAGAAGGTATGATCACACATCCTGCTCGGAACTTCCATGGTAAAGACTTCTGCAAAATACTCAATCAGTTCGTTCGCCATTTCAATGTAACCCATTACAGCATATCTAGCATCGTTTTCCATCGGCCCGGTATCCATTCTCGCCTTCCGTTTAAAATTCTTATATCTTGAGAAATATAGTTTAAATTCTGCAATGTTATTTCGCTAGTTTAAATTTATATTTCGCTTTATCGTCTCTCATCGTTCTGTAATTCTCTTTACTCAACCGTAATACTGATACTCATGACTTCTGTTTCGCTGTCTCAGGCATTCAGGTGAATTAGTTCATATTATGATGACTTTTCCCGAAAGGATCTACTACAGCAATCTGTCTGATGCAGTCTGGCTAATTGCACAAAACAAAATCCATAATAACTGATCCCCTAGTAGTCTCAACCGCTCTATCAGCTAGTTGAGTGATGTTGCACCAATAATATTACACACATCGTCAGTAAGATCAAAGAATTGAACGTGGACTTCGGAATGTGCAAGACGAATAAACACAAAGACGTTATCATTTACGGATCAGAACTGGAAAATGTGGAGTAATCGCAAACTCCTCTCTATCATTATCTCTGAGCACCTATCCTGACCCAAGATTTCGATGCAGTTCGATGAGATTCTGCATGCTTTCAAAGATACTCGCTAATTTCTACAGATGCATCGGGGACGCATTCTAGCTGAATAGCTCAACATATCTTATAATGGAAGGGGCACTGCAAATGATCGAAATAAGCTGCAGACATTTCGAAAGCCACTGAGTTCCATCTTGGGCGCTGGCCTCTATATCAGGCAGGACATCTTCGGGACTGATGCCTCAAAAAGGCAGCTTCCATCATTGAGTACCGATATCACACAGGACATGCTCTGTTGAAATTATTGCCATTAGGTAGGAGGTAAAGGGGCTTGAAGGCAAACATTAAATGGTTGATGAACACGTTATTCCGTCCCGCCATCAGATTTATCAATGGAAAAAGAATCCATGAAAACTACATCAGTACATATTACTCTCCTTCTTAATAAGGTCCTTGACATATACCGAAAAAGGCATTGACACCAAAATAAACCACTGCTGACCATTACGGGTTACCGACTCCCAATATTCCCATGTATTGCCTCCTGTCAGTCAGCCACTGCTTTAGCTATGCTGGAAATTTCCGATAACACTATACGCTCGTTCCTTTTTAGTAACCTCATGAATGCCTCCTTTTCCATCGCCTTCTCTAAATGGAAGTACACAATTATCATTTGTGTATTCTGCTTTTGATTTCTTCAAATAATTTCAGCAGATGTGTCAGGCTAGAAAATCCGTTAAGAAAACCACGATGAATACAATTTATTTTACTATACTCTGGTCAAACAGGTGCAGTGCATTTGTTTCAAAGTTTGCAGACGATGTGAAGATAGGTGGAGGGGGAGGTAGTTTTGAGGACGTTGAGAGGCTACACAAGAACTTAGATAGGTTAGGATAATGGACAAGGAAATGGTAGATGAAATATAGTATCGGGAAGTGTATGGAAGACGAAAAGTGTTGATCATTTTCGAAATGGAGAGAAAATGCAAAAAAAAAATGAGGTGCGAAGGGACTTTGATTCTTTGTGTAGGGTTTCCTAAAGGTGAATTTGCGTGTGAGTCTACGGTGACGGAGGCAGATGTTAGCATTAATTTCAAGAGGACGAGAATATTAAAGCAAGGATGCCAAGTTGACATTTATAAAGCACTGGTGAGGCCTCACTTGGAGTATTGTCAGCAGTTTTGGACCATTTATCCTCGAATAAAAATGTGCTGAATCTGGAGAGGGTTCAAAGGAATTTCACGAAAATGATTCCAGAATTGAATGGCTTGTCACGTGACAAGCGTTCTCTGATTAAGGCCATATTCACATGAATTCAGAAAGATGAGGGGCAGACCTCATTGTAACCTATCAAATGGTGAAATTTGACAGAGTGGATGCGAAGAGGATGCTTCCATTAGTGGGAGAGTCTAAGACTAGAGGGCACAGCTTCAGCTTAGAGGGAAGTTATTTTACAACGGAAATGAGGAGGCATTTCTTTAGCCTGTGGAATTCATCGCCACAGGCACCTGTGGAGCCCAAGTTTTCATCGATAAGGCAGAAATTGATCGGTTCTTGATTGTCAGCCCATGAAGGGATATGGGGAGAAGGCAGGATTTTGTGGCTGAGAGGAAGATTGTGTCAGCCATGATGAAATGACGGGCAGAAATGGCCAAATACCTAATTTTACTCCTATACCTTGTGGTCCTATAGTCATGGAAGCGCTGTAAGCACGGCGATACTGGCTGGGGAGCAGCAGAGCACCATGTTTTGATATGGACAGATCACAGTCAAAGTGAAAGTCTGTCCCGAGCCTTTGAAGGTTTCTGTGACCTCCTATACTCGGGACGACTCCGTGGGCTGTCTTCGTCACACAGTTTAATTTAACCCCCTCCTGCCGACCCGGCAGCAAGACTACAGAGGGCGATGCTCTCTCGAGGCAGTTCAATCTGTCTCAGGACAAAGCCAATCCAAAACCCATTGCCGTTCTGGTAATTCAGGCCATAGAGTCGGTGGAGAAGCCCTCCTAACAGCCGGATCCTTGCCCAGGTGAGGGGCCTCCGAACGATGCGCCCCTGAAGTATTGAGATAGAGTCACTCATCTCGTCTGGTTGGCCACTTGTGAATTCAAAGGATCCTGTAATTTATCCAGAGACGTTTATGGTGGCCACTTATATACAAGAACATCCTCGACTTCGTCTCTGCCTGACGCTCTTTTGCCCAGCACCAGACATTATGGCAGCGCACTGCGGGTCTGCTATGTCCGCTGCTTGTACCTACTGCCTCTGCCCCACCTCTTGACGGATTCCACAACCAGTCTGCCTCTGTTTGATGGATGTATTACCATTCTGTGGTCTTGGAGCGATTCCCCAATTTTGCTCACTTTTCGGCTTTGCTTAAGTTCCTGTCGGCTCAAGAGACTCCCAGCCTCATGGATCAGCATGTGTTCAGGCTGCAAGGATTCCCTCAGGACATAGTGACTGATCGAGGGCCACAGTTCTCTTTCCGTTTTGGAAGGCCTTCTGTTCTATTGTGTGAGCCACAGCCCGGCCTCTCATCTGGTTTTCACTCCCAACCTAACGGCAAGACTTGAGAGTGAAGCAGGACCTGCAGACAACCCTGTGTTTCCTTGCCTCTTCTAATCCTACCTCCTGGAGCCCGTAATTGGTTTGGGCAGAGCTTGACCACTTTCAGCTCCTGCTCCTGTCGTCACCCAGTGGCATGTTCTCCTTTGAATGCCTGAAGGGATTCCAGCTACTCTTCTTCACTGGCCTAGGGACTGACGTCGGAGTTCCTGCTCCAAAACTGCTATCGAATGCTACATGAATATGTGTAAACGACAAAACCATTTGACAATAAAACACAGGAGTAGAAATGAGCAATTCGGCCCATCGAATCTGCTCGGCCATTTGATCGTGAACGATCACTTTCTCTCTCAGTCCCATTCTCCTGCCTTCACTTCGTAATATTTCAAGCCGTGATTTAACAAGAATCACCCTCCACCTTAAATAGACTTAATGAGCTGCCCTCCATAGCAACCTGTAACAATGAATTCCACATATTCACCATCGTATTATTAAAGAAATTCCTCCTCATTTTCGTCCTAAATGGACGCCCCCCATTCGTATCCCACACGTTCCCACCACAGGAAACATTCACTTCACAGCCCACTCCATCTAGGCCTTTTAGCATTCGATAGGTATCAATGAGGTTTCAATTCTTCTAAATTCCAGAAAGTACAGGCCCAGAGCCATCAAACATTACCCATATGAAAAGTCCCGATGATAGTTCTCGGCCCGAAGCGTCGATGATACTCTTATGCATAGATGCCACCTGGACGGTCAAGTCTCTCCAACATTTTAATGGCGTTGCTTGGATTTCCAGCACCTGCTTATTTTCTCTTGCTTGTCATATGAAAAGCCTGTCATTCCCGGACATATTTTCGTGAACCTCCTTTGAATCCTGTCCAAAGTCAGCACATCCTTTCTTAGATCAATGAATTCAGGCCCATAATTCGCTGAAAGTGGCTTCACAGGTAGAACATTTGACACATTGACCTTCATCAATCAATGTATTTGGATGCAGGGGATGGGATGCTATTTTGAAGTTTTATAAGACGTTAGTGAGACCAAATTTCTGTATACAGTGTTAGTCACCCATCGACAAGAAAGATGTGAAAAAGGTTGAAAGAGCACAGAGAAAACTTAAAAGGATTTTGTCTAATCTGGAGGGCCGTAGTTATAAGGAAGGAATAAATAGGTTAGCTCTTTATTCCTTAGAACTTAGAAGACTGAGAGAAGATTTGATAGAGGTATACTAGGTTATGACGGATACAGATAGGCTAAATGCAAGCAGGCCTTTTCCACTGAGGTTCGGTGGAACTGCAAACAGACGCTAAAAGTAAAAGGTGAAAAGTTTACGGGGAACATGAGGGGAACCTTCTTCACTCAGAGGGTCGTCAGAGTGTGGAATGAGATTTTAGCACAAGTGATGCTTGCGAGCACGGTCTCAACTTTTAAGCGAAGTTCGGATAGGTATATGGATAGTAGAGGTATGGCGGTCTGTAGTCCCGGTGCAGATCAATGGCAGCAGGCAGCTTAAATGCTTTAGGCATGAAGTAGATAGGCCTACTACTACCACGTTCACTCATGCCTAGGGTGCCGGAGTCGGGCACAATGACGGACTCTCCACTTCTCCCTCTCCCTCATCAGTGTGTTCAGTTCATCTACCTTAACCGCGCCGCTGTCTTCTAGGAGCGTGTTGACCATTGTCTTGGGAGGGCGTCCAGGGTTCATCCTCCCGTGCTTGGGCTCCCATATGATGACTAGGCTGGAAGGTAGTTCGGGGTGGCGTAGACAGTGACCCATTAGTTGCAGTCTTCTTGCGTCGATTTTAGTGGTGAGCATCGATAGGTTGTTATAGAGCTTGACGTTCGTCATGTGCTATTGCCAACTCACGTCAAGAGCCTTCCGGAGCATTCGTGTATAGCAACCATTTGGAGATTTTCGCATCGTCTTGGTGAGTGTCCAGGTCTCGCATCCGTACGTGAGAATGGACTCTATGACTGCTGTGATAATCCTCTTCTTGAGCCCTCTGGTCAGGTTCGACTTCAAGATTTCCTTCATGTCGTCCATAGCCCTCCACGCCAGCTCCTTCTGTATCTTCATGTCCTTCTCTGAACTCATCATTCTTGAGCCGAGGCACTTGTAGTCAAACACTTTCTTAATGATATCATTCTCTACGGTCTTGAGAGTACCTTCGTTGCAGTTAAACGCCATGTACTCTGTCTTTTTAGCGTTAAGGTGAAGTCCAACTTTATTGCATTTAATGTCCACTTTTGTCAGTAGCTGCTGTGCTTCCTCCATCTGGTCAGCGAGCATGACTATGTCGAGATCTGTGAGCGTAACTGGTCTGACCCTTTTTGTTCGCCCTGGTTCTATGGTAAAACCAAGCTTGTCATGACAGGCCGAGAGCATTTAAATACCTGTTTCTGTGTTATACTTCTCTATGTCACGGTCCCGATCGTTAATTCCCCATCATTCTCCTAATTTCCTTTGATTGTACCACTGTTCCGACTATTAATTTCCAATTTGATTCTTATTCTCTTTGATGACGGAACTCCTGGTTTCGATCAAGACCTGCAGCAGAAGAACCCCGGCGTTACAACCACTAGTTGCCCGATCGTTGGTTTTGCCTGTGTGGTAATTTATGTTTCACGGCCGCTTAGGACCGTGTGTTTGAAGTTTTGCTCCAACTTCAAGGTTTAGCTATGAAACCCAATCTCTCTCTGTCAAGGCTCCGTGTCAAGATCCCTCCTGTTTGCTGTTCAACGCTCACGGCCGCGTAAGAATCCTAACTCAATCTCCGTGCCTGTGTCCTTCACTTGGGTTCGCTTCATTCTCTTATTGCAAGACTCTATGACCCTAAGGTGCCCAAAACTGCTCAGGATACTCTGAGCAATGCCTCACGTCTTGCTTTTATATTCTAGTCCTCTCGAAATGAATATTAACATCACATCTGCCTCCCTCACCACCGCACAACTTGCAAGTTAACTTTTGTGAATCCTGCACGAGGACTCCCAACTACTTTTGCACCTCTTATGTTTGAAATTTTCTCCCGTTTACAAAGTAGTCTACGCTTTTATTCCTTTTACCAAAGTGAATGGCCAAACACTTCCCGACTCGGTCTTCCATCTTCTCCCTCTGTGCTCATTCTGCTAATCTGTCTGTCCTTCTGCAGCCTCCCTGCTTCCTCAATACAATCTGCGCATCCACCGATCTTTGTATCGTCCGCAACCGTCGCACAAAGTTATAAATTTCGTCATCCAAATTATTGACATACAACGTAAAATGTGGTCCCAATAGCGACTCTTGCGGAACACCACATCACCGGCAGCTAATCAGAAAAGGTTTTATTTATACCGATTCTTTGGTTCAAACCAATGCTCTATCTATGCTAACATCGTTCCTGTATTAACATGGGCTCTGAACAGCCTCATGTGCGTCACCTTGTCAAAGGCCTTCTGAAAATACAAGTACACAACACCCATGCATGCATCCTTTGCATGTTGTACTTGTTATTTCGGCAAAGAATTCCAACTGATTTTCGGGCAGTATTTTCCTTAAGGAAGCCTTGTTGACTTTGGCCTATTTCATCATGTGCCTCCAAGTACCCTGAAATCACATCCTTCACAATCAATTCCATCATCTTCACGATCACTGAGGTCAAACTAACCAGCTGACAATTTCCTTTCTTCTGCTTCCCTCCCTTCTTGAAGAGTGGAGTGGCTTATGCAATTTACCTCATCTCTGGAACCATGCCAGAATGTATTGGTCCTTCAAATATCATTACTGATGCCTCCAAAATCTGTTCAACTACCTTTTCAGAACCCTGTGGCATGGTCCACTTGTTCCAGTTCTTGTCTGCTGTTCGGAGGCCTGAAAATAACTCCCAGTAGGGTCATTTTGCACTTGGAGCTCCTTACTTCTACCGACAACGATTCCATATTTTCCTATCATATGTCACCTTTTTTGATTTCACTGTTTTTTTTTACCTATAGATTCATGCCACCCACTGTGTCTCCATGCCTGTCCTTTCGATACATTGTGTACACTTGGACATTAAGCTCGGAACGATGATCTTTCTTTAGCCATAATTAAATGATGCTCACAACATCACACCTGCCAAATTAACTACGCTGAAAGATTATTTAACTGATTCTGTATATTGCGTGCATTCAGATATAACACCATGCCCTGCATTCGTCATCCTTTTCGATTCTGTCCCTCTATTACACTGTTACTCATTCCAATGAATGCACTTGTGCTCTTTTATCAGCCTGTCCGTCTTGACAGTCTCACTCACACTGCCTCTGCTTGTATACTAATTGTCCTATTACTCCGACTCCCATCCCCTCGCCAAATTAGTTTAAATACTGCCCAATATTCCCAGCAAACCTACCCGCAATGGTGTTGGTCCTCCTTGGGTTCAGGCGTAACCCCTCCCTTTTGTTCAGGGCATAGCTTTTCCAGAAGAGATCCCAATGATCCAGAAGTCTGAAACCATGCCCCTTGCACAAATTCCTCAATAACGCGTTGAGTTGCCAAGTCATCATATTCTTACCCTCAGTGGTGCGTTGCACAGGCAGCAATCCATAGATCCCTACCCTGCAGCTTCTGCTTTTTAGCTTTCTGCCTAGTCCCCTGAATTCTCTCTTCAGGGTCTTCTGCCTTTTTCTAACTTTGTCATCGGTGCCAATAAGTACCAAGCCTTCTGTGTGCTCACTCCTCCCCTTTCGATTGCCATAGAGCGGACCCAAGACCCTCCTGATCCTAGCACTTGTTAGGCAATATACCATCCAGGTGTTTGTACTACGTCCACAGAACTCTGTTCATATACCCGCTAAACTATCTTCTCCCCGTTCCCTTATGAGTCACAGTGCCAGAGTAACACCCCCGCCCCAACCTCCGGAGTATCCAAAGATGTAGATTTGTTATTGAGGGTAACGCCACAGTGGTACAGTATCGTGGCTGCTTATTTCCTTTCCATCTCCTGACATTCACCCAGGTACCTGCCTTCTGCCACTTAGGGGCGATTACCTCCATCTATCACGCCTTTCATTTCTAATAAAGGGAAAAGATTGCGAAAATGTTTGTGGGAGGAGTGGCGCGCCTCGTAAGAGCCATGAAAAAGACATCATCACGCATGCACGGACATGCAGACACACATGCACAGACGCGCACACACACACGCGCAGACGCAGACGCACAGACATGCACTCACGCAGGCTTCCGCCAAAAATAAAAGGAAATGAGTACTGGAGATTACACATCACGCTCCGTAATTCTGAAGCAGATTCATTTCCTCCTCCATCTGATTTCTGAACGGTCTGAAACCATAAAGAAAGTTTTCGTCTTTGCTTTTCAGCACAGTTTATTTAATTTATCCTTCAGAGTAATTTTACAGAGGTGCACTGCAATCTTCCTGCAAAGATGAAATATTAAGACTAATTAAAGACGAATAATGTTTGTTCGTCTTAACTCCATCCATTCCCGTTAATTGCATTTGCTGCTAAATAGTTCAGTAGAAACCGATGACGCTTTTAATGACAATAACTATGTTATGCAATATGTCATAAACCAGATTAAATACAACTCCTACTTCTGAAAATAATGCAATAGGAACGTCCAAAAGTCTTACAAAGAACTTTATCAACTGCATGGACTTTGTGGTTACAATGATGTATCATGACGCATACCAGCAACGGCATTATCATGAATTTCACCTCTTGGCGGCTGTCAAAGAAACATGAATGGTTTCGGGCAGATCCTCGAAATGAATTACACCTTTTTCAGATATTAGAATGAGTATAATTTAAGGAAGGGGTTCCCAACTTGTTTATGCCATGGACCCCTACAATTAACGAGGGTTCGGTGGAACCCAAGTTGTGAGCCTCTGGTTAAAAGGGATATTTATGTTGCACAATTTCAAGTGTCAATCATAAGAAAACGAGCATGGTTTTAAATTATAGCATTTCGTATGGGGAAACAGCATACGTCGGCTTTAATGAGGGCCAAGTGTCATTTGTGTATCACTACGCCAATTCGTGGTCTTGTGGAATGGGAAGTCTGTTTTGATTTTACAATTTTTCATCCAAAGCTCATTTATCATCCAACATCTTGACCGTCACTATCGAACGGATTTCTGTCACCATGCTTCTGAAAAACAAATATGCATTAATTCTGTAAATATTTAATTAGAGTGATGGGATATTTGAGCACGTAGAGCAGATCCTCTCTGAACTTCCGCTGGGTCGCGGTGTAAATGATCGTGTTTGTGCAGCAGCTGAGCATCTGAAGCATAATCGCAGGACTTTCAAACGATTGAAACCGACTCGTTAAACCTCTGAGTCGAAAAGCACTTACCGCCCGGTAGTAAACAAAATATGCAACGCTTGCGGCCCAGAGTAGAATAAAACTGCTGGAGATGGCGAGCAGCAAAATGATGGACCTCCTACGCTTCAGCATCTCGGGATCCTCGCTGCTGGAGTCTCGGAGGCTTCTGCGCACCTGATTAGCGACCAAAATGCGCCGGACGGTCAGCGCATTGAGCAATAGAATTGAACAGAACGGAATCGCTGGAGTTAACAGCTGCTCTGTCCAAGAAAATGCCACCCATTACGGATAAATATAAACTATCAGCAATATACGACAACCCCACGAAATATCTTTGACAGGGAAGTAACTAACGTAAGCAAAAGGTGAAGGAATGTTCTTAAAACAGAAGATCGTACTTACTGTCGCAAGAACCACCACCGCTGTTCGGTCGGTGCGGCATTTCGTTGCCAGTTTCTGAGTGGAAATGGCCATAAATCGATCAAACGTGAAAGCAACCGTGAACCAGACAGAACAATCGACAGTCGCAGGCGATAGGAAGAGAATTAACTTGCACACTGGAGTATAGAACATTAAAGAGTACGACCAATATATTGCAGCAATTTGGTGCAAAGTCACCTTGTAGAAAATCACCAGGTAACGAGTAATACATCTGGAGTGGCTGGACTTTCCACGGGACAGCGTCTTAATTGTCACCTGGTTCACTGGGAGAAAATGAAAGAAGAAACAATGAACTGGGCTGAGAAATGTTGCGCTGGGACTAAAGTGACTGGGAGTGAAAGGAATTTAGTTATTTAATTCGTATTCCCCCCACTGCAAATTGGCATTTAAAAAAAAAATGTTTCCCTTCCTTTGTTTCTGGTCCATGATCTTTCACACAAGCACACATATTTCATGCGTATAAAATAATCAATTTTAATTCCTGCCTTAAAAGTGCAAAGATGTAATTAAGTGCGAAGGATGAAAGCCAGTGTTTAAAGGAACAACTGCTGCGAACTGCAGAAGGAACGCACTGGTATCAACAAGGAAATGTTTCACAGCAGTGTTTAACTTCGGGGAGAACGTCAAATTGATGAAAGCAAACTTGTAAATAGACAGCAACACACCCAAAACGCAGGAGGAACCCAGTAGGTCTAGCAGTATCTATTGAAATGGAACGACGTTTCGGGCCATGAGCATTCTTCAGAACTGAAAAAGAAGGAGGAAGAAGCCAGAATAAAAAGCTTGGAGGAGGGGAAGGTGGATAGCTGGCAGGTGAAGGGTGAAGCCCGGCGGGTAAGAAAGGTAACGGGCTGGAGAAGAAGGAACCTGATAGGAGAAGAGAGTGGACAGCAGGAGAAAGGAAAAGAGGAGGGGACCCAAGAGTGAGGTGATAGGCAGGAGAAAAGAAGTAAGAGGCCAGAGTGGGGAAAAGAAGAGGGAAAGGGGACGGTAAAGAAGATCGTTGGAGTTCAGACGCTATACGAGGTACAGCGCAAAATCAAACAGACGCTCTTTCCATCTGTTCTATAAACTCCATACGCTGCTATTCGCTCTAGCAAAAGCTCGAATTTTATGTCCAATGATCCGCCATCACAAATCTGCTCTGTTCCTTAAAATTCGCATTCGTCAAATATTTACAGCGTGAAATATAAGCATGTGTCAAAAAACAGCGGGAGTTTCCTTGGCAGCCGGATAGAAACCCCGCATTGGCAGAAATGACTCTTATTCATATCAAAATTAAACAAAATTATTCTGCTGTGATATGAAAGCACTTAATCCACCCTAATCAAAGGACAACACATCCCAATTTATGTGCCTGAGAAATCCGTCAATATCAGGCTGCAATACTAAAAATGCTATAGACTCAAAGTGCATTCAGCTCTTCAAAATAAGGCAGGAAGGCATGTCCTGGTAGTCTCCGCAAATAATAGTTTCAAATATCATTTGGGACGGGCTGGAGGACTCTCTTGACATGATGTCGCCATGACTTTCTACTACCTAAATCTTCTAAATGGAGACCGGGTTCTTCCTCTCACTTCCACGTTTTGAATTGTATCTACTGTCTGCCTCTTCCTCGTTCAATGAAATCTGACTCGTCCTCCTTTTCAGGCAGTTCCTTTCAGATTCCGTTGAACTCAATACCAAGATCTTAGGGGTGATTTTTTTTTTCCATTTCCAAATACCAATCTACAGTCCTAACCGATCAGCACAGATTTACGCTCCAAGTATTCTGTCTAGCATGTCGAAGTTTAACTTGTCATTCATTTGTTTGTCTATTTGCAAGCTCCACAGAGCACCTGGAGCATCATGGACATTTCAGTCTGATCCAGCTTACAACCCATCAATGACCTAACGGTTACTCCGATGCTGCTAAAATTGGGAAATAGTAGTATTCGTACAGCAGGTGCAAACGACAAGTCATTTTATGTCGAGGTGATCACCATGTGTATGCATACAAATTGCATTCCGCTGTTATACAAATTGGGTATCTGGGTACATGTGTACTCATATTGCAACTAAATACCATTTGGGAATACGAGGTCATTTCCCTACGGTTTTCTATTCCAAATACCTGCTCAGATCGTGTTATTTTGAGTAATCAGTTTTATTATTAACACCGCAATTTACACAACCACCAGCTGAGCACTCACGAAACAATGTAACTGGAAAATTACATTTTAATTGACGTTTCAAAGGTTCATACTTTCCAGGTTCTTTGCCATTACGGACGTGTCGTGGAAATTAGAATAACAAGACCACCTGAACCTCTGCAATGCATCTCCAACTCTTGTACTTCGGTATCCGAGCAGAATTCAAACTGTATTCCTTTATAATACGGTCCTGCATTCACTTATACTCTTCGTTACTCCAACAATTTCATCAATCATAACGCTCCACATCTTGGGAAAGATAATCTTCCAAATCCATACCATTGGCCGGTGGTGTAGTGGTATAAGCACCGGACTTCGAGGCAAATGGTCCCGAGCTAGAATCCGGCCAGTTCTAACCGGATAGTGTTGAGCGTCTAACTGGCAACTCGGCCTCGTAAAATAACTGTCAGGTGCTACGGAACCGGCAAAAAGTCCCCCGATCCGTCACAAGGCGAGATGAGGAGCACCAACAACAACAACCTGCTGAATAGCTAATGCCTCTGTTCTTATTTGAAATTCCCTTGACTCAACTGAAGTCCATGTTCTCGAGTTCTGGTCTCCATTGTCTGCGGAAAACGTTTTAGGAAAGATAATCTTCCAAGTCCATGCTAGACGTAACTTTATTGGCCTATGTTACGTCAACATTCAGCGCATTAAATTCCATTAAAATGAATCTCCATCGTTCTTTGAAACTGAAGACCTTCTTTTCAAGAAACACCCATGACGCCCGTCTGCATGTTCTCTATTGTTAATTTCTAAATATTTATTACTCTTGTGAAACAGCAATGTAACGCCGTGTTCCATGACCGATGAAAACTACTGCACCAAAGCATTCGCTATCACCCAGACTATCCGTGACTTTTAAGGAATCGTGTACTTGATCCCCCGGGTTACTTCTGTTCTGCAACACTCCCAGGGCCGTACTCTGTTTGGCACTTCAGTGATAAACCAACATCTCGTATTCATCGGACAGCAACTCCATTTCTGATTCCTCGATAAAATTATCTAGATGAGCAACACCCTGCTGCCATTCCTAAAGACCAGATTCAGTATCTATGCCACAATTTATTTCAGCGCCATTTGAAATTTTGCTAGTAATTCCTTGTACATTATTATTCGTCATTGTTAAAGTCTGAGGCACCGCCCCCCGCCAAGAATTTTGCGCAGTACTGTAGCATTTTTATATATTACACCGTGCTGCTGCTGAAAATAAAACAATTTTCATGTCATATGTGATTGATGATAAACCTGATTATGATATTGGTCTCTATTGTGGACTGACAGTGAGAACGGGGCAAGGAGAGGGAAACCATGGTTGGGAAAAATGGAAGGAAGAAGGGATTGAGCGGGAAGCTCCAGAGAGACATTCTGTAACGATCAATAAACCAACTGTTTGGAATTAAATAGTACCCCTGTGCCACCCCTTGCTCCTGGCATTCCTTCCCTGCTATCTGTCCCACATCCTCCCAGCGGCGCTCCACTCTCGCTATCTCCAGCATTCTTTCTTCCCGCTTAAAGTACAACTTGCTCTCCAGTCTACGTTGACAAATACAGTATTGTTAAAAAGGTTAAGGCATCCTAGATTTTGCCTAAGATTTTTTATATATGTGCCTTTGACTTTTGCACAGAACTCTATCTGTAAATTTCAGAAGGTTTGAAATCTATCTCTAGAGAACGTAATTCCATTCCGTCTCCCATGGGCTCCCGATGAAACAGAAAACATCATTTCATCGTCATCCTTAGTTTCCTACCGTCAATGCAATTGTCTATCTAATCTGCTCGCTGTCCTTGAAGGATATGTTTAAATACTCCTTCATAAAAATGAATATGGCCCTAAGGTTGGTCATGATATGGAGATTTTGCCCGGGTTTCAATCACTGTTAAAACAAAACAAAAAAATAAAGAAGTTCCTGGGTGTCAAGACCTCTCAGGGTCTAACCTGGTCCCAGCAAATCAATGCAGCAACAATGAAATCAAGGCAGCAACAGTGAAACCAAGGCAGCCAATATATTTCATTAGGAGTTTGAAGAGATTTGGTTTGTAAGGTAAGACATTCGAAAACTTCTGCAGGTGGACCCTGGAGAGCAATCTGAGAGGCCGCATCACTGTCTGGTTTGAGGGGGTGGGGGCGGGGGTGGGAGCTACTGCACAGGATCAAAAGAGGCTACAGAAGATTATAAAATTAGTCATCTCCACCTTGAGGGCTAGCCTCCGTAGTATCTAAGACATCTTCAAAAGCAGTGTCTCAGAAAGGTGGAGTCCATCATTAAGGACCTCATCTCCCAGGACATGCCCTCTTCTCATTGTTACCGCAAGAAAGGAGGTACAGAAGCCCGAAGCCACACACTTGGCGATTCACATACAGCTATTTTCCCCTCTGCCATTGCCATTATACCTATGAACACTGCCTTATTTTTAAAATATTATTTTTGTTTCTGCGCTATTTTTAATTTAACTGTTTAATTTTGTTAACGAGAATGAGCTACAGTCAGCGAATTGATAGATTCGAATTAATATAGGGTAGCGGAAACAGACGGACCAGTTGTCTTTTTTCCTGCCATGTTTGAATTCAGTAAGTAAATGGTGCCCTTATATATTCATAATGTAAGTGATACACACCTGCTGGGGGTTTATTGAAGTCCAATAAGTTGTCAATGGAAGAGAGGAAATAGTGATCCTAAGATAAATATTTTTGGATCAAGCGGAGGGATATATTGGCTAGAAAACTACAGCCTATGAATGGATAAATTCGAATGAATCAATGACCAGCTGCCTTTGTTCCTGCCATGTGTTTGGAGATTGAGGCTGCCATTTTGTGGAACTTTATATGTTCTCCATTTTGTGAGCTTAAACTTCTTGATCAGTGTTTTAAAGAATGAACATTAAGACCTCGGGTGAACGGCTGATCTTGAGATAATGTACAAATAAGACGTTATTTGTGAGGCGTTCTTTGGTTGGATATAACATGCAGGTTTTTGAATACTGTACTGTATCTTGTTGTATGATTCAAGGTGATTGAAAACAAGAGCCATAGATGACCAATTGCCACTTGCCAGGAAGACGGCAATACATGGACGCTGGCCTGGAGCAGAGACAATAAAAAAGGTGTTAAAGGTCAGACGCATGACTTACAGCTAATGACGATGGTGTGCATATTTGAATTGAAAAGAAATGAATATAAGCACAGACGCTTCGAGTTTGCTGGCAGCGGTAACTCAGTATAAGAACAACTATGGTGGCCCTTAGGTGCCCACGGCCATGTGGATATTCGAAACGGAAACACGAGGAACATGTGGCCAGCAGCAGAAACGCCTTTGTAACTGGCAATAGCTCTCTTGTGTTTTGACTGCCAATAGAAAGTCAAGAAATCTTAGTTGGTGTGCACATAAGGCATGGACAGAGTGGATGTGGCAAAGTTGTTTCCCATGATGGGGGAGTCTAGTACGAGAAGGCATGACTTAAGGATTGAAGGGCGCCCTTTCAGAACAGAAATGCGAAGAATTTTTTTAGTCAGAGGGTGGTGAATCTGTAGAATTTGTTGCCACGGGCAGCAGTGGAGGCCAAGTCATTGGGTATATTTAAGGCAGAGAATGATAGGTATCTGAGTAGCCTGGGCATCAAAGGTTATGGTGAGAAGGCAGGGGAGTGGGACTAAATAGGAGAAAATGGATCAGCTCATGATAAAATGGCGGGACAGACTAGACGGGCCGAATGGCCTACTTCTGCTCCTTTGTCTTATGGTCTATGGTCTTAGTGTATGAGTTCACTTACTTGATAGTTTAGACAATAAAGATACTTATTGGTAATTACAGATCTCTGTGCGCCTCTCTGATCATTATTGCAATTCTTTTGACAGAATTAGCGTTCTTGTTGTGGGCTTGGCAGTAAATATTTCCGCTAAGGCAGTGGGAGACTTGATTCGGACCACGTGGTTGAGATACAGCGAGATCTGGGTCTAGGTACTTTGTTAGCATAGACCCAGGTTGAAGATTTCAGGGTATTCTGTAATTTCGGATGACTGGGATTGTTTTGAGTGGAGGGGAACCGTACAATAGTGCGTATCAGGGAAATGACTCCAATATGGGGAGTATGCTGGACACACCAGCGGTGAAGGCAGTAAAGCTCTTTTCAAATTTGCCAAAGAGAAATTGTCAGAGAAAAAAATTACACAGCTACTGAAGCCAGTAGCAACGGCCGGCCTCATGAGGATTTAAAGGGATATCGGCAAATGTTGATGCCGAGCAAGATAAGTTAGACGACGGAAACAGAAGGCTCCGAAAGGAGTTAGAAAGGGAAATATTATAGATTTACAGGGGCAGAGAAGTATGGATTTGGTGCACATGAATCAATTTCAGCTGAAATGTGTAAAATTAGTTAAAGAAATTGGGAGGGGTGATTTTTGCTCGATGCCACTTACACGCGGGAGGGAGGGGAGTTGGGGGCAACTTTGAGTTTCATTCTTTGGGGCACTTCTCTGTTTTGGTGGACGTTTGCGAAGAAATAGCAGCTATAGGGGTAATACAGAAATCAATTTCCGAAAAGAGAAATAAGACTGGAGATCACACAAAGTGTAAGTGTAGTGCAACAAATACAAACGCCGCAGAGCCAACTTGCTGCACAGATGAATAATTTAAGTGCTTTCGGATCTGAAAGAGGGAATGAGGCTAAATACTAAAATACAGGTTGACATGTTTTAGCAGATAAGGCGACCAGATATTGCCATGAGGAGCTCCATCTGAGGACAATCAAAATGACGACACAATTGACTCCCTTAGTTTCTGTCAGAGAGGAAGGAGCCGGAGCAGGACATTAAAACCAGAATATCACATACACTACGCCGCTTGGAGTACAACAGCTTAGAGAAAATGCTCAGGATATCGGGACATACCTGTCCGCGAATGATCTTAGGAAACTGTTCCAGGCAATTAGGCACCAGAAAGCAGTACATGGACGAGACGATCCCGAACAAAGAAGGTTGATGCTTGCATCGAAACTTATACTCCAAATTGCCAGAAATATGGCGACATGCAGGGGAACAAATGAGGAAATAAAGAAAGCGATACTGAAGATTATGGGTAATAACAGCGGGGGACCCAACAGATGACTGACGGAGATGTTATTAGAGGAAAGGTGGAAACACCGGTGCACTTGCTTCTGGTATGTGGCTGGTGTTCTAAGGGGTATATGGATCATCATTAGATCGCGATCATTTAGAGCCAGAACCCACAAATAGATGGTTAAAAATCTTAGTGTCTCATAGCACCGACGAATCTAAAAACATGTTGGAACTGTGTGATCCCAGTGACCCAGCATATATTGAGGGATGGGTGCTTAGGAAAATGATCAGAGCATTGGGAAATTGAAGTGCCGGAGCTGTATTTTAACGTTAATACAGAGGCAACTAAGGCGTTTCCCTTTGGCGTATCGTATGGGGAAATGCGTGTCAGGGCAGAGCCAGCAGAGAGATTGTAGAAGAGAAGTAACACAGCGCTGCAACGCGCCTTGGTCCCATCGGGGATGTTGTTGCCGGGGACAGTACAGCGCTCAGACCTGCTTTTTCAGATCTAGACATATGGGTCATTATGTCCGGAACTGTACAGTTGGCTGTTTAAAATCAGAGAGTGGAGTTACAGAAGGGTCAACATATGTTGGAATTTTGTTAAACGTGGAGACTTCATGCTTTAACTTGTTGAATGTTGATTATTTATTCATGATGTATAACTTCCACATTTATTTGTTTCAGAATAACGCGTTTCCTCAATGTAACCGCATCGATGTTAAATATTTTGGCAACGGTTTAAAGATTTTCTGGGAGTGGTTTAAAGTGTGAATGGTTTGCATGCTTTATTCTGTCGATTCTGGCACGTTTCAGTTCACTTCAAAGAGTCTGCGTCTGCGAAAGAGCACAAAGGCGGTTTTAACATCAATGTGTTAACGTGTCGGGGCCCTCACCCAGCGTTTATTTTTTTCTTTTCCTTGGCTGTCTGGAAAATGTGTAAAAGGTTTTCATGGTGGGAATTAGCTGCTTGCTCTAAGTTTTACAGTTATTTGCAGATGGAAGGTTTTGACGGAAGTGCAAGCAAGAATTTTTGAGTTTTGTCTTGTTCTTGTATTTAATGTTTGTGTATATTTGTTTTCCATGGAATTGATCTTAGGGGAACCTGAATTCCACACTGGCCACGTATAATCTAGGTTCAGATGGAACTTTGCGCATCTCTATGCTGGATTTCACAGGGAAATGAGCATTCAGAGAAATTGCCCATTGGTGGGCAGTTAAATTTGGAATTTAATTTAACTTATTGGAAAGATTCTAATTTTTGGGGAGCAATCCTAATAGTTGCTTTTACTAACAAAATTGCTTCTTTTTACAGAATATAAAAGATGATGCTCAAGACTTTTGAGATATTGATTTTGATTTTGAGATCCCTTGGAAAATAGGGTTGAAACAGCCAGTATTTTGTCATGGAAGGTGCAAATGAAGTTCAATTTACACATTGAACTCGTCTAAACAGGATTTCCGCATATATCTAGCTACTACTGGATGTTTGAATTAAAATGTCTTGGTCAGTCCTCCTTGACACTGCAGGGTTGAGATGTAGCTGTAAGGGGTGTCAAGGTTTCAATCTTACTTGCAGCCGATCTTTATTGTACCAGAGAACCTACTGGGCATCGGGATATGACAACAAATGATCCCAATGGACAATTTGTATCGAAATAATAAGGGGGGAGGTGGAAGGAAATTAGAAAGCAATACCCGACAGCAAAGACACAGACAACGAAGGAAAAATCCTGTTTTATTTTGTAGATGGCTTCTCGTCAGTATAGACGGCTGAGAGGAGAACTCGATGCAGGCTACATGTAGAGGATGAAGACGGCTGGGAAATATAACGTTGCCTTAAAGTTACCCAGCACCATGAGTGCACAGGCAGCATAATTGGCAGCTGTGGCTTATGTGGTTAGCAGCTTGAATGTGGTCTGCCTGGATCAGTCATACACTTTGACAGTATGTACGTTTGTAATGGACTTACTGAACATTTGCCTCTGTGTGTTTCAGCTGACGGAACGCCTGTTCCATTTGCAGCTCTATTGCAGAATATCTTTGAAGAAGCTAAAGCGTGTCAGAAAGGTGAATGCCCATTCAAAATTATCCCCTGCGGGGAATAGGAAGGTTGATGTGCAGGCGAAGCAAGGTGCGGTAGTTGGGCACGAATGGCAGCCACAGACTGGGGAGATTGGAAGGCAGAAGGAGTAACAGATTACGGTCAGACACAAGAGGAAATCTACAGGTGTTGGAAATCCAAAGTCCTGCTGAAAGGTCTCGGCCAGAAACATCGAATGTACTAGATGTTCCATAGATGTTGCCTGGCTTGCTGGGTTCCTCCAGCATTTTGTCCGTGTTGGTTGAATAGATTATGTTACGGATAACCCAAGGAACAGAAGAAAAACACAGAATTAAAAGGAAATCTAAAGTAAGGAGCCCTCTGACATACCAGACAGTGGAGGAGCCTTGGTCTAATTCGGAGATAGATTATGTTGGATCTTTGCCACCAACTCCAGGAGGGTATGCGTATCTTATCGTGGTAGATACTGTTACCAACTGGGTGGAAGCTTTACTGATTAAGACAAACATGACTAAATTCACGGCAGTAATCTTTTTGGAAAGGTTCCCCACTCACTCGGGATCACATCAGAGTATAAAGTTAGATCAAGGTACATATTTTACAGCCCAGATAATCGAGGAAGCAGGGAAGCTGAAGAAGAAGTTAGACAGATTGGGAGAACAGGGGAAAAGTAACAGACAGAATACCCGAGACGTGTCTAGCCATACACTTTGCAGAAGGAATAAAAGCATGGACTATTTTTTTAAACGTAGAAAAAATCCCAAGTGGTCTTGGGAGTCCTCGTGCATAATTCCGTAAAGGTTAATTTGCATATTGAGAGGATGGTGAGGAAGGCAAATGCAATGTTCACATTCATTTGGAGAGGACAGGAATATAGAAACAAGGATGTAACATGGATAAGAGAAAATCTGTGGATGCTGAAAATCCAAACAGCACACAGAAAATGCTGGAGGAATTTAGCAGGCCAGGCAGCACCTATGGAAATAAGTACAGTCGACTTTTCGGGCCGAGATCCTTCGGCCGGACTGGAGAAAAGAAGATGAGGAAAAGATTTACAAGGTGGGGAGAGGGGAGAGATAAACACAAGGTGATAGGTGAAACCGGGAGAACATAGACAATAGAACACAGAACATAGAAATTTACAGCACATTGGAGACCCTTCGGCCCACAAAGCTGTGCCGACCATGTAACCTACCCGAGAAACTGCCGAGAAGTTCGCTACCGTCGCTGGCAGTACGATCCACGCACCCACTATTCTCTGTGTGAAAAACTTACTTTTGACATTGCCCCCACCACTTATTTGTCCCCAAGCACCCCAAGCGCCTTAAAACTATGTCCCTTCGTGTTAGCCATTTCAGTTCTGGGAAAAGGTCCCTAGCTATCCAGACGATCAATGCCTCCCATCATCTTATACACCTCTATTAGGTCACCTCTGATCCTCCGTCGCTTCAAGGAGTAAAGGTCAATTCACTCAACCTATTCTCATAAGGAACGCTCTTCAATCCAGGCAACATCCTTGTAAATCCCCACTGCACCCTTTCTATAGTTTGCACATCCTTCCTGTAGTGAGGTGACCAGAACTGAACTCAGTACTGCAAGCGCGACCTAACTAAATCTTATAGAGCTGCAACATTATTTCACGGCTCTTGATCTCAATCTCACGGTTAATGAAGGCGAACACACCATACGCCTTCTGAACAACATCGTCAACCTGCGTAACAGCTTTGAGTGTCCTATGGACACGGACCCCAAGATCTCTCTGATCCTCCACTCTGTCAAGAGTCTTACCAATAATATTATATTCTGTCTTCAAATTTGTCCGACCGAAATGAGCCACTTCACATTTATCTGGGTTGAACTCCAGCTGCCACTTCTCAGTCCAGTTCTGCATCTATCGATGTCCCGCTGTACCGTCTGACTATCCAGACTATCTACAACAAACCCAACTTTTGTGTCATTAGCACACTTATCAACCCACCCTTCTACTTCCTCAACCAGGTCATTTAAGAAAAATCATAAGCAGGAGAGGTCCCAGAGCAGATCACTGCGGAACAACACTGGTTCACCGAACTCCACGCAGAATATGACCCATCTACAACTACTCCTTGCCTTCTGTGGGCAAGTCAACTCTAGATCCACGAAGAAAGGTCTCCTTGGATCCCATGCCTCCTTACTTTCTGAATGAGCTTTGTATGGGGAACGTTATCAAATTCCATTTCCACTGCATCTACTGCTCTACCTTCATCAATGTGTTTTGTTACATCCCCCTTCTCCAGCCCTGTATCTCTTTCACCAATCAACTTCCCAGCTCTTTACTTCTTCCCTACACCTCCCGGTTTCACCTATCACCTTGTATTTCTCTTTCCACACCCCGACCCCCGCCCACCTTCTCAATTTACTCCTCATCTTTTTTTTTTCTGTGGTCCCGCCGAAGTGTCTCGTCCCGAAACCTTGAGTATACTTTTTTTCAATAAATGCTGCCTGGTCTGTTAAGTTCCTCCAGCATTTTGTGGATGTCACACGAATGCCTTTTAAGACACTAGTGAGGCTAGGAACATTGTGAGCAGTTTTAGGCCTCTTGTTTGACAGAGAATGTGCTGACATTGGAGAAGGTTCGGAGAAGGCTCATGAGAAAGATTCCTGGAATGAAAACCGTCTCATGTTTGCCTTCAACGATTGATGGCTCTCGGTCATTACTCTTTGGAATTTAGAAGAATGAGGAGGGATCGTATTGAAAACTATCGAATGTTGAAGACTTAGATAGAGTCGATATCGAAAAAATGTCTCCTGTGCGTGTGGGAGTCTAGGATCAGGGGGCATAGTCTCAGAGTATACGGACGTTCATTTTCAACGGAGGTAAGGAGGAATTTCTTTAGCCAGAGGATGGTCTGGCTGTGGAAGTCATTGCCACATGTGAATGCGAAGGCCAGGTTATTCAGTGCATTTCAGTTGATAGGCTCTTGAATAGTCAGGGCGTGAATTGTTTTGGGCAGAAGGCAGGAGAATGGGACCGAGAGGGAAATGGATCAGCCGAGTTGAAATATCGGAGCAGACTCGATATGCCGAATGTCCCAATCCTACTCCAATATAGAATGGTGTTATGGCTGATTTATTATCTCTCTCAACTCAGTTCTCCTCCCCTCCCCCCGTACACTCTATTTTCCATTTACGCTGTCTTCGATTTCCCTTATAAGTCACAGTTGTCTTATCTTCCATTTCGAGTACCTCTTCAGCTTTGGGATGTATCTATTATGCGCCTTCCGAATTGCTCCCAGAATCTACATCCATTGCTTTTCTGCCATCAGCCGTGATAGCGTCAACTTCTAATCAAACCTGGCCAGATCCTCTTTCATAACTCTGTAATTCCCTTTGCTCTGCTGTCATACTTATGTATCAGATTTTAGCTTCACCCTCTCAGACTGCAGGCAACATTCTATCAAATTATGATCACTGGGTCGTGAGGTTTCCTTTACCTTAATTTCCGTAATGAAATCCGGTTTATTACATGGCACACACTTCAGAAATTCCTTTCACCTGCATTTCGACAGCATTCTAAATATTCCTTCTCTTGGAATTCAGCACCAACCTGATGTGCCCAATTTATCTGCACATTGAAAAGCCCAAGATTGTAATAAAATGGCCCTTATTACATGCATTTTCTAATTCCAGGTTAAATTTATAACTCACATCCTGTCTTCTGTTCGGGTGTCTGTTTCTAACTTTAGTTACAGCATTTATAACCTTGTAGTTTCCGATCTCTACACGCAAGCATTCTGCATCTTTTGACCGCATGTCATCTCTTTCTGAGGATTTTATTTTATTTTTCCCCAACATTACGTATCCTTTAGATACAAGGCTTATATGGATACTAAGCTTCCAACTATGATCTTCCTTCAGCCACAACTCAGAGATGCCCAGAACATCACACCTGCCACTCTCTAACTGCGCTACATGATCATCTACCTTCTTCTGCATACTGCTTATTTTCAAATATAGTATCTTCAGTCCTGTGTATTCATCACCCTTTTGATTCTGTTCGCATGTTATATTTGAACTCACCCTGCTATCCACAAATCTGCCCGATCTTCTGCCTGTCGTTTAAACGCTAAACAATAAAGAAAGATGTTTACGACGATCAAACTCAGTGGGGAGAATGCTGAATTCCAGAGTCTTGACGAGAGAAACACTCACAGAACGCTGGAGGAACTCAGCAGAACAGGCAGCATCGATGGAAAAGTGAAATCAGTGGACGTTTCGGGCCGAGACTCCTCTTCAGGACGGTAATGGAGGGGGAGAAGTCAGCTTTATCATGGGAGGGAAGAAGGACGTACAAAGCGGCAGGTGATAGCGGGTGAGGGATGGGATGAGGGGATGAAGTCAAGAGCTGAGAATTTAATTGGTGAAAGAAATATAGGGCTGAAAATGCGGAAATCTGTTAGCAGAGGACAGAAGACCATGGAAGAAAGGGAATGGGAAGGAGAACCAGGGGGAGGTGATGGGAAAATAGGGAGATAAGGTGAGAGAGTGAAACAGGGATGGGGAATGATGAAGGAGACTGGAAGTTCGAGAAATCGATGCTGATGCCAGTCAGTTGTACGCTACCCGGACGCTAACGTATTTCAAGGGTACGGATGTCATGACCAGTCAGCGAAATACCATGGCAGTGCTCCGACAAGTCAGACTGAAGGGCTCAACTACGATAGCTACGTGGCGGAACCTGAGGAACAAGAAATTTCTGATCACATTACTGGTGTTCGTCGTCAAGATATAGAGGAACAGGTTTGTAGAAAGAGAGACTAAATGGTTGCAAGAAAAGTAAGGATGCGAACGTAGGTACTTCTAACTTTCCACATATTGAATGGGAGTCTCATGATATAGAAGGACTGGATAGTATGGAGTTTGTTAAATACAACCAGGAAAGGTTCCTTAATCAATATGCAACGATCCCTGCTGAAGAGGGTTCGATATTGGACCCACTATTACGAAAAGAGACAAGGCAGGTGAGGAATGATCAGAATTCCATTAGTTTCTCGATAATTATGGAGAAGGATAGGATTACACTTCGCGTTAATATTCCAAATTGGAAAAAGGCCAAAATTGCTAGCACCAGAAAGAATCAAACAGGTGTGGATTTGAACAGATTATTTTCCAGAAAGCGGGTGACTAGCAAGTGGAAAGTTTTCAAACGGAAAATACTGAAAGCACTGGGATAGTATTGTAAGGTATGACTAGGTGGTTTAGGGAATATTGGTTTAAAAGGGGCATTCTGGTCCTGGTTAAGAAGAATAAGGGCTGCTTAGCAAGTACAAGCACCAAGGAGCAAATGAGAAGCGTGAGCAGCACATGAAATGCAAGGGAACACAAGGAGAAAATCAGATGTGTGGCACAATGGGATAAGAATGTAGTTTTTTTATCAATGGTATTACTGAAGATTAAGGTTGGTTGATGACTGGAGACCCATTTTCTGTGTTGAACCTCCCGGTGACGAGAATATAAACACTAGACCGTGAAATAAGCATAAGTTGAAATTGATTTCTATTGTCGTGCGAACAATTATTACATCTCGAATAGTGCATTGGTTTTGATTGTAGCCTGGAAAGCTACCTCTCGGGCGAAGTGGCAATTCGGGACACAACATGCATCAATGAGGTTAATTCAAACGTCACAGGATCTAAAGATCTGTGCTGATCAATTGGCTGGAATATTCACTGTGATATTTAACCTCTCGATTCTGTAGTCTGAGGTACCACCGTCTTCAGACAGACATCACTTGCACGTAGAAAGCTGTCTCAATGGCTATTGTCCAGTCGCACTTACATACACAGTGATATGATGTTTTGAGTGGTTGGTGACAAAACTTATCAACTTCTGCCTAAGAAGCAACTTGGATACTTTCCAGTTTGCCTACTGGAGCAACCGGTCACAACAGATGGCATCTCATTGGATCTTCACTCAACCCTGCAACATCTGGGCAGAAGTGATGCACACATCAGCATCCCCTTATCGAATACATCTCGCCATTCAATGCATCATCAGCTCAAAAATATTCAATTAGTGTCAATGTGTTAATAAGCTTCAAGGCCTTGAGCTCAATAACTCCTGTTGCAATAGGATCATCTAATTCCTCACTTGCAGGTCCCAGTCATTTTGGATTGGCAGCAACATCTCCTCCACTATATCCATCAGTACAGGTGGACCACAAAACCGTGTGGTCATCCCACTGCACGACTCACTTTACATATTTATGCTTGCTAACGCCACCACCGTCTTGGCCGAATCAAGACGCAGCATATAGGAGAGAAACTGACTATCTGGCTGAGTGGTGTCACAGTGACAAACTCTTATTGAATGTCAGCAAGACCAAGGAGCTGATTACTGACTTCTGGAGGAGGAAACCAGTGGTCTATCAGCCAGTTCTCGTCGGAGGATCACTGGTGGACAGGGTCAGCAAATTTAAATTCCTCGGTGTTAGAGTTTCAAAAGACATGTTATGGGCCCAGCTCGTAATTGTATTCACCAACAACTCCTTATGAGTTTGTGAAGATTCAACATGGAATCTAAAGCTTTACCAAACTTTCCAGAGTGCGTTAGCATTGACTGGTTGCATTACAGCCTGTTATGAAAACACCAATGCCCTTGAACAAGACTTTACAAGACACTCGTCAGGCCGTAATTGGAGTATTGTGTACAGCTTCGGGCCCCATATCTCAGAATTGATGTGTTGTCACTGGAGAGAGTGCAGAGGTGGTTCACGAGGATGATTCTGGGACTGAAGAAATTAACATATGAGGAATGTTTGGCAGCTTTGGGTCTGAACTCACCGGATTAGAAGAATACGGGGTATCTCGTTGAAACCTGCTGAATATTGAAAGGAGTAAGCAGGGTGGTTGTGGAGAGGATGATTCCTGTGGTGGGACTATCCAGATCTAGAATGTACAGCCTCAAGATTGAGGAGCAACGTTTTAGAAAGGAGCTAGGGAGGATTTTTTTTAGCCAGACAGCAGTGAGTCTGTGGAATGTTCTGACACAGACTTCGGTGGTGGTCAAGTCCATGGATATTGAAGGCGGAAGTTGATATTTTCCTGATTGGTCAGGGCATCAATGGCTATGGCAGGAAGGCAAGTGTACGGGGATGTACGGCATCCTGGGTCAGCCACGATGGAATGGCGGAGCAGACTCGACGGGCCGAATGGCCAATGCTCCTATGGCTTCTGGTCTACCGAACGGAAAGTTCTATAAAAAGTGGCCGATATGACCCAGCCCATCATTGGTAAAGCTCACGCCACCATTAAACACATCTACGCGTACCGTAATCACAGGACAGCTATCACGATGTGCGCTAGCAATGACGGGACCCAGTGCAGAGGAAAGACAGACACCCATGTGGAGACGGCGACAAGAGTTGATACACAAGGGTTCCGACAGAACATTGGTAGCGCGGCCGAACCACACCCCGACATGTATCATTCTCAAAACGTGGACCACGTGATTGTGCTAACACAACGTCCACTTAAAATAATTTAAGTAGCAAGGAATGCCCGAAAATAAACATAATAAACAAGGTTAAAAGGAAAGCATCAAGGACTAATGGCTCTCGTTAAACAAGAATTAACCAATTCAGGTGCTCCAAAAAGCCCGGAGCCCAACAGTCTCTAGCTCCCCACATCGGCCCAAAGAGCTCATCACAAAAGCAGCATCCATCATCAGGGACCCCCACAACCCAGGTTATATTCCGTTCTCTCTGATGCCGTCGGGAAGAAGGAACAGGAGCCACAGGACTCACGCCACCAGGTTCAGGAACAGTTATTGCCCCTCAGTCATCAGGCTCCTGAACCAAAGTCGATACCTTTCCACATCTTCTCTTGCCTCATCATTGAAATGTTGTCAAACCTATGGACTCACTTTCAAGGACTATTCGGCTCATGTTCTCGGTAATTATTTTTTTTTATTTATTGTTATTATTATTTCCTTCTTTTTTGTACCTGCACAGATTTTGTCTTTTGCAGACTAGTTGAACGGCCATGTCGGTGCGGTCTTTCATTTATTCTATTAAAGAGATTATTTTATTACGGATTTATTGTGAATGCCGTAAGAAATTTAATCTCATGATTGTATGAGGTGACATATATGCACTTTGAAAATAAATTGACTTTGAGCTTTCACCGTTGCACAAAAGACTCCAGTGAGTGCTGTGGCATTATCAAGTGTTATCTTGGCCAATCTTTTCTGAAAGGTATTAGTGCATTCAATGACCAAGTCTAGAGGAGTCAAGCGTAGTTTAGATAAAGTGACGTCACTGTTATTTAAATACTACAGTTAATAAAGAGTGATATGACGACATATTGGCTGTTATGTGGAGACCATTCTGACCAGAGTGGTGACCTCGGCTGGGTACACTACGTCGGGTGCGGAGCGGCCAATGCACAGGATCGGAAAATGCTGCAGAAGTATGTAAACTCTGCCCGCTTCATCATGGGCAATAGTCTCTGCAGTATCCAGGACACTTTCAAAAGGCGATTTGACTAAAAGGCAGCACCCATCATTAAGAATCCCCGTCGCTCGTGTCACGTCCTCTTCTCATTGCTACCGTCAAGGAGGAGGGGCAGCAGTCTCAACTTTCAGGAACAGCTTCTTCCCCTCCGCTGGAAGATTTCTGCATTGACAAAGAACCCATGAACACTCCCTCAGTACTTTTCCTCTCTTTTTGCAAGGCAGAATTAATTTATGATTTTATTTTATATATACTTCTTACTGCAATATATAGTTTTCATTCTTACATATTGCAATGTACTGCCATTGCAAAAGAACACATTTCATGACATATTAAACCTGATTCTGATTTTGACCCAAATGCTATCACACCGGATTCTACCCTAAGTGCACCTTCCCTGCATGTACACAAGCTCACTCACTTCAGTAAAATCGATTCTTTGTTTTCCATGCTTTGGTAGTCGATTTGGTAAGCGATTGTATAGGAAATGCGTTTGAATTGCACTAGGACACTGGGGCACAAGAGGTCAGGGATACATTGCATCAGTTCATTTGATCTTGATGTTCATACTTCCACGGCAGGTCCGTACTCGCAAAGAACCTGAAATGCACGGACTTTTGAAAGGTAAATTCAAATGCAATTTTTCGGTTTATATTGTTTCGCCTGTGCTCAGCTGATGTTCGTTTAATGAAAGGAATTAATGAATTTAACACGGAGCTGAAAATTATTTGAAATAGAAATCCGCAAGGAGATGATGTCCTACTCTCATATTGTTTTTACCTATAGTATAAATATATACATCCGCAGATGCCCAATTCGTATAACAGTGGAACCGAATTCGTATGCCTGCGCATAGTGCTCATCTTGAAATAAAATGATTCGGAGTAGGCACCTGCCATACGAGTACTATTATTACCCAATGTCTGTGGCATTTGCAGTCCCAGGTAGGTCGCGATGTGTTGTGAGTTGGATCAGACTGAAATCTCCATGATGCTCCAGTTCCTCTCTTGAGTTTGCAAATAGAAAGCAAAAGTGAATGACCGGATAAATTTGGAAATTCTGGGGTGGATATTTGGAGCGGAAATCTGTGCTGAGCTCTCGGCACAGATTGTAAGTTGTTATCTGGAAATAGAAGAAATTCACTGTGAAATGGGTTTGGATAGAATGAAAGAGAGGAAACCGTGCTGCTGGAAATGCAACGAAAAACGAAACGCTCGCAATGAGGATGTTTGTTCAGATGAATGTGATGAAAATGTATTAGAATTGTTATTTTCCCCTTGGATTTGTACAAAATATTTCAAATCATGCAGTGTTATGTTTTAGATAAATTACACAATTGCTTGCCACGTGCACTGACTTGAACGGGGAACGGAGAATCGAAGAATAATCGGCTGTATCAGGTATATGCAGGCTTTTACTTCGGGCGACTAATAGCCGATGAAGTTCAGAGTGGTGAAAAGTGGCGTATCTATTTTCGTGGAAGATTGAAAACTGAAAGTATAGTTTGAATATTCTTACAACCGGGCGGTCGATTTCAAGGAAGCAAGTCACTGAAAGAGGCAGGAAAGAGGCAGTGCATGGTATGCACTTTCTAAATGGGAAGAAAATTCAAAAATCGGAGATGGAACTGGACATGGGAGTCTTCGCGCACGGTGCCGTAAACCTCAACTTGCAGGTTGATTCAGTGGTGAGAAGGAAAATGCATCAGTTCCAGATGTATGTGTAGAACACTTTGAAATACCCATAAACCCGCAGGGTTTGCGATATTCAAAGGAAGCTCTGACACGGTCTGACCGAGTTAGGAAGGGACTCGATCATCTTATGTCAGAGGGATTTATTCCCTGAATAAAGGGTCCACTCCAGTACCAATAAAATTTCTTAGGGATACAGGGGCTTCTCTGTCACTTATGTTCGACAGTGTTCTAGGGTTTAGTGATGAGACTGACACGGTGAAGTAAATTTTATACGAGGTATTGAGGGGAACTTTACGCCTGCAGCTCTGCACAAAGTAGTTTTAATGTCAGGGACAGATTCAGGAACTGTTAAAATCGGACTACAACACAGTTTACCGGTGGATGGTCTTTCTTTATTGTTAGGGAATGGCCGAGCAGATGGAAAAGTTGTTCTTGCAGTGCAGCTGACAAATAAGCCAATCAGTGATGATCCAAAGATGGATGCTGACATATATCCCTCCTGTGTCGTAACCGGAGCTCTGCCGAGATATTCTGCCAAGGCAGATGGTTCTGTGCAGCATTGGTCTACTACCCATTACAGCTCAAATCGAGATTCCGCTTTTGATGATTTGCCAGTAGCTTTCCTACCATCCTTGTTTGATCAGGATACTTGTAGTGAGTCTGACCATAAAAACTTGTCTATGTCAGGAAAGAGATTATAGCAGAGCAGAGCAGAGATCTTGAGGTTGCCGCCTTCAGAGAGAACGCTTTCCCAGTTAGCGAGATTGAGAAGGTGCCAGTAGGGTTTGATTTCAAGAGTGGAGTGTTAATGAGAAAGTGGAGACCTCCTGAGATTCTTGCAAATGAGGATTGGGCAGCTGTCCACCAGGTAGGCGTTCCTAAGGTCTGTAGGAATGTAATTTTACTTTGGCTGATAGTATACCCTTAGGTGGCCATCTAGGTGTGAGAAAAACTATGAACAAAGTTATGCAACACTTCTTCTGGCCTGGTTTGAGGAAAGATGTGGCGACATTTTGCCGAACTTGTCACACTTATCAGGTTGTGGGTGAACCTAACCAAGACAACCCAATGGCACAAATGCAACATATTCCTGCACTTGGTGAACCGTTTTCTAAAGTTATTGTAGATTGTGTTTGCCCATTGCCAAAAGCTAAAGCAGAAACATCAAGATTTGCTGACCATCAAGTGTACAGATTTTGGGCTTGCAGCAGCAATACCTCACAGGAAAATAAGAACTAAAACTGTCACGAAGGCTCTTATGAAGATCTTTATTTTATTTGGGTTACCTAAAAAATCCAGTCTTCAAGGAAGTAATTTTATGCATGGTTTATTCCAGCCAGTAGTTTATAACCTGGGAGCCAAGCAGATTATATCGTCTGCGTGCCATTCAGAATCACAGGGAGCCTTAGAAAGGTTCCATTCTATTCTCAAACCCATGTTTAGGATATCCTGTGTCGAAAAGGAGAATGATTGGGATACGGTAGTTCATTTGCTTTTATTTGCAGTTAGGGAGTCAGTGCAGGAGTCCCTAGGCTTTAGCCCCTTTGAACTTCTGTTTGGTCATTCAGTCTGAGGACCTTTGGCATTGTTAAAAGAACAGATGTTAACAAAGAACTACAGACTAATTTGCGGGATTATGTCTTGAAATTTACGGATGGGAAATTTTAAAATCTACCCAGGAAAGAATGGAAACATGGTATGACAAGGAAGCTAGAACGAGGTCATTTAAGTCGGGAAATAAGGTGCTGTTTTTTCCACTGTGCAAACGAACAAATAAAAGCTAAATTTTACGGCCCTTATGAAATTATATCTTAAGGTTGTAATGCGTTCTATGCGGTACAAACTCTAAATCGAGGAGGCCCACGCTGCTTTGTCATGTAAATATGAGAAAAACATATTATGAAAACAAGTTCGCCGCTATGACTGTTGTCGTCAATGACACTGAGTCCGATCTGCCTGCGAACTTGGTACCTGATCCATCTGAGGCTTATTTTAAACCGAATATTATTTCCACCAGACTTCCAAATTCGACAATTTTGGAAAATATTGATAAGAAATTGGCTCATATACATTCACAGCAGCGGCAGCAAATGAAGCAGTTAATTATCAAATTTTTGGATTTATTTCCAGACGTTCCAAAAAGATCGACAGTCGCCTCAAATGATGTAGATGTTGGGAACGTCAAACCCATAAAGCAACTTCCATTCGAATGGACATGGAAAAATGTAGAATCGCTGAACAAGAAATGGAATATATGTTAGAAAATATTATTATTCAACCTTCTGCTTCGGATTGGAGTTCACCTTGAGTCTTGGGGACCAAACCATAGTGATAGTCATGGTCATACTTTATTGATCCCAGGATAAAACTGGTTTTCGTTTTTGTTGCTCCATAAATAATTAAATAGTAATACAACCATAAATAATTAAATAGTAAAATGTAAATTATGCCAGGAAATAAGTCCAGGATCAGCCTATTGGCTCAGGGTGTCTGACCCTCCAAGGGAGGAGCTGTAAAGTTTGATGGCCATAGACAGGAATGACTTCCTATGACGCCAGAAAGTAGTATTCGTTTTGTACAGATTATACAAAGGTAAATGCTGTAACATAAACCGATATGTATCCAATCCCAAGGGTATATTACTTTGTGGATAGAGCTGGAAAAGCTAAGTTTCGTACAAAGATCGACCAGTTAAAAGGATATTGGTGTGTTCCCTGGACAGATGAAGGTAGAGATATTTCTGCATTTTAATGCATGCTGGGTTATATGAATACAGCGTCCTGCCATTTGGAATGAAAAATTCTCCTGGAACCTTCCAGAGAATGATTAATTCTGTAATTCAAGGGTTAAAACATACGGATGCCTGTATTGATGATTTATTCACAGGTAATAACACTTGGGAAGCACACACATCTGCAGTGGGAAAGCTGTTTGAAAGGCTTTCACAAGCCAACCTAACTATTGACTTAACTAAAAGTGAATTTGGCCATGCTACTGTAACCTGCCTTTGTTACGTGGTGGGTCAACGCAGGTTCCCCTCCTGTTCAAAAGTTCAGGCAATTTGAAGGTTCAAACTTCAACTAGTAGAAAACTCTCAAAAGATTCTTGGGAATGGTAGGATATTACCGTAAGTTCTGTAAGAAATTTGCCGAGGTTGTCCTTCCATTAACTAACCTCCTGAAGAAAGTTGAGAAGCGTGTTTGAAAAAAGCCTTGTCAGGAGGTCTTTGATAAGTTGAAAGCTATCCTCTGTCACCACCCTGTGCTCAGGTCACCTGACTTTGAAAAGCCATTTTCCCTAGCTGTGGATGTCAGTGACGAGGCTGCTGGAGGAGTATTACTATAAAGGGATAATTATGATGATGTTGACCATCCCATGGGTTACTTTTCCAAGAAATTTAATGGGCATCAAAGAAATTATTCAGCGATAGAAGAGGAATTATTATCCCTTATTTTAGCTCTGAAAAATTTTGATGTGCAAGTTGGCGCAACTCAGAAACCACTCGGGGTTTACACCGATCATAACCCATTGGTATTTTTGGGAAACTGAAAAACCAAAATAGAAGGTTACTAAATTGTAGTTAATTTTCAGAAGAATATGATCTCACAATAAATCACATTAAAGGCAAAGATAATGTAATTCCCGACTATCTGTCCAGATGTGGAACTTGAAATGTAATTTTTAAATGGAGTGGAATTTTGATATTTGTGTACACTCCTGCCATGTGATATTAGTACTGTATGATAACTGTGTGTGCATCGTGCATTTTGTAAACTTTATGCATCTGTATATTTTGTAAATTGTAGTTAAATTTTTGCTTCTGATAGATCAATATTTTCTTTTCTTGAGGACAGGTGTTACTTGTCCCGTGAGTATCTCGTGAGCATGATATAATTGTCTCGTGATATTAGTATGATGTAAATGTCGTGATAGTGGATGATGTGATGTCACGCGATGGCATGTTCCAACCGGTATAAAGGATGAGGACACAGTTTCCTGATTAGTTGTTTTGTTGGGGGAGGCACAGCGGGTGTTTACGCAATCAAAGGAGAGAGAGAGAGAGAGAGAGAGAGAGAGAGAGGTGGGGGGTGGGGTTTGAGAGAAAAAGTGAAGAATTACCAGCCTGGGACGAACCCAAAGTGTTGGGTAGAAATCAGCGGCGTTCTGTCATTGACAATTGCTATGGTCCACACGTGTATTGTGGCATACAGTTTTGGTGAACCCCTGAATAGTCTCGGCTATTGTGTGGTGACCAGCTCTGGCGAAAGGTCAGTTACTGTGAGAAATCTGATTCTTTGTGATCTCTTTCGACAAGGCATTTCTCGGCTGGGATTTGCCTCAGCAGATTCGTCTTCTCTTCATCGGTGGTTCAGGAAGTTTTTCCTCTCACGTATTTCATAAATCACTTGGACTCTTTGAACTATAACTTTAAGACCGTGTTTGAGTAAGATTTGTTAAGAATTGTCACTAGGTTCGACTGTTTGATAATTATAGATGCATAACACTGTTAACTTCCGTTTCAGTTAGTAATTTGTTTACTTCCTACGTTTTTGAGTAGAGGTTAATAAATTTCGTTGTTTATTCATAAAAACCCGACTCAATTTCATATCTGTTGCTGCCGGTGCGGAACAAAGCATATCACTGAATTGTTGAATATCAAGCACAAACTTCCGTAGGAAAACCAGAGAATTCACAACGATCTCTAGGTATGGAAGCGGCTGGAGCAAAGAAGTGAACATACGTCCCAAGTCCAAGACTGGGGTCACCGAACCACTTGCTCATTTAGTCTCTGACCTAAACGTGTTACAGGCATATTGTTCACCACTCTGCCAAAAGCATTTTTATCATTTGGGAATTCGATAAACTATAGTATATAATGTTAGACAATGTTACACCTCCATAAGTCATATCATGACGGGATAATGTGCTTCAATCGCTTGACTGCAGTCGTCATGCGAATACAGGACTGGGTATACTCGGAAATGGATGAAGACATTCAGCCTCTTAGGCACTGCTACACTTGGTGGAAATTACCGATAAGCCCAGTACCAAACATCATATAACCACAATTAATCCTGGATAAATTTTCTTTTTCTTTGATTATATCCCTAACTTCAAGTGTTATCCATTCTGTGATGTTGTCAGACTCTCTGCGTGAAAACATATCTTTTACATTTTCGGGTAGAGTTTCCGCCACTCACGCATCGGTTCATTTGGAAACTTTACGAACTCCGACTCAGTTCTTATATTCATGATGCAGTGCATTCGGCATGACAACGGATATATTCCGAACAACCATCTGAATTCAGAACATGCATCTTCATTGCGAGAACTTCAAGCAGATCAGGACTTCGGGATGTTTTCTTTTGTGAGAAGAGTTTGACTTGTGGACGGAAGTCCACAATCCAGGCAAACTAATCGCTGATGTAAATCATGACTGACACTGCTTTCTATTGCTTTTGAATACCGCCGTAACGGAACCGATATAACAGGAGTAGTATTAGTACTAGTCGTAGAAGTAGCAGTAGTAATAGTAGCAGTAGCAGCAGTAGTAATAGTAGTTGTAATAGTAATAATAGTAATAATAATATTTAGAAGAAGAAGAAGAAGAAGAAGAAGAAGAACATTAATGTGCCTGAGTGGGAATTTCTTTCGTTACAGCAGCAACACTTAAAATACACTTAGCAGTATTCAGAACTAGCTAAGAATACAGTAGAGAATAATAATATACACAATAATAATTTACCAATGTGCAAAAATGTGCACCAATAATGTACGAAATAATAAAACATGGACTATTGTATTATGGAGTGTGTTCTTCGGGTGCAGACAGATCAAATGTTGCATATACTTATTGCATTTGGCAGGGAAAATTTTCATGAACGATACTTGTGACAGGTCTAATTGTCCATTGAGTTTAAAATAAAATTCCCAGTATAGAAGCAATAGAATCAAAATCGGCTTTCAGTGTTTCTAGTGAAAATAAATAATATTTAGCATTGCTGTCTGGTTGGCGATCCATTATGCACCTGTTTACGTACCGTATGGCTTCATCAGTAAATGTTGTTTAAATTCCTTGCAAGATGTATTTAGTTGTTAATTTCATGATGCAGCGCAGAATAAGGCATTCCAGCTCTGAGAAATGCACCGCCCCAGAAACCATTGGCAACCCTGATTTTTCTGGAACCTAATCATCGGACAGCTTACAATGACTAATCATTCCACGGAATTCGTCTCTGAACTGTTGGTGGATCCGAGATCAGTCGGTGAAAACCCTAGCATTCCATGGTGAGGACACACAAACTAGTTACTGATGAACCAGGATTGATCTCCGAACTATTACTCCCAGAACTGTAATAGAGTCGAAGTAATCGCGACGCTACTATGCCGCCCAAAATTTAAACAAACAGTATTATATTTTTATATTAATATAAATAGTTAGTATAATTGTAGTTCTTTTGAAAGGCATGGCAGCAGCAATGAAGTAAAACATATACATAATAGAGGTAAATGATTTATTTTGTTTTCTAATGTACAGAGCCAGGAATTCCAGTTCAAGTGAATGCATTTTTAGTGCACTGCTGGGGGATTCCAGTACGAACAAGTTTCTCTTCAGACTAAACTAAAGGAAAGTTGAGGAATGACAAAACGTAGGTTATCTCTAATGAGTGGGAGGAAATACGACGTTGCCTTGCAGTAACTAACGATCGAATGTTTCTTTTGCAGCGCCTCTCCCAGTTATCTCGATTACCTCCAATCATAGCAATCATTTCAATTTGGATTAGCATGTAAATGCCAAAAGAGTGCAGTTTCATTTTAATGAGATTCATGCTATCGGAAGAAACTGAACGCAACAGAAGACACCTCAGTGAGCATCGCCTACACGTTAATATTCTCAGGTGAAAGCATTTTACATGCTATGAATTCACATCTAGGCTCCCTAAAGTTGCGTTGTGATAAGGGCACGGGTGTGGATATGGCTTATGAAAACAGATTGACCGAACTCAGCGTTTTCTCCTTGGAGCGAAGGAGGATGAAAGGTGACCTGATAGAGGAGTGTAAGATGATGAGAGGCATTGATCGTGTGGATAGTCAGAGGCTTTTTCCCAGGGGTGAAATGGCTGCCACAAGAGGGCACAGGTTTAAGGTGCTTGGGAGTAGGTGCATAGGAGATATCAGGGGTAAGTTTTTTACACAGAGAGTGGTGTGTACGTGGAAGGGGCTGCTGGCAACGCTGGTGGAGACGGATACGACAGGATTTTTAAGAGACTTTTGGATAGGTACGTGGAGCTTAGAATAATAGAGGCAACGGGTAACCCTCCGAATTTCTAAGGTAGTGACATATTCGGCACAACTTTGTGGGCCTAAGGGCCTGTATTGTGCTGTAGGTTTTCTATGTTCCTATGTTTCTAGAATCGTAATGAGATATGTAGTTCGTGATGTTGTACATTTCCAAAACTATAGAATATGCATTTATTGTTTGGAATTTGTAACATTTCAATGTCCGTTACTTTTCTGCCGCTGTTTACACGCCGTAAACGGGTTTGCGACGATCCTTCATTTAAAATGGCTGGTAGATTGCATGTACCACATGGATATACTGGTGAATGTATTGGGATCCGGAAATAATAATTATGGAATGGCGGGGCACCCTCGATAGGCTGATTGGCCCAATTCTGTTGCTATGTCTGAGACACTTCTGATCTAAAATGCGAATTCCCTGAAGACAATGATGCCTTTTTACTCCGGGAATATATTCTTGAGCGTTGTGTGTCTTCCATCAGTAGAAATGAGAGGCATCGGTAGATCCGGCAGCTTTCATGGAAATGATGTTTCGAACCAAAAAACTTCCGTCATGACATAATGATTTCGCCCAGCATATTTTGGGTGTTGATTGTGGTGCTTTTATTTTCTCTATCATCATTCTACTAAAAATCCCACCACACTGCGGTTTCTTGCCGTTGTCTCCGTGCTTGGCAGTGGTGTATTTATATGATAAAACCAAATGAGTTTTTGTATTGTTCTCTCTCTGCTTACTCGCACTGTGTGCTTGTAACGCGAATCACCCTAGTTCTTGAACAGCGCTGTCCATGCGCGGCATCACAGTGCTGCAAACCGACTCATTGCACAGTAATACACAGCAGCGTCGCCCAGTTGCACTTTGGAGATCGTCAGCTGGCTGATTTTCTTACCAGGATCGACAAAACCAGTAATTCGTTCTCCGGAAATTTTTGTCTTATCTTGTGCTCCGAAAGTTTGTCCCTGGAGCAGGAATATGGGTGCCTGTCCTGGAAGCTGGCGATACCAGTGTATTGTGTTGCGACAATACGCGTCATATCCACAGGTTAAAATTACGGAGTCGCCAAGTGTAGTTTGTAGTTCAGGACTCTGAGAAATGGATTCTGTATGAATGTAGAGGAATATTATTGCTGATTTACCGATAATTGTCAGGAAAAAAAAAGCATCCCAAATATGAAATGGAGTATTTTCTTGCACTCAAACTTATTTCATTTCAAATATGAGCAAACAAGATTTATTGTCCTTGACAATTATTATAAGGAATTGCTGCAGTGAAATAAAATCAGAGACTCAATGGTTAATTGCGGATATCTTGCGATTTTTAAAACTTCCTTCATATTTTGGACAGCTTTGTGGAAAGAAGATTAATTTCATGGAACAACTGCAGACAGCCTACAAACATATAATGGGCCGAATTCCTTTTTCTCAGTTCTGTGGTGTTTATTTTAAACGTCAGTTTAATTCGCAATAATGATAGGTGAGAGATTTTTTTTCCCGAATTCATAGATGCTCCATCCAGATCTTTTTAATATAAATTTCCCCCCGTAAGTTACAGACTCTTGCATTGTAACCTGCTCATCACAGTAATGAGATTGAACGGTACAGACTGGTCAGATAATTTTCTAAGCTGCTGAAGGCGAAGGTTTATTTTCGACTGGATTCTAGCAGCCGATATAAATGTTTTAATCCCTTCCCTATTGTTAATTTTTGATCAATGGGGTATGCAATTCATGGTACTATTTGAGAATAATTTGTAGAAAACAAGTTTGATTATTTCTTGCATCTCTGTGACTCATTCATAAATATATATTCTGCCTGCGGTTTATGCCTTAAGTTCTAACAATATTTCCCACAGTCAGACAGCAGTCTGATGGATTCCTTCTGCAAAGATTACACCAGCATTTCTTCCTTGCCCATCGCAGAAATTTCTCTCTCCAACTGACTCTGTTAATTTCAGTTTACCACATTGCCTTTCTACACAGTGAGTGTAGATTCAGTCTACAGAATCACACCACACAAGACAAACCATAAAATCCAGTCACTCTCTTTCAACAGTGAAGAGCTGTGCATCGGTACAACTCTCTGAAACCTACTGCAGTGAAAAATAAATGCATCCCTCACATTCTGAGGGTGAACCTGCCTCCTCTCTGTCTGTTTCCTTTCGAGCCGGTGCATCTGATTTTCCATTCTGTAGTTATTCATTTTTGGTGTTTGGTCGTTATTGGCACTATCAACATGTATTGTTCATCAGCAGAAAGAAGGCGAGACCTCCTGATGTGCTGAATATTTTTACAACAACGGCTCATCCAGAAAAGACACCCCGTGCTTACGTCCTCTCCTGACACACTTTGCAGAAAGGAGATTTGACATCAAACCCATTTAAAATTTAATGATTTTAAATCAATCGATCATCTATCAAGCGATACTTTGATGGGTGAGATAGTTGACGAATCGTCGATGTTTGTGGATACTTACCGGACCTGACCGTGACCTTTGTCCCTGTTCCATCTAGAGTATGAGTCCTCCATACATACACAATGATCCTGTTCCCAGTCTCAACCATACAACAACTACACTCACGTGAATCTGCTTAGGAAACGCTACGATATTCCCCATGTGGTGGCAAGCCGATATGTTCTTTGTGAGAAAGCAAGACCAAAGTAAAATAAAACAGGAACACGCACCGCAGACCGATTCCGAGAAGAAGAAAAAAAACATAGCATACGTGTCAATCAAAAATACATATGCAATATGGAAATTAAAAGTAACCTAAAGAGATTAGCCGGTGAACATCGCCAGGTTTGTATTTTTTGCATGGGATATGGAGAATATATCGTTTAAATATGATTTATTTATATATTTATTATTTTCTGTTCTTGTTCAGATCTCTTCCACTGTGTTTGTCCCAAACTGTACACAGTATCTTACATCAATATCAAATCTGCTGGCGAATCCATGAAAGAGTCGAGCAGGAATTAAATTCACAGCACTGGCATTTTCCGTTTCCAAGTGTTCATGAGCAATTCCGTCTGTACTTGGCGACAAGAATGTGTATTTCTTAATTCTCTGTCGACATTTATTGACACATACCTCTGGGTAGGCAACAACATCTGCGCACACGAGAGGTGGAAACATAAAGACTGTACATGATAAGAAAAAAAAATGGCAGTTAGCTGGACTGCAGGACGGATCCACAGCGAGACAGGAATATGAACTAAACCCGCAGATCCATCCTGCTCCGTCTAAATCAGGAATAAGCTACAGCGAAAGTTTTTGTACAGCGCGAAGCCGAAGCCCATCATTGTGCTTCACGCCATTTGTACACAGCTTGACAGTAATAGGTGCCGCTGTCTTCCACTCGCAGGTCCCGAATTGCCAACGAAAACTGCATATCAGTTTTCTTAATCGAAGTAACAAATCTACCCCCGCGGATGATTTCTTTCCGTTCGGCCGCTGAGTTGGTCTGCCTGAAGAATTTTCCAGTGTGAAAGCGATATTCACCAAACGAACCGGGCTTGAAACTGCAGGCGATAGTGGCAGTCTGACACTCATTCAAGTTTACAATGGACGGGCTCTGAGTCACCGACTGACTCAATGAACCTAGGAATAAAAAACAAACGGAGAAAAGTGAGTTGTAGTCATAGACGAACCACACGAATAATCTCAGCCGGTTGCATCTCAGAGGGCTCAAACAGATTTAAAGTAAATATAATTTGGATGTGTGAAAGGTACTCACGCCGTAAGCAGAGCCAGAGTGAGAAAACAAAGAAGATTCCCATCGTCAGCAAGGAATATTGCTGAAGTGAAGAGGATATTGATCTCACGTTCTGAAGAGTTATGGTAGAATGTACTTCAGAGTTGGACAGTGAACTTTTATCAACAGGTTTGCTGAGGGACAGTTGTTAGTTTCGATTCTGTGTCGTGTCTTTGAACTGAGTGAGGAAGCCCCACCCATGACTCCCTATCTTTGAACATGAGTGACGGAGGTGGCCTATCAATGGATGAGTCTGAATCATTCGCCTTGAACGGAGACTTTTTTTTTCCCAAAAAATATATGGTTGTTTGTTCTTTATTGATGTTGTGACGTGTGCCCCGAGTGTTCAGCATGCTTCAGTTATTACCTTTTGTGACGGAAATCACTCTGTGCTCTGATCTTGATGGCAGGTACGCAGGACGAGCTGACAAACTCTCCCTCAGCCTAGGAAGAGTGTGATGGCACATTCAGCCTTTGGATGTACCAATCCCTGATGGCTACTTTCCTTCCACAGAAGGTATGCATGAGAAGAAATCTGCCGCCAAACAGTTTCAGTTTGTGTGTGCTTGAACAAAGGCGTGAAACAGGCAACCCTACTTTCCCTTCTATTCACATTTGATGTCAATCTTTTCGTTTGTGTCCAGTGGTTTGGAAAATCTGGAAGTCTGTTTCAGATAAAATGAAGTTGAAATCCACTGCGGCAAAAGACAGCGCAAGAGACAGCGGCTTTGCAGTAAGTTGAGTGAGAAGACGGTTTTAGTGAGATGTCAGTGGTTGTATCGTATTATTATTATTGTTATGCTGTTGCTGTTATTATTATTATTATTGTAAAGGAATTCAATGCAACCCTCCTGTAAAATTCTAGACTCTGCAGCAACGGCTGCCGGTAGAGGCTGATAAACTGATATTAGAGAGAATTGCTGCCATACCGATAGAGGATAAATGGAGGACAAAGTTAAGTGCAGGGTGTGGCGAAACGTTAGAAGGGTCATGAAGTGATTTACATCGGTCTGCACCGCACCGTATTCCGAAGGCTCAATGTTATGCCGTACTGTACTATTTTCTCTGTTCTACCTGAAGGAACCTGAAAGGCAAAACGAAAACGTCGAGCTCTGATCAGCTGTCCGACACCGAATACTGAGCGCAATCTCTGCCCGAACGATTCCACCTCCTTCTCGGTCGCCAAAAGCAGGCAAGGCTGGGAATTTTTAGGCCTACTCTCCGAAAGATTCCCGACCAGACAGTAACGACAGCAGCGGACGGGCGTTTGAGAAATTTCTCCAGATGTTCCTCTGTGCTGTCACTTCCATTCTCCATTAAATCGTAATTGTCCACGGCCCATATTTAAAAGATATGATATCATTTTTCACCGGAGGGCTGCGCACACGCAGGCGCGCTGCCATCTTCTCCTCCCACGATTTCAACCAGATCTTATCGGAGATACAAAGCGGCTGAAGGCGTAGCTCTGAAAGGTCGCCGATTGAGAAAATAAGGCATGTACTCGCGGCTGTTTGGTATTTAAAATCGCTGCCCATCGGAGATCGCAAAGATGATACGACGGAGCTTTCTCACGTTCTCCAATTCGAATGCATAATCCACCAATTCGCCGCATTTTCGTGTTTTGAAAAGCGATATGGATTGATAGACAAGAAGAAATTGGAAAAAGAGGTGGGGGAAAGCCGTGGGCCGTCGGTGGAGTCGACAGTACTACAACGTGAACTTGAGGAATTGCTTCTTCGATGTTATAGCGAGATGAGGCGTGAGTGAGAGAATGTGAAAGGTAGCAGGCAAATTTATTTTCCCGTAGTTTATTTATCGTTCCTTTTTTTCATTCTTTATATTTTCTCAGCATGAACTGTAAGTATGCCAGGCAGAATACTTGAACGCAATACACAAAAAAAAACGGAGTACTATCTCAGCAGGCAACGCGGCATGTATGGGAAGGAGTAAGCATTCGGCGTGTCTGGCCGGAATCATTATCGGGACCTTAATATTTGCATGCACTCCTTGCAGGAAATTGGAAGACTCGGAGTTTTCCAGTATCACTGACGACTACCCATGGAAGAAATTCATGCAATTTCAGATTCTTACACACCGTTTTATGGAGCGGTAGCTAGCACTGGATGAACGCTGGATTATTCGAAAGGCTGAGGGCTTGATAGTTTGGGCATAAAGATGGTGGCTGCACCAGAGTTACCGGAGGCAGGAAAGTGGGTGAGAAGAAAGATAAGGGACTTAATCAGCCAGGGCTGAGTGCCCTGCGGAAATCTCCCTCAACAACAGATATGCTACTTTGGATAATTTTGGGGGCATGAGGTAGCAGAGAAACATCACAGCGGTGTACACTCCGGCATCAAGTGTGTTTCTCTGAGGGAGAAGAAATATGAATTGAATCGAATAGAATTGACTTTATCACCGACATGCTTCATTTATATGAGGAGTACAAATCTTCACGTTACATTTCCGTTTAAATATGCAATGTGCAACTTATAATAATTTAGAATAAATACGATTTACAAAAGGAGAGTCAATATAACTTAGAAATACAAATATATCGGTATGATTTAATCCGTCTGATGTCTTGGTGGAGGAAGCTGTTCCGGAGCCTCTTGGTCCTCGATATCATGCTGCAGTCCGGTATCCCGGATGGAAGCAGCTGAACCATTGAGTGCCTGGCGTGTCTCGGGTCTTTAATGATCCTTCGGGCCCGTTTTACACACCTCTCTTTGTAAATGTCCTGAATATTGTGCAGGTCGCATCTACAGATGCGTTGTTCACACCACTTTCTGCAGAGTTCAGCGATTGAGGGAAGTACAGTTCCAACACCAGGCAGTGATGAAGCCAGTCCGGATGCTCTCAGTTGTGCTCCAGTAGAGCGCTCCAGGGATCTGGACTTCAATATCAAGCTTCTTCAACGGTCTGAGTTGAAAGAGGTGCTATTTTGCCTTATTCAACACACAACAGGTATGTACCGAATAGGTCAGATCCTCAGTGATGTGTATGCCGAAGAACTTGAGGTTTAAAATTCCAGTGATGTTAATTGTGGTTAGCCTGCCTCCACTCTGCCTTTAGCCCACAACCAGCTCCTTTTATTTTGTTCTGCGACTTTGGAGAGAAGTTGTTTTCTTGATGCCACTGTGTCAGGGTGGTGAATTCTTCTCTTTAGGGTCCCTCATTATTGTATGAGATGAGGTCCATCATGTAGTGTCCTCAGCAAATTTAATTAGCACATTGGAGATCTGGGTAGGGACACAGTAATTGCTAATCAAAGAGTAAAGAAGGAGGCTTCGTACACTGACCTGAGGCACCTGTGTTCAGGGTCAGAGGAACAGTGGTGAGGGAGCCATTTCTTCCCACCTGCGGCGATCTGACGGAAGGTCCAGGATCCAGATACACAAGGCAGTGTGAAGGGCAAGGTGTCTGAAATTCTCGTGTAGCCTGGGGGGAATTATAGTTTTGAATGCTGAACTGTAGTCCAAGAAGAGCATTCATACATAAGCACCCCGCTTCTCTAGATGTGTAAGGGCGGATATGGAGCTGTGGCTATTGCGTCATCTATTGGACGGTTATGTCGATAGGTGACCTGTAGGGGGGTCCAGTGTGGGTTGTAGCATGCCGCAGATGTAGTCCCTGACTAACCACTCAAAGCATTTGCTTGTTACTGAGGTGAGTCCAACAGTACGCCAGTCGTTCGAACATGTTACCTTGGTCTTTTTATGTACAGGAACAATGACCGAATTTTTGAAGCAGGAGGACATCTACATTGGGAGACGGAGAGATTAGAAATGTCTGTAAACACATCTGCCAGTTGTGCCGCGCAGACCCCGAGTACCCGCCCTGGGATGGGTCACAGAGTCTGGCGAATGTCCACTCGTTGGCAACACCTGCGTATTTCAGCCTCAGAAATGACCAGACTGCCGGTGACGTCATCTGCAGGTCTCCTCAGGGGCTCAGTATTGGCAACAGGGAATCGAGCAGATAAAGATTTAGCTCGTCTGGGAGAGAGGCAGCGATGTTGGAAAATTCACTGCCTTCAGCTTTGAGTCTTGCACTGCTGCTGCAAGCTTTGTGTTACCAGCAAGTGCTGCTCGCACGGAACTGTTGATTCACAGTGCCGGTGTCCAAGACTTCCCGAATCGAGTTTTCAGAATTTTAGATGGGTGTTTGAACAGTCAGATGTCGTGGCCCCACGTGAGTAACAATGACATTAATAATAAGACTCACCAGGTTCTACAGTGATCTGAAGGAGTTATATGCTACGCTAAAGGATAGGATCTCCAGAGCTGTGATCTCAGCATTGTTCCCTGTGCCACGTCCTCGTGAGGTCAGAAGTTGGAAAATGATACACTTAAATACGGAGTTGGTCTATGAAGGAGTACGTGAGATTTTTGGATTATTCGGCTCTCTTCCAGGGGAAGTGCGTCCTCTATAGAGCAGACGGTTTGCAATTAAATTAGAAAGGGAGCAATATCCTATTCTGAAGATTTGCTAGTGAACCTCATCCTCGGAGCAGATGCGGCGGAGACGGAGGAGCTGGAAGTAGGGACTTGTATTTTTTGCTTGTCGTGGGGATTGAAGAGGTATAGTCGAGGTAGTTATGAGAGTCAGTGGTCTTGTAGAAGATGTCAGTGTACAGTCTGTCTCCAGAGATGGAGACCGAGATATCGAGAAAGGGGAGAGAAGTGTCCGAGATAGAGCAAGTGAATTTGAGGGCTGGGTGGAAGTTAGAAGTAAAGTCGATGAAATTGACGAGCTCAGCATGGGTGCAGGAAGCAGCACCGATCTAATCGTCAATGTACCGAAGGAAATGTTGGGGAGCAGTACCAGAATAGGTTTGGAGCACAGACAGCAATCGGAACCTATGGGGGGTTGGAGGTCAGAGTGAAAAGAAGGGGAAAGAGAGAATGTTGAATGAGAGAAGGGAATGGCAGAAATAGAGGGACGGTGTGAAAGAGGAAGAGTGTAGTTGAGAGTGGTGAAGGGAGGAAAGGGGAGGTTGGTGAAAATGTGGTAGGGAGGGTAAGAAAGGGGGAGTTTGGAAACAGAGGTTAATGACAGAGAGAGAGAGAAAAAAAGAGAGAGGAAGAAAGGATGGGATTGGAGAGTGCGCCACCTGTCCTGGTTCTGATGGAGGTCCTGAAATATTACTTCTATTTCTCTCTCACCAGCAGCTCTTCTGCCTGCTAAGTTACTATGTTTTTTTTTTCAATTTCAAATTTACCTGGATTTTTCTTGACCCACTCAACCACAGGCCCTGTAGCAAAATCCCTTACTGGTTAGTGCAGTTTCTGTTTGGTGTTCGGACGGTTTGCGGTGAGCTCAAGCAGCTCCCTGCCAGAAGAGCTCAGATCCGACCCATGGAGAGGGGCGGATTTCAGAATACATGGCAGCACAGAAACTGCCCGACTTGCAAGAAGGTGCAAAATAAGAGAACAAGAGAGCCTTCTGAATAGTTGAGGCCTCTCGCCATCTCCAGACTCTCCCCTGCCTTTTCGAGCATTGCGGGACGAATGTTCAGGGTTGTGCCTATTAAAGCAAAGTATTGAAGGTAAGGCAGATGAGCTTCGAGCATGAATTGTGATATTGTAGCCATTAGTGACACCTGGTTGCAGGAGGGGCCGGACAGGCAGCTCAGTGTTCTGGCGTTCCGTTTGTTTAACACTTGACAGAGGCAAAGTACCTAAGTGTAAGGGTGACATTGAGCGAAATGCTTTGCAATGCTCAGACAGGACAGACAGGTTGGCTTATCTACTATAGCTACATGGTGTAACAGAGGATTAGGAGATGACTGATTACATTACTAGAGTTAGTCGACAAGGTATAGAGTAGTGAACTTGTTGAGAGAGACCAGATATTTGCAAAACTATAGTTGTGAACGTGGGCAATTTTAACTTTCCACATGCAGTCGATGCCATACATGCCTTCTGAATCAACACAAAATCTAATTTCCCGACGTATTGAACCTGATTCTCAGATTGATTCTCATGCTAGCACATCGGATTCCATATCAAAGGTAACTTCCCAGAATTTACACAAATTCAGTCATTGCAATAAAACCGAATCTTTGCTTTTGGTGTTTTGATAATAGTATAGAAAGCGATTGCAGGAATAGAGTTTTGAGTTATACTCGGGCACTGGGATACAAGAGGTCGGGGATACATTACACCAATTAATAGTGCAGCGAGAGAACAGTGGTTGTGGTTCTTCTGTCACTGAGCGTGATCTTTTGTTTTAAGAACATTCCTTGGGCTTTTGCTTACACTGGTTTTATAACTACCCAAAATATTTATCGGGCTTGCCTTCTGTTGTCGGCATTAAATTTTCAACTAGCATGGCTTGCATTTTCTTCGACAGATCAGCTGTTAACTCCAGTCGTTCCATTCCGTTTAATTGCATTGCTCAATGCACTCACCGTCCGACGCATTTTGGTAGCCAATCGGATCCGCAGAACCCTCCGGGACTGCAGGGCTCCCGAGACGGAGAAACGTAGGAGGCCTTTTATTTTGTTTCATGCAATATCCAGCAGTTTTCTTCTGCTCTGGGCCACAAGTCTTGCATATTTTCGTTTCGCTCGCACGAATACAGCATTTTTGTCCAAAACTTCCATAAATGAGTTTGTAAGTTTTGAACAATCTGCGATTATGTTTCAGATGCTCAGCTGCTGCTCAAACACGGTCATTTACACCGTGACGCAGAGAAAATTCAGGGAAGATCTGTTCCACGTGATCAAATACCCTTTCACTCGAAATGGATCTTTCGTGAAGTAAAGTAAACTTGTTTTTCAGAACCATGATGGCGGAAATCCAACGATGGTGACTGTGGGAACTTTGGGTAGGAAAACAGCTTTGGATAAAATGGTTAATATTCCATATATTAAAAAATAGCAAAACGAAAACAGAGACTTTCCTATTCCATATGATCACTCATTAGCGTAGTGCATAGAAATACTTTCTGGCCTCATTATAGTCGACCTATTTTCTTTATTCCGCGCGGAAAATTCCTGAAAGTCTCTTATCACTTATGCACCATGTGCTTCTGAAATGTTGGAGACCACGGAAAGCCAGTTAGCATCTATGGAAAAGAGGAAACAGTCGGCGTTCCAGGCCGAGACCCATCATCAGTCTATTAAAACGATTAGAAGTCAGTGTAGGAAGATGGAGAGAGGAGAAGATGAAGTACAAGGTAGTCGGTGGTTGGGGGGACCTGGCGAGGTGGAGGTTGCAGCAAAGAGTTGGAAATTCGATTGATGAAATATAAAGGACGGAAGAAGGGGGAATCTTATGGGAGAGGACGAAAAACTATTGAAAACTTTTGCTGAAAGTTAAATTGGACAGCCATATGGACAGGACAAGAATGAAGGGTTATGGGCTGAGTGTAGGTCGGTAGGACTAGGTGAGAGTAAGAGTTCGGCACGGACTAGAAGGGCCGAGATGGCCTGTTTTCGTGCTGTAATTGTGATATGGTTATATGGTTAAAAGGAACGAGGTGGAGCAACAAATGGAAGTGATGGGCATGCAAGAGATTAGGTGAGAAAGGGAAATTGGAATGAGGAATGGTGAAGAACGGGGGTGGGGGCAACTACCGGAAACTTGAAAAATCAATGCTCATGCCATCAGTTTGGAGGCTACCCAGCCGAAATATAATGTGTTGCTCCAACAACCTGAGTGCGGCCTGATCGCGGCAGTAGAGGAGTCCATGGACTGACATGTCAGAGTAGGAATGGGAAATAGATTTGAAATGGATGGCCACCAGGATATCCCAATTTTTATGGTGGAGAATAGGTGATTGGCGAAGCGGTTGGGTCACACCGATATGCAGGAGGGCGCACCGGGAGCATCGGATACAGTGATGACCCAAGCAGACTAACAGCTGACGTATCCCCTCACCTGGAAAGACTGTTTGGGGCACTGAAATGTAGTAGAAGCGAAGGGTTGGGGCAGGTGTGACACTTGTCCTGCTTGCAGTCTTACATCACTTAATAATTGTCAATTCTTCAGCTTAAAATCTGAAAACGCTGTAATTCGTTTCGAAGATCTCACCATAGCCGTTCCTGTTTCTTTGACAGCCTACGTGGTGCTAAATCCATGATATTCCCATTGCTTGTATTTTTCATAATCCATTATTGTGACCAGAAAGCCAATTTATTTGATGACCTTGACTGTAAGAAATTTGTCAGTTCCCAGTGCACCACTTACAGAAGTGGCAGTTATTTAATCTGGCTTCTGATCTATGAAATAACTTAGCCATAGTCATTAAAGGCTTCATCGGTGTACACAAAGGTATTCAGCAGCAAATGCAATTAACGGGAGGTAAGAGGAACAAACATTATTCGTCTTGTATGATGGGACCTTTGTTCCCGTGTAACAAGATTGAAGTGCCAGGATGCAAAATTGCAATGGAGGATAAGACAAATAATCGGCGCAGAAAACGAAAAGCGCAGTCATACTTTACTGTTTCATGGGCCGTTCAGAAATCTGATGGAGGAGGGATGGAATCTGTTTCCGAATCGCAGAGCGTGGACGTGGAGCTCTGAACACAAATTCCTGTAGGTGTTAACGAGCACAGTGCAGTCCGGATATTGAGAGTTGTTCGGAGTTGGATGCCGATTATTTGAAGATGGCCATAATGATGAGCAGGGACAGAGGTCGGTGATGTGAGTGAGATATCTACAGTCACCCGCCACCCGCCACCTGCTCCCCTGACCACATAAGATGCTGTAAGGAGGTGAACGGGTGCTGTAGCACAGAAGAAGGTCAAAAGAAAGGGTACTACCACACTGTCCGTGAAACCTGGGTGTTCTAACTCAGTACTAGCAGAAAGGTACGTTTATGGACGTATGTGTATATGTGTGATGATCAGAAGTGAAGGGGGGTAAACGGCGGTAATGGCTCAAGTAAAGAGCGAAGTCCCTGAAGCGGATGAACCGTTCCAAGACTTTTAATAAGAACTGGGCAGGATAATGGAAAACCAATAAAGGCGAGGCCAACAAGGCGCGAGGAAAGCGTTAAGCCAGTATTGCCGATGACACAAAGGAGGCTGGAGGGCAGCTAGTATTGAGGAAGTAGGAAGACTACAGGAGGACTGAGGCAGATTTGGAGAATGAGCATAGAGGTGGTAAATGGAACACAGAGTCAGGAAGTGTATGGTATGCACTTTCTAAATGGGAAGAAAATTCAAAAATCGGAGATGGAACTGGACATGAGAGTTTTCGCGCACGGTGCCGTGAAGCCCACTTGCAGGTTGATTCAGTAGTGAGAATGCAAATGTATCAGCTCTAGATGCCTGTGTCCAACACTTTGAAATACCATAATCCCGCAGGGTTTTGGACATTCAAAGGAAGCTCTGACAGTGTCTGACCGAGTTAGGAAGGGATTCGATCATTTTATGCCAGAGGGATTTGTTTCCCTGAATGATGCGTCCACTCAAATACCAATAAAAATTGTTCGTGATACTGGGGCTTCTCTGTCACTTATATTCGACAGTGTTCTCGGGTTTAGTGATGAGACTGACATTGGTGAAGTAAATTTTATACCAGGTATTGAGAGTAACCTTACGCCTACACCTCAGCACAAAATAGTTTTAACGTCAGGGATAGTTTCAGGATCTGTTACAATCGGACTACGACACAGTTTACCGGTGGATGGTGTTTCTTTATTGTGAGGGAATGACTGAGCAGAGGGAAAGGCTGTTCCTGCAGTGCAGCTGACAATTAAGCCAATCACTGATGATCCAAAGATGGAGGCTGACATGTATCCCTCCTGTGTAGTAACCCAAGCTATGCCGAGATATTCTGCCAAGGCAGATGGTTCTGTGCAGCATGGGTCTACTACCCATGACAGCTCAAATCGGTGTCTCAGATTTTGGTGATGTGTCAGGAGCTTTCCTACCTTCCTTGTTTGATCAAGATTCTTGTAGTGAGTCGGACCATTAGCACTTGTCTATTTCTGAGAAGGAGATTACAGTGGAGCAGAGTGGAGATCCTGAGATTGTCACCTTGAGAGAGAATGCTCTCCCAGATAGCGAGATTTAGAAGTTGACAGTAGGGTTTTATTCCAAGAGTGTAGTATTAATTAGAAAGTGAAAACCACCTGAGATTCCTGCAAATGAGGATTGGGCAGCTGTTCACCAGGTCGTCGACCTTCAGGGCTGTAGGAATGAAATGTTAACTTTGGCTCATAGTATGCCCGTAGGTGGCCATCTAGGTGTGAAAAAAAAACTGTGAACAAAGTCATGAAACCCTTCTTCTGGCCTGGTTTGAGGAAAGATGTGGCGACATTTTGCCGAACTTGTCACACTTATCAGGTTGTGGGTGTACCTAATCAAGACAACCCAATAGCACAATTGCAACATATTCCTGCATTTAGTGAATTGTTTTCTAAAGTTAGAGCAGATTGTGTTGGCCTATTGCCCAAAACTAAAGCTGGACATCAAGATTTGCTGACCATCATATGTACAGCATCTGGGTTTGCAGAAGCAATACCTCTCAGGAATATAAAAGCTAAAACTGTGACGAAGGCTCTTATGAAGATCTTTACTTTATTTGGGCTCCCCAAAGAAATCTAGTCTGATCAAGGAAGTAATTTTATGCCGCGATTATTCCAGCAAGTACTTTATAACCTGGGAGACAAGCAGATTATATCGTCTGCGTACCATTCAGAATCACAGGGGGCCTTGGAAAGGTGTCATTCTATCCTCAAAGCCATGATTAGGATGTTCTGTGTCGAAAATGAGAATTATTGGGATGTGGTAGTTCATTTGCTTTTATTTGCAGTAAGAGAGTCAGTACAGTAGTCCCTAGGCTTTAGCCCTTTTGAACTTGCGTTTGGGCATTGAGTCCGAGGACCTTTGGCATTGTTAAAAGAACAGTGTGTTCACAAAGAACTCCATACTAATTTGTGGGATTATGTCTTGAAATTTAAGGAAAGATTGCAAAAAGCTTAGCTCATTATAGGAAAATTTATAATCTGCCCAAGAAAGAATGAAAAGTTGGTATGACGAGGAAGCTAGAAAGAGGTCATTCGAGTCGGGAAATAAGGTGTTGTTTTTTCCCCTGTGCAAACAAACCCATAAAAGCTAAATTTCATGGTCCTTACGAGATTATATCTTAAGGTAATAATGCGGTATATGCGGTACAAACCTTAAATCGAGGAGGCCCACGCTGCTTTGTCAGGTAAACATGATAAAACCATATTATGAAATACAGTTCGCCGCTATGATTGTTGTAGTCAATGACAATGATCCTGATTTGCCTTGGAACTTGGTAGCTGATCCATCTGAGGCTTATTTTAAACCGAACATTATTTCTGCCAGACTACCAAATTCGACAAGTTTGGAAGATTTTGATAAGAAATTGGCTCATCTACAGCCACAGCAGCGGCAGCAAATGAAGCAGTTAATTATCAAATTTCGGTTTTTATTTCCAGACCTTCCAAAAAAACCGCAGTTGCCTGACATGATGTAGGTGTTGGGATCGTCAAACCAATAAAGCAACTTCCATTTCGAATGGACATGGGAAAATATAAAATCGCTGAACAAGAAATGGAATATTTGTTAGAAAATGTTATTCTTCGGCCTTCTGCTTCGGATTGGAGTTCACCTTGTGTCTTGGTACCTAAACCAGAAGGTAGCATTCGGTTTTGTACTGATTACAGAAAGGTGAATGCTGTAACAAAAACCGATGCATATCCAATCCCAAGGGTAGATTATTTTGTGGATAAGGTTGGAAAAGCTCAGTTTCGTACAAAGATCCACCTGTTCAAATGATAATGGTGTGTTCCTTTGACAGATAGTTCAGCATTTGTAACGCCATCTGGGTTATATGAATACAATGTCCTGCCATTTGGAATGAAGAATGCTCCGCAAAAAATTCCAGAAAATGATTAATTCCGTAATTCAAGGGTTTAAACATACAGATGTCTGTAATGATGATTTAGTCACAGGGAATAACACTTGGGAAGCACATATATCTGCAGTGGGAAAGCTGTTTGAAAGGCTTTCACAAGCCAACATAACTATTAATTTAGCTAAAAGTGAATTTGGCCATGTTACTGTGACCTATCTTGGTAACGTTGTGGGTCAAGGCAGGTTGGTTCCTGTTCAAATGTTCAGGCAATTTTGAAGATTCCTACCTCAACTGGTAAAAAAACTCTCAGAAGATTCTTGGGAATGGTAGGATATTACCGTAAGTTCTGTAAGAAATTTGCCGAGATTGCCCTTCCGTTAACTAACTTCCTGAAGTAAGGTGAGAAGTGTGTTTGGAAAAAGCCTTGTCAGGAGGCCTTTGATAAGTTGAAAGCTATCGTATGTCACCACCCTGTGCTCAGGTCACCTGACTTTGAAAAGCCATTTTCCCTAGCTGTGGATGTCAGTGACGAGGCTGCAGGAGGAGTATTACTATAAAGGGATAATTATGATGATGTTGACCATCCCATGGCTTACTTTTCCAAGAAAGTTAATGGGCATCAAAGAAATTATTCAGCATTAGAAGAGGAATTATTATCACTTCTTTTAGCTCTGAAAAATGTTGATGTGTACGTTGGTGCAACTCAGAAACCACCAGGGGTTTGCACCGATCACAACCCATTGGTATTTTTGAGTAAACTGAAAAACGAAAATGGAAGGTTGCTAAATTGTAGTTTATTTTGCAGGAATATGATATCTCAATAACTCACATTAAAGGCAAAGATAATGTAATTGTCGACTATCTGTCCAGATGTTGAACTTGCAATGTATTTTTTTTATGGAGTGGAATTTTGATATTTGTGTACACTCCTGCCAGGTTATATTAGTACTGTATGACAACTGTGTGCGTATCGTGCATTTTGCAAACTTTATGCATTGTATATTTTGCAAATTGTAGTTAAAATTTTGCTTTTGATAGATCAATATTTTCTTTTGTTGAGGGGAGGTTTTACTTGCTCCGTTAGTATCTCGTGAGCATGATGTATTGTCTCGTGATATTAGTATGATGTAATTGTCTCGTGATATTTCCATGATGTAAATGTCATGATAGTGGGTGATGTGATGTCACGTGATGGCATGTTCCAACCGGTGTAAAAGGGGAGACCGCAGTTTGCTGCTCAGTTGTTTTGTTGGGGGAGTCACAGTCGGTGCTAACGTAATCGAAGGAGAGAGAGGGAGAGAGAGAGAGAGAGAGAGAGAGAGAGAGAGAGAGAGAGAGAGAGAGAGAGAGAGAGAGAGAGAGAGAGAGAGAGAGAAGAATTGCCAGCCTCGGGCGAACCCAAAGTATTGGGTAGAAATCAGCGGCGTTCTGTGATTGACATTTGGTATGGTCCATACGGGTATTATGGCATACACTTCTGGTTAACCCCTGCGTAGTCTCGGCTGCTGTGTGGTGACCACCTCCGGCGAAAGATCGGTTAGATCGGTTATTGTGAGAAATCTTATTCTTCGTGATCTCTTTGGACAAGGCATTTCTCGGCTTGGATTTGCGTCAGCAGTTTCGTCTTCTCTTCATCGGTGGTTCAGGAAGTCTCTCCTCTCACGTATTTCATCACTTGGACTCTTTGAACTACCACCTTAAGACTGTGTTTGAGTAAGATTTGTTAAGAATTGTCACTAGGTTCGACTGTGTGATAATTATAGACGTGAAACACTGTTAACTTCCGTTACAGTTACTTAAAAATTAAGTAAAAGGTTGCTTACTTTTCTATGTTATTGAGTAGAGGTTAATAAACTTCGTTGTTTATTCATAGAAACCCCGACTTAATTTCATATCTGTTGCTGCTGGTGCGTAACAAAACATATCACTGAAATGTTGATTATCAAGCACACACTTCCGTGGGAAAACCACAGAATTCACGACGATCTCTAGGCATGGAGACGGCTGGAGCAAAGAAGTGAACGTACGTCCCAAATCCACGACTGGAGTCACCGAACCACTTGGTCATTTTGTCTATGACCTAAACATGGTAAAGGAATATTTTTACCACTATGCCAGAGTTACAAAATACACGTGGACTAAGATGTTAACTGTCCTGTGCTATCACCAGTGAGTTCATCAGTTGATCTGCCACCTCTCTTCAGGAGTTTCGGCCCGTTTATGATCAAGACTCTCTCGAGGTGGCGGGCCAGCTGTGCTAAAGTACCACCTCCCACTGGTGAGCTTAAAAACTTGGCATCTGCCTCTATCAGAGTTGTTGGTCACTTCCATCCAACAGATAGTCTACCCTTCAGGTGTCTATGCAACTACTGAAGGGTTTGCAAGATATGTATACACTGTCTGACTAACTGCCCCTCTGGACATACTTGGTCCACAAGCATGCTGATCCTTTCTCTGCTGCCTCAGCTACAGCCCTGCTGGTTGACTTGATCCCTCTTCTGGTGAAGTCAAGGTCACGCAGCCACTTCTGGAGAGCGAACGCAGTAAACCCACGGCAGCCGACTTCGAATGGATAGCATGAGACCTTCCACCCTCTGTCTCTGCACTCTGATCTTAATTCTGCATACTTGTTTAACTTGCGCTCATGGGCTTCATCGACGTTGTCTTCCCAGGGGACTGTGAGTTCACTAATAACTACTTATCTACTGGTGTCAGACCATCTGATTATACCTGGACGCAATGTGGTAAAAGCTATTTGCTCCAGGAAACTTCCTTTCCCGTCCAGGTCGGCCTTGACACACCAATCATTGTCTGCAGAAAGTATGCTTCATGGTGAGCCTATGCTGTACACCCTTGACTTGGAGCCTTCTTTCGCAAATGATATGCGATGTTCTGTGCAGCATGGGGCATGAGATGAGCTGTGCTGCAGTACTCTCTGCTCAACCGCTTCTGTTACAACTTTGAGAACGTTCTTATGTCCCCAAGTGTACATGCTGCTGGAAAGATTGACTCTGCATGCACTCAAGATATGTTGAAGTGTTCCCTTCTCGCCACAAGCAGCACATCCGTCTGTCTTATCTTCATACCAGGTGCTGAGGTTGGCAGGTGTTGGGAGTAGATCGTACGCTGCTCTGCATAAAAAACAAATGCGGAGCGGTTCCATCTGCCACAGAACATTCCAAAATAGGTGTCGTTGTTCAAACTTTCCTTCCGGGTCCACACCACTTGTTTGGCCAGGCCAGCTGTTTTAGTTAACCTCTTCTCCTCTTCTACCTCTCGTATTTCTTGTGTTACAAGCTCATGGCGCTCCTCACCTGTAGAAGATGACTACCACTTGTGGGTTGTCCATCCAAGTCCCTGGCGGCCTAGCTGGATAGCCGTAACCGTCTCCTTGTGCTTCAATCTAGACTCTGCCTCATCAACTGCTACACGGGCTGACCACTTCCTGCATGATCTCCCATCTGGCTGGGTGTTCTTGATGACAGGGTCTTTTGAGTCTCGAAGCATCAAGAATGATCTTAACTTGGCTACCTTGACCTCCTCAACAAGGGATTGCACTGGGATGGTAAGCTTTGTCTGGCTACTGTGGATTGCAACATTGGTGAGGCTGCTCGGTACTCCAAGCCACTTCTTCACATACTTGTTGATCTTCGGTTCCATTGCCTCAACATGGGACAATGCCACTTCATAGACAGTTCGTGGCCACATTATCCGTGGCATCAGTCCGTACTGCAAGCACCACAACTTCAACTTGCCAGGCAAGCCACACTTGTCAACAGACATCAGACCTGTGCTGATCTGTTCTCCTGTCTCTTGAACCCTCTTGGTGTCTCTCAGCTCCTCTGTGTACCATTGCCCGAGGCTCTTAACTGGTTGGTCCTGAATGGATGGAATCTCCTCTCCACAGAGGGTGAAATGAAAGTCAACCAGCTTTCCTCTCCTAAGAACAAGGCTCCTTGACTTCTTGGTCTTGAACTTCATTCTTCCCCAATCCATTAGCTCCTCGAGTCTAGATAGTACATTTTCCACAGCCTCCGTGCTGGGACCCAAAAGGATGAGATCATCCATGAACGCTCATGTTGGTGGTAACTCCTCGTCGCCATCAAGTGCAACACCTGGTCCCGCTGATTCTGCAGCCCTCACAATAACCTCCATGGCTAACACAAAAAGGATGGGTGAAATTGCACATCCCATTGGGATTCCAACATCCAAGCTCTGCCACCTAGTTGCAAACTGCTGAGTGGAAAACCTCATCCGGAAATCGTTGTAGTACTGCATAACAAAGTTCCTCACCTGAGCAAGAATCCATAGGAATTCCATCGCAAACTCAATCAGGACATGGGGAACAGAACCATATGCATTTGCCAGATCAAGCCAAACTACAGCCAGATTTCTTCTCAACCTTTTTGACTCCTGGATGGTATGCCATATCATACTAGAATGTTCAATGCATCCTGGGAAGCCTGGTATTTCTGCTTTCTGCACAAATGTATCTACTGATCCATTCTCAATCACAAATGAAGATATTCTTTCTGCCAGAATGCCAAATAGAATCTTCCTTCTACATTCAGGAGTGAGATTTGTCGGAACTGACTCAATGTAGAAGAATTCTCTCCCTTCGGGATGTATACTCCTTCAGCCTCACTCCATGACAAATGCATCTTTACCATTTGGGAAATGGATAAAATGTATTATGCAGTGTTCGGCAATGTTACACTTTGATCGGTCATATCATGACGGGACGATGTGCGTCAATCGCTTGACTGCAGTCGTCATGCGAATACAGGACTGGGTATACTCGGAAATGGATGAAGACACTCAGCCTCTGAGGCACTGCTACACTTGGTGGAGAATACTGATAAGCCGAGTGCCAAACATCACATAACCACAATCAATCCTCCAAAAGCTTTCTTTCCCTTTGATTATATCCCTAACTTCATGCGTTATCCGTTCTTTGATGTTGTCAGACTCTCTGCGTGAAAACATATCTTTTCCATTTTCGGGCAAATTTTCCACCACTCACGCATTGGTTCATTTGGAAGCTTTACGAACTCCGACTCAGTTCTTATATACATAATGTAGTGCATTCGACATGACAACGGATATATTCAGAACAACCTTCTGAATTCAGAACATGCATTTTCATTGCGAGAACTTCAAGCAGATCTTGACTTCGGGACGGTGTTCTTTTGTGAGAAGTGTTTGACTTGTGGACAGAAGTCAACAATCCAGGGAAACTAATCGCTGATGTAAATCTTGACTGACACTGCTTTCTATTGCTTTTGAATATCGCCGTAAGGGACCGATATAACAGGAGTAGTAGTAGTAGTAGTAGTAGTAGTAGTAAAAATAACAATTATATTAAGAAGAAGACGAAGAAAAAGAACAAGAACTTTATTGTTCCTGAGTGGGATCTTCTTTCGTTACAGCAGCAGCACTTAAAATACATTTAGTAGTCTTCAGAACGAAGTAAGAATACAGTAGAGAATAATAATATACACAATAATAATTTACCGATGTGCAAAAATGTACAACAATAATGTACGAAATTATAAAACATGGACTGTTGTATTACGGAGTGTGTTCTTCTGGCGCAGAGAGATAAAGTGTTGTATACACTTATTGCGTTTGGTTGGGGAGATTTTCATGCAACGATACTTGTGACAGGGATGCCGAATAAATCTGTCTGGAAGAGTGCTACGCTGCTTATTCAGTAGCTCATTGAGAGTATGTGCAAGATTGTCCATAATGGATAACAGCTGGTTCAAATATGCCCTCTACAGCACTAAACGAAAAGAGACCGGGTTATAGCCAAGAGCGCATCCAAACTCTTTTGATTAGATTATTAGTAGTTTTGCATCACCAGCACCGATGCTACTCCCTCAAAATAAAGCCGGAAAAAGGACTGCACTCGATATAATAGATTGGTAAAACATCTCAAACACCCTGTTGCAGATATTGAATGATCTCACGTTCCTTAGAAAATAGAGACAGCTCATTCCCTTTACTGATTGCCCACTACTTCCCATGGAGCAGAAAAGCTACATTCGCGAGAAATATTTGAGATCTGCCTGTGATATACAGCGAGATAAGTCCCGGCACCCGAGCTCCATCATGCATTTCTGTTTTTCCTGGAAATGTTCGTTTCTGTTTAACCATCGAGAACTCCGGGTGTATCAACTGGCAATTTACTTCACTTTAAACGGTAATCATCGAGGCAGAATCCAGGTGCGTTCAGAAATACACACTCTCTTCTGGAAAAATCGAATTTTTTATATTCTGCAAAGCAGTATATGTTTCTGTCCTAAAGTAAGAGGCAGTTTAGCTGAGAGATTAGGGAGAAACGTTCTGAAGAGAATTGTACTAAGAGGGACAACCACAGAATAGTGGACAGCTCGTGTGAGTCTCTGAGCTGCAGAGTCGCATAGTATCGGTACAAACACTTCGCCTTTGATATCTCCTATTTCCCCGGATGTTCCACTCTCCTTCCCACGAACAGACTGACGAGTAGCTGGCATTTGCAAAATAAATTGTAAACTGTTTTCCACATGAAAGCAAGTGCTACAATCTTTGATATGTTACAGTCATTGGGAATATGTGGGAAAGAAATTGGTGAAAGCGTCGATTGAGTTTATAACGGACAGAGGGTGAGGACTGTTTAATTACTCTGTGCTGTTTTATTCTCGAGGCATTTCTGTTTGATTTACCTTGTCACCTCCTTTTGATCTACAGTTGTATCTGCTGGAAGCAGATTAACTTCCGAAACGTTTTGAAAAGATGAATAAATATCAGAGATGTACAGAGAACTTGTTCTGAATTTTGGACATTACTAACCAAATATATGATGATCAACCCATATTAATAAAAAGAAATATTTCACGAGAATACAGTCTAATTGCCCATTGAGTTTAAAATAAAATTCCCAGTATGGAAGCGACAGAATCAAAATGGGATTGAATCAAAATAATAATCGGACAGCTTGCAATGACTAATCATTCCATTGAGTTCGTCTCTGAACTGTTGGAGGATTCGGGAACAGTCGGTGAAAACCCTAGCATTCCATGTGGAGGACGCACAGACTAATTACAGATAAACCAGAACTGAACTCCGAACTGTTACTCCCAGAACTGTAAAAGAGTCGAATTCACCGCTACGCTACTATGGCGCCCAAAATATAATAACACGGTATTATATTTATATATGAATATAAATAATTAAAATAATTGCAGTTACTTTGAAAGGCGTGGCAGCAGCAATTAATCAAAACATGTAAATAATACAGGTGAATGATTTATTTTGCTTTCCAATGTACAGAGCCAGGAATTTCAGTTCAGGTGAATGCATTTTTTAGTGGACTGCTAGGGGATCCCAGTACGAATAAGTTTCTGCTCAGACTAAACTAAAGAAAGTCGAGGAATGACAAAACGTAGGTTATCTCTAAGGAGTGGGAGGAATTACGACGTTGCCTTATAATAACTAACGATCGAATGTTTCTTTCGCAGCGTCTCTCCCAGTTATGTCGATTACCTCCAATTATAGCAATATTTTCAATTGGATGAGCATGTAATTGCCAAAAGAATGCAGTTTCATTTTAATGAGATTCATGCTATCGGAAGAAACTGAACGCAACAGAAGACATCTCAGTAAGCATCGCCTGCACGCTAATACTCTCAGGTGAAAGCATTTTACCTGCTAAGAAGACACATTTAGGCTCCCTAAAGTTAGTTGTGAGAAGGGCACGGGCGATGATGTGGTTTATGAAAACAGGTTGAGTTAACTCGGCGTTTTCTCCTTGGAGCCACAGAGGATGGGAGGTGAACTGACAGAGGAGTACAAGACGATGAGAGGCATTGATCGTGTGGATAGTCAGAGGCTTTTTCCCAGGGCTCAAATGGGTGCCACAAGAGGGCACCGGTTTAAGGTGCTTGGGGGAAGTGACATAGGAGATGTCAGGGGTAAGTTTTTTACAGAGAGAGTGGTGAGTGCGTGGAATGGGCTGTCGGCAACGCTGGTAGAGGCGGATACGAATGGATTTTTTGAGAGACTTTTGGGTAGGTACATGGAGCTGAGAAAAATAGAGGCTATGGGTAGCCCTCGTAATTTCCACGGTAGTGACATGTTCGGCACAACTTCGTGGGCCGAAGGGCATATATTGGGCTGCAGAATTTCTATGTTCTTATGTTTCTAGAATCGTAATGACATCTGTAGCTCGTGATGCCCTGTACTTTGAAAACAATGGATTATGCATTTATTGTTTGGTATTTGTAACATTTCAATGTCCGTTACTCTTCTGCCACCGTTCACACGGCGCAAGATGATTTGCGACGTTCCTTCATTCAAAATGGCTGGTAGATTGGCATATACCACATGGATATACTGGAGAATGTATTGGGATAGAACATAGAACATAGAACATAGAATAGTACAGCACATTACAGGCCATTCGGCCCACAATGTTCTGCCGACCCTCAAACCCTGCCTTCCATATAACACTCAACCTTAAATTCCTCCATATACCTGTCTAGTAGTCTTTTAAACTTCACGAGTGTATCTGCCTCCACCACTGACTCAGGCAGTGCATTCTACGCACCAACCACTCTCTGAGTAAAAAATCTTCCTCTAATATTCCCCTTGAACTTCCCACCCTTTACCTTAAAACCATGTCCTCTTGTATTGAGCAGTGGTGCCCTGGGGAAGTGACGCTGGCTAGTCACTCTGTCTAGTCCTGTTATTATCTAGTACACCTCGATCATGTCTCCTGTCATCTTCCTTTTCTCCAAAGAGTAAAGCCCTAGCTGATCATAATGCATGCTCTCTAAACCAGGCAGCATCCTGGTAAATCTCCTCTGTACCCTTTCCAATGCTTCCACATCCGTCCTATAGTGAGGCGACCTGAAATGGACGCAATACTCCAATTGTTCGCTAACCAGAGTTTTAAAGAGCTGCATCATTATATCGCGACTCTTAAACTCTATCCCTCGACTGATGAAACCTAACATGCCTTAAGCTTTCTGAACGACCCTATCTACCTGTGAGGCAGCTTTCCGGGATCTGTGGACATGTATCCCAGATCCCTCTGCTCCTCCACACTACCATGTATCCTGCCATTTACTTTGCAATCTGCCTTGGAGTTTGTCCTTCCAAAGAGTACCACCTCACACTTCTCCGGGTTGAACTCCATCTGGCACTTCTCAGCCCACTTCTGCATCCCATCAATGTCTCTCTGCAATTTTCGACATTTCTCTACACTATCTACAACACCACCAACAATGTGTCGTCTGCAAACTTGCCAACACACCCTTCTACCCCGACATCCAGGTCGTTAATAAAAATCACGAAAAGCAGCGGTCCCAGAACAGATCCTTGTGGGACACCACTAGTCACAATCCTCCAATCTGAATGCACTCCCTCCACCATGACCCTCTGCCTTCTGCAGGCAAACTAATTCTGAATCCACCTGGCCAAACTTCCTTGGATCCCATGCCTTCTGACCTTCTGAATAAGCCTACTGTGTGGAACCTTGTCAAATGCCTTACTAAAATCCATATAGATCACATACACTGCACTACCCTCATCTATATGCCTGGTCACCTCCTCAAAGAACTCTATCAGGCTTGTTAGACACGATCTGCCCTTCACAAAGCCAAGCTGACTGTCCCTGCTCAGACCATGTTCTCTAAATGCCCATAGATCCTATCTCTAAGAACCTTTTCCAACAGCTTTCCCACCACAGACGTAAGGTTCACTGGTCTGTAATTACCCGGACTATCCCTACTACCTATTTTGATCAAGGGGACAACATTCGCCTCCCCCAATCCTCCGGTACCAATTCCGTGGACAACGAGGACATAAAAATCCTAGACAGAGGGTCAGCAATCTCTTCCCTCGCCCCATGGAGCAGCCTGGGGAATATTCCGTCAGGGTCTGGGGACTTATCTGTCCTAATGTATTTTAACAACTCCAACACCTCCTCTCCCTTAATATCTACATGCTCCAGAACATCAAGCTCACTCATATTGTCCTCACCATCATCAAGTTCCCTCTCATTGGTGAATACCGAAGAGAAGTATTCATTGATGACCTCGCTCACTTGCACAGCCTCCAGGCACATCTTCCCACCTTTATCTCTAATCGGTCCTACCTTCACTCCTGTCATACTTTTGTTCATCACATAATTGAAGAATGCCTTGGGGGTTTCCTTTACCCTACTCGCCAAGGCCTTCTCATGCCTCCTTCTTGCTCTTCTCAGCTCCTTCTTAAGCTCCTTTCTTGCTTCCCTGTATACCTGAATAGACCCATCTGATCCTTGCTTCCTAAACCTCATGTATGCTGCCTTCTTCCACCTGACTAGATTTTCCACCTCACCTGTCACCCATGGTTCCTTCACCCTACTAATCTTTATCTTCCTCACCGGAACAAATTTATCCCTGACATCCTGCAAGAGCTCTCTAAACATTGGCCGCATGTCCATAGTACATTTCCCTGAAAAATCATCATCCCAATTCACATCTGCAAGTTCTAGCCTTACAGCCTCATAATTCGCCCTTCCCCAAATAAGAATTTCCCTGTCCTCTCTGATTCTATCCTTTTCCATGATAATGCTAAAGGCCAGGGAGCGTTGATCACTGTCCCCCAGATGCTCACCCACTCAGAGATCTGTGACCTGACCCGGTTCATTACCTAGTACTAGATCTAGTATGGCATTCCCCCTAGTCGGCCTGTCCACATACTGTGACAGAAATCCATCCTGGATACACTTAACAAACTCCGCCCCATCTAAACACTTGGAACTAATCAGGTACCAATCAATATTAGGGAAGTTAAAGTCACTCATGATAACAACCGTGTTATTTTTGCACCTTTCCAAAATCTGCCCCCCAATCGACTCCTCTGCATCTCTGCTGCTACCAGGGAGCCTATAGAATACTCCCAATAGAGTAACTGCTCTCTTCCTGTTCCTGATTTCCACCCATACTGACACAAAAGACTATTCTCCTACATTACCCACCCTTTCTGTTGCTGTAATAGTACCCTCACCAGTAATGCCAGCCCTCCTCCCCTTTTTCACTCCTCTCTATCCCTTTTGAAGCACCGAAATCCGGGAATATTGAGAATCCATTCCTGCCCTGGTGCCAGCCAAGTCTCTGTCATGGCCAGTACATCATGCTTCCATGTATACATCCAAGCTCTCAGTTTGTCACCTTTGTTCCTGATGCTTCTGGCATTGAGGTACACACACTTCAGCCCTTCTGCCTTACTACCTTTACACCGTTTATTCTGCTTCCCTTTCCTCTACGCCTCTCTATATGTTAGATCTGGCTTTACTCCATGCACTTATTTCACTGTTCTATCTCTCCGGGTCCCACCCCCTTGCAAATTACTTTAAACCCTCCTGAACCATGCTCGCAAACTTACCTGCAAGGATATTGCCCCCCTTTGGGTTCAGGTGCAACCCATCCAATCTGTACAGGTCCCACATTCCCCAGAAGGGATCCCAATGATCCAAAAATCTAAAACCCTGCTCCCTGCACCGACTCCTCAGCCATGCATTCAACTGCCATCTCCTCCTATTCTTACCATCACTGTCACGTAGCACTGGCAGCAATCCTGAGAACGCCACCCTTGAGGTCCTGTTCTTCACCCTTCTGCCTAGTTCCCGAAACTCACACTTCAGAACCTCATCCCTTTTCCTGCCTATGTCGTTGGTACCAACATGCATCACGACTTCTGGCTGTGTTCCCTCTCGTACCAGGATGTAGTGCACCTGGTCAGAGACATCCCGGACCCTGGCACCCGGGAGGCAATGAACCATGCGGGTGTCGTTCTCACGTCCACAAAAGCTCCTGTCTGCTCCCCTGACTATAGAGTTTCCAATAACGACAGATCTCCTCTTCTTCGTCCCACCCTACTGCACCACCAGGTCAGACTCAGTGCCAGAGGCCCTGCCACCTTGGCTCACACCTGGTCGGTCGTCCACGTCAACAGTATCCAGGACGGTAAACTTATTATTCAGGGGAATGGCTACATGGTGCTCTGTACTACCTGTCTGCTCATCTTCGCTTTTCCCCATCTGACTGTTACCCAAGGACCTGCTTCCGACAACCTACGTGTGACTACCTCGCTGCAGCTCTCATCTATGACTGCCTCATTCTCCCTTATGAGTGGAAAGTCATCAGCTGCTGCTTCAGATTCCTTACATAGTTTCCAGATCGCCCAGCCGTATGTACTTCTGGCAGATGTGACTCTGCAGGAGAGGGGCGTTCCCCAAACACTGCCACATCGCACATGGGAGGCACATCATCGTCTCAGGAGGCATTGTAAAGACTAACTGCGAGCAAGCTTGTCCTCCGCCTCTTCTCGTCGAAGCCTCTCAAGCCAAAGCCTCAAAGCTCCACTACTTCACTGGCCCACTGGCTACTTTCCACAGCCCGCTCTATTTATCTGTTTGAGCTTCTCAAAATGCTTGGTCACCTGACCTACACTGCCCAATCAGCTGCTTTCTGCTCAGTCTGAGCTATTCAAATCTTGATTGTCTAATCAACGGCTTTCTACTGATCTATTCAAATTTTGATTGACTTCATTGCCGAGATCAACTGCCAATACTGCCAGAATCTTTCGAGTCAAAGGCTCAAAGCTCCACTCCTTCACTGGCCCACTCACTCACTGGCCGCTTTCCACAATAATAATGATGGAATGGCGGGGCACCCTCGATAAGATGATTGGCCCAATTCTGTTGCTATGTCTTATGCATTTCTGATCTAAAATGCGAATTCCCTGAAGGCAATAATGCCGTTTTGCTCCGGGAATATATTCTTGAGAGTGGGGTGTCTTCCATCAGTAGAAATGAGGAATCGGTGGATCCGGTAGCTTCCATGGAAATGATGTTTCGAACCAAGAACATCAGAACATAATGATTTCTCCCAGCATATTTTGGTTGTTGATTGTGGTACTTTTATTTTCTCTATCATCATTCTGCTGAACATCCCACCACACTGCGGTTTCATGCCGTTTGTCTCCGTGCTCGGCAGTGGTGTATTTATATGATAAAACTAAATGAGTTTTTGTATTGTTCCCTCGCTGCTTACTCGCACTGTGTGCTTGTAAAGAGAAGCACCCTAGTTCTTGAACAGCGCTGTCCATGCGCGGCATCACAGTGCTGCAAACCGACTCATTGCACAGTAATACACAGCAGCGTCGCCCAGTTGCACTTTGGAGATCGTCAGCTGGCTGATTTTCTTACCAGGATCGACAAAACCAGTAATTCGCTCTCCGGCATTTTTTGTCTTAACTTGTGCTCCGAAAGTTTGTCCCTGGAGCAGGAATATGGGTACCTGCCCTGGAAGCTGGCGATACCAGTGTAGTGTGTTGCGACAATACACGTCATATCCACAGGTTAAAATGGCAGTGTCGGCAAGTGTAGTTTGCAGTTCCGGACTCTGAGACGGTGGAGAAATTGATTCTGTATGAACATAAAGGAAGATTATTGCTGATTTACCGATAGCTGTCAGAAAAGGGGTCCCAATTATGATAAGGAGATTTTCCTTTCGCAGAAACTTGTTTCATTTGGAATGTGAGTAAACAGTACTTAATGTAGTTGACAATTATTATAAGGAATTGCTGCAGTGAAATAAAATCAGGGACTCCTGGTAAATTGCGGACATCTTGCTATTATCAAAACATGTTTCATATTTTGAACATCTATGTGGAAGGAAGAACTAATTTCATGGAACAATTGCAGAGAAGCTACAAACATATAATGGGCCGAATTTCTTTTTCTCAGTTCTGTGGTGTTTATTTTAAACGTCAGTTTAATTCGGAATAATGATGGATCGGATGTTTTTTTTTCGAATTGATAGATGCTCCATCCAGAATTGCTTTTTTAAAATAAATTTCCACCCCATAAGTTACAGCCTTTTGCATTGTAACATGTTCATCACAGTAATGAGACTGAACGGTACAGACTGGTCAGATAATTTTCTAAGCTGCTGAAGGCGAAGGTTTATTTTCGACTGGATTTTAGGAGCCGATTTCAAGATTTTATTCCCTTCCCTTTTGTTAATTTTTCATCAATGGGGTGTGCAATTCGCTGTACTATTTGAGAATAATTTATAGAAAACAAATTTCATTATTTCTTGCATCTCGGTAACTACATATATACATATATATTCCGCTTGCGGTTTATGCCTTAAGCTGCTAACAATACTTCCCACGGTCTGACAAGAGTCTGTTGGATTCATTCTGCGAAGATTACACCAGCATTTCATCCTTACTCATAGCAGAAATTTCCCTTTCCATCTGACTCTGTTAATTCAGTTTACCACCTTGCCTTTCTACACAGTGAGTCTGGATTCAGTCTACAGAATTACACCACACAAGACAAACCATAAAATTCCAGTCACTCTCTTTCAACAGTGAAGAGCTGTGCATCGGTCCAGCTCTCTAAAACCTACTGCAGTGGAAAATAAATGCATCTCTCACATTCTGCGAATGAACCTGCCTCCTCTCAGTCTGCTTCCTTTCGGGCCGGTGCACCTGATTTTCCATTCTGTACTTATTCATTTTTGGTGTTTGGTCGTTATTGGCAGTATCTACATGTATTGTTCACCAGCAGTACGAATGCGAGACCTCCTGATGTGTTGAATATTTTTACAACAACGGCTCTTCCAGTAAAGACACCCTGTGCTTACGTCCTCCCTGGCACACATTTTAGAAACGAGATTTGACATCAGGCCCATTTAAAGTTTAATGATTTTAAATCAATCGTTCATCTCTCAAACGACAGTAAAAATGGGTGAGATATTTGAAGAATCGTCGGTGTCTGTGGATACTTACCGGGCCTGACCGTGACCTTTGTCCCTGCTCCATCTAGAGTATGAGTCGTCCATACATACACAATGATCCTGTTCTCAGTCTCCACCATACAACAACTACACTCACGTGAATCTGCTTAGGAAACGCTACAATAGGCTTCCCAATGTTTCCAGGGTTGTTAATGAAACAAATAGCATGCAATATTCCCCATTTGCCGGCATGTCGAAATGTTTTTTTTGTGAGAAAGCAAGACCAAATTAAAATAAAACAGGAACACGCAGAGCAGACCGATTCCCAGAGGAAAAAAAACATAGCATACCTGTCAATCAAAAATACATATGCAATATGGAAAATAAAAATAATCTAAACAGATTAGTCGGTGAACTTCGCCAGGTTTGTATTTTTGGTATGGGATATGGAGAATATATCGTTTAAATATGATTCATTTATATATTTACTATTTTCTATTTTTGTTGAAATCTCTTCCACTGTGCTTGCCCCAAAGTGTACACAGTGCCTTATGTGAATTTCAAATCTTCTGGCCAATCGATGAAAGAGTCGAGCAGGAATTATATTCGCAGCGCTGGCGTTTTCCGTTTCCAAGTGTTCATGAACATTTCCGTCTGTAGTTGACGACAAGAATGTCTATTTCTAAATTATTTGTCGGCATTTATTGACACATACCTCAGGGTAGGCAACAGCATCTGCGCACACGCGAGGTGGGAACATAAAGACTGTACATGGATCGAAACAATAATGACTGTTAGCTGGACTGCAGGACAGATCCACAGCGAGACAGGAATATGAATTAAACGCGCAGATCCAGTCTGCTCCGTCTGAATCAGGAATAAGCTACAGCGGAAGTTTTTGTACAGCGCGAAGCCGAATCTCATCATTGTGCTGCATTCCATTTGTACACAGCTTGACAGTAATAGGTGCCGCTGTCTTCCACTCGCAGGTCCCGAATTTCCAATGAAAACTGCTTATCAGTTTTCTTCATCCAAGTAACAAATCTCCCCCCGCGGGTGACTTCTTTCCGTTCGGCAGCTGAGTTGGTCTGCCTGAAGAATTTTCCTGTCTGAAAGCGATATGTACCAGTAGAACCAGGCTGGAAACTGCAGGTGATGGTGGCAGTCTGACACTCATTCAAGTTTACAATGGACGGGATCTGAGTCACCGACTGACTCAATGAACCTAGGAATGAAAAAAAAAACACGGAAAAAAATTGAGTTGTAGTCATGGACGAACCACCTGAATAAACTCAGCCGGTTGCATCTCAGAGGGCTCAAACAGATTTAAAGTGAATGTAATGTGTATGTGTGAAAGGTACTCACGCCGTAAGCAGAGCCAGAGTGTGAAAACAAAGAAGACTCCCATCGTCAACAAGGAATATTGCTGAAGTGACGAGGAGATGGATCTCACGGTCTGCAGAGTTATGGTGGAACGTACTTCAGAGTTGGGCAGTGAACTTCTATCAACAGGTTTGCTGAGGGATCGTTGTTGTTTTTGATTCTGTGTCGTGTATTTGAACCAAGTGACGAAGCCCCACCCATAACTTCCTATCTTTTAACAGTGTGACGGAGATGGCCTATCAATGGATGAGTCTGACTCATTCGCCTTGAACCGGACACTTCTTTTTTCAAAAAAATATAGGGTTGTTTGTTCTTTATTGATGTTGTGACGTGTGCCCTGAGTTTTGTAGTATGCTTCAGTTCTTATACTTTGTGACGGAAATCACTCTGTGCTCTTATCTTGACGGCAGGTACGCGGGACGAGCTGACAAACTCTCCCTCAGCCTAGGAAGAGTGTGATGGCACATTCAGCCTTTGGATGCACCAATCCCTCATGGCTGCTTTTCTTCAACAGAAAGTATGGATGAGAGGAAATCTGCCGCCAAGCAGTCTCAATTTGTGTGTGCTTGACCAGAGGCGTAAAACTGGCAACCCTACTTTCCCTTCCATTCACATTCGATGTCAATCTTTTCGTTTGTGTCCAGGGCTTTGGAAAATCTGAAAGTCGGTTTTAGATAAAATGAAATTGATATCCACTGCGGCAAAAGACAGGGCAAGAGACGGCTGCTTTGCAGTAAGTTGAGTGGAAGACAGTTTTAGTGAGATGTGAGTGGTTATATCGTATTATTATTATTATTAATGGAGAATTCCAATGCAAACCTCCTGTAAAATTCTAGACTCTGCAGCAACTGCTGCCGGTAGAGGCTGATAAACTGATATTAGAGAGAATTGCTGCCATATCGATATAGGATAAATGGAGGACAAAGGTAAGTGCAGGGTGTGGCGAAATGTTAGAAGGATCATGAAGTGATTTACATCGGTCTGCACCGCACCGTACTCCGAAGGCTCAATGTTATGCCGTACTGTACTATTTTCTCTGTTCTACCTGAAGGAACCTGGAATTAAAAAGGCCAGAATGAAACAAAGAGAAGCTCAACGCATCCGAAAGGTAAATGGAACAAATTACATCGAATGTGAGGTACTGTTCTGCATAGGTACAATACCAAACCAAGATATTTATTTAATACTGGTGAGGCGGGGAAAGCTCACGGTTAAAAGAAAAGTGGAAATGCAAAGTGCCACAGTCGACTAGGAAGACTAAAACTCCGGTGTGTTTTCTTCTAAGTTAGTATTGAACGTGGATTTGTCTAGGATTTAGTTATTAGATTGGGATTCCGTATTATCTCACGGAAAATAGCCTGCTGAGCTTTAATTTCCTTGTACCTCCGCAGGTACCAATTTGTCTTTAAAAATCTCGAGTATTACGCGACCAACTGTACTGAAATCTTAGCAAATAAATAAACAAACAATAAATAATTCATTCTTTATATTGTCTCAGCATGAACTGTAAGTATGCCAGGCAGAATACTTGAACGCAATACATAAAAACTGCAGTAATAACTCAGCAGGCCACGCAGCATGTTGGGAAAGAGTAAGCATTCAGCGTGTGTCGCCGGAATCATTATCGGGACCTTAATATTTGCATATACTCCTTGCCGGATATTGGAAGACTCGGAGATTCCCAGTATCACTGACGACGACTCATGGATGAAATTCATGCAATTTCAGATTCTTCAACACCGTTTTATGGAGCGGAAGCCGGAACTGAATGAACGCTGGATGTTTCGAAAGGCTGAGGGCATGATAGATTGGGCATAAAGATGGTGGGTGCACCAGAGTTACAGGAGGCAGGAAAGTGGGTGACAATAAAGACAAAGGACTTAAAGAGCCTGTGCAGAGTGCCCTGTGGAAATCTCGCTCAACAACAGATATGCTATTTTGGATAATGCTGGGGGCATGAGGTAACAGAGAATCATCACAGCGGTGTACTATCCGGCATCGAGTTCGTTTCTGTGAGGGAGAAGCAATATGAATTGAATCGAATAGAATTGACTTTGATACCTACACTTTTCATTTATATGAGGAGTACATATCTTCACGTTACATTTCCGTTTAAATATGCAATGTGCAATTTATAATAAATACGATGTACACAAGGACAGTCAAAATAACATAGAAATACAGTTGTGTCGGTATGGTTTAATCCGTCTGATGGCTTGGTGGAAGAAGATGTTCCGGAGCCTGTTGGTCCTGGATTTCATGCTGCAGTCCTGTATCCCGGATGGGAGCAGCTGGAACATTTTGTGCTTGGGGTGTCTCGGGTCTTTAATAATCCTTCGGGCCCTTTTCACACACCTCTCTTCGTCAATGTCCTGAATAGTGGGCAGGTCGCATCTACAGATGCGTTGACCGCACCACTCGCTGCAGAGTTCAGCGATTGAGGGAAGTTGTCTAGGATGCTGTCTAAGTTGCATGCCATCTTGGTCAATGTCTCCCATCCACTACGTCATGTACAGGGTGGGCACAGGTGTACATACGGCCAGAGACTCATTCCTCCGAGATGCAGCACAGAGCGTCATAGGAAGTCATTCCTGCCTGTTGCCATCAAACTTTATAACTCCTCCCTTGGAGGGTCAGACACCGTGAGCCGATAGGCTGGTCCTGGACTTATTTCATAATTTACATATTACTATTTAATTATTTATGGTTCTATTACTATTTATTATTTATGGTGCAACCGTAACGAACACCAATTTCCCCCGGGATCAATAAAGTATGACCATGACTATGACTATGACTAAGTACAGATCCAACACCAGGCAGTGATGAAGTCAGTCAGGATGTTCTCAGTTGTCCAGTAGAGCGTTCTAGGGATCTGGAGTTCAATACCAAACTTATTCAACCGCCTGAGCTGAAAGAAGCGCTGTTTTGCCTTATTCACCACACAACCGGTATGTACCGAACAAGTCAGACCCTCAGTGATGTGTATGCCGAAGAACACGAGGTTTAAAGTTCCATTGATTTCAATAGTGTTTAGCCTGAGTCCATTCTGCCTGTAGTCCACAACCAGCTCCTTTGTTTTTTTTTTTTTTTTGTTCTGTCACATTGGGAGAGAAGTTGCTTTCCTGATGCCACTGTGTCAGGGTGGTGAATTCTTCTCTTTAGGGTCTCTCATTATTGCATGAGATTATGTCCATCATGTAGTGTCCTCAGCAAGTTTAATTAGCAGATTGGAGATCTAGGCAGGGACACAGTGTTTGGTATTCAAAGTGTAAAGGAGGAGACTTCGTACACAGACATGAGGCACCTGAGATCGGGGTCAGAGGAGCAGTGGTGAGGGAGTCTTTTCTTACCACCTGCGGCGATCAGACAGAAAATCCAGGATCCAGATACACAAGGCAGGGTGAAGGGCAAGGTCTCTGAACTTCTTGTCGAGTCTGGAGGGAATTACAGTTTTGAATGCTGAACTGCAGTCCAAGAAGAGCATTGATACATAAGCACCCCGCTTCTCTAGATGTGTAAGGACGGAGTATGGGTCTGTGGCTATTGCGCCATCTATTGGACTGTTACGTCGATAGGTGAACTGTAGGGCGTCAGTGTGGGTTGTAGCATGCCACAGATGTAGTCCCCGACCAACCACTCAAAGCATTTGCTTGTTACTGAGGAGAGTCAAACAGTACGCCAGTCGTTCGGACATGTTACCTTGATCTTTTTAGGTACAGGAACAATGACCGAAGTTTTGAAGCAGGAGGACACTCTACATTGGGAGACGGAGAAAGTCCACTCGTTGGAAACACCGGCGTATTTCAGCCTCAGCAATGACCAGGCTGCCGGTGACATCATCTGCTGGTCTCCTCAGGGGCTCAGTATTGACAACAGGGAATCGAGCAGATAAAGATTTAGCTCGTCTGGGAGAGAGGCAGCGCTGTTGGAAAATCCACTGCCTTTACCTTTGAGTCTACGATGGTGTACAGACCTTGTCGTAAGTTGAGTGTGTAGCTGGTAAAAGTTGTGCCTCGCTGTTGCTCCTGTCGTATTGTTTTGCTGCCATATTGAATTTGCCCGGATCATAGATGCATTTCTTGAACTGCTGCTGAATACCGGCAACACAAGCTTTGTGTTGCCCAGTAAGTGCTGCTCGCACGGAAATGCTGATCCACAGTGCCAGTGTCCGGGGCTTCCCGAATCGAGCTTTCAGAATTTTAGATGGGTGTTCGAAGAGCCAGATGTCGTGGCCCCACGTAAGTAGCAATGACATTAATAGTAAGACTCGCCAGTTTCTGCAGTGATCTGAAGGATTTGGATGCTACGCTAAAGGATAGGATCTCCAGAGCTGTGATCTCAGCATTGTTCCCTGTGCCACGTCCTCGTGAGGCCAGAAGTTGGAAAATGATACACTTAAATACGGAATTGGTCTATGAAGTAGTACGCGAGATTTTTGGATTATTCGGTTCTCTTCCAGGGAAAGAGCGTTCTCTACAGAACAGATGGTTTGCAATTAAATTAGAAAGGGAGCAATATCCTATTCTGAAGATTTGCTAGTGTTGGGCGGTAGAGTGTAAGAACAAATAGTAGAGAGCCAGACGTTGTTAACATTTCAGACAACATCAGCAGTCAAAACTTTGAGAATGTTGTGGCGGATGTCCTGAGCTGTGATTATTTCACTACTAGAGGAACCTTTAGTAAGTCAGATGAACTCAGGGCATGGATGAACCCAGGCAATTATGATATTGTAGCCATTAGTGAGACCTGGTTGCAGAAACGGCAGGAATAACAACTCAGTATCCCGCGGTTCCTTTGTTTAGGATGCGACAGAAGAGCAGGGATTAAATGAGAAATGAAAATGAGACCCGGGTCATCATTGAACCATATAACCAGAAATGTGAGCTCCCTTTCCTGTTTGCGGGAGGTATTTATCTTTTATTTCCTGTTTGTGGGAGGTATTAATCTGTTATTTCTTCACGATCCTCGAGACTTTTCAGAACAATTGGGAAAATAAGGAAGACAGGCGGTAGCTTCTTCCACGATTTGAGCTGCCCTGTTTTTTCCCGTCTTTCCTTTTAAGGCCCCGATTGATTTCATTCCCATGGTAACCATTCTACAGGAAAATCGTGCTAAATTGTCTCCTGTTCCGAAATAGTTGTCCCATGGTTAATCAACATTGAAAGGACTGCTCTACGATGCGATGCGTAATGGCGACTTTCATTTTGATGTATAAGTCCGTGTCATTTGGCATCCAATTGACGGCATGCCAAATGCTAGCATCCGGTGTCAGTATATTAAAATGTCAACGATCAGGAGGCAACTACTCTTCTCCATCTCCATCGTCAATTGAATATTCGGATGTGTTATGTTCAGATCGGCGTGAGCGTTTATTGAAAAGTCGTATCCGCTGCTCTGGTTTTTAGCTGAAGCCTGTTCTACATTCTTTAAAGGATGGGTGAACCAGTTATTGACCAAATAAAGCATGGTCTCCTAAAGAAAATGAACCGTCGACAGGAGCAGACGATCCCGAAACAGCAGGAAACCATTGATCACCTGCTCGCCAATTTCAAGCAACCTTTCATACCGCAACAGCAACACCACGCTAGTGTGCCTCCTAGATCTGAGTCCAACGTTGCATAGAAACATAGAAACATAGCAAATAGGTGCAAGAGTAGGCCATTCGGCCCTTTGAGCCTGCACTGCCATTCAATATGATCGTGGCTGATCATCCAACTCAGAACCCTATACAAGCCTTCCCTCCATACCCCCTGATCCCCTTAGCCACAAGGGCCATATCTAACTCCCTCTTAAGTATAGCCAATGAACTAGCCTCAAATATTTTCTGTGGCTGAGAATTCCACAGATTCACCACTCTCTGTGTGAAGAAGTTTTTCCTAATCTCGGTCCTAAAAGGTTTCCCCTTTATCCTCAGACTGTGACCCCTCGTTCCGGACTTCCCCAACCTCGGGAACAATATTCCTGCATCTAGCCTGTCCAATCCCTTTAGAATTTTATACGTTTCAATAAGACCCCCTCTCAATCCTCTGAATTCCAGCGAGTATAATCCTAGTCAATCCAATCTTTCATCATATGAAAGTCCTGCCATCCCAGGAATCAATCTGGTGAACATTATCTGTACTGCCTCGATGGCAAGAATGCCTTTCCTCAGATTAGAGGACCAAAACTGCACAGAATACTCCAGGTGTGGTCTCACCAAGGCCTTGTACAACTGCAGTAGTACCTCCCTGCTAATGTACTCGAATCATCTTGCTATGAATGCCAGCATACCATTCGCCTTTTTCACCGCCTGTTGAAACCTACATGCTCACTTTCAATGACTGGTGTATAATAACACCCAGGTCTCGTTGCATCTCCCCCTTTCCTAATCGGCCACCATTCAGATAATAATCTGTTTTCCTGTTTTTGCCTCCAAAGTGGATAACCTCACATTTAACCACATTAAATTGCATCTGCCATGAATTTGCCCACTCAGTTAACCTATCCAAGTCACTCTGCATACTCTTAGCATCCTCCTCACAGCGAACACTGCCGCCCAGCTTCATGTCATCCGCACACTTGGAGATGCTGCATTTAATTCCCTCATCTAAGTCATTAATATATATTGTAAACAACTGGGGTCCCAGCACTAAGCCTTGCGGTACCCCACAAGTCACTGCCTGCCATTCTGAAAAGGTCCCGTTTTATCCCACTCTTTGCTTCCAGCCTGCCAACCAATTCTCTATCCACATCAATACTTTACCCCCAATACCGTGTGCTTTAAGTTTGCACACTAATCTCCTGTGTGGGACCTTGGCAAAAGCCTTTGGCATATCCAAATATACCACATCCACTGGTTCTCCCCTATCCACTCTACTAGTTACATCCTCAAAAAATTCTATGAGATTGTTCAGACATGATTTTCCTTTCACAGATCCATGCTGACTTTGTCTGATGATTTCACCGCTTTCCAAATGTGCTGTTATCACATCTTTGATAACTGACTCTAGCATTTTCCCCACCACCGATGTTAGGCTAACGGGTCTATAATTTCCCAGTTTCTCTCTCCCACCTTTTTGAAAAAAAAAACAGGGTTACATTAGCCACCCTCCAATCCTTAGGAACTAGTCCAGAATCTAAAGAGTTTCGAAAAATTATCACTAATGCATCCATTATTTCTTGGGCTACTTCCTTAAGCCCTCTGGGATGCAGACCATCTGGCCCTGGGGATTTATCTGCCTTTAATCCCTTCAATTTACCTAACACCACTTCCCTACTAACATGTATTTCCCTCAGTTCCTTCATCTCACTAGACCCTCTGTCCCCTACTATTTCCGGAAGATTATTTATGTCCTGCTTAGTGAAGAGAGAACCAAAGTAGTTATTCAATTGGTCTGCAATGTCCCTGTTCCCCATAACCAATTCACCTGTTTCTGTCTGTAGGGGACTTACATTTGTCTTAATCAATCTTTTTTCTTTTCACATATCTATAAAAGCTTTTACAGTCAGTTTTTATGTTCCCTGCCAGTTTTCTCTCTTAATCTTTTCTCCCTTTCCTAATTAAGCCCTTTGTCCTCGTTTGCTGGACTCTAAATTTCTCCCAGTCCTCAGGTGAGCCGCTTTTTCAGGCTAATTTGTATGCTTCTTCTTTGGAATTGATACTATCCCTAATTTCCCTTGTCAGCCACAGGTGCACTACCTTCCCTGATTTATTCTTTTTGCCAAACTGGGATGAACAATTGTTGCAGTGCACGAAAGCTTCAACAAATCTGCAAGACAATGTTGCAACTTCCATGTCCGGGTGTATCTTACACTTCGAGCTCCTGCCATCCCTATATTCCATGTACAGAGCCAAGACAGCCCTCCTCATCTCTATCCTAACTTGGCGACTCCGTCGAAGCCACCTTTAATTGGGAAAATAAAACCGGTATTTGAAATAAATATTAGTAATACACTGTTGAGTTACGTCCGAATTCGACCATCAAGGAGTGGAAGATGATTAGAATATCAGATAATTTGCCTGCTTTGCCTCATGCTCTGTTCTCGATGACATCTTGGATTTTAGGACTGGAATGCGGAAGCGCTATTTGCCTAACAGCATCAGGGTATATCAGGGCGCCTGTGCTATTTCTACACCAGTGAGAAGCCCATCGAACACAAAGGTTTCTAAACTCTAAACATCATAATTTACAAATTGCTGATGGTACGACCCTCGAAAGTATCATCCAGAAAGCTTGTTTCGTTCTCTCAAATATTTCTGGCTGTAGAATCCTCATCATCAAGGCGTACAGAACCAACGCTAGCAGCAGGAGATCGCTTATTGCTCAGACCCATACAGCTCCCCGCCCCAAGAGTATGAGGGACCAGTGCAGTCACATAATTTGCCCTTACTGCGCAGCCTCCGATCACCCACACATCCTTCTTCTACTTCGTTCAGGAAACTGCACAAGCAGGTGGAGTCGAGATTCCTTCTTTGTCCTTCCAGTAACAAAGCCTGATTCTCTCACTCTGTCTTCCTCCACACCTCGACCGCTCTACGTATATAGAAGTCCATAATGGACTCCGTGCGGTAGGCAACTTTCTGGAAATGTTTCTCTGTGTGCAAGTTCGATTCCCTATCCAGCTGACTCTATCCACTATGCATAAACGGAACGTGATAGACTTCCCGTTGGGACTAGGATGGTCAGAACGCCCAAAAGACCTGTGGACGTGAGCACTGGAGAGTACAGCGTGTCCAGAAATGCGTACTTACCGACTCACCCAAAACTCATATCGTTTTCAGTTACCACCCTCATTTCGCCTAGTCATCCGGCTCACTGCTGAGCTGGGGAAGCCATCTGCCTGCAACTTCATTTCACTTCACCCGGTAAATCTCTCGACCTTACCAAATTCCCACAGGAATACACTTACTTAGCGATTACCTTCAGTAAAATAGAAGTCTGCATTCTGCTGCCTCACCGATCACCCCTCCCTTATTTTGTCTGTTATACGTCGCCCATCCTGAGACCCGAGCCTTGAATGATTATATTTCCGATGCGCTACGGAATTCCTATATTCAAAAATCCCAGTCCTCAGCCCCGATGAAGAGACCTTATGTGTAAGTAAAGAGAATAAATTGTGGTGTTCATCCATGCATTCACTACTGTAGACTTTAGAAAATCAATATTAAGAATGCGAACTCTGCACTTGATGGATCGTGCATTAAAAACACTCCCAGTGACTGATCTTCACCAAACTGCTTCTATAGATCGCTAGGGAGATGAGTGGAAGACGGCGTTCATCACAGCAACTAACTCCAAGGAACGCTCTGCGATTCATATCCGATTTCACTGTTATTGAGTCAAAATAATCTAAGGAAACAGACGGGAGCAAATAAAGCGTCTCTTTTTAGTGTTTTCTTTTCACGGAGCGGCGTAATGACTTTGCCGCTCATGCACTTAATTTTATGAAACATGTCATCAGTTATGTAACCATACAAAGGATGCTTAATCAAACAATATGTTTAAACTATTAACATCCACAGCACAGTAAAGTTTGAGTTGCCCCATTCAAACCTGAAGGTTTAATCTCTCTGGATAATGTTCTATACCTGTGGGATATCTTCTTTCTTGTCAAGGGTAGTGGGAGTATAATTGTACCAAACAGGTAAAAATTGTTGCAATCAACCAATATCAGGCTCGGTACCTCCTCTTTGGGGGTGATAGGCATTGAGTCTGGGAAAGAAGAAGGCTTTTCTGACTTCACTGGAGTCCTTTCTTCTCTATCTATTGATTCTGATCTCCCCAACGGTTCAATGTGTCGTCTCCAGGTGATATGGCACATAATCTCTACCGTCCAGGGCAGTGATCCACTTCTGCCCTTAATATTTTCAAACACCCGCTTTTGATCACCAACATAGCTCCTCACCAGGACGATTTGCCTAGAACTGAAACATTGCGTTCCTTGTTTGAGGAGTTTTCAGCTTGTCTCAGCTGTTTGCCTCTGTAGTCGGACCGCTACCCACAGTGAAACATGCTTATCTGGATCTAGAGTAGACATGAATGATTGACGGTCATTAATGAAGGTAATCTGGTTCCCGACCCAGTGCTGGTTAGAACTCCAATCTTCAAACTCGGGATGGTAAACGAACGGAAATGCTATGTATAACTACTATGTGAAATATTCAGGTGATACCACTTTATTCTTGATCTGCTAGAAATTTCCAAAATATTCCAAACACTGTTGTGGCATTATCCAGTACCTTTCTTACTTCACTGTCAGTTGACATTGCAGGTATTTGGCAAGCAAACGCTGGATGCATCTCCAATCAAGTTGTAATCCTTTCAGCCAACAGCGACCCACATTGCTGGTCTTGTTGACTGTTGCATTTTCCATTACTAATGTCATTCCTACAGTAGTCATCTGTTTTCCACAATAGGTTGAATATCTGCCAGCTTCTTTTTCACTCTTATTTGAAAGACTGAATGTCGCAGCCGAGCGAGAGTCTCACTGAATTTTAATTAATCTACCGTTCTATTCTGTTTATCCTTTATCTCAAATCTCAAAGGTACACGTCCGTTGACACTTTCCTTTATTAGACTTTTTCATCAAAGTCAGGCTGATTGGTGCTCTTTTGGAAATTGAAACTTGACTATTTATGTCCTGCTCTTTCTTGTGCAGTACGTTTATTCCTGTTTGCCCGACATGCTTTACCTCGTTGCATACCTCTGCAACTTTCACCTTTAAAACTGCATTGCTCTGATGTGTCTGAGCCCCTACAAAAACGGAAACACAATTTTTTCATCAGGCACGTAGCTGCTAAGACGTTGTAAAGTTTTCACGCTCAATTTCATTCCGGACCGCAACTGAATTGCTTCTCTGTTGCGGTTTTCATTGATACATTCATGTTAACTGTTCTCTTAAATATAAGCTGATTTTCAGTTACCCGCAAGTGTTCTTAAACGTTCTCTCGTAAAATTCCACAAACTAAACTAAACGATCAATCAGTATTCACAAAGACCATCAACTGTCAGTGGTCTGTTAATTTCCTCCTTTGAAGTACTTCAGATTTGATTCCGCTTATGATAGCAAAAACAAATGCTCAATCCTTCTTTATATATCGTCCAGTTTACGGCTACTTCGTATTATTATTACCCGTACTCTCTGTTTACGAGCAAGGGAATGACGTCTGTTCCTGATTATTTTAAACGTCACAGTCTGTCTCTCTCTCTCCCCCTTTACTGGACACTAGACACTATAATAATACAGCACAGAACAGGCCATTCGAACCTTGACGTTGTGCCGACCCATATATTCTTGAAATAAAGTACTAAACCCACACTACCACGTAACCCTCCATTTTTCTTTCATCTATCTGCCTGTTCAAGAGGCTCTTAAATACTCCTAATGTTTTAGCCTCCACCAGCATCCCTGGGAAGTCATTCCAGGCACCTACAACCTTTTGTGTAAAACAATTACACCTGATCTCTCCGCTGAATTTCCCTCCTTTAACTTTGTACATATGTCCACTGATATTTGCTATTCGTGTCCTGGGAAACAGGCACTGGCTATCCACCCTATCTATCCCTCTCATAATCTTGTAGAGCTCTATTAAGTTCCCTCTCATCTTTCTACGCTCCAAAGAGAAAAGTCCCAGCTCTGCTAACCTTGCCCCATAAGACTTGTTTTCCACTCCAGGCAACATCCTTCCCCTATATCTCACCTCTCCTCTCCTCTCCCAGACATTTCTTTCCTTCCTTTACTCTCTCTTTTACATCACCGTCTTTCCTCCCCATCCTCTCCCTCAGTACTTTCTACCTTTTCATACCTTTCTTTCCCATATCTAAATACTACCCTATGCCTTCTCCCATTCTCTTCAGATGCCAAGACCTGGACATCGATCAAGAGGACGGTAGGGCTCTGAAGAAGGGATGCTTATTTGGGATCTCTCGCTTACCCAGACAAAGTTTCTTCCTTCTCTCACCCCGAGATCCTGCGTCTCACTGCATTGATAACTGTCAATCCCTACAGGAGACTGGGCAGGGCCATGGAACGCAGTAGAGACTTCATTTTGCTCCACATCCACCAGCTAGGTCTTGTGTGGTTTGGGTTGAAATCAAAATGTGTGATCTGGTACGGTGGAGGGATGGAGAGAGTTGGAATGAGAATTGGGGGACAGAGATATATGGGGGAGGGGAAAGGAGAAAGATGTGTCACAATGGCGGGGGCATTGGGAGCTAGGGTGGACCCAAATGCAAGACACATTTTGTGAGGTTAATTACCATTTAGTTTATTGTTCGGTATAATGAGAGCAAAGCAGAAGCAGGAATAGCGAACAGGATAAGGACAAAGGACTACGACTAGGCTGGGACCAAAGGTCTAAGCTTGGACTTGGAATCGGCTCCCAGAACTAGAGGAGACATGAAGAGATTAGGGTATGTGTCCGAGCCAGAGACGGGGCAAGGAACCAGTACCTGGGTCTTGTCTCGGGCAGACACCCCAGAACCAGGCATCGACATGACATGGGCTAGGGAGAGGAGGAGCATGGAAAACAGAGCCTCGGTCTCGGGAGAGCAGGTGCACGGAACCATGGACAACTACACAGAACACAGAGTCGGGACCCTTCCTTGGGTACAGGACACAGGGCCGGGACTCAAACACAGAACAGAAGGCCGGGACCCCTCCTTGGGTACAGGACATAGGGCCGGGACTCACACACAGAACAGAGAGCCGGGACCCCTCCTTGGGTACAGGACGTAGGGCAGGGACTCAGGACCCTCCGCGGGGCAACGGCAAGACGGCCTGACTTACATCCATGGAGGCGAGGACCAGACAAGACAAGACATGACCCCCCGCGGAGCAAAGGCAAGACGGCCAGACGTACCCCCAAGGAGGCGAGGACAAGACAAGACAAGACCAACGGGAATGAACACCAAACAGTAACTATCTAGCTCTGGCGATGGAACTAGACCGAAGTTCAGGTGGGGCTGCAGACGAGGGCTAGAGGCGAGAGGGCAGAGAAGGGATTCAGACAAGGGGGTAGGACACGAATCATAGACCGCCAAGGCTAGGACTTGACTCAGAACCGGGAAGCCGGAAGGGACAGGACTTGACTTGGTGCTTGAATGCCGTCAAGCCCAGGACTTGACTTGGTGCTTGAATGCCGCCAGGGTAAGGACTTGACTTGGTGCTTGAATGCCGCCAGGAACAGGACTTGACTTGGTGCTTGAATGCCGCCGGAGCCAGGACTTGACTTGGAGCCTTCGGGTAGTGGCGAGCTCTCGACTCGGCCCGGGAACAGTAGACAGCGGTTCTTGATTCCCTCCGGCGGGTTAAATGACGGACCCACCTCGGTGAGGAAACTTTGCAGGCTCGCTTTGGCGAGGTAACTGGACAGGGTTGCTCTGGTGAGGAAGTGCGAAATAGCGGCACACGCTTCGGCAGAGACTAGGCTTGCTCCTGCCAGATGACATCGGCACACCGTACCTTTGATGACTTTGCAGACGCTCCCGCCCCGAATGGCTGAAAGCCGGAGACTATAAACTACCGGTTCCGCCGAGCGTTGATTGCCTGTAATCACCAAAGCGGAGGGACACGGGAAAACAGGGAATCAACGGTCCGGATTGTAACATAAACAAGCTAAAGTTAAAGGGACCCCGATCCGGTCCATGACGAGACGAGCAGAAGGAGACAGACATGTGTGGTTGGGAGTGAAAGGGGAGTGAAACTGTGAGAGTGAGGGATAGAGATGGGAGAAACAAGGAAGCGGGAAGATGGACTAAGAAAAGGGAGATGGAGGGTAGAAGTGCGGAGAGAAAAAGGGAAGGAAAAGTAAGGACAGAAAGAGATGGAAGAATGGAGGGAAGCAGAAAGGATGATAGGGAAAAGAAAGATGTGGAGGATGGAAGTGACGGAGAGGGAAAGAGTGGAATAGAAAGGGGGATGGATAGAGAGATGGGAGAAAGAAGAGATGGCGAGGGGGAGACATGTTGTGTTGGACAGCGATGAGGAAATTAAGGAAAATATAAAAAAAACGGAAAGGGAGAGAAATGGGGGAGAAAGAGAAATGGATGATTCTGCGAAAGGGGCCGAGACAGATACGGGAAGAAATAGAATAAAATATAAAGAGAATGTGAGGTTGAAAGGAAAAAAAATGCACAGAAAGAGGGTCAGTGTTCACTCTCTTTCTCCGGGGCTTTGCACCCCCAACCAAACACTGGGGCGAAAGATCGACGTCGTTGGTGGCCCGATTCACCCTCGCCGAGGTCGTGACATTTCACCCGTGAGCATGTGTTCACGCCCTTTGTTTTGCTGCCCCCACAGGTGCTCGGTGATGCTACAGGTGGGAGACCTGCCCCCTTTTGAGGATGTTGTGGTAAGATTATTCGTCTGACTCCCCTTCTTGCCACGCTCCTCCTGTAGGTCACCGGGAGGAGTGTGCTTTTGAGTCAGGCCAGTCGTTCCCTGGTCTTCCGGACAACAGGATTTACAGTTGCATGCAAAAATTTGGGCACCCCGGTCAAAATTTCTGTTACTGTGAATAGTTAAGCGAGTAAAATATGACCTGATTTCCAAAAGGCTTGCAATTGAAGATGGCGCGTTAATTTTAATATTTTAGGCAAGATTACTTATTTTATTTCCATCTTTTACATTTTCAAAATAACAGAAAAAGGAAAAGGGTTCGAAGCAAAAGTCTGGGCACCCTGCATGGTCAGTATTATGTAACATCCCCTTTAGCAAGTATCACAGCTTGTGAACGCTTTCTGTAGCAGCTGAGAGTCTTTCAATTCTTGTTTGGAGTATTTTCGCCCATTCTTCCTTGCAAATGGCTTTTAGTTTTGTGAGATTCTTGGGCCGTCTTGTATGCACTGCTCTTTTGAGGTCTATCCACAGATTTCCTATGATGTTTAGTTCCGGGAACTTTGAGGGCGTTGGCAAAACCTTCAGCTTGCGCCTCTTTGGGTAGTCCATTGTGCATTTTGAGGTGTGTTTAGGATCATTAACCTATTGTGGAAGCTATCCTCTTTTCATCTTCAGTTTTTTTACAGACAGTGCGATGTTTGTTTCCAGAATTTGCTGGTATTTAATTGAATCCTTTCTTCCCTTTAACAGTGAAATGGTCCTCGTGCCATTGGCTGCAACACAAGCCCAAAGCATGATATATCCACCCCTGTGCTCAACAGTTGAAGAGGTGTTCTTTTCATGAAATCCCGCACCCTTTTTTTCTCCAAACATACCTTTGCTCATTGCGGCCAAAATGTTCTATTTTAACCTAATCAGTCCACAGGACTTGTTTCCAAAATGCATCAGGCTTGTTTAGATGCTCCCTTGCTAACTCCTGGCGCTGAATTCTGTGGTGATAAAGCAGGAAAAGTTTTGTTCTGATGACCCTTCCATGAGGGTCATATTTCTGCAGGTGTTGCTGCACAGTAGAACAGTGCACCACCACTCCAGAGTTTGCTAAATATTCCTGAAGGTCTTTTGCAGTCAAATGGGGGTTTTGATTTGCCTTTCTAGCAATCCTACAAGCAGTTCTCTCGGAAACTTTTCCTGCTCTTCCAGACCTCAACTTGACCTCCACCGTTCCTGTTAGCTGCAATTTGTTAATTACATTATGAACTGAGGAAACGGCTACCTGAAAACGTTTTGCTATCTTCTTAGAGACCTCTCCAGCTTTGTGGGCATCATTTATTTTAATTTTCAGGGTGCTAGGCAGCTGCTTAGAGGAGCGCACGGCTGCTGATTGTTGGGCCAAGGTTTGAGGAGTCAGCGTATTTATAAAGCTTCGAAATTTATATCACCTGTCGTTTCCTAACGATGATTGTGAACAAGCCTTAGCCCTAACAAGCTAATTAAGGGCTGTGACCTTGGTAAAAGTTATCTGAGAGCTCAAATCTCTTGGGCTGCCCAAAACGTTGCATGGAGCTCCTTTCCTTTCTTTTACTCTCAAATTGTACAAGACAAAAATAATACAATAATCTTGCTTAAAATGTTGAAAAAAATGTTTCATCTTTAACTTTATGACTTTTGGAGATCAGTTCGTCTTCTACTCACTTAACTATTCACAGTAACAGAAACTTTGACCAGGGGTGCCCAAACCTCGAATTGTCACTGTACCTCAGGGGTAAGGGTGACATTGAGCGACATGCTTTGCAATGTTCAGACAGGACAGACAGGTTGGGATATCTACTGTAGCTACATGGTGTAACTGAGGAATAGGAAATGGCTGATTACATTACTGGAGTTAGTCGACCAGATATAGAGTAGCGAATTTGTTGAGAGAGACCAGATATCTGCAAGAAAAATGATGCAACATAGGTCATTTTCAGTTTCTGCAGACAGTCCATGCCATACAGCCCTTCCACATAATCAAAAATTCTAATTTCGCGACGTATTAAAGTTGATTCTGATGTTGATTCTCATGTTAGCTCATCCGATTCTACCGCAACGGCAGCTTTCCTGCATGTACACAAACTCAGACATTGCAATAAAACCGATTCTTTGCTTTTGGTGTTTTGGTAATAATATGGAAAGCGATTGCAGGAATAGAGTTGGAATTATACTAGAGCACTGGAGTACAAGGGGTCAGGGATACATCGCATCAATTAATTTGGTCTTGATGATCATATTCATATTTCCACGATAGTTCTGTACACCCAAGGAAGCTAGAACGTATGCACCTTTGGAATGGAAATAAAAATGTAATTTCGGAGTTGTATTGTTTAGTTTGTGTTCAGCTGGTGTTTGTGTCAGTAGCGGTCGTAATAATGAAAAAGATTACTATACATAGCACCGAGCTGAACACTTATTTGGAATAGAAATACGCAGGGAGATGATCTCCTATTCCCAAATCGTTTTTTTTTCCTACAGTATAAATATGGACATCCACATGTGCCCAATTCATACAGTCGTCCAATTTGTATGCCTGCGCACAGAGGTCACCTCGACATGAAATGATTAGTACTACGCACCTGCCATACCAAGACTATTATTACCCAATTTTAGCGGCTTTTGCGGTCCCAGGCAAGTCAAGGAACCATAGAACCATAGAAACTACAGCACAGAAACAGGCCCTTTGGCCCTTCTTGGCTGTGCCGAACCATTTTCTGCCTAGTCCCATTGACCTGCACACGGACCATATCCCTCCTTACACCTCCCATCCATGTATCTGTCCAATTTATTCTTAAATGTTAAAAAAGAACCCGCATTTACCACCTCGTCTGGCAGCTCATTCCATGCTCCCACCACTCTCTGTGTGAAGAAGCCCCCCCTAATGTTCCCTTTAAACTCCCCCCCCCTCACCCGTAGCCCATGGCCCCTGTTTTTTTTCTCCCCTTGCCTCAGTGGAAAAAGCATGCTTGCATTCACTCTATCTATACCCATCATAATTTTATATACCTCTATCAAATCTTCCCTCTTTCTTCTACGCTCCAGGGAATAAAGTCCTAACCTATTCAACCTTTCTCTGTAACTGAGTTTCTCAAGTCCCGGCAACATCCTTGTAAACCTTCTCTGCACTCTTTCAACCTTATTTATATCCTTCCTGTAATTTGGTGACCAAAACTGAACACAATACTCCAGATTTGGCCTCACCAATGCCTTATACAACCTCATCATAACATTCCAGCTCTTATACTCAATACTTCGATTAATAAAGGCCAATGTACCAAAATCTCTCTTTACGAACCTATCTACCTGTGACGACACTTTTAGGGAATTTTGTATCTGTATTCCCAGATGCCTCTGTTCCACTGCACTCCTCAGTGCCTTACCATTAACCCTGTATGTTCTACGTTGGTTTGTCCTTCCAACGTGCAATACCTCACACTTGTTAGTATTAAACTCCATCTGCCATTTTTTCAGCCCATTTTTCCAGCTGGTCCAAGTCTCTCTTCAGGCTCTGAAAACCTTCCTCACTGTCTACTACACCTCCAATCTTTGTATCATCAGCAAACTTGCTGATCCAATTTACCACATTATCATCCAGATCATTGATATAGATGACAATTAACAATGGACCCAGCACTAATCCCTGTGGCACACCACTAGTCACAGGCCTCCACTCAGAGAAGCAATTCTCTACCATCACTCTCTGGCTTCTTCCATCGAGCCAATGTCTAAACCAATTTACCACCCCTCCATGTATACCTAACGACTGAATTTTCCTAACTAACCTCCCATGCGGGACCTTGTCAAAGGCCTTACTGAAGTCCATGTAGACAATATCCACTGCCTTCCCTTCATCCACTTTCCTGGTAACCTCCTCGAAAAACTCCAACAGATTGGTCAAACATGACCTACCACGCACAAAGCCATGTTGACTCTACCTAATAAACCCCTGTCTTTCCAAATGCTTGTAGATTCTGTCTTTTAGTACTCCCTCCAATAACTTACTTACTACTGACGTTAAACTCACCGGCCTATAATTTCCCGGATTACTTTTCGATCCTTTTTTAAACAACGGAACAACATGAGCCACTCTCCAATCCTCCGGCACTTCAGCCGTAGATAGCGACATTTTCAATATTTCTGCCAGGGCCCCCGCAATTTCAACACTGGTCTCCTTCAAGGTCCGAGGGAACACCCTGTCAGGTCCCGGGGATTTATCCACTTTAATTTTCCTCAAGACAGCAAGTACCTCCTCCTTTTCAATCTGTACAGTTTCAATGGTCTCACTACTTAATTCCCTCAATTCCATAGATTTCATGCCGGCTCCCTTAGTAAATACAGACACAAAAAACCTATTTAAGATCTCCCCCATTTCCTTTGGTTCCGCACAAAGCCGACCACTCTGATCTTCAAGAGGACCAATTGTATCCCTTACAATCCTTTTGCTCTTAATATACTTGTAAAAGATGACAGGTAAGTTTGATCACACTGAAATCTCTGTGATGCTCTGGTTTCTCTCTGGAGTTTGTATATGGAGAAAAAAGAAATTTGGAAACTCTGTTTAGGATATTTGGAGCAGAAGTCAGTACTCATCTGTTGGAGCTCTGTGTTGTTATTTGGAAATGGAAGACATTTACTCCTGAATGTTTTCGGATGGAAGGAAAGAAATGACACCGCACTGAAGTAAACAGCGAGTAACAATCACTCACAGTGAGGACGTTTGTCTGTTTAGATGAATCTGGTGAATATTCACATGGATCTGTACAAAATATTTTAAAACGTCCAGTCTCTTGCTGTGAATGGATAAAATACACAGTTTCTTTCCACGTACAAGAACTAGAAAGGGGACAGTTGTGAAAGGAGAATGGAAGAGTGGTCGCTTTTTCATCGGGTGGACTTACAGACCATGAAGCTCTGGGTAGTGAAATGCAAGGCAGTGTATTTTCGTGGAAGATGGAAAAGCGGAACTACAGTTTGAATGTTTTTGCAAATGGGCGGAGGAGCACAACGTCGTGTCACTGAAAGTGGTGGGACAGGCCGAGAATGAACTCACACCCACATTTCCGTTTTATCAGAACGTATTCCTTAATCAAGGGAAGAATGTCATGTTAAAACTTGCAAACGGGTCAATAAAACCTGCTTTGTAGCATCGTGTTAAATTCCTGCGGCCTGAATATTACAATAAAACGGATCTGCGGGAGATTTAGATGAATTGTTCCTGGGGTAATATGTGATGATCTAAATATGTTGTGACGGATAACAGACGACCAAATTGAGATCTGGTGTGTAGTATGTGGATCATGGACCGATTAGATAGACGTTTCGTTTTATGTCGTTCATTTGATGAATCACCGACGAGAGTTCAAAAATGTAAATGAAGAAAACTACATCTATGAGAAATAAAATTATTTCTTGGCATGGTGGTCGCTGGAATCTGGAATGAACCGCCTGAAGAAATAGACGAGCCACATTTGATCGGTCGATAAAGAGGCAGTTGCGTAATAGGTGGTAGATAAAAAAAAAACGGTGAAGCGTGAGGAGGTGCCCGGTCTTGATTTAGAAGATTTCGCTCGGAGAAAGTCTTTGCGGACATAACGGGAAGAAATCCGCTTTGTGTCTGTAGCATTACAGCCTGGTATTAACCATTCTCCGACACAGATCTGTCATGGACCGGATCGGAGTCCCTTTAAATTTACCTTGTTTAAGTTACGATCCGGACCGTTGATTCCCTGTTTTCCCGTGTCCCTCGACTTTGGTGATTAGAAGCAATGAACACTAGACTGAACTGGTAGTTTATAATCTCCGGCTTTCAGCCGTTCGGCGCGTGAGCGTCTGCAAAATCATCTAAGGTACGGTAAGCCGATGTCATCAGGCCGGAGCAAGCCTAGACTCTGCCGAAACGAGTGCCGATATTTCACCTCTCCTCACCATAGCAACCCTGTCCAGTTACCTCTCCAAAGTGAACCTGCATGGTTTCCTCACCGAGGAGGATTCGTCAGTTAACCCGCCGGAGGGAATCAAGAGCCGTTGTCTACTGTTCCCGAGCCGAGTCGAGAGCTCGCCACTACCCGGAAGCTCCAAGTCAGGTCCTGGCGCCAGCGGCATTCAAGCACCAAGTCAAGTCCTGGCTCCGGCGGCATTCAAGCATCAAGACAAGTCATGGCTCCGGCGGCATTCAAGCACCAAGTCAAGTCCTGCTCCTAGCGGTCTGTGATTCCCGTCCTACCCCTTTGTCTGAATCCCTTCTCTGCCCCTGTCGCCTTTTGCTCTCGTCTGCAGCCCCCGCCTGCACTTCCGTCTAGTTCCATCGCCGGAGCTAGGTAGGTAATGTCTGGTGTTCATTTCGTGTTGGTCTTGTGTTGTCTTGTCCTCGCCTCCGTGGGGTAAGTCAGGCCGGCTTGCCGGTACACCGCGGAGTGTCATGAGTCCCGGCCCTACGTCCTGTACCCAAAGAGGGGTCCCGGTTCGCTGTTCTGTGTGCGAGTCCCGGCCCCATGTCCTCTACCCAAGGAGGGCTCCTGGCTCTCTGCTCTGAGCGTGATACCCGGCCCTATGTCCTGTACCCATGGAGTGGTCCCGACTCTGTTTTTCTGTGTTTGTGTCCATGGTTCCATGTACCTGCTCTCCCGAGACCGAGGCTCCGTTTTCCATGTTCCTCCGCTCCCTAGTCCATGTCATGCCCATGCCTGGTTCTGGGGTCCGAGCCCGAGGCAAGATCCAGGTACTGAGTCCTTGCCCGGTCTCGGGCTTGGAGTCCACACTCTAGCCTCATCATGTCTCCTCTCGTTCTGGGAGCCAATTCCGAGTGCTAGCCCAGTCCCTTGGTACCAACCTAGTCGTCGTGCTCAGTCCTTGTCCAGTTCGCTATTCCTGCTCCTGCTTAGCTTCCTGGTATCGAACAATGAACTAAATCTAAGTCACCTCACAAGATTGTCTTGCATTTGGGTCCACCCTTGTTCCCAATACCCCCGCCATTGTGACAATATCTGCGGATGAGCTGTCCTTTAATGACCGTGGATTGTGTACTTTCGTATCGCAATAACTATTACTTTGCTTAATTTTGTCAGAAATGAGAGACAATTCAGCCAATGCGGGGTTACTAACCAGCAATCAAGAGTATTCTCTGTGCATTTTGATACATAGAAACATAGAAAAACATAGAAAACCTACAGCACAATACAGGCCCTTCAGCCCACAAAGTTGTGCCAAACATGTCCCTACCTTAGAAATGGTTAGGGTTATCCACAGCCCTCTACTTTTCTAAGCTCCATGTACCTATGCAAAAGTCTTTTAGAAGTCCCTATCGTATTCGCCACCACCACCGTTGCCGGCAGACTATTCCACGCACTCACCGCTCTCTGCGTAAAAAAACTTACCCCTGACATTTCCTCTGTACCTGCTCCAAAGCACCTTAAACCTGTGCCTTCTTGTGGCAGCCATTTCAGCCCTGGGAAAATGCCTCTGACTATCCACACGATCAATGCCTCTCATCATCTGATGCACCTCTAAGTACATGCTTACTTTTCAAACTGTGAATATTTGACGATTGTAAACTTTAAGAATGTTTAAGATAATTAGAGAGAAAAATCGAGCTTTGCCAGTGTAAATGGCAGCATATGGGGTTTATAGAACAGACGGAGACAATGTCAGATTGGTTCGGTATGGTGCGGCATCTGCACTCGATCGCTAATCTCTTTCCTTTCTTTCGAGATTCTGGCAGATCTACTAATGTCTGACAATTGGAGAAAATCATTCCCAGTGGTTTACATGGAAAATTATAGGATAATTCATTTGCTGATAGATAATTGGGCAGTCTTCCGTATCTATTTTTCTCGTATACAGACCATTCCCAGGAAGAGGTAATCTAATTGTTTCTATTATATTCGGAATCTTGGATATTTGGACTTTCCTCTCTGAAGTCATTCGTGATCTCTCAAGAATTTCCCCATCCATCACTGGATTGGGATATTTCCATATCACAAAAAACTCAAGAGATTCCGCAGATGCTGATGTAAAACAGCAACATTAGTTTTTTTGTCTTCCTGGTGTTGTTGAGCTTCCTTTTCTATAGGACTCCCGACACGTTTCTTCTGTTCTCTACTCTAGCCTCATACCTCTACCTAACTGCCTATCACCTCCCATTGGGTCCTCACCTCTTTCCCTTTCTCCTAGTCCACTCTCTCCTGTCAGATTTCTTTCTGTCCAGCGCTTGCATCTCCTACCGACCTGGCTTCACCTGTCACATTCAGGCTATCTTCCTTCTCCCTACACAACATTTTCATTCTGGCGTCTTCCCCCATCCTTCCCAGTCCTGAAGAAAGGTCACAGTTGTTTATTCATTTCCATAGGCGTTGTTTGACCCCCCTGAGTTCCTCCAGCATGTTGCGTGTTTTGCTGTCTATTTTCTAGGAAGCTGAACAATGCTGGGAAGCGTTTCTTTCTAGATAGCAATGCATTCCTTCTGCAGTTCCCATGGGGAATTCCTTTAAGTACTAGGTTTCATCCTTCGTACATCGGAACTTTTTTTTGCACTTTCAAAGCTGGATTAAATTTAATTATTCGACATTATGGAAGTCATTATTCGTCCTGCTTGCAGCCATAAATCACTTATTAATTGTCATTTCTGCAGCTCAAAATGTAAAAACTTTGTAATTCATTTCGAAGATCTCACCATAGCCGTTCCTGTTTTTTGACAGCCTACGTGATGCGAAACCCATGATATTGCCATTGCTTGTTTCCTTCATAATCCATTACTGTGACCAGAAAGCCAATTTATTTGATAACCTTAACTACAAGAAATTTGTCTGTTTGACAATGGATTTTCATTTGCCATTAAAGGCTCCATCGGTGTAAACTAAGTTATTCAGCAGCAAATGCAATTAACAGGAGGTAAGAGGAACAAACATTATTCGCCTTGTATGACGGGAACTTTGTTCCCTTGTAGCAAGATTGAAGTGCAAGGATGCAATATTGCAATGGAGGATAAGATAAACAATCGGCGCAGAAAACGAAGAGCGCAGTCGTACTTTATGGTTTCATGGACCGGTCAGAAATCTGATGGAAGAGGGAAGGAATCTGTTTCCGAATCGCAGAGCGTGGACGTGCAGATTTGAACGCTAATTCCTTTAGGTGGTAACGAGCAGAGTGCATGTCCGGATATTGAGAGTTATTTGGAGTTGGATGCCGATTATTTGAAGATGCCCATAATGATGAGCAGAGACAGAGGTGGCGGATGTGAGTGAGGTGTCTACAGTCAACCGCCACCCGCTCTCCTGACCACATAAGATACTGTAGGGAGGTGAACGGGTGTTGTAGCAGAGAACAAGGTTAAAAGAAACGGCATCACCAGACGGTCCGTGAAACCTAGGTGTTCTAACTTAGTACTAGCAGAAAGCTACGTTTATGGACGTATGTGTGTATGTGTGATGGTGAGAAGTGAAGGGAGGCAAACGGCGATAATGGCTCAAGTAAAGAGCGAAGTCCCTGAAGTGGATGAACCGTTTCCCGACTTTTAATAAGAACTGGGCCAGATAATGGAAAACCAATAAAGGCGAGGCCAACAAGGCGCTAGGAAAGCGCTCAGCTAGTATTGCTGATGATACAAAGTTAGCTGGAGGGCAGATAGTGTTGAGGAAGCAGGAAGACTACAGGAGAGCTGAGGCAGATTTGGAGAATGAGCATAGAGGTGGTAAATGGAACATAGAGTCAGGAAGTGTATGGTATGCACTTTCTAAATGGGAAGAAAATTCAAATATCGGAGATGGAAATGGACATGGGAGTCTTCGCGCACGATGCCGTAAAGCTCAACTTGCAGGTTGATTCAGTGGTGAGAAGGCAAATGCAATGTTCGCGTTCATTTCGAGGGGACCAGCATATAAAAGCAAGGAATGCCTTATAAAGCATTGGTCACACACATTTGGAGTATCGTGTGCATTTCTGGGCCCCTTATCTAAGAAACGATATGCTGATATTAGAGAGGATTCAGAGGAAGTTCACGAGAATGATTCAGGAATTGAAAGGCTTTTCGTATGAGAAACGATTGATGGCTCTAAGTCTTTACTCGCTGGAAGTTAAAGGAATGAATGGGTATCTCATTGAAACCTATAGAATGCTGAATGGCTAAGTAAGACTGAATGTGGAGAGGATACTGCCTATGGTGGGAGAGTCTAGAACGACAGAGCACCGCCTCAAGGTAGGGGCACGTCTGTTGAGCAACACACATAAAAGTTGTTGGTGAACGCAGCAGGCCAGGGTGCATCTCTAGGAAAAGGTGCAGTCGACGTTTCGGGACGAGACCTTTCGTCAGGTCTAACTGAAAGAAGAGCTAGTAAGAGATCTGAAAGTGGGAGGGGGAGGGAAAGATCCGAAATGATAGGAGAAGACAGGAGGGCGAGGGATGTAGCCAAGAGCTAGACAGTTGATTTGCAAAACGGATACGAGAAGACCATGGGACAGGAGGCCTAGGGAGAAAGAAAAGGGGGAGGGGGGAAAAGCCCAGAGAATGGGCAAGGGTTATAGTGAACGGGACAGAGGGAGAAAAAGGAGAGAGAGAGAAAAATAATGTGTGTATATAATAAACAACGGATGAGGTACCAGGGGGGAGGTGGGATATTACCGGAAGTTTGAGAAGTCAATGTTCATGGCATCAGGTGAGAGACTAACCAGACTGAATATAAGGTGTTGTTCCTCCAACCTGTGTGTGGCTTCATCTTTACCGTAGAGGATGCCGTAGATAGACATATCAGAATGGGAATGGGATGTGCAATTAAGATGTTTGGCCAGTGGGAGATCCTGCTTTCTCTGGCGGACAGAGCGTAGGTGTTCAGCGAAACGATCTCCCAGTCTGCCTCGGCTCTTGCCAATATATAGAAGGCCACATCGGGAGCACAGGACGCAGTATATCACCCAAGCCGACTCACAGGTGAAGTGTCGCCTCATCTGGAAGTACGGTCTGGGGCCCTGAATGGTAGTGAGAGAGGCAGTGTAAGGGCATGGGTAGCGCTTGTTCCGCTTACAAGGATAAGTGCCAGGAGGGAGGTCGGTGAGGAAGGATGGGGGGACGAATGGACAAGGGAGTCGCGTAGGGAGCGATCCCTGCGGAAAGCAGAGAGTGGGATGGCTGGGGCGGGGGGGGGGGGGGCGGGGTGAGGGAAAGATGTGTTTAGTGGTGGGATCGCGTTGGAAGTGGCGGAAGTTACGGAGAATTATATGTTAGACCCAGAGCCTGGCGGGGTGGTAGATGAGGACGAGGGGAAACCTGTTCCTAGTGGGGAGACGGAGGATGGAGTGAGAGCAGATGTGCGTGAAATGGGGGAGATGCTTTTGAGAGCAGAGTTGATGGTGGAGGAAGGGAAGCCCCTTTCTTTAAAAAAGGAGGACATCTCCTTCGTCCTGAATGAAAAACCTCACCATGAGCGCAGATGCGGCGGAGTCGGAGAAATTGCGAGAAGGGCATGGCATTTTTTGCAAGAGACAGGGTGAGAAGAGGAATAGTCCAGATACCTGTGAGAGTCAGTAGGCTTATAGTGGACACCAGTAGATAAGCTGTCTCCAGAGATGGAGACACAAAGATCTAGAAAGGGGAGGGAGGTGTCGGAAATGGACCAGGTAAACTTGAGGGCAGGGTGAAAGTTGGAGGCAAAGTTAATGAAGTCAACGAGCTTAGCATGCGTGCAGGAAGCAGCGCCAATGCAGTCGTCGATGTAGCGAAGGAAAAGTGGGGGACAGATACCAGAATAGGTTTGGAATATAGACTGTTCCACAAAGCCAACAAAAAGGCAGGCACAGCTAGGACCCATACGGAAGCCCATGGCTACACCTTTAGTTTGGAGGAAGTGGGAGGAGCCAAAGGAGAAATTATTAAGAGTAAGGACTAATTCCGCTAGACGGAGCAGAGTGGTGTTAGAGGGGAACTGGTTAGGTCTGGAATAGAAAAAGAAGCGGAGAGCTTTGAGACCTTCCTGATAGAGGATGGAAGTATATAGGGAATGAACATCCATGTTGAAAATAAAGCCGTTGGGGCCAAGGAACTTAACATCATCGAAAAGCTTCAGAGTTTGAGAAGTGTCACAACCATAGGTAGGAAGGGATTTAACAAGGGGGGATAAAACAGTGTCGAGGTATGCAGAAATGAGTTCGGTGGGGCAGGAGCAAGCTGAGATAATAGTTCTACCACGGCAGACAGGTTTGGGGATCTTGGGTCGGAGGTAGAAACGGGAAGTGCGGGATGTGGGAACTATAAGGTTGGTGGTAGTGGATGGGAGATCCCCTGAGCGGGTAAAGTCAGTGAAGCTGTGGGAGACAATGGCCTGGTGCTCCTTAGTGGGGTCACGATCGAGGGGTAAATAAGAGGAGGGTACCGCGAGTTGTCGCTGTGCCTCGGCAAGGTGGATGTCAGTACGCCAGACGACAACAGCGCCCCCCTTATCGGCGGGTTTTATAGTAAAGTTAGGATTAGTGCAGAGGGAGTGCAGAGCAGAGCGTTCAGAAGGAGTGATGTTGGAATGGGAACAAGGTGCGGTGAAGTCGAGATGGTTGATATCCCGTCGGCAGTTAGCAATAAAGAGACCCAGAGCAGGCAGAAGCCCAGAGCGGGGTGTTTAGAGGGTTGAAGACGGGAGAAGGGGGTCATCGGTGGGGGTGGGAGAGTCCTTGCCGTAGAAGTGGGCTCGCAGATGGAGCTGGCGGAAGAAGAGTTCAGCGTCATGGTGAACGCGGAACTCGCTGAGGTGTGGGCGAAAGGGGAGGCCCTCACAGAGGACACAGCGCTCTGCCTCAGACAGTTGAAGGTCAGAGGGGATGGTAAATACCCGGCACGGTTGAGAAGTGGGATCAGGGGAGGGGAGGGCGAGGGATGCTGGTCGTGTCAGTGGAGAGGGGAGGGTTGAACAATTGTCAGTGTACATAAAATTAATATTACAGCAGCATCCGATATTATTGTCATTCATATATGTATTTGGGCATTTTATTCCGAATTCTGAAATTTATCCCACATGTCTGAGTCACTGAAGATTTAATTTGCCTAAACAGCGTTCGTTTTGCTTTTCTTTTTAAATCTTTTTATTGAATAAGTATACAAAAAGGTAAGCCATATAGGCACTAATACACTGTTAGAATATAATAAAATTACTGGAGATATTAATATAAAAAAAAGATACAAACAATGTAATTTAAACATAACGTACCAAGGTAACATAATAGCATAGTAATATATATATATATCAATAGAGAAAAGGAAAAAACAAACAAAAAAAAAACACCGTGCAACTAACTAAAAGCAAAGCAAAGCAATGGGCTAACTTGGAACCAAACAGAGTTAAAAAACTTAAAATCACGTCCTCAATCCCGACCTCCATTAAAAACAGTGAAAAAAAAACCAAGAAGGGTATATAAATATAGAGCAAAAAAAAGGAGAAAAAACTTACATTAAATGAAAATATTGAATAGAAGATCTCCAGGTCTGTTCAAATTTAAGTGAGGAATCATAAAGATTGCTTCTAATTTTCTCCAAATTCAAGCATAATATCGTCTGAGAAAACCAAAAAAAGGTAGTTGGAGCATTAAGCTCTTTCTAATGTTGTAAGATACATCTTTTCGCCATTAAAGTAAGAAATGCAATCATTCTACGGGCTGAAGGAGAAAGATTACTGGAAATTTTAGGTAGTCCAAAGATAGCAGTAATAGGGTGAGGAAAGATATCTATATTCAATACCTTGGAGATAATATTAAAAATGTCTCTCCAAAAAGTTTCCAGAGTAGGACAAGACCAAAACATATGAGTTAAAGAGGCTATCTGCCCCCGACATCTATCACAAAAAGGATTAATATGAGAATCAAAGCGAGCTAATTTATCTTTAGACATATGTGCTCTGTTAACAATTTCAAATTGAATTAGGGAATGTTTAGCACAGATAGTGGAAGTATTGACTAATTGTAAAATCTGCCCCCAGTCATCAACGGAAATGATAGACCCCAATTCCTGTTCCCAATCTACCCTAATCTTATCAAATGGAGCTTTCCTAAGTTTCATAATAATATTATAAATCATAGTCGATGCACTTTTCTGACATGGATTAAGGTTTATTATATTATGTAAAATGTATATAGGAGGAAGCATTGGAAAAGAAGAAAGTATAGTACTTAGGAAATTTCTAACTTGTAGATATCTAAAAAAATGTATTCTTCATAAATTATATTTATTAGATAATTGTTCAAAAGACATAAGCGAACCATCTAAAAATAAATCCAAAAACCATGAGATACTCTTAGTCTTCCAAATTTGAAAAGCACGATCCGTAAAAGAGGGAGGAAAAAATATGTTACCTAAAATAGGAATCGTTAGCCCAAATTGGTTAAGATCAAAAAATTTTCTGAATTGAAACCAAATACGTAAGGTATATTTAACTATCGGGTTAGATACCTGTTTAAGGCGTTTCAAATCAAAAGGAAGAGAGGAACCTAAAATAGAGCCAAGTGTATAACCCTGAACAGATTGTAATTCCAATGCTACCCATTTAGGAATGGATAGTATATCCTGGTCAAGTAACCAAAATTTCATATGTCGAATATTAATTGCCCAATAATAAAATCTAAAGTTAGGTAATGCTAAACCTCCATCTCTCTTAGCTTTCTGTAAATGTATTTTACCCAGTCTCGGGTTTTTATTTTGCCAAATAAATGAAGAAATTTTGGAGTCAACATTCTCAAAAAAAGATTTTGGAACAAAAATTGGTAATGCCTGAAATATATATAAAAATTTTGGCAAAAAAACCATCTTAACTGCATTAATACGAGCAATCAAAGTTAAATATAAAGGAAACCATTTAGATGAAAGTTGAATAATATGGTCAATTAAGGGTAAAAAGTTAATCTTAAATAAATCTTTGTATTTACAAGTAATTTTAATCCCAAGATATGAAAAGTAATTATTAATCAATTTAAATGAAAAGTTATGATATAAGGGAAGTTGTTTATTAATCGGGAAAAGTTCACTCTTACTAAGATTTAATTTATAACCTGAAAAAAGACTAAATTGTGCTAATAGCTCTAAAACAGCAGGGATGGATTTTTGAGGATTAGAAATATATAAAAGTAAGTCATCAGCATAGAGTGATATTTTATGGGACTTTAAGCCCGGAGTTATCCCAGTAATATTTGGAGATTCTCGAATGGCAATTGCAAGAGGTTCTAATGCAATATCGAATAATAAAGTACTAAGAGGACAACCTTGTCGAGTACCTCGAAAAAGAGGGAAAAAAGGTGAGCTTAGAGAGTTAGTACGGACCGAGGCCACAGGAGAATGATATAACAGCTTAATCCAGGATATAAATTTCGAGCTAAAATTAAACATTTCAAGCACCTTAAATAAGTAAGGCAATTCTACTCTATCAAAAGCTTTCTCAGCATCTAAAGAGATAACACACTCAGGAACATTTTGTGAGGGGGTATAAACAATATTTAGCAGCGTGCGAATATTATAAAAAGAGTAACGACCTTTAATAAAACCCGTTTGGTCTTCCGAAATAATAAAAGGAAGTACTTTTTCTAATCTGGTTGCTAATAACTTAGAAAAAAACTTTAGAATTAACATTTAATAAAGATATTGGTCTATACGATGCACATTGAGCAGGATCTTTATCCTTCTTTAATATTAGAGAGATTGACGCTTTATTAAAAGATTCAGGAAGTTTACCAAGTTTTAATGAAGCCTCAAAAACCCTACAGAACCAAGGGATTAATGAAGGTGCAAACCATTTATAAAATTCTACGGTAAACCCATCAGGGCCAGGAGCTTTCTCCAAATTCAAAGAGGAAATAACATTCTTAATCTCATCCGTGGTAATGGGAGTATCTAGCATAGAAGACATATCCTGTGAAATCTCAGGGAAGTCTAGGTTATCTAAAAAATCATTCATATATTTAGAGTCTCGAGGAGACTCTGATTGATATAAGGAAGAATAAAAATCACAGAAGGTTTGATTAATCCCCGCATGATCAAGTATCAGTCGGTCATTTTGGTTATAAATCTGATTAATTTGAGATTTATCATAATTAGACTTCAATTGATTAGCCAACAGTTTGCCAATTTTGTCACTGTGTACATAAAATTCACTTCTTGTTTTCTTTAATTGGTTTACAATCGAGGACGAAAGTAATAAACTGTGTTCCATTTGAAGTTCAGTTCTTTGTTCATATAACTCCTCAGAGGGAGCTGTAGCATATTTCTTATCAATTTCCTTAATCTTGTCCACAATTACCAACTCCTCCTGCTTCAGCTTCTTCCTCAAAGCAGCAGAATACGAGATAATCTGACCACGAATATAAGCTTTACAAGTATCCCAAAGAATGTTCACAAAAATATCCTCTGTATAGTTGATTGTAAAAAAAAGATCAATCTGTTCATTCATAAAGTTAACAAAGTCCGAGTCCTGAAGCAACAGCGATTTAAAACGCCATTGTCTATTATTTTGTGTATTGGCCTGAATTTTAATAGAAAGCTTAAGTGGAGCATGATCCGAAATGGTTATAGAGTCATAATCACATTTAATCACTGAAGAAATAAGACGAAAGTCATAAAGAAATAATCAATTCTTGAATAGGAATGGTGAACATGTGAAAAAAAAGAAAAATCTTCTTCCTGAGGATGCAAAAAATGCCAAATGTCCGTCGACCCAGAATCAGAGAGGAATGAATTAATCAAAGTTGCAGATTTATTAGGTAAGGTCCGTAGAGGAGCCGAACGGTCCAAAACTGGAGATAAACAGGTATTAAGATCTCCACCCCAGATCAATGAAAACTCATTCAAATTCGGGAACTGATTGAATAATGATTTATAAAATTCCGGACAGTCCATATTAGGAGCATAAACATTAACCAAAACTACCTTTTTATTAAATAGTAGACCACTAACCAGTAGAAATCTACCATTCGGATCAGAAATAATATCATGTTGTATAAAGATAACTGAGGAGTCTATAAAAATAGAGACGCCTCAAATCTTAGCATTGGAGTTCGAATGAAATTGTTACCCTTCCAGAATTTAAAAAAACGTAGTCTGTCCCCCTTCCGCACATGGGTTTCTTGTAAAAATAAAATTTGTGCTTTAAGTCTCCGGAACACTTTAAAAACTTTTTTCCTTTTAATAGGATGATTAAGACCATTAGTATTCCAGGAGACAAAATTAATAATAGACTCCATAAACCCTAAAGTCAACCCGCAACAAGGAGGATTGACGATAGGCTCGACCCATGAACCCGGAAAGGGAACAGAACAAATAAGAGATACCGGGAAGAAGAACGCAACCAATACTTCAATAGTGTACATAGCCCAAGAAGAAAGAAACTAAAAAGTGAATCCCCTCCCACCACCACCCCACCCCATGACCCCAAGGCTAAATCTAACACAGACCAGCCAGAAAGAAGCAAGCACTAAAACTACCCTCATGACTTCCGGTATACGCTCCCTAAAAAAAGTGTAAATATAAAAAAGATCAGCTAGTTATAAAACAGTAAAAGAATAAAAAAAGGTAAATCAATTAAAACAAACACTTAATATAACAGAGAAAAAGCCAGAAAATATAAAAAAAACCGCAAAAAAACCCAGACCCTATGAATAAACAAAACAAAAAAAAATGAGATTATTAACATAAACTAGTTATGAAAACCTACAAAACAAAGTAGATTTAAAAACTACAAAATTTAAGGCCTCAAATGAAATACGTAAAATGACGGTGAGGAAATAACCACCCAGAATCCCCTGGGAAAAAGAAAGGAATGACACAGATAGAAAGAAAGTTTAGCAACCATATTAAATAATCAAAAATAAACTTTTCTGCCCATATAAGGCAAAAAAAAAATAAGACTGACAAATTCACAACCTCCGATCAAAAGGAGATGGTTAAAAATTACGATTAAGATGTTGAATGTGAAAATTGATCCAGATAGCTCTGGGCATCCGATGGAGATTCAAAAAAACGGAGGGCTCCATCCAACGTACGAATCCTTAGACGTACAGGGTAAAGCAGCGCTGGTTTTAAATCCATCTTGTAGAGTTCCGACATCAGAGATCTGTAACGAACCCGTTGATCCCGGATTGGTTTACTGAAATCCTCCACGAATCGGAACTTAAGATCCAAAAAATCAATGTAACCTTTGGATCGAACAAAACGAAACAGTTTCTCCTTGTCTTGAAAGTAATGAAAACGTAAGATGACATGTCGAGGTTTATCTGACCTAAGCGAGTATGATGGAACTCTGTGAACACGATCCAATAACGGTGGTTGGTCAGGAAATACAGTAGGAAATGCATCTTTTAAAAGTTGAGAAAAATACTTCATAGGGTTATCAGATTCAACAGCTTCACGCACCCCAATCATTCGAAGATTCTGCCGTCGCATTCTGGATTCTAAGTCAGAGTTTTTAAAGGTCAGAAAGTCAAGTTTCTTCATCATTATTACATTAATTGTTTCTTCGATTTTCTCCATCTTGAGCTCACTTTGTTGCGTGGATTTTTGAAGATCAGATATAGCCGACTGATGTTTCGTAATAAATATTTGTATCTTATCGATTGAATCGGCAGTTTTCTGGAAATTAATTGAAATTTCCTCACGAATCAGCTCCGTAATAGAGGTTGAAATTTCCCTTTGAATTAGCTCTGATTTAGCTTTCAAAGTCAGCGGTGGTTCAGTCAGAGGAAAATCGGTACCCTTCGGTCTAACCGGAGGTTTGCCGTCCTTTCCGTTTTTCCCATTCTTAGACATAGCAGACCTTAAACGCATCCGATTATCAAGGCGCCCAATTTATTTCAAAATATTGTAAAAATCAATGCCTTAATGGTTAATTAAAATATAGCTGATCATAAGAAAAAAAACTCAGAGGTAATGGAGCGAGTCAAGAACACGACTTCACTCCATGAGCTCTACCGGAAGTCCCCTACACAGCGTTCGTCTTAGTTAGTGTTCTGTGTTTACTCTGTTGATGGACCATCTCCTTTACCTCATCGAGAACTTGTGTCCAGTCTGAAGTCAAACGTGCGATACCCTGGCAATTCCGTCAATTTCAAAGTCCCACGAAAATCGATTCGTATCAGTTCGTTCGATTGCAAGGTTTTTCTGCACCATCTTCTCCACTGCTTGTTGAGAAAAATTTCGTCCTCCAATAGTCAAATCTAAAGTCACGACCCCAATTACATCATTGTGACATTCCTATTACACTCATTCCATCTTGTGTTTTAAGTCATGGCTGCTGTTGCTATATAATAATTCGTCTCACCAGAGAAAACAGCAGAACAGGATCACTATACATATGCAGAATAGACAACGAACAATTCTCCTAAATACTGAAACCACAATCCATAACTTTCTGACCAGTCTTCTCTTCTGGTCAAGCTCAGTGTTTTCCCCCTCGATTACATTTTGACAAATCTCTCACCTTTCCAGTCTCATTCATAACAAGTGCACATTTTCTTTGGGTTGTGCATGGATATCCAAGTATTCGAATAATATTTTATCCTCATTGTGAAACATTTTCAAAGAGTAAGTTAAGTAATTTCAAAGACAGGGAAAGTGAAATACTGCGCCAAAATCCAACTTCCACTTATCAGCATGACAAGTAACCGGCACTCCATTGGCAGTAATAGGCCTTCTGAAATGACACCAGGGAATCTGATCTCCACCCATTCTCTTAGTTGTTCATTTGGTAGACGATTTGGTACTTGATGTGCATCAAGTTGTAATAAAGTAGTAACAACCATGCTAAGCAACCAACTATTGTAGGTAGCACAACTCTGTCTGTTCCCTTTGATATGAGGTCACGGCTGTCAGTTATCAAATTTGTTGTAACCTGGAGGGGCTTCAGAAATTGATGTGAATTCAGCATTAGCTGTGATTCGGTCTAACCAATTTTACATGTCTCTCTGATCCCGAAAATTCTCTCCCGTAATATCTCACGTTTTCAGCTGAAGACAATGTATCAGATTTTTGGATGTTACGACATCGACGGTATTGCCCGTGGGTACCACTGATACGTAACCTGCTCCGGTATTCCTCACTTCCTTTTATTTATCACAGGCTTAAAATGTTGCAAGGACGTGGCTCCGGGGGGAACCCAAGTGCTGGACACAGACACAGAGGCAAGACCGACAGGCGTTAGCACTCGCGAGTGTGGAATAGGTAGTCCGTAGAGTCTTGACACGGAGACAAGGTTCACGTAGAGAATCCAGGACAACGATGCGGAACTTAGAAATGGCAGTGCTAAAGAACCATGAAAAGTGCTTACTCGTACAAGAGTCGACCAACGAACTGGCGGCTCCTTGATGTGATTGCAGGATTTTTATACTGCATTTACTGATGGAATGCATGTGTGCGTAATCAGTGGAACTGGGAATGATTGGGAGTTAGACGAGGGGATTGAGGCCCAATTACTGAGGTAATAGCAAGATGGGGAATTGCCAGACGGGACCATGAGAGTACCGCACCCCTCCCCACTCAACGAAACCCTTTAGGCGACAGTCCAGGCTTGTCTGGATGGTCCCGATGAAAGTGCTGGATGAGGAACGGGTCTAGGATGAAGGAGCGGGGACCCAGGAACGCTCTTCTGGACCGTACCCTTCCCAGTCCACCAGCTATTGGAAACCCCTGCACTGACGGCGCACATCTCGTAGTCGTATGACGGTGTATGCCGGATGGTTGTCTATAATACGCGCAGGTCGTCGGACGCTAGTAGTCGTGGGGGAGTCTCTGCTGGGAGACACAAGGAGCTGACGGAAGCTGGCTTTAACTGAGACACATGAAAAGTGGAGGGGGTTGCGCATGGATCTTGGCAGCTTTAGGCGGACCGCTGTGGGATTGATAACCCTTTCAACCTTGAATGGTTTCAGGAGGCGAGGGGTGAGTTTCCTATATCGTTTTTTTGTGCGGGATGTCCTTGGAGGAATGCCACACCATCTGCCCAGCAGTATTCTGTCCAGGGCCCGGGCCTCCAGTTGGGTGGTTAGCGCCTCGCGAGGTATTCCGGCCCGAGTGGCTATCTCTTCTTCCAGCAGATTGCCCTCAGCATCGGAATCCACCAAAGCGGATAAGGACAGGGACTGTTGTTGGTAATTCACGGTTGCCGGAATCTTCACCTGAGTCTGGGATGCTCAAGGGAGGGTCGTTTGACTCACCAGAACAGTAGGAGCGGAAGCTCTGCAAGGAACAGTGGGGAGAGAGAGGTTAGTGCTGATAGAAGATAGTAAGGTGGGACGTGGGCTGACCCGAGGAGCGGGGCGACTGTTTTTTTTCTCTGTCAGATGCTGTCGAAGTCGATTATCTAGCCTGGTGGTTGTCCGTGTCATCCCTCGCTGCCAGTTAATCTTTTATCTTGTCTGAGAGGCCCTATCGGAACACCTCACGTAGAGCCTCATCATTCCACCCTGAGTCGGCCGCTAAAGTTCTAAACTCGATGGAGTACTTCGCTGCGCTCCGCCAACCTTGACAAAGAGTCAGCAAGCGCCTTGCGATGTACTTACCGCGAACGGGCTGTTCGAAGACCTTTCTCATTTCAGAGACGAAGGAGTGGAAGGTGGAACAATCCTCTGGTCGGTTATCCCTGTTCGCGGTGGCCCACGCCAAGGCATTTCCTCGTAACAGCCCCATGATGTACGCGATCTTTGATCTATTCAAAGTGTACGTATTTGGCTGTAGCTCAAAGACCAAAGATCATGGTAATAGCAAAGCCCGGCACCTCCCTAGGTCCTCAGCGTATGGTTCCGGTTCGGACACGTATGTCTCTCGAGGAGATTGTGTCGCCGATCCCAGGGGCCTAGCCATCCCTGGCTGTGAGGTTTGGGCAGTCGGGGTTCTTGGAGGGGACGGAGTAAGGGAAACGGATACCGGTCCACTTGTTCACTGACTTCCTCACCTTCGTGGATGGTGTACGAAGGTTTTCCGTGACCTCCTTCAGCAGTTTGTCATGGGCGCCCAGTAAGTACCCCTGGCTGACGAGGGTCTGTTGCACGAGGTCCGAGTCAGCTGGCCTACTTCTTGGCCAGTTCGTTCTGTTGCAAGGACATGGCTGCCGGGGGAACCCAAACTCTGGACATAGGCACGGAGGCAGGATCGAGAGGCGTTAGCACAGTCGCGAGCGTGGAATAGATATTCAGTGGGGTCTTGACACGGAGACAAGGTTCACGTAGAGAATCCAGGAAAACGATGCAGAACGTGGAACTGACAGTCCTAAAGAACCATGAAACGAGGTTACACATACAACAGTCGACCTGTGAACTGGCAGCGGCTTGGTGGGATTGCAGGATTATTATCCTGCATTTACTGATGGAAGGCAGGTGTGTGTAATTAGTGGAACTGGGAATGATTGGAAGTTGGACGAGGGGATTTTGGCCCAGTTGCTGAGGTAATAGCAAGGAGGGGAATTGCAGAAGGGACCATGACAAAAGTCAATCCCGCTTAGCTGTCTGCCAAGTAGGTAAGTAAATAATGTTGCAGGTGAGCACCTTTCAACCACCATTACTTCAGTTAAATTCTATTTACCTGAATATGTTGGCATCATTGTACCAAAGTGATAAATTCTCCCGTATCTTCTACCAATAATTCTACCTCGTTTGTATGACGCCGAGACTCACTGATTTTAGGCTTTGGTGAAGTTTTATTTAATAGTGCTGTTGAAGTTCTGAAACTTCTTGGAATCTTGAAAACCCTGAACGGGCGTGGGCGCTGACGGAACCTCTTATCGGTTTCCTATATTGCCCTTTCCACTCTACTCTCCCCGTGTACTATATCCTCCCACAAACAATTCATTGCAGTGGGAGTGCCCTTCGAGGAACTCTTGATATGACTAGCACAATCGACATAGCCCTTATGTAGCTCGACCCCACTCAATATGCATATGGGTGTAATCCCACAGAACTGCATTTAAAATCATAACTGTCATGAACAACAAATGTCAAGTCTCCAAACTTGCAACCATCTTGTACATCAATAGGTACTTGGAGATTATCATAGTTCTCTTTTTTTCGTTCCACCAATTTCAACTGCCTGATGTGATACTATTCAATTTTATCCGCGGAAATCAGTATCCTGCATATCGATTGACTTGGTTTGTCTGTAATTTCACTGCGTCCTGCAAACCTTGGATTTTAAAATGGAGCCGGTGCATTTTAATCATCGCCCTTTGTCCTGGGCTTATAGTATTTCTATGCGACTGAATTTTGAGTCAAACGCCTTACTTTGTTGTTGTTCCTTTTTCCTGATTGATCGGCCGCCAATGATATGGTCCCCTTCACCATCCCCACCTACTGTGGTGCCCGATTTTTTGACACGTTCCTATTTATTTAAGGTTCTGACAAATTTAACCTTAACAATTCCACCAGTCAACTGATGTCTCTCCGTTCATGAGTTTATAAGGGGCGTAACCCATCGCTGATGGCACTGTTATTCCTTTTCATCATCAAGTTAAAATGACCAGCCATGTTGTTCCATTCTTTTGCTGCATTTTGGGCATCATATATTTTTAATGGTCTGTTCACTATTTCTACAACTCCACAAGACTGATATCTATCTATTCGGCATATAAGCTTTCTGCTTAATCCTAAAAGTGTCATGATCTCCTGCATTATTTGGGATATAAGATGCATGCCCTGATCCAACTCTATACACGGAGGTAATCCCGCGAGTAAACTTCATTTCCAACAAGTTTGTTATTTTATTTTTATCTATCTATCTACTTATCTATCTACCTATTTATTTATTTATTTTGTTTTTGCGGTTGCTTTCACCATGTTCGTCTCAGGCTGAAAAGCATCTACCCTCCTTGACTGGGTGACAGCTTGTTTCGCAAACTCAGCTGCCTTCCTATTCCTCTCTTGGTGCAATTTTGAGTGGACTTTTAACTTTATGACTCAATATTCTTTACCCTTTTCTTCTTCAATAATATACCGCAACAGTGCAGATGATCGGAAGCGCGTCCATCAGATGAAATAAACCTTCTTGCTTCCCTCAGAAGTAAGTGTTCTGTAAGGCTATGACAAAGGTACATACTATTAGAGAGCATAACTTATCCAGGCGGAAAATATTATCGGTAGCAAACCACATTCTGCGACATCAATCAAGGAGTTTGTTTGTTTGTTTGTTTTTAACATGCGTTATACCCCAGGTCTGCTGGCGGGAGCAGATATGAACCATGTGCCGTGGTTTTAATTTTCTATGTGTCTCCTGACTACAGCATTGCTGAGAGTGCGGTAGAAGTTGTGGCTAACTGCAATGAGAATGTTTCATTCGGAGTTGGGGTTCTTAGAGCAGGCGCAGTGGTTAATGCTTGATTCTGAGCTGTAATACCCTGGGTGTTCTCTGATTTCCATGCCAAAAACACGTTTTTTTCCAGTAACTTTATTACAGGAACTGCCCTAGTGTAAAAAGAAATCAATACGATCACTGCAGTATCCACTTGATGAAAAGTATTAATCAATTCACTTTATGCCGTCCTGATATTTTGGGGGTACACACAGAAGTATTTCTATTTCTGATCTACATCTGCCGTGTAATAATGTTAACAACTGAATACAGTTAGGTCTGCAAGCTATCGCACAATTCAAAAAGCCTAGAATCCGTTGGACGCCTTGAAAAATCGGTGACAATTGCCAAGCCAAGAGTACTTGCTGTGCTACGAGAGCTTAGGCGTTTTAATGGTAATTCCAGAAACACTTCCTTTCACGTTCAAAAAGTGGGTGTGACCAAAGTCCATTGGTAATTTAATGCATCATTTATCCATTTTTAAGAGTCGTCCCCGGAACGTTTGTTGTAGAGAATGTTACTGTATCAGAAAGTCGGTGTAATATTTTGACAACAATGCGAGGTTCGGAGTATCCAAATGCGTGCGTTTTACACGATGTTCCATCTCTTTATTACAATATTTGACCTGATTAATCAGCTCTTTATCGAGATTAGATGACTGACAATTGGATAAGGCCCCATATTCCAGCTACTTTATGAGCACGATCGTATTAGCTACCAATATTTCCCTGAGGAACTGTTGGAAACCTGGAAGTCAAACATTTTATAGTACTAGTTGTGTGTCATCGTACTTGTTGAAATCTCTCTTTTGGACCACTGTTGGACCAATGCTGTTATTGGGATTGCTGTTCTCGAAGTTCGAAAGGCAATTGAAGATTTTAACCCCATTCGACTTAAAGTAACCACTGGTAAATTACCTGAAGAGAGGTTATCACGTATCTACACAATCTTCAAAGGCTCGTTTACCATCTTCATTTTTTTCGTATACGACGTGTTTTGCTGCTACTATCAACTATTCGATCAATGCGTCCTCTCTTTACCATGCAGAAGATACTTCAGTCTAACAAGGTAGATAAAAACACAGTTTTTGTTTCAGTAATAGACGGTTCAATACAAAGAATGCGTTAAACTACATTTAAGACTCACATGGGATTTTTATAATATCACAGCTCTATTTATACCTTTAATATCTTTTTCCCGTTCTCGGGGTTCACCGACTGGCCGCTATTGGACATGCTAAGGGTTTGGCCTGAGAATCTCGATTGTGTTAGGAAGCCTAAGTTTACTTTAGTCAGAGGGTGGTAAATCTGTGAGATTTGTTGTCACGAGCGGCTGTGGATACCTAGTCATTGGGTGTATTTAAGGCAGAGATAGATAGGTTCTTGATTACCAGGGCATCAAAGGGTATAGGGTGAAAGCGAGGAGTACGGATCACGTGGTGAAGTGGATCAGCCCATGATCAGCGGTTTGTTGTTATGTCTCCCGCTCGTTGCGAACATAGGGAAAACCTCCCTTTTCCTTGCCAGGGAAAGAAATGCTCAGCACACACTTTGGCTTGGGTGATTGTACCGATGTGCGTGTTTTTTTGCTGGTGGGGGAAGGGACTTGTTGCTCGCTGCCGCTTACGCGCGGGAGGTGGGAGTGGGAAGCTGGGGATTCTGGGGTTCTCACGTTTAACTGTCGTTCATTCTTGGGGCACTTCTCTGTTTTCCTAGATATTTGCGAAGAAAAAGCACTTCATGATGTACAGTTGAAGTCAGAAGTTTACAGACACTTCGGTTGAAGTCATTAAAACTATTTGTTTAACCACTCCACAGATTTCATATTAGCAAACTATAGATTTGGCAAGACGATCAGGGCATCTACTTTGTGTATGACACGATTATTTTTTTCAACAATTATTTACCGACAGATTATTTCAGTTTTAATTGACTGTATCACAATTCCAGTGAGTCAGTTTCCAAACAAAATCAAAAGAAATCAGCCAAGGCTTCAGGAAAAAAAAATGTGGACCTCCACAAGTCTGGATCATCCTTGGGAGCAATTTCCAAACGCCTGAAGGTACCACGTTCATCTGTACACACAATAGTACGCAAGTATAAACACCATGGACCACGCAGCTACCATACCTCTCAGGAAGGAGACGCATTCTGTCTCCTAGAGATTGACGTACTCTGGCGCGAAAAGTGCAAATCAATCAATCTCAGAACAACAGCAAAGGACCTTGTGAAGATTCTGGAGAAAACAGGTCGACAAGAATCTATATCCACAGTAAAACGAGCCCTATATTGGCATAACCTGAACGGCTCTTAGAAAGGAAGAAACCACTGTTCCAAAACCGCCATAACAAGCCAGGCTACAGTTTGCAAGTGCACGTGGGGACAAAGATCTTACTTTCTGGAGGAATGTCCTCTGGCCTGATGAAATAAGAATTGAACTGCTTGGCCATAATTACCATCGTTACGTTGGGAGGAAATGGAGTGAGGCTTGCAAGCCGAAGAACACCATCCCAACCCAGAAGCATGGGGGTGGCAGCATCATGTTGTGGGGGTGCTTTGCTGTAGGACGGACTGGGGCACTTCAGGGAATAGATGGCATCATGAGGAAGAAAAATTATGTGGATATATTGAAGCAACATCTCAAGACATCAGCCAGGAATTTAAAGCTCGGTCGCACATGGTTCTTCCAAATGGACAATGATTCCAAGTGTACCTCCAAAGTTGTGGCAAAACTGCTTAAGGACAACAAAATCAAGGTATTGGAGTGGCCATCACAAAGTCCTGACCTCAATCCGATACAAAATTTGTGGGTGGAACCGAAAAAGCGTGTGCGGGCATGGAGCCCTACAAACCTGACTCAGTTATACCAGTTCTGTCTGGAGGAATGGAACAAAATTCTAGCAAATTATTGTGAGAAGTCTGTGGAAGGATATCCAAGACGTTTGACACAAGTAAAACAATTTAAAGGCAATGCTACCAAATACTAACAAAGTGTATGTAAACTTCTAACCAACTGGGAATATGATGAAAGAAATAAAAGGTGAAATAAATCATTCTCTCCACTATTATTCTGAAATTTCACATTCTTATGATAGTGTAATGACCCTAACTGACCTAAGACAGGAAATGTTTTCTAGAATTAAATGTCAGGAATTGTGAAAAACTGAGTTTAAATCTATTTGGCTAAGGTGTATGTAAACATTTGACTACAGCTGTATATTGTATATATTTCTCTGACACTAAATTTGACCTATGAACCCTTCAATATCTTGAATCCTGAAATATTATGAATTGCTTCGAAATTAAAAAAAAAATCCCAGAACACAAACAACACAACACAACACAACAGTAAACAGCACAAGGCTCCTTTTCATTGACTACAGCTCTGCCTTTAATGCCATGGTTCCAAATAAACTGATTCCTAAGCTCCGGAACCTGGGACTTAGCACTTAGATATGCAGTTGGATCTTGAAATTCCTCACAGACAGGACCCGGTCTGTAAAAATAGGGAAGAAGCTCTCCTCTACAATGACTCTGAGCACCGGTGCCCCACAAGGCTGTGTACTCAGCCCCCTACTGTACCCACTGTACACCTATGATTGTGTAGCCAAGTTTCCATCAAACTCAATATATAAGTTTGCTGATGACACAACAATTGTAGACCGTATTTCAGGTGATGTTAAGTTTGTGTACAGAGAAGAAATTAAGAACCTTGCGAAGACAACAACCTATCCCTCAACGTCAGCAAGACGAAGGAATCGGTTGTTGACTTCAGAAGGAGTAGCGGACCGCACGACCGAAATTACATCGGTAGTGCGCAAGTGGAACAGGTCAAAAGCTTTAAGCTCCTGGGGGTCAATATCACAAATGACCTGACTTGGTCCAACCAAGCAGAGTTCACTGCCAAGAAGGCCCACCAGCACCTTTACTTCCTGAGAAAACTAAAGAAATTTGGTTTGTCCCCTAAAACGCTCACTAATTTTTATAGATGCACCGTAGAAAGCATTCTTCTAGGGTGCATCACAACCTGGTATGGAATTTGTCCTGTCCAAGACCGAAGGTAGCTGTAGAAGATCGTGAACACTGCGCAGCACATCACACAAACCAATCTTCCGTCGGTGGACTCACTTTACACCGCACACTGTCGGAACAATCCTGCCACGATAATGAAGGACGCGACCAACCCAGCCAACAGACTTTTCGTCCCTCTTCCCCCCGGAAGAAGGTTCAGGAGCTTGAAGACTCGTACAGCCAGATTTCGGAACAGCCTGTTTCTAATTTTGATAAGACTGCTGACCGGACTCTGACCCAGATCTGGGCCATACCCTCCAAATATGCCTCTCGGTTTTTTGCAATGCCTTACTTCACATTTTTCTCTTTTCCATTTATGATTCATAATTTAAATTTTTAATATTTACTAATTTTAACTATTTTGAATATCTTTAATTTATTATATTTGTAATCCAGGGAGTCTGAAGCGCAGAATCAAATATCGCTGTGATAATTGTACGTTCTAGTACCAATTGTTTGGCGACAATAAAGTATAAAGTATAAATTTCCAAAATTTATTTCTTCAGCAGTTTGAACGGGGTTCGACTGCACACGCGCGTGGACGTCAGCCGGTAAAAACAGCGAGAGGGGTTTAAAAAGAAGACAGATTTATACAGCGGGCGTCGGAGGAGACGGCGGCGGAGTAGAGAGAGACAGAGTACGAAGGCTTTGGATCAACAGGGCTTCGAAGCTAAAGGGTCGAGGCGATGTAGCTTATCCGGGTAAAATGCAGACGTAACGTATGTGTTTTTTGCTCGGTGTCAGATGTGGAAGGTCCTGGAGACACCTGCATCTGCACCAAGTCCTGGAGACACCTGCATCTGCACCAGGGCCGTCGAGCTGCAGCTCCTTAAGGACACGCTAGGGAAATGGATATGCAGCTCGATGAACTTCGTTTGGTCACTGAAAGTGAGGAGGTGATAGAGAGGAGCTATAGGCAGGGAGTCACTCTGGGGCCAGGACAGACAGATAAGTGGGTAACAGTCAGGAGAGGGAAGGGAGGAATCAAAGGCTAGGGAGCATCACTGTGGCTGTACCCCTTGACAATAAGTTTCCTGCTTGAGTACTGTTCGGTGGAGGGGGGGGGGGGGGGTACCGTCTAACTGGTGGAAGAAGCAGTTGTCCCGCCTGTAGCTCAGAGTTGGCTCTGCGGTTCAGAATTGTAGGGAAAGGAAGTGGACGGCAGCAATGACAGGGGACCCTATAGTTAGGGATTCAGACTGGCGATTCTGTGGACGCAGGAAAGAAACGCGGATGGTAGTTTGCTTCTCATGTGCCAGGGTCCGGGTTGTTTCTGATCACGTCCATGATATCTTGAACTGGGAAGGAGAACAGCCAGAGGTTGTGGTGCATATTGGTACCACCGACGTAGTTAGGAAAAGTGATGAGGTCCTGAAGACAGATTACAGGGAGTAAGGAAGGAAGGACCTCAAAGGTAGAAATCTCGGGATGGCTGCCCGTGTCACGTGATGATGTGTATAGGAATAGAGTGAGGTGGAGGATAAATGCGTGGCTGAGGGAACAGAGCGATGGACAAAGATTGGAGATTTCTGTATCACGGGGACAGGTGTGACCTATACAAAAAAGAATGAGTTGCACTTGAATCCCAGGGGACCAATATCCTGGCGGGAAGGTTTGCTAAGGATATTCGTGAGCGTTCAAACTACGGTTTTCTGGGGTGGATCGAAACTGAAGTGACGAAAGAAAGGGGGGTTAGTTCACAAATAGAGAAAGCTTGGTAGGTGAAAGAGAACGGACGCGGTCAGGCCGATGGTTTGAGATTTGTCTATTTTAATGCAAGGAGCATTATGAACAAAGCGGATGAGCTTAGAGCGTGAATCAGCACTTGGAGCTATGATGCTGTGGCCATTATAGAGACTTGGATTGTGCAAGGGCAGAAATGGCTACTTCAACTGCTAGGCTTTAGATGCTTCAGAAAGGACAGGGACTGAGGCAAAATAAGTGTGGGTGCGGCACTGTTGATCAGGGACAGTGTCACGGCTGGAGAAAAGGAGGCAGTCATGGAGGGTTGTCTACGGAGTCTGTGTGGAAGAATCTTAGGAACGGGAAGGGGTCTATAACTCTACGGGGTGTTTTTTATAGACCACCCAATAGTAACATGGACACCGAGGAGCACAGAGGGAGGCAGGTTCTGTGAAGGTGTAGTAATTACAGGGTTATTGTGGTGGGAGATTTTAATTTCCCAAATATTGATTGGCATCATCAATGCGTGAGTTGTTTAGATCCGGTGGAGGTGGTTACGTGTAATCAGGAAGGTTTTATAAAACACAAAATTTAGATAAATCTACAAGAGGAAAGGCTGTACTTGATCTGCTTTTTGGAAAGGAACCCGGTTATGTGTCAGGTCTCTCAGTAGGACTGGATTTTGGAGATGGTGATCGCAATTCTATCTCCTTTACTATAGCAGGAGAGTGATAGAAACAGAAAAGTTATGGAAACGTTTAAGTGGAGTAGGAGGAAATATGAGGTTATCAGGCACGGACTTGGACACCTAAATTGGAAACAGATGCTCTCAGGGAAACGTAAGGAAGAAATGAGGCAAATATTCAGGGAATATTTCCGTGGCCTTCTGAAAAGGTACGTTCCAATGAGACAGGGAAAGGATGGCAGGATACAGGAACGGTGATGTACAAAGGCGGTTGTAAAGAAGTTGTCAAGAAGAAAAGAAGAGCTTAGGAAAGGTTAAAATATTGGGTAATCATAGAAATCTGGAAGATTATAAGGCTAGCAAGAAAGAGCTTAAGAATGAAATCAGGAGAACCAGAAAGGGCAATGAGAAGGTCTTTGCGGACAGGATTAAGGAAAACCCCAAGGCATTCTAGAAGAATGTGAAGAGGAAGATGATAAGACATGAAAGTAGAGGACCAATCAAGTATGAATTTGGAAAAGTGTGCATGGAGCCCGAGGAGACAGCAGAGGCACCTAATGAATACTTGATTCAGTATTCAATACGGAAAAGGATCTTGGCGATTGTAGGGATGACTTGAAGCGGACTGAAAAGCTTGAGCATGCAGATATTAAGGAATTAAGCTAGAAAACTTGCAAATTATCAAGTTGGCTGTCAGCGGGCCCAGACGGGATGTAACCCAGGCTACTATGGGAAACGAGGGTGGAGACTGCCGAGACTCTGGCGATGAACTTTGCATCATCTATGAGGACGGAAGAGGTTCTGGAGGATTGAAGGGTTGTGCAATTTGTTCCCTTGTTCAAGAAAGCGAGTAGAGTTAGCCCAGGAAATTATAGACCGGTGAGTCTTACTTCAGTGGTTGCAAAGTTGATGGACAATATCCTGAGAGGCAGGATTTATGAACATTTGCAGAGACATAATACGATTAGGAATATTCAACATGACTTTGTCAAAGGGACGTCGCGCCTTACGAGCCTGATTGAATTTTCTGAGGATGTGTCTAAACACACTGAGGAAGGTATAGCCGTAGATGTAGTGTATATGGATTTCAGCAAGCCATTTCATAAAGGACCCCATGCAAAGCTTATTGAGAAAGCAAGGAGACATGGGATACAAGGGGACATTGCTGTGTGGATACAGAACTGGCTTGCCACAGAAGGCTAAGAGCGGTTGTACGTAGGTCATATTGTGCATGGAGGTCGGTGTCCAGTGGTGTGCCTCAAGTATCTGTTCTGCGTCCACTACTCTTGGTAATTTTTATAAAAAGTGACCTGAATGAGAAAATGGCTGGACGGGTTAGTAAATTTTCTGATGACACAAAGGTTGGGGGTGCTTGGAGAGTGTGGAGTGCTGTCAGAGTTTACAGCGGGACATTGATAGGATGCAAAGCAGGGCTGAGGAGATGGATCCCAACCCAGAGAAGTGTGAGGTGGTTCATTTGGATTGGTCAAACGTAATGACAGAACATAGCTTTGATGGTAAGACTCTTGGCAGTAAGGAGGATCATAGGAACCTTGGGGTCCGAGTACATAGGACGCTCAAATCTGCTATGCAAGTTGGCTCTGTAGTTCAGAAGGCATACGATGCATTATCCTTCATCAACTATGGGATTGAGTTTAAGAGCCAAGAGGTAATGTTGCAGCTCTATAGAACCCTGGTCAGAACCCACTTGGAGTACTGTGCTCAGTTCTGTTCGCCTCACTACAGGAAGTGGAAACTACAGACACGGGTGCAAAGGAGCTTTACAAGAATGTTTCCTGGATTGGGGAGCATGCTTTATGAGAATAGATTGAGTGAACTGGGCGTTTTCTCTTTGGAGCGATGTACGATGACAGGTGAACTGAGAGAGGTGTACAAGGTAATGAGATGGATTGATCGCGTGGATCGTCAGAGGCTTTTACCCAGGGTTGAAATGGCTTAAACGAGAGGGCAGAGTTTTAAGGTGCCCGGAAGTAGGCACAAAGAAGATGTCAAGGATAAGTTTTGTTACGCAGAGAGTGGTGATTGCGTGGAATGGGCTGCCTGCGGCGTTGGTGGAGGCAGAAACGATAAAGCCTTTTAAGAGACTCCTGGATAGGTACATGGAGCCGTGAAAAAAAAACAGGGCTATGGGTAAATCTATGTAGTTCTAAGGTGAGGACATGTTCCGCACGGTTTTGTGGGCGGAACATGTCCTTACCTTAGAACTACCTAGACTTACCCATAGCCCTGTTTTTCTCTTTTTAGGTACAGCACAATAACTGCCTGTATTGTGCTGTAGGTTTACTATGTTTCTGTGTTTTAATGATTTGAGTACAGAAAGGATAAAGTAGATTGATAAAAAACACACATCAAAGTTGCTGGTGAATGCAGCAGGCCAGGCAGCATCTCTAGGAAGAGGTACAGTCGACGTTTCAGGCCGAGACCCTTCGGCAGGACTAACTGAAAGAAGAGTTAGTAAGAGATTTGAAAGTGGGAGGGGGAGGGGGAGATAAGAGATTTTCGAAAACAATGGTCCCATTCCTGAGAATACATACGTATTTATATATATATACAGCAAAGACACAGACAAACACGTTTGGAAACATCTTTTGGGAACATAGATATTCGCAATATACTAATATTTCAGTCAAACTAACTCTGTTGAGTTGAGACACTTTTTCTCCTATAAATATATCAGTTACTGGTGTTCGATATTATATTACGCATTTGTTCTACGATCATGCTTGAACGAAGACACTTACGAGTCTGTTTGTCTGAAATAACCAAAGTTAAACAGATCACTGCCTTATACTTTACTTATGCTTTAAAGCAAGTGCAGTGACTCTCAACAAATATACAGCTAATTTGCAAAATCGTTTTCCAAAGAGGGCTTTGATATCTGCCAGCTGCTACCCATTTACATTTTAAAAGCTGTAGACGGACTTCTATTTGAAACCACAAGTTACAGAATGCAATATAGTTCGAGTTTACTTACAACTTTCCAATGGCAGCTGCTATTGAGAAAGCAAGCTTAGCAAACTTGAGATAAAACAAATATTTTCCACGTCACATACTCCAATGGCATACATCATAGTTTCAGCCACATCTGCAGCTTTTGTGCTAAGGAATTATCTATAATTATTAGGGACATTGAGGACACAAACTATTGAGTAGGGAAATTGAAGTCCCAATGTTATCAACCATGCTATTTTGGCAAATTCCCAAAAACTACCTGCTTATCTGCTCATTCCTATCCCGGAGGGCACAAGGAGGTCTTTGGCAGCTCTGGTCGCCTCATTACAGGAATAATGTGGAAACTATAGAAAGGGTGCAGAGGAGATTTACAAGGACGTTGTCTGGATTAGGGAGCATGTCTTATGATACTAGGTCGAGTGAATGTGTTGTTCTATTCCAGTTCCCGACTTTTGCGCACAACGGTACATTTTAGGTCTCTTCACTATTTCCGACAGCATCAACGTTTCTGCACATATATTCAGATTCACAGTCTGAAACCTTGGGCCCTGAACCAAATCGTGAGCAATGCATTTACCTATGTTACAACTATATCCTTACCATTACCGGGGCATTCCACAAACTTCAATTAAGAGATTACTACTCACGAGATCCTCTGCTTACTTCCTTTCTCGTTAACCGCCTCCTCAATTCAGAACAACATCCTTTATCCAATTTATGCCGCTGCTGCTAATGCATATATGCTCTCTTTCTGATCCCACACGCCTCAAGAATGCAGTGTCATGGACCCAATATATCCCTGACCTGAGACCTGAGAGCAATATACTGTTTGGAAGATTCGTGACCGTTCATCGAATCTGTTCCCAGAACCAATGAATCGTCTAATACTGTTGGTCTTTCCTCTCGTATTTCCACTTAGCTACACAGCCGGAGTTAGTGCCAAAGACCTGACTACTATGATACTCCTCTATATGCTCGCGAAAGTTAAAATAACATGTTGAGCACACATTGTGATTATTGAGTGCTGTTACTTTATGGCGAAAGGAATAGAACAATCCATGAGCTGTCTCTGAAAATTATTTATTTTGTTTTTGTTGCACTTGTGCACTGGATGCCAGAAAACACGAAGAGAGTCGTGGTTAAAGAAACCGAACATGTGACATAATTCATGGAAAAAATGGACTTATGTGTGCATGTTATAAAGATTTAATGAATAACTGTAAAGTTGCAGTGATGAACATTCCAGCTTTTAAACAGGAATTCAGTCCATGGCTTTGCTAGCTTCAAATGGCGGTACATTCTTGCATGTTATCGCAGATGTGAATAGTTCAGTAAGAAAAATCCGCTCCTTCCTATTTTCGAGCGATCACTTCACCTGTGAATACAACAGAAATAGAGAAAACACAAATGCAGCAATGGCCTGAGATTTTAGCCCCCGCAAGATGTTAACGTCATCGACATTTAGTCATCATCTCCAAATGCAGGAAAAGATAAGTGAACTAAATGTTCTCACCTTCACTAAAGTTAGGGCAGCGCTGTAGGAAATACTCAGGAAGAATAAGATGATGAATGTGGAAGTAGTTGTCCATAAGTTCTTTGTGTCTTCCCCATAGTCTTCAATCCGGATGTCTTCTGCAAAATCTACCGAGAGCAGAAATGACATACATTCAGGTTGTTGTCCACTGCAAGATCTCATTTATTTCTTATTTTGCTTATTTTTCACACGATATAGTTGTATTTACACAATTAATTTCCCATGAAATTGCAGTATCAATGTAATCATTATTAAAAATTGTTAACAACAGTTATAAAGTGATATCTGAATTGCAGTGAAAATGCACGAGTTGTTAAATTTCCAAAGTTTATATTCTTGTATTTGTATAACATTGTGTATAAGAGTTAACTCCGGTTATTTGTGAGCTGTATTTGAAAGTAAATAATGTTGTGCGCAAGGGTTCATTGGTTTATTAAGTTTGATAATATTAGTTTTCAAAATGCACACCTGAGAAATCGTTGACACAATTTAATGGACAGAAATATAGAACGAAATAAGGCTGACAAAACCTTATGATTTAAAATAGATATCAGAGAGAATTTGTAAAATATTGCGACTTGGATAATTCATTTGCTAATATAAGTTAGTGAGATTTCATGTATACTATCAAATGTTTGTGTTGCTGCTGTAAGACTCAGTCCGAAATCCATCTGTCGGGAATTGCGCTGAAGTATTTATTTTAGTATAGGTTAATGTGAATATTGGCATTTTTTTCATAGAGTTGCATGCTTCCATATTTATTCACCGACATCTCTCTGTACGTGCGCATGTGCAACTACTGGCGGTCTTGTTTACGTGTTTCCAGACATGTCCGCTGAAGCGATAGACCCTCCAGCTTGATAATTTATGAATTTCCTCTCTAATTTATCTGTTGATTTACAACCGATGTGATAATTTTGGTTGTGTGTATGTTATAATTAAGAGATTACGGACACGATTATCTGTTGTATTAATGAAATTTTAAAATTAGGATTTCGGTAACCCTAATGCTGATATAAGCTTAAACATACTTATGTATATGTCTCAACTAATGTTTCTGTGCTTGCATTTTACTGAAGTTTCATTCATTAATGTGTAATAAAAGAGAATAGTGAAATAATGAATGATAGAAACCTATATAGGTATATTCTTTCTCCTACACTTGCGAGAAAATCATGTTAAAAGAAAAGTGGTCAATCAGACTAATCTAATCAGAGAGCTGATCTTATGTTGACCGAGTTGGTACTTGAATCTTACCCTAGATCCTTACTTAAGTTGCATATATTTTGCCTCCACGGATCCACTAATACTATGATACAGACGAGTACATTTACCTAGTAGAAAATTAAATGCGCAAGCTTGAAATTCCTCCCAGATAGGATCCCTCGACATTTTTTTCTCAACTATTGGCCCATTTTCTTTAATTTATATATCTTGGTTATATATTCATGAAAACGAATTGTCAATGGTTACTCTGCTCCAGACTTACATAGCAATGCCGTATATTCACTTTTATGCACAATTTAGGAATACAATATTCTCCCTGTTTATTGATAATTATGTATTTACGTGCTTGCTAGTGACTGCGTCCAAGTTCAGAGGTATCTGAGTGATGTGCAGGTGTACGTCGTTGACCTGCTCTTGAAACCACATATCTGCGACTGCCCAGTTGTGCATATATTTCAGTTGTTGTAAAGAGCATTTTGGGAAACGTTCGCCTCAAGAACTTGGCGCCCCTTTGAGTGTACTCTTTATAATCAGGCCAGGATGATCATTTATCTGATTCCGACCGTGTGTGCTTTTTTTTGAATCCAGAAGTGCCTTTCCATTCTATTGTATGTATGGGAAACTCGTCACTGTATAGTGCAAAAATTGTGAGCTCCTCTCGGGTAGCAAAATGTGTTACACTTTTTCCCAGGACCGATTTTCACTGCAAAGCTCAATGACTGACGCTATTCTACAGTTGTGAATCTCAATGGGACGCGAGAAAACGGGAATAGGTAGTCCCAGCACTCTAGATCTAAATCTGGAGAAATTGTGTTCTAACGTGTCTTGTAATCCTCTGATGACGGAGGTATAAATTGTCTTATAACACCTGGTGTATTAGGGTCCATGTTTAAAAAAACTCGAAACCCTCTAAGGTCTTATTTTTTCAAACTTCGGTAAACATTAGGTGCTCTTGGGGACAGTTCAAAATTTGCTGGAAAAAATATTTATTGATGTTTATTTAAACATTTAATTCAAGTAGTAAAATTATCAGTGACAATAATCGACAGTATCCAACAGTACAAGGGATACGTTGACAAAGCTGGGTTTACCACTGGACCGATTAATGGTTCTTGTGATGATCTTCATCGGGAGGGTTTCATGTGCTACAACACAGGAGAAAGAAGCACCTCGGGACCATTGTTCCGAACGAACAGACAACAGGCTGTACATGAAGAATGAATTGTTGCTCTTTTCTGCCGCAACTGCGGTATTCGTGTAGTTACGTGAATCCACCCGCGTGTCATCGACCGTCCACATGACGAAAATCTCCCGAGGCGAGAACCCTTTCACTAAGCAGGTGAGGATGACGGTTTTCTCTGTGGACTCTTCACTTGTTGGCGGAAGGAGGACAGAGACGGATGGTTCCTGAGGATGTGGAGCTGCATAAAAACGGGGAGAGGAATTATTATACCGGGAAAATGAGATGAAATGATGACAGTTTAGACGGGCAGAAATGGTGATTCGGCAGAAATATTAAAAGTATACAGCATTTCACTTCTGTGATGGTTTTCAGTATTCGAGCTTGTGTTTTGGGACTAGAAGAAGGGGTCACGAAAGACTGTATCCCTTTCCTGTATCAGGTTTTTGAAGTACCTGAGGCGCATTACGAGAGTATTTGACCCCTCAGATGAATATTAATCTTTCTACCACTTGGTTCTGTGCTGAGAGTTTAACCATATGCTTTAATAGCATTCTTTATCTTTTGGGACACGGGAATTAATCCCGGGGGAACCAATTTCCCCCGGGAGTAATGAAGTATGACTATGACTACGACTATGACTCTGGGAACCCTTCAGTTATCCAGGCCAGATGAATTAAACTTTCGCAGTTCCTTGATGTGTCACTGAACATATTCGCAAAGGGTAAAACTAAGTAAAGCTTTCACTGGAAGATTGTTCCTGCGACGTGGTGAAGGACAGCTAAGAGTTGGTGAAAGAGGAAGGTATCGGAGAAAGGAGTTTGGATATTCATGGAGTGGTAAGGTAAGCAAAGCAGATGTCAGCAAGTTCACTGTGATGTATCTGGTTTCCTGCACGTCTTACACACCGACTAAATAGCATGGAAGAACAGCTCATATTCCGACGATGGCGTCAGCAGATCAGACAGAGTCTACAGTGAGAAGTAAGAAGCCAGCATGGTTTGTCGAGACTCTCCAGCCGGGCTATTTTCCGCAGATATTGGCAACCTGCTGAGTGGTCTCCACCATTTGTTTTGATTAACCCAAAGAAAAAGTGAAGCAGTGCCGCCCCCTACCCCCCGCCCCAAATACATACGTTACCAACCCCAGCTTACGTTTTCCCTTGCGGATGTATGCTTTTTTTGGTGTCGGCATTTCCTCGTGGCTAACCACGCATTCGAATAAGTCCCCACTCAGCCAAGCTTGTGTCGAAATATTTAGTTGGCTGATCACGCTATGAGGGGGATCTTCTTGCTGGTGGGCAGTCTCTTTTTTCAACACATTCTCTCCTCGCCTCCAGGACACTTCGACGCCGTAAGGCGCATTGGTGATGACGCAGGTTAAGGTGACGCTCGCCTCCAGTAAGACCTGCTCCACTGGTGGTGGTTGAATTGTTACTTGTACTTCTTCGCATGTATCTATGGCAAATGAACATCAGTTAAGAATCCACAACTGAATCGAAAATATAACATTAATCTTCCGAGATTGAAATAGGGCAAGAACATTTCCGATCTCTCGATCTCTGGACTGTTCCCAGAGAGCGGCTGTGAACAACTCTAATGTCACTGATCAGATGCCTACATTATGAACAAAATAATATGCTGTTCTTTGTTTGTCCTAATGTCAATGAAGTTCTAACTTTGGACTGGTGTCGACACTGACAGTGACATGTAGACTTTCGCCGGAGAGGTCTCTTACCTGGAGGTTGGCTGATATTTCGGCTTTGCGTGTAATTCTTGTGCGTAACCTGGCAGGTATAGACAGAGTCTGCGAACCATTCCTTCGCCGTGAAATCCACCTGGCTTGTCGCTGAGAAGTTCCCATTCACCTCAAAAGCAGGGGAGGTGAGGACGCCGGAATTCACCGGCTGTCCATTTTTCAGCCAGGTCACGGTGAATTTCCCCGGTAGGAAGTCCGTCATAGAACAGATTGCGGTCCCTTTCCTGCTCCTCTTAATATCTTCAGGGGAGTTCACGGCGATAACGACGTTTGGATGATGCACCTTTATATCTTGAGGAAAATAAATGTATTTGAAATTAGTTTTAATATGTTAAACAGTTAATCATCGATGATTGCACAACACAAGAAAGAACGGAATTCAATTGAATTTTCCTTTCTTCCGACGCCATATCTGCACATGCCACGCCATATTCAAGTAAACAGCTGTAGTACAAATAGGTATTTAGTTGTGGAGAGTTGAAGATATTTTTCATACAATGCATTTTCCCGTCTCCATGATTGTGGGGTTCCCCCCACCCCAAGGCCCCTAAAGAGGACGCTTAAAATGTGCACTGAGCTAGACAGTTCAACATTTCAGTTATATTTGGTGAGATAATCTCGAGTCCCTACTGGTAAAGGGGTGGCCACAGAGGTGCCGCAGGGGATGGGTTGCAGATATGTGGAGAACTGAAATCTTTTACTGAAAATTTTGGACTGTACGAAAGGGAAGTGTTCAACCAGAAGTCATAGGGGTTTTTTTTTAGAGCTGTCGGTTTAGGTTAACTAATGTTCGCTGGGACTGGGCGGACAGAGATTAAAGAGACTATGGGAAAGATAGTCTGTTGAATAGGTTGAAAGGTAATGGATTCTCATGAAAAATTATCATATAATCTGATCATGTATCAGATCTTGGAAAAAAAGATGATGTTGCAATTACAGAAAGTAATCTGCCACGAGGGCAGAAATGGCAGAAAGGGAGAGAGACGGAGTTAAAAGAGGTGGGGGAGTAGCTTTGGTGATGAGGGATTTTATCACAGCTGCGTCTCGAATGAGGCCATGGAATGACCGTTTACTAAGATTTTGTGACAGAAGGCTTGAACAGAAATAATGTAATCACACTGTTGGATGTATTCTATTATCATCACCCAGAATGCAACAGAAGCACATGAGTGGGATGGGAGGCAGATTTTGAAAATGTGCAAACGTAACAGGCTTATTATCAGGCGCTCGAATGGAAGTTCTTAATATTGTTTGGGACTATCCCAGTATAATATAATTTGATGGAGCAGAATGTGATAGATATATCCATGATAGATTGGTGATATAGTTAGAAGACATGTCAACTAGAGGAGATGACGTATTGTCTGGAACCTGTTGCTAAACCTTTTTAAGTGACAGGTCTCCGGTTGGGTCAGCATTTAACAGGGCGCAACTATGATTCCCTGACCAGTAGCATAGAATTGGACAAATGTGAACAGTCAGTATATGAAAGTGTTGAACCGAAAGAGAGCTGATTCTGATGATGTTAAGAAGAACCTTAGGTCTGTAAATTGGGAAATGATTTACTCAGGGAAATATCGAATGGAGACATCTTGGTAGTTTAAAGAACATCTGTAAAAGAGCTGTGGAAGGCTTGTCACATCGAAGCAAGGAAAGGAAAAATGGGTAAGGGATCATGGATGATATGACGATGGACCATTCAGTAAAGAAAATGGTGAACACACACATCAACGTTTGGATGTAAAGTTCAGTTGAGGCTCTTGAGATTTCTAAAGTCTGCAGGATGCGATTAAAGAAGGGTCTTACGAGTGCCAGATTGAGACATGAGAATGCTAGCCGAGTGGGATTAACGAATCATCCAAGACGTTTTGCCCATATAGGAATGACAGGTGGCTGAGCAATTCGAGACTAGGCCGGTCACGTATGAAATAGGAAACAGATATGCAGTACCGGAGGAGGTGGAGCACCTATTTTAAAAAATCCTTTAGTGTTGACCGATAAAATGGAGAATGGCGAATGTGAAATCAGCATAGAATTGGCTAGTCTGCCAGATAATACTAAGTTTGAAAAATTCAGTGCTGAAACCAAAGAAACTGGACATATGAATCGGATGGGCTGGAGGGCTATGAAGGACAGGTATATACAATGTTACAAGAGGAATCCGTGGAAGATATAGCTACATTTTTGGCGGAGGACCGCCCCGTCTGCAAATGGAGTAGCAGTAATTTTATCCTGCTCTTAGTTTTCTTTCTCTCCCCCTGGATTAAACTTTGAATTTAAAATTTTTATTTGTTGACTCTTGAGGGGGAACAATATGTCTATGTCTACGAGAAGTAGGAAGAATTTACCTGAACCCAGTGATAAAAGTAATGGGAAAGGAAAGGTGCAAAAGGATGAGCTGATGAAATGCCATCGTGGGCTGAAGATATCGTTCGGACACTGAATTCAATTAAGGACCAGAATGAATCAATTATAGACCAACTGGAAAAGGATAGTAATGAAATGAAGTCATTTCTGGGAGAACTTAAAGACGTGGAAACTCAAGTTATTACACATGAAGAGGGATTGAAATAACTAAGCAAAACTTGTCTGAAGCTACAACTCGTTTGGAAAGATATCAAAATAATATTATAGACCTGGAAACTAGGTCTCGTCGAAAAAATATACCAATTGTTGGGCTGCAAGAAGGAGTTGAAGATGGAGATTTAAATGCTTACTTTGGTAAGCTTTTCCACACTTTATTTCCTAGCATTTTCTTAAAGCCGCCCGCTATGGAAAGGGCACATAGGGAGTTTACTGCGAAATTGAAGGATTCTAGTAAACCAAGATCTGTTCTGGTTTGCTTTCATCACTTTAAAATTAAAGATCAAATAATGCGACAGACAAGAAAACAGAGAGTTTTCAGATATTTATCTTCGGGAGGGTTTAATTACTTATGATATTATTAATTAGTATTTTTGAAAATTCAGCTGGGTCAAATATACTATGATTTTTTTTTCCTGTTTTATTATAGCTACACTTTTGGCAGTGGCCGTTATGTTCTCAATGGTCACAGGAGTACTACCAGAAAATTGTAGGCCAACGAATATTATTCCTTTGATGGTGAATGCTGATTGGGATCATTACCAACATTGTCAGCAGTGTTGTATGACGTGGGGAATGATTGTCCAAAATAATGATTCTTTTTTTCTTGAAAAAGACGGCATAAGTTGCTTGGGATTGCTTTCTACTGGCCAGTGACTTTACAATAGTACTGACACCAGCTATTATCAATACTCTTCAAAGTTTGTCAATCTGGCTTCAGTGGGCGCATAACCAGGACGTACGATGCACGAGTTGCTCATATATTAATCACCAATTGCTCTCACAGCTTCAGTTAACACTGATTGTGTGGCTAATCAGATGCTACATCTTTCCCAATGGTAGCATTTGGGACAGCGGAGGGAACTTGCGCCTTATATCTGCCTTGGTCGAGACTTTTCTCCAACCTACCTCCCGTCAAGTGAGGGGTAGGAAGGAAAATGTCTGAAGTACAGCGTTTGAAGGCCCTGGAAATTGTAGAGACAGATATATTGGAAGCATTTTAGAGAGTGTAATGCTCATGTATCAATAAAAATTGAGAGCTATATGGGATGAATGTGTTCGATTGATCTTGAAGTGGTTGAAAACCTCGGTGTAATAGGTAGGCCTATTCTGCGCTGTACTCATCTCTGTGTTATATTCTGTGTCCTTCTGTGGCCACATTTAGATCCCCTCCAGTTCGCCTACCAGTACCGACTAGGAGTTGAGGATGCCACCGTCTACCTGCTGAACCGTGTCTACGCCCACCTGGACAAGACAAGGAGCACTGTGAGGGTCATGTTTTTTGACTTCTCCAGTGCGTTCAACACCATCCGCCCTACTTTACTGGGGGAGAAGCTGACAGCGATGCAGGTGGATGCTGTCCTAGTGTCATGGATTCTTGATTACCTGACTGGCAGACCGCAGTACGTGTGCTTGCAACACTGTGTGTCCGACAGAGTGATCAGCAGCACTGGGGCTCCACAGGGGACTGTCTTGTCTCCCTTTCTCTTCACCATTTACACCTCGGACTTCGACTACTGCAAAGAGTCTTGTCATCTTCAGAAGTTTTCTGATGACTCTGCCATAGTTGGATGCATCAGCAAGGGAGATGAGGCTGAGTACAGGGCTACGGTAGGAAACTTTGTCACATGGTGTGAGCAGAATTGTTTGCAGCATAATGTCAAAAAGACTAAGGAGCTGGTGGTTGACCTGAGGAGAGATAAGGTACCGGCGACCACTGTTTCCATCCAGGGGGTCAGTGTGGACATGGTGGAGGATTACAAATATCAGGGATACGAATTGACAATTAACTGGACTGGTCAAAGAACACTGAGGCTGTCTACAAGAAGGGTCGGAGCCGTCTCTATTTCCTGTGGAGACTGAGGTCCTTCAACATCTGCCGGACGATGCTGAGGATGTTCTACAAGCCTGTGATGGCCAGTGCGATCATGTTTCCTGTTGTGTGCTGGGGCAGCAGACTGAGGGTGGCAGACACCAATGGAATCAACAAACTCATTCGTAGGGCCAGTGATGTTGTGGGGAAGGAACTGGACTCTCTGACGGTGGTGTCTGAAAAGAGGATGCTGTCCAAGTTGCATGCCATCTTGGACAATGTCTCCCATCCACTACATAATGTACTGGTTGGGCACAGAAGTACATTCAGCCAGAGACTCATTCCACCGAGATGGAACACAGAGAATCATAGGAAGTCATTCCTGCCTGTGGCCATCAAACTTTGCAACTCCTCCCTTGGAGGGTCAGACACCCTGAGCCCATAGGCTGGTCCTGGACTTATTTCCTGGCATAATTTACATATTACTATTTAACTATTTATGGTTTTATTACTAGTTAATTATTTGTGGTGCAACTGTAACGAAAACCAATTTCCCCCGGGATCAATAAAGTATGACTATGACTATTTTGAATAAATGGAAAGTGTCAGTAATTAAATTTATTGATGCTCACTTGTTTTTGAACACTGCACAGAGAGAAAAAAAATTATTTAAAGGTTTTTTGAAATTCACGAAGCGCTTCGCAATTGCTGGCACAGTTCTTATTACTTTAGAGAGAGAAGCAAAGTATAACGAGTTTCTCAAACTTCCTGGGTTGCTGGCATACGTTTGTTCTGAGAAAAAAAAAACCTCACAGTTAAAAGCCTCTCTTTACAGTGGAGGTTCAAGCAACTAGGTGTTATGTAAGAAGAGAGCTAAGATAATGACAAATGAACTGCAAATGTGTGCCACCCATTGTAATACATCTGTGGAAATAGGATCTAAATGTACGTTACAAAATGGTATCTGGTGCTCCAAAGGCATCCTGCAGATTGAATGTGGCTTGGAGAATAGAATCTTCAGAAGACGTTAATTTTATATACTTTCAGTACAGTTAAAACATATCTTGTCTTATTTTTGAACCTTACATTCTCTACTTGACTTCTACCCACAGTTTATCCCAACACTAACCTGGAAATGGGACTTCCTTAGTTGAACCTTGATGCTGAACGACGCAATAGATGGTGCTGCTCCCTGCTTGCGTCTCGGTGACAGTTAATTGGCTGCTGCGTGTGTAAGTTCCTTCCTTGTTGAACACAGCCGGATAGGTGTTCACTCCTCTTGTGATTGTCCCTTCATCTGTCTTCCAGGAGACGATGATACCCACCGGGGAGTAATTCGTTGCCAAGCAGCCGAAGGTGACCGTTTCAGTGGCACTGGATTGCTCACATGAAAGGAGAGGGTAGAGGGTGGGGTGGGTCTCGGCCGCTGAAAGAACACGATGACATAAAAAAATTAAACGTTGTATTTTTGGCTTATTCGATACTCAAATAAATAGAACGTTTAGTACTCAGGAAATAAATTTCCAGGTTTGTGTTTGCCGACACCGCCATTACCTTATACTGCACTAAACAATCGACACTGCCTTCAAATTTGTTCCAATCATAGCGAAATACAAATAGTATATACATACTTTGATGTGCTTGCCACAACTAAATACTCAAAGCATTCTCTGATCAACAAGGCAGGATAGATCTCCGTGTCAGAATCAAGTCAATTTCAGCTGTATAGGCCCGAGCTCCCGTCATCATCGGAGGAATACACCTTTTCACTTCATTTTGTTTTTGTTCCTTCCTTCACCGATTCAGTGGACACCAGCTGTAACGATGCCTGCACAATACACAGCACAACGAACGGACATACAGATATGTTGCAAATTTGGAGAATAGAATCGTGGATTCAGCCATTTTAGAATGTTATGCTTTTAGTGTCAGTCAGCCATTTGAAAGTGAGAGATTATTTGGAAAAAAGTCGTAATTTAAGTGAAGAACACCACTTTGAGTGGCGACGATTTTGCCTTCCCTGTAATTCCGTGACGTGAAACGCCGGAGCGCGCTGCAGCTTTAACTTTCGTAATGAGATTAAATTCGATTCCGATGAATATTATTGATAATATTAATCTTTTCAAAACATGCAGGCAAATCAAAAAAAAAAGTCGCTAAGTGCTAAGGTGCTATTCCACGCAATTCAGCGTAGCATTGATCTAGAATGACCGTTGTCTCAATTAGTTAACTTTAAGGACATTCTCCAAACTTGGATATTTCACACAATGCAATCCTGTGCACAAGTTTACTCAATGGATTTGTAGTATTCACGAAATTCACTTACTTATGTCTTCAGAGCCTTCCAAACATTTTTTTGGGAAAGATCAGATGATACTAGTCGAGGGAATGTTGCTAAAAGTTTCCCAGTTATAGGCATCCGTTAGTCTGGTGAGACCATGGATTTGCGCCTTGGGAGGCTTTCCAGGGCGCAGGCCTGGGCAAGGTTGTAGGGAAGACCGGCAGTCACCCATGCTGCAAGTCTCCCCTCTCCACGCCAATGACGTTGTCCAACGGAAGGGCACTAGGGCCGATACAGCTTGGCACCGGTTTCGTCGCAGAGCAATGTGTGGTTAAGTGCTTTGCTCAAGGACACAGCACGTTGCCTCAGCTGAGGCTCGAACTAGTGACCTTCAGATCAATAGACCGACGCCTTAAGAACTTGGCCGCGCGCCAACATGTTTCCGAGCTAAATCATATATTTATAAAACTGGCACACAGTTTGCATAGATTGCAATTGTGAGATTTAAATGAACACTCTCACAACAGTATGCAACAGAGAACTATGAAGATTGCAAACTTTCTCAGAAAGCATCCTGCACAAGTAAATCCGTTAGCAAATGTTCACGTTATCAAATCGTACAGAGCACGACAGCAGACTGCGCCGCAGTTACACGGATTCGAGACCGGAGCTACTCCTCTCGAAGTCCAGTGCGGATGTCACTACACCTGCGGTCGGCACAGTCACACCGTATTAGAATAACATAGATATTCCTACAGATGTCAATGACGAAGTTTCGGTTTGTCGATTTGAATTGTAATGGTTTATACACAGAGTGGTATGTCCGTGGATTACTCTACCAATTGAAATGGGAAAGACAAATACATGAGCGACATTTAATAAACTATTAGATACCACATAGATAGAGAAAAATCTCCAGAGCTGTACAGCAGTTTAGGTTGATTGGAGAGCAGGTGAAGAAGTCTGCACAATTTTGTGGGCCGAATGGCCTGCACTGTGCCGTAGTACTCAAATTTCCTAGTCTTATATATTTGAAGTATTTCGGGTAAACCAATAGACTTTAAGTTTTAGCTTAAAGACCCTTAAGTCACACCTCCAATCAAAGTATTGTCAAGATGAAATACCAAAAATGTTTCTCCCTCCGTCCATGTTGCATGATCCACATAGTTAAAAAATGACATGCTTCATTTAGTCTTACACATTTACTTTCTGCAGTTTTAAATGTTCATACATAAGCTAATATTTTAAATAGGAATATTTAAATCAACAACATATGGACAATATATTAATTGTGTTTTTGCGGTAATCATGTGACAATTTATAAAGTAGAAACACTTGCTGCTTCTCTTATAGAATGATCAAAACCCGCAATAGAATCCACAACACTACTCGCAGTTATTAAACAATGGCACACATGACCAGATATTAAAATTGAACCTTCGAAACAATTTCATTGCAATGACCTTGAGAAGATTATTTATTCAATATCACTGATTTGTCTGCAGTTTACAACTTGTTAAAATAGCCCATAGTATCACAATAAGAATTTGATTTCATGGGCTATAATTAACACTATAATGCCGTACTGGCATTCCTACGGTATTGGTTAAGGTTTCCATGTCACATGATTTGAAATTAATAGTAATGATTTTCCTAGTTTGTGGTTGATGAAACCCGGATTTTTTTCCCATATGTGATTAACTTAATATATGCTGTTGTTTGAATCAATGGCTAGCAATACGATTCCGCCGTATAACTTATACTTTTCAAAATGTAGCTATTTTAACTACAATTTGTCGTGTTTCTTTTTGTCCTCTCGGTGCAAAAATAGATCAATACAAATTACCCACATCTGATGAAAACAACACCAAAAAAATACATATGCTTCAAATTAATCAATAGGATCATATGATCATTAGGTGCATCAAATGTTTCAGATTATTTGGGCCATAGCTTCTGCATTGCCTATCGATTTTGCTATTTTAAGCCCATTTTACTCCGTCCTCATAATCCTCAGTTACACTATTCCTCAGGCGACGCGAGCAACCCGATATAACAACTGATTTCTCAGAATCCATATTTCATACAGAAAGAAACTACTACTCATTCATGATCTTGTGGTCTTATTGTCTAATTTCAAATCCAATGATGCGGCCTTTTAACTATCGGATACGAGTTTTTCCTCCATGTGAAAACATGTTCTGCACATCGATTTTAATAGAACATAGAACATAGAATAGTACAGCACAGTACAGGCTCTTCGGCCCACAATGTTGTGCCGACCCTCAAACCCTGCTTCCCATATAAGCCCCCACCTTAGATTCCTCCATATACCTGTCTAGTAGTCTCTTAAACTTCACTAGTGTATCTGTCTCCACTACTGACTCAGGCAGTGCATTCCACGCACCAACCACTCTCTGAGTAAAAAACCTTCTTCTAATATCCCCCTTGAACTTCCCACTCCTTACCTTAAAACCATGCCCTCTTGTATTGAGCAGTGGTGGCCTGGGGAAGAGGCTTTGGCTATCCACTCTATCTATTCCTCTTATTATCTTGTACACCTCTATCATGTCTCCTCTCATCCTCCTTCTCTCCAAAGAGTAAAGCCCTAGCTCCCTTAATCTCTGATCACAATGCATACTTTCTAAACCAGGCAGCATCCTGGTAAATCTCCTCTGTACCCTTTCCAATGCTTCCACATCCTTCCTATAGTGAGCTGACCAGAACTGGACACAGTACTCCAAGTGTGGCCGAACCAGAGTTTTATAGTGCTGCATCATTACATCGGGACTCTTAAACTCTGTCCCTCGACTTATGAAAGCTAACACCCCATAAGCTTTCTTAACTACCCTATCCACCTGTGAGGCAACTTTCAGGGATCTGTGGAAATGTACCCCGAGATCCCCCTGCTCCTCCACACTACAAGGATGCCAAGTATCCTGCCATTTACTTTGTACTCTGCCTGATCCAGGCCTTTGCAAACAAAGAATGTCAAACAGCTTAATAAGCCTCATGGCAGTGAGCGGAACGAGAAAACGCATTCCCTGAGAAAACGCTAAATATCCGGCAATACTCGTATTGTTATTCCATGGATCGCTCATAAATATCATGATTTTGTTCTTACTGTGATATTACTTCTCGTTGCAACACCACGATAAATCAATTGAGATAGATGCATACATTTTCGAGTCTGTGATTCTTGAAGTTCTGCAGTTGTTGGTTAGAAAAAAAAGACAACTTCCCCTCAGCAAGCCATGTTGGGAGCTGGTCCACTGGTCGATAATGCAGTTCCACTAATGAATGCATATTTTCGTAAACGAGGTTCAATTATACTCTCATTCGTGTTCTGCTTTATTCTCCGTAGATAGGAGAAATAGATTGAAATGGAATGTCTTCCATTGTACAGGATGGACATATATTGTTCAGGTTTATCAAAGCTGCAATTCCAAATAAACTGAGACCATCGGGGTGTTGAAAAGGAGACAGGTCATTGTTTAATTCAGCAAATGAATACTAAATCACGAATATTTTAGTATTTTAAGCTGAATTCCACAATCTCTTTGCGACAAAATCACAAATTATTTCACAAAGAGACATTAATCGCGGGTTCAATTGAAGGCAAAACATAATCAAAGGAAAGAGTAATCAAAATCACAAACTAAATATGGAATTAAATTTCAGTTGGAACACTTTTTGAAACAAAAAGCACAAAATGTTGCTTCTTACCGGCTGTCACCATCAACATGGTGCCTCCTCCCCAGTAATCAAGATTGTCACAGTGTTACATTCTCTGGTCTGCATCACACAATTACCAGCTCTGTAAATAAGAGACAAAAGTTGGACAATTGTGCATATATTCATAATCCAAAAAAAATGAAAATAGTTTTGATTATTAGAAAACTTGAGTTCTTAAAAAAAAGTTTTTCACCGATAGAAGATAAAGTAATACTGTATTTCAGACCTGCTGCCGAAATATCACGAGACTTCATGACAGATAAGTGATGAACATATCGAGGCTAGTTGATTCGGACTAATTAGTGTTTTGTGCACAAGTAGAACAAATACATCAAGACTTATACAGAAATATCGAATGAAAGAAGAAAAAAAACAACGAAAGCACACAATTAGCGATCAGAAGGTTTTTGTATTGGAGGCACACACTGTGCCAGCCAGTATACACAGTGAGACAAACCGTGACAAATAATCTGCAGCTTGTCCGCTGATGTTGTCCTTTCGCATTCTATCCATAGGTGACTTCGCTTTCATGGAACATCACGACAATTTTTTTTTTGATTTTGTTGTTTTTTTTTAACGATATATATAAATGTCTACATCGATTTATTTCAATGTCCATTCGGCAGCCTCTCCTGTTGTGCTGGTGTGGTCAAAAAGCAGTAGACTACCTATCCAGGTTTTTGTACGGGAAATGCGCTGTTTACAGCACAGTGTCCCCACTGTATACGCACAGTGAGACAGACCGTAACAAAAAACAGCAGACACTAAAACGCGCAAGTTTCTCTTGAAATAGGCTTTGAATCTATTTTACATTATCCAACAGTTTTCAAGGAGGATCGAATTTAATACAACCCATCCTTTCTCTCTCTCTTCACCGTTCACATTGGATCAGATAAAGTGTCCTACTCCACAATTATGAACAGCTAATGTCAAAGAGGAGTAACAGGAATATAATGCCACATCAGTGTATTTGATATTAAGTGTGATACTGCGAATAAATCACTGAGGAACATGTGTGCACATTTATGTCCTGCTACTGTTGCAAATAGAATAATTAATCACTGATAGTTTATGATAGAAAACACAGTGTTTCATCTCACCGTTGTTGTACAGGCTAGACTCTTGTTCGCCGCACTGTGGCTCTCGCACAGTAATAGACAGCGGTATCGTCCGTTTGTAGCTGGGTCACATGAACGGTGAAAATATTGTTTGTGGTGTCTTTGGACGGAGTGAATCTCTTCCGGATTCCCGGGGCGTAATACTGGTATGAAGAACTGTAGTATGCAAGGAGCCATTCCAGCCCCTGCCCGGTGACCTGACGGACCAAGTTCATATAGTAGCTACTGAGATCAAACCCGCTGGTTTTACAGGTGAACCTCACTGATCCTCCGGGTCTGGCAGTCTCCGACGGGGGCTGAGTTAACACGACATCGGAATGGACACCTGTATGTTAAATACAAAGAAAGAAACTTGAAAATCAATTTTGAGACACTGACTCTTGTCTTTAGAATTTATAAGGTCAAACTCCAGAGACTGAATGCAATGGAAAATTGACTGAATCAGAGAAAGTGAGAAATGTTTCCAATCCAAATTACGCACGGGTTAATAAAGCCAGGAGCGCGCCGACTGCAGCCAGCGATTTCATCCTACTGACGATTTCAAACGAAGCGACTCTGCACAGCACCTGATGGCATCCGACTGCGGGGAATTTGAACTGTGGAGCGATGGCTGATATTTAAGCAACCAAGTACATGGGCGCGACTGTGGGCGGAGCCTATAGGCTGTGAGGTCTATTTGCTTAAGCGATGTTCCACCACCCACAGCACAACCAGCTTGAGTCATACCTTCAAAGCTGGTAGCAATTAAAAATAAACGCAACTACACTTAACATTTCACAGCGTTCTGCCACGCGATTCACGGATCTCATGATCATTATCCCACTTATTGATATAAATATCAATGTTCCAGATCATGAATAGAACAACGTTTTTGAAAAAGATCAGTCCACTGTGATTTTCAAGTTCAGAACATTTCTCAGTAATTTCGAGTTACTGATGCTGAAAGTTATTCTGAGTAAAGTAAACATGAATGCCCAAAATATGTGATAGGTGATGGCGAATTAATTTGTTATGTTTGCCCCGAGTGGAAAATGAAATAAATGCAGACGCATTGCAACCGCTATTCTTTTTTTGTTATTTCCCTTCTTCATCTACATGTTAATGATGTGGCTCAAATCTGCAAATATCTCATACCCGACTGTAAGACAGTTTAGATTTACTTAAGATCAGACCTAATTAGGTAACATATAGATCATGTCAACTGTGCTTTCTTTGCGCAGCAAGGTATTTGTAAAGATATACTTTGATTCATACCTCCTACAGACCTTAAGACGTTTTGTCCACTTTTAAATGCTACTTAATAAACTCCAATGGCTAAAAATGTCATTGTCAAAGATGCAATTTCAATGATCTTGGGGTGTCTAACACGAGCACTTGCAGAAGTGACTGCATGGACGGACCTCGGTTCGAAAGTCAATGGTTACGGGAAATTAATGGTTAGGCGAGAAAAACATAGTATATTTTTTCGCAGTTGGCTGTTTGTATGAATGGCAGTTTAAATCGTTGAGGTGATAGAGAGCATCTACTTTGAATTGCATGCAAAAACCAACGTACCTGGATCATTTTATGTTCTGCAGATGTGTTAAGATATTTCTAAAACCTGCATAAAAGCGAATGGTGAAAACTACGGATGTGACAAAAACACAAACTGTAGATGTTTCCAATAAACTACAGGCACAGGGAGTCACAAGCACAGAGACAGGGAGATAAGTAAATATATAGATAGATAAATAGATAGATAGATAGATAGATAGATAGGCAGGTAGATAGATTGATAGATAGAGCCAGTCAGAGAGACCTACAATTATGTATGTGGTTATGCAAATATAAATGGCATTCTGGCTACCAAAGATGAATACTGAAACGTTGGAGTCTTATACTTATTGCTCCGTCATTCTCTTGTGTTTCTATTCATCCATATGTATTGACTTTATTAAATTTTACTACTTTCACTCAAACTCTGTCCATTCAACGTCTGCTCAGTCTAACCTATACAGTGCATCAGCGATAAATTATAGACCAATTCAAGCATAAAAAGAAAAAAAAACAAATAAACATGTAGTCTGCTCTCAATGTATCGAAGAAAGTTCATTCGGTAGCACTATCTTGGAGTCTAGAAATCACTGAATTCGAATTAATCGAGGACAGTGGAAGCAGACAGACGGTTCTTTCTTCCTCCCGCATGCTTTGTGATGAAGTCAGCCATTTTGTGAAAACGCTCTATTTTCCATTTTGTCCGCTTGAAGTGCTTGGCTTGGTCGATATTTTGAAGATGACCCAATTGTGCTCCAGGTAAACTGCTGGACTAGATTTCAATTGCCAAAAAAAAAAAAAAAAAAAACATTGTATGATACTCTTCTGTTGCATAAAACATGCAAACGTGTGAGTTTGGTTTGGTGCTTGCTTGCAGTTATTCGAACTGGTTGCTGATTGAGTTCAAAGAGACCTATATCATCCAGTGTTTTTGATGGTAAGAGAACAATAAATGGGTGCTGGATTGAAGCATAGCAATAACAAGGAGTTAAAAGACAGGCACATAACCTATGACCAATGACACAGGAATGCAATATTTGATTTGATAAAGAATCGATGTAAATGTGGACGCATCCTGTATAATGTCAAAGGTAAGCTCGAACAATTACCATCGCAGAGGCAAGTGTGAGCAACTCTGCTTGGAATACGTTGTGAATAAATCGAGACTACGCGGAACGCGTGGACAGCGGAGATCCCTTTGCCCAAGTAATCCTCTGGTATTCTATGACTATTCAGAAGAGTCAAGGAAACTGAGTGGGCGTGAACATAAGATATTTATTGTGTGAATTCACGCACTGCTTACTTTAAGTAATAAAGGTTTCATGTCGGTAAATACGGACCTGTCTGTGCCTCACTGACCATTGTTATAAGGAGTGACTCTTACAACAGGATAGTATCACTGATACCATAGATATATTCAAAGAAATATTGTGTATAGGTTTAAACGAAAACGTGGAGCAGCGAGAGTAACTTTAGAAATACACAATCGCCTGGATTAAAATATGAAAACAGCATGACTGACTGTTCTATGGAAGATGCCATTCGTGATATTTGTACTTCATCGGAAAATGATGCTAGTAGCTACCTGTGTTGTTGTAAAACATGAAATTTAAAACGTTTCCTAATCAAAGATAAAAGTAGTGGAGCAAGATGTATTGAGACTACTGTGTGGCCTTCTTTTACTATTTTTTTTTTGGCCAGAAATGATCATTAAAATATGAAATATCTCTGAAGCTTGTTGACGAATAAGTTTGCATTTTTCTCAAGTTGTTTATGCTGTATTCTGTTAGGGAAACGTCTATTAAGTATCTGTCCCTCAGGTATTGCACTTGGGTCTAATGCTGGCACTTTTGGTGCTTATGGAAATCAGCTCATCATGGTTTTCCCCCTATGTTAATTAGAGTGTGAAAGAGAGAGTCAGAGAGAGAGAGAGAGAGAGAGAGAGAGAGAGAGACAGACAGAGAGAGGGAGGGAGGGGTGGGGAGAGATTGAGTTAACGCATCAAACGAGTTCTTTCAACGGGGAAATTAGTTATTTTAGATATACTGGCACTTAGTGGAATATGAGCGGAAATTTTAAGCGTATTCCGTAGATTTATTTTTGTTCAAAAGACATTCGTTTATTTATTCCTCTTAGCGTATATATTTCATTGCAAATCGCTTTTCGATAAGTACGTTATTGTAATCGATGAGATAACTCCCTATGTACCAAAACGAATCTCCATTTGAAGGAAGGATTTTCAGGTACAATTACAGACTTGACTGGAGGACGAATTCCGATAAATATAATTCAATTAATGTTTTAGATCGCTGGGTCGCAGACCGCTTCGACAGCGGTCCTACAAATTCTTCAGAGCCCAACTGACTTACTAATCTTCCCTGGCAGCGCTCTCAAGGCACCTAGCATCATTATCTATGAAACAACAACAACAACAAAAAGCTTGACACACCCAACTCCTTAAACAAAATATCTCTAAAGTTAGTTGTATACACTCTCGTACTAAAGATGGAAACACAGATAAAAGAGTGTAATTTTTTCTGTCCATTACGGCCTTCAATAATATTATACCCTTCTATCAGGAGTCGACTGAGGCTTCGCAGTTTCAGTGGAAAGAAACTGCAACCAAGCTCGTTCAGGCTGATAGCACATACACTTTATTCTAGCAGGGTCCTTATATCTCAGTATTGAATCTACACGTAGTCTCCACAACCTGCCTATACTCTTGGGACAAGTATTAGCTCATGCAACATCGATGTAGGACAATATAATACAGCATTGGTCATTCGGCACAAGATGGTGAGATTTTGACCTGCTCTAGGAATAATCTAACTTGCCCTCATACATAGTTCTATGATTCATGAGCTGTCTAAGAGATTATTAAGTGTCCCTGCATCTACCACTACCATCACCCCTGGAGCTCTTTCCACGTGCTACCGCTCTCTGTTTATCTATTTCTTTACTTATTGACATTTAGCGTGAAATAGGCCTGACAGATATTCGACCCACACCGCTCAGAAATTCCCCAGTTTAACCCGAACCTATTCACAGGAAAATGTCCAATGACCAATTCACTTAACAACCGGTATGTCCTTGGACTGTGTTAGGAAATTGGAGCACTCCGAAGATAATATGCAGTCACGGGGAGAATGTGCAAAGTCCTTACAGGCAGTGGCGGGAATTGAACCCAGGCCGCTACCAACGTGAAGTATTTTGACAACTACTACGCTACAGTATCGTCCCACTACCTTGTTCATGCCTCCGATGCTTCCTTCCAATCGCCTTAAAGGCTCGGTATTTGCCATTAATCGGCTGGGAGAAAATGTCTCTCGCAGTCTACTCGATGTGTGTCACTTATCAACTTGTACACCTCTGTCAGGTCATCTCACATTTCCCTTCGTTCCTCAGAGAAAAGCCGAAGTCAACTAAACAGTCACCCACAAATATTGTCTGCAAAGCAGGCTGCATCCTGGGACATCTCGTTTCCCAAGTCTCTCAATCTTCTACGCAATTCCTATAATGAGTTGATCAGAACTGAACACAATATTGCCCATTTTATAGTGATGTTGCATTACCTCGCGGCTCATGATACCAGAATAAATGCAAATACATTAAAAAGAAAATCTCCAGATGGGGACTATGTAGATATAATAAAAACTGCAACATCAGCTCGAGACTCATAAACTCAAAAGCACGAAGAATAAAGTCAAATATATGTTTATGAAGGGAAATATATATTTATCCTTTAACAATATATCTTGCGTCTGTGTGTGTGTGTGTGTGTGTGTGTGTGTGTGTGTGTGTGTGCGCGCGCGTCTGTCTGTCTGTGTGTTATGTGTGTATGTGTGTGTACATGCGCAGAATGAAGATGGTCTAAGCACCAACAAACTCCGTCATGTTTTTGTCAATAATTTGTTGTATGTACAATCATGATTTGGGATCATCTCCAATTTAATGTTATTTCATCGAGCAGCCTTACATTTTAGTTTATCTTAAAATGTCTGAATTCACTCGGCCCCCACTGTTGTCGCTATTCTGCATATCTGCTCCATTTAAAAATCATGTTGGAAAGCACCTATTCAGGAACTAGCCCGTAGCATATTCCTGCAGGCACATCTTGCCTTCCTCCACCCTTGTTTCGCCCACGCATGTCCGCCGTTAGCCTTCTACACTCGATTAATATATATAATACCTTGGGACACTGCCGCTATACTTGCTGAGAATTTACATGCATCCCTTCAGTCAAAGAAAAGAACAATAGATTTTGAAATTACGAAATGTAAATACGGACTATCTTGAAAAACGGTTTGTTGAATGCATTTAGTGTAAACTAAAGAAATATTTTAAGTATTTGCTATAAAAGAAGTTACAAAAAAGATATGTAAACAGAAACTGACATATAAACCTTGCAAAAAAAAAAAAAGAGAAATTGTGCAAATAAATACAGGAGAGCATGAGTAGTAAAAGCGCTTGATAGCGAATCTGTTGGGTGCAGAGTCTGTTCTGGATTCAAAGACAGCATGGATGGCATTGAGGTGATCTGGAAGCAATTTTTAAAATTATTTATTTGCATTGTTTTGCTTTGTAGAAGATAATGCCACTCAATTTTTGCCACTATTCTCAAGCATTGTTATGCGATTCAAATTTAGTCCAGAATTTCCACACTGTTGTGAAATGGTATTCTCTGCATTATATCTAGAACTGTTGAACACTCCTAGATAGACAGCTCTGTGCAGATTACTAAACTCTTATTTTATCTCTTAGTGATTTTGTTGGGATGACTCAGTGACGTTAGGAACGCTCTCGTAGACGAGTGCGTTTAAAACGTCCACAACACCCAGGACATATTCATTCAGATCCCCTGTTGAGTCATTGCACATGGCCTTGTCCATCGTTTTCAACCAGTTCCGCGGCGGTCCTGTAGCTTTCCTGACCTAGTCTTTACTGTCCTCACTTCCGGTGCTTTGCTCCTTACTCTTCTCCAATTTACAGGTGTGCAGAAAGATGGTCCATTTTCCTGAAGAATGGGCCGGTAGGCATCCTTAATGGCAGCAATGGTTGCATGTGTTCGGTTTTCATGTTTGTTGCAGATGTGCTGATGGCAGCTGGGTAGAGAATTATTTTTGATCGTCCTGTTGAATTTCGCCACAAGGAGGTTAACGTCGTCAGAGTAAGCCGTGTCTTGTTTGTTAATCGTGATGTTCACTCGGTCGAATTCTGGCGTGGCTTCTGCCTTTGGCGGCTCGTAGTCTGAATAATGTATCGCGACAGAATATTTTCTTGGTTCGTAAACGATCGGTAGTGTATCCTTCTATATTGCACATGCGTCCGAGCTCCACAGTGAGACATATGTCGCCTGATTTGCCCATTCCTAATGCCGCCTTCCTGTACGTAAGATTGATGGAAAACTCTTCTGGCTGGAGTGTCGTGTCCACAGTGTGCAGAGGAAACGTGCTTCAGTGAAACAGAGACATGGCCATCCATCAGTTACTCCGGCACAGCAATTTCGACCTTAGTTCCTCTGAGAAGCTGTGGCCGTGTTTACCATATATTAAATCTGGCCTGAACTATTTTACTTGTCATTCTACTTTATTTCCATCTTCATTATATTCCGCAGGCACTCAATGTGGTATCAGATTTCCAATCGTTGCTTCTCTTTCATCATTCTTTCGAACTGAACACACCATCTTTTCTGATATAAGACCACAAGATATTGGAGCAGAATCAAGCCATTCTGCCCACCAAGTCCTGTCGGAGATTCTATGCTGTCGGATTTATTATCGCTTATTATTGCTCTAAATATTTGACACACTTGCTAAAGAAGAATCAATTACATCCAACATGCAATCTAACATTCACAGCCGTCAGAGGCAATGAATTCCGCAGACTGCTGGCCCTGTAGCTAATTATATTCCTCCTTATCTCTATCTAAAGTGAAGCACTTCTAGACGGAAAGAGAAGATGGTGAAGCGACACAGTGCACGTAGCCTCTCCGGTGAAATGATATCGTATTTTTTGAATACGGGGCAATGCACAGATCTGATTTGATGGAAACAGCCGTGAGAAGCACAGAGGAACTTCTGGAGAAATTTCTGAAATGCCCGCTTCGCTGCCGCTGCCACTGTGAGATCGAGAATTTCCGGAGGGAAGGCCCCAAGTTCTCGGTCTTGCCTGCTGCTGGCGGCCGGGGCTGGAATCGAAGCGCTCGGCAGAGATGGTGCTCGGTGTTCAGTGTCGGAGGCCTGGTCGGAGGCTCGAAGTTTTCTGACGGCTCGGAGTCGGACTGTGGTCGGGCATGGCTGGGAGAGTTGTCTTCCTTCTCCCGTCTGCGTGAGAAGTGCGACTTTCGAGAGACTTCGAATTTATTTTACTGTGCACGGGGCCTGTTCTTCAGCAAGTTACGGTATTGCTTGCACTGTTTTAACTATATGTTATAATGTTGTGGTTTTTGTCAGTTTTTCAGTCTTGGTCTGTCTTTTGTTTCTGTGATATCACACTGGAGGAATATTGTCTCATTTCTTAATGCATTCATTAATAAATGACAATAAAAGAGGACTGCGTGTCCTCATAATTTAATCTAATGATGTAATCTATTTTGAGATTGTATTCGCCGATCCAAGATTGTCTAATCATTGGAAAATTCCTATTCGTGTGCACTGGATCTAGGCCTATTAATGTTCGGTAGCTTTCAATGAGATTTCACCATTTTTTTCGATTCTAGCCTTTAGTGGTCCACAGTCAACAAGCGATCCACAAACGCTTTGCTCTTGCTGCTCGAATTATACTGGTGAAATGCTCCGGAACCTCTCCATTGTCAGCTCATCCTTTCTAAGATATAGGGTCCAAAATTGCTTACAATTCTCAAGGTGTAGTCTAACCAATGCCTAACAAAAGCTTTAGCATTGCACACTTGTTTTTATATTCTCGTCCTCTCGAAATGAATACAATATTGCTACTTACTCCTGACAACTGACATAACTTGCACGATAACCTTTACTATTTCCAACACGAGGACTCACAACTCAATTCCAATTTATTAATTTCCCTCCACTTTAGATTATATTCTATCTGTTTATTCCTACTACAAAAGTGCCTGAAGATATCGGGCACTGCACTATAAAACATGGGCCACGTCGTTGACAATTCGCCTAATCTGTTTTCGTATTTCTTCCACCTTCACGTCTCCTGAACGCCCTAAATCGGTCAGTCCTGAAGAACGTTTGCTTCCTCTATTCTATCTTGCCTCATTCATCGCCACCTTCGCCTTATCTCAGTCACTCCTAAATGTGAAAGTTTTTCATGATTATTCCTTGAATCATTGTCAAACATTCCTTTCCGCCAATCCTACGTTCGCATGCTCGACCTAAATGATATAGCCATAGATATTAACTCTGCCATTTAAACACTTAAAATAACAGAAAAAAATGGAATTATAACATGTTCCATATCACTGCTGTATAAAGTATGCTCAGCACATTTGATATATCTCTCCACCTTCTACAACGCAGGCATAAAAACATTGCCACATACTGTGCCAGACTTATCACATTGAAGGAGGTGTCGATGATGGTGACTGGAGCGTCCCTCTACACAGCATATTGCAATTCTCTCTAACAGAGTATGCTTCATATGTCAATCATTTCTTCCCTTATTTCCCTGACGCCAATCATTATCTGATGCGATTTAGAGTAGGCTGTTAAACTATCAAATAAGTCATCTCAAACTGCACATTAAAAATGTATCATAGGGAGTTATACGGGACTAATCAATCGATCACGAGAGCAAATTAGTGTGTAGTTAAACGGAGTTGTTAGCCAACATTGGATCTGATGACTCTTACCTGAGTGTCATAAGGGAGGCACTTATGGAAATTAGAAATATGTGACAGACTGTCAGACGGTGCTGAAGCTTTGTGTATAGGGGTAAGGAACTGGCAGGGTAAACAGACCCTGATGGTCGTGGTGCACAGACCACCCCAAGCAGCAGTCAGCGTGTGTTCGAAAATCAGAACGGGAGATAGACATTACATGCTACAAGGGTAATATTACAATACACACGGGGGAATCCAATATGCAGGAATATTAGGAAGATCTATTAGTTCTGAATTCGAGCAAGGGGAGTTTCTACAGTGCCTACGAGATGGATCTTTCGACCACATCATGTCTGAACCCACGACGGGATCTGCCTTTCTGCTTTGTGTGCTTCGCAACGAACAGATTTATTGGAAACATCAAGGTTAAAGTAACCAACGAGACAGATGATTATAATATGGTTACATTGATCTTGAAAATTGAGAAGGAAAGACTGATGTATCAGTGTTTCAATGGAGTAAAGGGAATGACAGAAGTATCAAAAAGGAGTTGGACAGACATATTTAGAAATCACATTGCAGGGGCGACAGCAGAGAAGGAGTGTTTGGAATTTCTGGAAGATATTCGGAATGCACAGATTCAATGCATCACAAAGACGAATATATATTCTAATGTAAAGATGGCAGAAGGTTGGCTAACAACAGAAGTCATGGCCAACATACAAGTCAATCTTAGGGCATATATTGCAGAGAAAAACACAGTGCGTATTTAGAGGATTAGGAAACCGTAAGAAGATGCAACTGGGCCTGTGTGAACTCCGAATGATCTGGGACGTAGAGGGGCTTGCAGGTTGCATACTTAAATATGTAGTTATACCCACGGAGCAGGACCCAGGAAACTGGGTGATACTCGCGAAGGGAAAGGTGTTGAGGAGCCAGCGCAGAGAACTCCTTTGGCAATTCCCCTTTGGATTAGGTTCCGCTGGATGTCCTAACAGCGCAAAGTCAGAGTGTTCGGGTCTATATTACCTAGTCTTTCTCTAAGTTCAGGAAGGAAGGAGGGAGAACAGGAACGCAGTATCGATAGGGAAATCGTTATTTAGCTATACGGACAGTAGGTCGAGTGGACCGAAAAAACGATTCCCCAATAGCGTGGATCCTGCTGGGTGCCAGGGTCCGGGATATTCTTAAGTGGAAGAGTGAATACCCAGAAGACGTTGTTTAGGTACAGTAGGTTTCCATAAAATAGGCATGATGAGTGATGCGGTTCCGAATAGCAAGTTCAGGGATTTAGATTAGATTAGATTAGATTATGAGGACACGCAGTCCTCTTTTATTGTCATTTAGTAATGCATGCATTAAGAAATGATAGAATATTCCTCCAGAATGATATCACAGAAAACAAGACAAACCAAGACTGAAAAACTGTCAAAAAACACATAATTATAACATATAATTACAACAGTGCAAAGCAATACCGTAATTTGATAAAGAACAGACCATGGGCACGGTAAAAAAGTATCAGAGTCTCTCGAAAGTCCCACACTCTCACACAGACGGTAGAAGGAAGAAAAACTCTCCCTGCCATGAGCTTCCAGCGCCACAAACTTGCCGATGCAGCACCCCACCGATGCTTTGTCCCCGGCCCCGGCGACAGGCAATAGGCAAAGCCGAGGATTTGGGGCCTTCCCCTCCGGAGATTCTCGATCGCACAGTAGCAGCGGCAGCGAAGCGGGCATTTCAGAAGTTTCTCAACCTGTTCCTCCGTGCCTCTCACGTCTGTCTCCGTCAAATCAGGATTGTGAACTGTACCTACTTACAATTACGATATCATTTCGGAGCGGCTGCGCACGCTGCGTCGCGCCGCCATCTTCTTCACCCCCTCATTTAGGTGCAAAGTTAAGAGCAGGATCTCAGGTTTTGTGATCTCAGGATTGCTACACGTGCGACGTGCTAGTGAGGCCAGAACGGAGGAAAATATGAAGTTTAATCCTTGCTTCAGGAGTTGGCAATGGAAGGGTGGCATAAGATACTAAGATTATTTTGCTTTCTTCTTCGGAAGTTGAGACATTTTCAAGAGGGGCGGATTGCACCTGAACTGTAGTGGGCTAATATCATCGACGTATGTTTCTTCATGCTGCACTATGTGCTTTAAACTAGAGCTGCAAGGAGAATGAAACCCAGTGTAAGAACATATAGAGTAGACATTCTGGAGGCAGATGTCGCTCAGTCCTTTGAAAAAGTTAGAAATCGAAAGTTTGAGCATTGTGCAATTAGGGCCGAGCTCTCTTTCCTTGAAAGCAAGAAACATTGTAGGCATAGCGGACAACGGTGCTGCAGAGAGTTAACTGACTTGAAATCAAACAGATAAGGTGCAGTGTAAAGTACAGACAAAATCGAAAAGGATGAAATTGCAGTTCTGGAATGCGCGCAGCATACAGAATACAGAATAAGGTAGACGAACTTGCAGCACTGTTGCAGATAGGGAGTTATGATGTTCTCGGTATCACTGAATAGTATCTAAAAGATAGTAACTGGGAACTTAATGTCAAGGATACGCATTGTATCGAAACATTGGGCAAGAAGGTAAAGGGGGGAAGCGTTGTTCTGTCGGTATGAAATATAATTGAATTATTAAATTAAGGTAACAAAGGTTCAGAAGCTTTTAAATGGTTGGTCATACAGCTGAGAAACTGCAAGGGTAAAAACACTTTGATAGGAGTTGCATACAGACCCCTAAACGTTCGTATTCTTTTGGCCGACAAATTACAATTGGATACAGAACATGCATGCCAAAGAGCATTGTTACAATACTCGTGGGGGAGATTAAAGTGAGGGTAGATCAGGAAAATGAGGTTGCTTCCGAATTAAAAGAAAATAAATTTCAAAGGTGCCGACAAGATGAGTTCTTTTTTAGAGCAACTAATGGTTGAGCTCAGGAGAGGATCCGCTGTTCTGCATTGGCTGTTGTGCTATGAACCAGAATTGATTGGAGAATTAAAGGTAAAATCGGTCTTCGGGGCAAGTGATTATTATATTATAGAGATTACCCAGAAATTTAAGAAGGAGAGGTTCAAGCCAGATGGATGATATTCCAGTGTAGTAAAGGGAATTACAGAGGCATGAGGGGGGAATTGGGCAGAAATGGTTGGAAAAGAACACTGGTAGGTGTCCTGGAAGAGCAGCAATGGCTGTACTTTTACGGAACACTTGGGAGGAACAGGATACACACAGACACCAAGGAGAAAGATGCATTCTAAAGAAAAGATGACCAAAACAGAAATCAAAGTTGACGTAAAAATAAAGGCGAGGGCATGTCACACAGCAAAAACTGGTTTGAGGGTGGAGGATTGGATAGTGTTTTTTTTTTAAACGAAAAAAAACTAAAACGTTATCAATAAGGAGAAGAAAGAATGCGACAGTAAGCTGGCCAATAATATGAAAGAAGATACCAAAATTTTCTTCAAATGCCAGAATGGATATCAGAGTGCTGATTATCGAAGTGATTTAGAATAGAATTCACGGCGTCATTTAATAAAGAGCGCAATAATTGTATTTTATTTCACGTCAGGAAGGCCACGGGAGCTGCAAAGGGACGATATCTGTATCGTATGCTTTGGCATTTTTCGGGGAATTCTGGTGAATATGCGATATTCCCTTGTTGGTGACACTGCAGTGGTTTACCGTATGTTTTCCGGGCCTGACGTACAAGTTAAAGATTGCATCGTGTGGTGTAATAACATGGGACTTCCTGAGTGATGAACTAAATACAATATTTCGGATTCTACAATCGATTGTCCGCTGGATACGGTGAATAGTTCTCTTCAGACGTTGTCCAGAAGTAAGGAGCGATGCTTCACATCGAATCGACGCGGATGATAACGACGAATTTAATCATCTTCTTTCCAAGAGATATGATACTTTAGACTTCTATCTCGATGGAAGCTGAGAAGGAAACTCTCAATAAGTTCAACATGGAAATTTGTTGAAATTCAAATCATACGGGAGGTAATTGATACCGGATGTAATCGAAAAGTTGCACCAAGGCGAACACATTTTACACACAAAACGATGAAAAGTGAGAGACATTCCGAGAGGTGGACTGACCCACCTGAGAAGTTTTTATGAACGTTCGTGTGTTCGATCATTTCCATGGTGCGGTCTGCCTCGTTTAGACCCTGCAGCATTTTCTGCATGTTACTTCTATATTTTTCTGCTGTTGCAAGATAACGTACCATGCAGATATGATACCAGTCTTCTACGGCATCCTCAAGAAATTGAAATCACCTCAGGTGAAGTAAAATAAAATCATTGAGCCGTTTTTATAAATAATATCGGGCACTTTCTCCTTAATGACATGGTTCCAGATAGTTACTCACACGGTGTGGCGACATTCATGATTTAAATGCGGTGATGGGTAAGTATTATGAATGATTAAATGTTTAGATGGGGAACTTCATCGAAGCAGGGAGAATGAAGTAGCAGAAGACCATACGGCAGTTCGCAGCTGTCCCATCCTAGAATTTAATCATGGCTGATCGGACACATTTCATTAGTATTCCTGCTCCTCCAGATACCGTTCTGGAGAAACCTTTTGACCACACATTTTATGAAGCTACTTATTGATTTGATACTTGATTTTACTCCCGATCCAGCACACATCTCTCACACCACAGCGGCCTGCAGTCGACAACGTCAGGACGCAAGCATGATTTAAAAAAAAAATCAGAACGGTCAATCTGGCTAGCACTGTGACGCGTATTTACAATGCAATATGTGATTATCGGGGCAGATTTTGAAGTCGTTGGTTAGGAATGGCCTTGACAGGCATTCTTCCACTGATGGCTGTGCTGGAAGCAACTGTTTAAAACACAGAATGCACAGCTGTTTCCGTTCAGTTACATTGTCAACGTCTATTCGTGCCGGACTGTGAAATATGGTATTCTTCTGACAGAAAACCGGTAAAATGTGGAGTAAGAGATAACTGAAAATAAAATTTGTATATCCATTAATTTAAGTTGATGTATAAAGCAGTTTTATACTGTATATGAAGGAAGGTTAGAATGGCTGTGTGATGCAGCGTGTGGAATCCGCATAGGGAACTTATTTTGGAGGGTACCTCAAATTAAATTGGATGGTATCAATTGACTGATAGAATAGTTTAGAGGGACGATTAATCTGGCCGCAGTTTTAATCTTATGTTCCATTTCCTCAGTCATGGCAGTAGTACACCATGTGGTTGAAAGACTTTCCTTTAAGATTGCAAAGCAACACAATGTTAAAGATAAACTAATCTTTCATACATTGAATTCATCCTTTCGAATTAAACTGACCGTTTATTACTTCCATCAATATTGCACATTTGAATGCGATTGCAGGCGAAATGCATCAATGAAAGATTGACACTTATTGGAATTTTTGCATTTAATCTCCTTTCCGATCCACATGTAATCTACACCTCTCATTCAATTTCTGTGGCCGGAGTCCAACATTTGACTTTACTGAAATAACTGAAAGGAAACATCTGCATGTCCCATGCAACGAAAAACAAACTGGTTCCAGTCGGCTGCACAGAGACAGAAAGTAATTGGTTATGAAAAAGAACACTATGCGATCAACATCTTCCCAGCAACAGGTCTCACATACTGCCAGAAAATGGTCTTATTGGTCAGGCGGTGCAACATTCAGATTAAATCCAAATTTGGATTTATCTTTCACCGAATTACCAGGGAGCTGGAAAAGACTGGGATTCAGACATGAGGCATTAACGTTTCTTCCTTCTAATTGAAGTCTCAAGTTCTCAGAATAGTTCGCAACTCGCATACTGACCCCGTGGCAATATGGTGAATTCATATCCCGAAATGTAACTCTCTGAATGCAGTGGACTGTTTTTATATTCAAATTGTCAGACAGAACCCGACAGGATACTTCCCTGCGGCGACCATTCGTCATCAAGAAAATATGGGGATTTCGATTAACAGGGTAATATTGAGATAAGAGTATTGAAATGTTATGTCCCTCCATCGCTTCATCACCCCCGGTAACTCATTCAGTGCTGCGCGTGTACCTGGAAACTGTTCCATAACCCCATCCCCCACCGCCACTCGCATTTTAACGCCTGAATAGACCGAAATATATTTTTGCCTCAAAATGTGTGTTCATTTGCTCATTTGGTTCTCGTTCTTGGAATATCCGATCGTGTCAGATTGAAGACAGTGACATTCCTGCTGGAATGGAAAGGGACCACCAATACTACACCGCACCCTTAAGCAAGCCAGAGGAATCAGAACCATTGATTCTTAACAGAGAATCCCACAACATCATCCCATGGAAGGTGTCAGTAATGGATAGGTCTGAATACTACGTCAAAATCATTTGATCATTTCCAAGAAATGCCTCAGGGCCATATAATATCACTTCAAAACACACTAAAATTCCAAAACTCTGCATTTAAATGCGACCGACCAACTGAGAACATAATCCATTGAGGTTGAGATTATTACAATAAGATCTCCAAAAATGTGATCACGTTGGATCAACGAAATCTGCCCTTCCATAAAGTCTCGAACATCATTTTTATGGATCGTCTACCGTGTAAAGCCCCACATTCTGTCGCCGTGAATAATTCCCATGTTTGAGAAAAACCTTTCCTTTATATAATCCCTTCAAAAGTTCTCAGAGAACAACAACGTGAATCAGATTTTAGGTGTTTTGTTTTCTCGGTTCTAACGTCTGACCAAGGAGATCAACCTGGAGAATAGGGATGTTAGTGCTGAGATTATTAACATACATTTTGAAGTAAACGAGAAAATAGTGTTGGGTATCTTGAAGAGGTTTGACATCGATGTATCTAGACACTTTTCCTGGCGAAGGTACTGACGGTAATTAATATGGAGAGGATTTAAGAACATTTACAAATCCTTTTCCTGATTAATAAGAGCCTGTTGTAGTTTGTGCAGGCCCACCATGTCTTTCTAACGACGATTTTTGTTTGTAAAGGTGCCGATGGTAATTGAAGAAGGTAGAGCTGTGAATTTTGTCTAGATGAATTTTAGTCAAACATTCGTCAAGATCATTCACGGGACCTTATCAAAAATTAAGATGCATGAGATGAATGCTTCATTCGCCATTTTGCATTCTTAACTGGCTTGCCCAGGACAGAAAGAGCTGACGGTCGAAGGGGCTTATTTTAGCAGGAGTTATGTTATTAATAGTATTGCGCAGGGATATGTGCTGGGATCTCTGTTAATTGTGATATAGATAAGTTATAAAACTAACATATTAATGGGTGGGTTAGCATGCTTTGTGAAGATACAAAGTTTGCTGTTGTTGTGGATAGCGTAGACAATTCGTCAAAACACAGTGGAAAATTGAACTGTTGCAGATATGGTTGGTAAAAGGAAAATCGCATTCAGCCCTGCCAATTGTGTAGTACTGCAGGTTGGTAAGCTAAACGTAAAGATAAAATACACTATTGAGTTCGCTACCCTGAAGAGTGCAGACTAGCAGAAGGATAATATTCTAAAAAAAAACATATATGAGAGAAAGGACATCTAGGCCGATAAGAGGACGTATATGCAGAGGGCGAGTGATTCATTAAATCTCACCCGATCTGGACTCGGTATGTTAAGTTTCCCTGTGAGTTCGGGAAAAATATGCTGAACGATTTTGTTTAATACCAATTTTAATACAATGCAGCTGACAGAAGGATATCTGAAAGCTGAATCATTACTGCTACATTGTTTGATTATTTGCATATTTCTCCCCCTAAATAAGCACTGCGTTGGTGGGGAAAATTTGGTTCCATTTCTGTTCCTCCGCATTCTAACCTGGGGCTTGTATTTCTGAGAGTATTTATGTCAGCGCCAACCGCGAGTCCATCTGCGATTACTATAGATTTTAGAACATTAAATAAGCTGATAAGTAATTTCCCAAACTTGAGCATAAAGTTATTTGTTTGTTTGTGTGTTTTTTTTTTTTGTGACTACTTATACAACATGCACTGAGATTTCACGCGAATTAACACCAGTTTCGGCAAAGATCACAATCTATCACTGCAACCGACTGGATAACAGATACAATTTCAGTTCTGTTAAATAGAGGATGTCAAAAAAGGTGATAACCTGGCACAATATAAATAGTTGAACGATATATTCCTGCATTTTATCGTTCATACATGTTTCGTGTTCCGGTTTCATTTAAGTTAAGCCTGTCTTAACCGACTAATATTACATAGTAGCGCACCGGGTTGTGCCACGTTTAATATGCTGCAATGACATGGAAGCGCACAAGTTAGCACAACTCATTACAGCGGAAGATCTAAGTTAGGTGGCCTAATCCTGCTTTAGCATTTGATGATTTTCAACGATCACTCCGTGTCAACGTAGCTTTTGTCTGGTAACATCGTTTCTTTCAGATCCCTAAAATGTACGGGATAGACATACTTTGTACGCTCTAGAAATTTAGCGAGACTTGGTGATGTCGTGGGGAGAGTAGACGACTCGCCAAAAACTCAGTAGAAACTGTTGCAGATATGGGCGGTGAAGTGACGACTGTATTTCGCTCTGCCAACTGTGTCCTGATTCAGCTTGGTAAATGCAAAGATACAGTACACTGTTAAGTTCAATACCTTGAATAATACTGCTGAGCAGAAGGAACTTGTCGTGCAGGTTCATAGCTATCTGAAACTAGCTACATAGAAGTTGACAGTGTGGCTAAGAAGATACCAGGCATGCTTGCAGTTATTAGTCGTTGCATGAAACCCTAAAGTTAGGAAGCTATTTTGCTCGTTTACACATCTCTGGTTAAGAGCAGTTGGAATGTTGTATAATTTTCTGGTCACCGCAATATGGGAAATACGTCGGGGATTTTGGTTGGTGCAGAAGGTTTCGCGAGGATGCTGCCTGGATTTGAAGGCAACTGATACAACGAGAGGTTCGGTACGTTCCGTTTATTCTCTCTGGAGTGGCGGATGACACGGGGAGATGTACAGAACTTTATAAGATTATGAGAAGATTAGATAAAATCAGCGAACAACACCTTATCCTCATTTGTTGTTGTTTGTATTTTGTGTGTGTGCCTTTATATAATTACATATGTATTCGTGAGTATATTTCCCGAAATGCGCTGTTTGGGGTGGTGGTAGTGGCCTTCTGACAAAGCATTAGCACGATCAATAGCAAATCCAACTCCTTCAGTTTCTGCCCAGAACAACTTTTGATCGTGGGAAATGCATTAAAGGTGGACAACAACAACTCCAACAGACACTGCTCAGATCAACAATTCAGACCACGATTTATTTTATATGCTGATGATGATTAAATATTTTAAATTAAAATTAAATTAATATTAAAATATTTTATTTGTTCAGTACCTCTGTATAAACCCAGTTCTGAGGAATATATAAAAAAAGAACAATTAGGGCGATAACTGAACATAGATACAGACAGCGAGTGAGTTATGTAACTGCACTGGACCCGTAATCCCTGCGATTACGGGGGGGGGGGGGGGAGGGAAGACCCAGAATAATCCTGAATATTATCTCTATTTTAATACCCTCCAGCTGACAGAAGATTAACCATTACTGGTGGATCGTTTGACATTTGCATCTTTCTCTCTCAAAATATGTTATGCGTTGGTGGGGACAAATATGTTCCGTTTCTGTCCCTCTGCATTCTCATCTGGGACTGACGTTTCTGAGATTATTTATATCAAAATCTAGCTTGAGTCCATCTGTGATCACTACAGATATAAACACATTAATAACCTGGTTAACAACTTCTCACAGCTAACCAGAAAGTTCTTTATTGGATGATTACAATAAGCTTGTGCAACATTCACTCAGATGTGTTGGGCAGTCAGATCAATCTTTGCAAACATTGCAATCTATCACTTGCAACCAACTGGATGCCAGATGGCATTTCTGATCTGCAAATTCCGCAGAACAGCGCAGACTTGAGCTATTCTGTAGTGCCGGAAATGTGTTCATAATCCGCGAAAAGCAAATATTCACCTTATGTACAACAAACGCACTTAGACAGGAATGGTATATATAATTTAATGAATTATATACGCATGACAAAAGTTGCATGTCAAAATGAAGATAACTTGACAATAGGTGAGGGATAGAGGGAAAGGTTCTTTTCTCACTCTTACGTACCGATTTCGTGTCCCGGTTTAATTTAACTTAAGGCTGGCTTATCATGCTGATCTGGCATAGTAGCACATCAGGTTACACAACGTTCAATCTGCTGCAATGATATGGCAACTCACAAGTTTGCAGAACCCATTAAAGCAATAATTCTACGTTAGGAGGTCCATTCCCGCTGACGAATGTTATGATTTTGTAAGTTCTCCAGGTGGGCACTTAGTTTTCGTCTGGAATGTCGATTTCTTTCACATTCTGAAGAATGATGTGATAAGCATGCTATGTTGGCCCTGGGAATTATGCGGCCCTTACCAATCATATGGCTGTAAAACATTGGAAAAGAATAAGGTCATGCACCTCATCGATTCTCCTCCTCAATTCCATCATGGCTGATTTATTAACACTTAAAACCCCATTCCCCTGTCTTTTTTTCCCGCAAACTTGGCGCCCTAACTAATAAATAACATATCAAACACCACTTAAGTGCATTGTGTCACTTGGCTTCCGCAACCTTTTTTTTTTAGCACTACATTGCACAGAATCCCCTCCACTTCGATGAAGAAAATCCTCCTTCTTTCTGTTGTAAGTGGACATCGCTCCGTTCTGAGGCACTTCAGCAGCAGGAGAAAGCATATAGGTCTGGGCCGCATATTGAGATTCTAATTTGGAGAACGGCCAGTTGAGATGGTATCTCAAAGGATCAAGCAAGACTGAATCGAGACAGGTTGTTTATTGGCAAATGTGTACTTGTAAAGATACCAGGTGTAGGGAACCGTGATTTTCAAAAAAAATATTGTGTCCCTGGCTGAAAAAAAAACTGAATGTCAGCGTGCTGATGAGTGCGATAGAACAAATGGATAAACAGTGAGGTCGAAGGGAGATTTGATCGTAAAGAAAGTTTCTGGCACATTGGCCTTGATAAATCAAAATACTGAGTGTAGCAGTGAGGATGTTATGTGAAAGTTCGATAAAACACTGGTGAGGCTTAATCTGGATTATTGTCTGAAATTTTGTTCACTTAGTTGCACAAAAAAGTGTAAATAAAGTTGAAAGTGTGTAAACAATATTTGTAAGGGCCTGCCGCATCTGGAGGATCCCAGTTATAAGGAATGATTAAGTATTTCAGGACTCTTTTTCGTTGGAACGTAGAAAATAACATAGAGGAGATTTCATAGGGGTACATAGATTTAGGAGGTGTTCTCAGAAGGTAAATGCAACAGTATTTTTTTTTCCACCGAGTTTGCGTGGGACTAAAGATAATGTCGAAAAGTGTAAATGGAACATGAGGGGAATCTTCTTCAACGCGAGCTTCGAGGAAATGTGGAACAACTGGTGCACGCGAACTCTATTTCAATGTTTAATCAAAGCTTGGACAGGTACGTGGATGGGAGTGGTATGGAGGCAATGGGCCAGTTGTAGGTCAACTGGAGTAGGCCGTTTAAATAAGCTCAACATTAACCAGATGGTCTAGAGTGCCTGTTTCTGTGTTGTACTGTTCCATGACTGTACGACTTATGTCCGTCTATCGTATTCATATTAACACATGCGTCCATGCATTGCTTTTGATCCTGTGTTTATAAACTTTAACCTGTCTTGGTTCAAGTAATGTATCTATAGACAGAGTTAAGACTTCATTTTTATTCATCTTGACTCTGTTTGTCGTCATCATAAGAAATTTTGTGTTGGCTACATTTTACTGCGACTGAACTTTCAAATGTTCTCATTGATTGTCTTTATTTGCATTTACAAATGATTTTTAACTATCATTTTAATGTCCAATAGCAGCAACAATGAGACATCGCCCTCTTTTTTGTGGGTTGTTTCCCCCTTCTTTTTGTTTCCAGTCGATGTTGGAATTCAATAGATCTCAAAAAACTAACCCTAATATCTATACATCTCTGTATTGGATTTCATTCCATTTTATTCAAGTTAGTTCACTGTTACCAATTATATTCTACTGGTATGATGGAGTATGAGTGTTCTTCTTTCTTTATCTTAAGGCCTGGCTTAATTACATAATACCTGCTCTGAATTTTTCAGGCATTTGCTGCAGTAACGGATTCTGCCAATTTTCTTGAACAAAGCAATATTATATTTACAAACAATGCAGAGGATCCCTACATCTACTGCCCACCCACCCCACACGTATTGCCTGCTGATCAATGCAGGAGTTCGAGCTTTAAAATGAAGTTTGTGATCTATGTTCATCGAGGTTTATTTGGCCTTTTCTTTATTTTTAAAATTCCGGAACATGTGTAATTTCCCATGTAAGGGTAAGTGGCAGATGCTAGAGAGTACCCCAGTGGCTGTCCCCCGTAAGAATAAGTGCTCATGTTTGAGTACTGTTGGATGAGACGGCGTACCTAGGGGAAGCAACAGTGGCCACGCCTCGGGCATAGAGTTTGGGTCTATAGTTCAGAAGGGTAGGGAAAGGATGAGGATGGCAGCAGTGATAGGGGCTGTATAGTTATGGGGTCAGACGGTCGATTCTGTGGCGCAGCAATGAAACACAGATGGTAGTTTGCCTCCCAGGTGCCAGGGTCCGAGATGTTTCTCATCGCGTCCATGATATCCTGAAGTGGGAAGGGGAAAAGCCAGAGGTCGTGGTACATATTCATTCGTACCACCGACATAGGTAGGAACAAGGGAGGAGGGTCTGAAAGCAGACGACAGGGAGTTAGGAAGGAAGTTGAGAAGCAGGACCTCAAGAATAGCGATCTCGGGATTACTGCCTGTGCCACATGACAGTGAGCATAGGAATAGAATGAGGTGAAGGATTAGTCATAGTCATGGTCATACTTTATTGATCCTGGGGGAATTTGGTTTTCGTTACAGTTGCACCATAAATAATAAATAGTAATAAAACCATAAATAGTTAAATAGTAATATGTAAATTATGCCAGTAAATTATGAAATTAGTCCAGGATCAGCCTATTGGCTCAGAGTGTCTGACCCTCCAAGGGAGGAGTTGTAAAGTTTGATGGTCAAAGGCAGGAATAACTTCCTATGACGCTCTGTGTTGCATCTCGGTGGAATAAATCTCTGGCTGAATGTACTCCCGTGCACAACCAGTACATTATGTAGTGGATGGGAGACATTGTCCAAGATGGTATGCAACTTAGACAGCATCCTATTTTCAGACACCACCGTGAGAGAGTCCAGTTCCATCCCCACAACATTACTGGCCTTAGGAATGAGTTTGTTGATTCTGTTGGTGTCTGCTACCCTCAGCCTACTGCCCCAGCACACAACAGCAAACATGATAGCACTGGCCACCACAGACTCGTAGAACATCCTCAGCATCGTCCGGCAGATATTAAAGGACCTCAGTCTCCTCAGGAAATAGAGACGACTCTGACCCTTCTTGTACACAGCCTCAGTGTTCTTTGACCAGTCCAGTTCATTGTCAATTCGTATCCCCAGGTATTTGTAATCCTCCACAATGTCCACCCTGACCCCCTGGATGGAAACAGGGGTCACCGGTACCTTAGCTCTCCTCAGGGCAACCACCATCCTCCTTAGTCTTTTTCACATTAAGCTGCAGATAATTCTGCTCACACCATGTGATAAAGTTTCCTACCGTAGCCCTGTACTCAGTCTCATCTCCCTTGCTGATGCATCCAACTATGGCAGAGTCATTCGAAAACTTCTGAAGATGACAAGACTCTGTACAGTAGTTAAAGTCCGAGGTGTAAATGGTGAAGAGAAAGGCAGACAAGACCGTCCCCTGTGGAGCCCCAGTGCTGCTGATCACTCTGTCGGTCACACAGTGTTGCAAGCGCATGTACTGTGGTCTGGCAATCAGGTAATCAAGAATCCATGACACCAGGGAGGTATTCAGCTGCTTCGCTGTCAGCTTCTCCCCCAGCAGAGCAGGGTGGCTGGTGTTGAACGCACTGGAGAAGTCAAAAAACATGACCGTCACAGTGTTCAATGGCTTAGGGATTGCAGCAGAGTGCAGAGATTCAGATTTACGAATCATTGGGACCTTTTTTGTGGCAGGTGTGACATTTACAAGAAGGACGGGTTTCGCTTGAATCCGAAGGGGACAAATATCCCGGCGGGGAGGTTTGCAAAGACAGTTGGGGAGAGTTTAAACTAGAATTGCTGGGGGTTGGGAACCGAACTGAAGTAACGGAGGATGAGGCGGTTGGCTCACAAAGAGAGAAAGCCTTAAGACAGCGCGGGAGGGAGGATAGGCAGGAGATGGAGAAGGATGGCGCTCAGACCGGTTGTCTGAGATGTGTCTATTTTAATGCAAGGAATATAACCAACAAAGTGCATGAGCATAGAGCGTGGATCAGCACTTGGAGATATGATGTTGTGACCATTACAGACACATGGATCGCTCAGGGGCAGGAACGGTTTTTCGAGTGCCTAGATTTAAATGTTTTAGAAAGGACAAGGAGGGAGGAAAAAAGGTGGGGGCGTGGCACTGTTGATCAGAGATAGTGTCAAGGCGGCAGAAAAAGAGGAAGTTATGGAGGAATTATCTACGCAATCTCTGTTGTTGAAAGTTAGGACCAGGAAGGGGGTCAATTACCTAACTGGTTTTAGCCATTCACAGTAACATTAATTTTCTGCAGGGGTGCCCAAACTTTTGCATACCACTGCATTTCAGATCAGTTCCCAAATACAGTGGCATGCAAAAGTCTGGGCACCCCTGGTCAGGATTCTGTTGCTGTGAATGGCCAAGTGAGTAAAAGATGGACTGATTTCCAAAAAGCATAAAGCTAAAGATAACAAATTTCTTTAATATTTTAAGCAAGAAAACTTTTTTTGTTTCCATCTTTTACAGTTTCAAAATGACAAAAAAAGGAAAAGGGCCCGAAGCAAAAGTTTGGGAACCCTGCATGGAAGTACTTAGTAATACCCCCTTTGGCAAGTATCACATCTTATAAATGCTTTTTGTAGCCTGCTAAGAGTCTTTCAATTCTTGTTTGGGGGATTTTTGCCCATTCTTCCTTGCAAAAGGCTTCAAGTTCTGTGAGATTCTTGGGCCGTCTTGCATGCACTGCTCTTTTGAGGTCTATCCACAGATTCTCGATGATGTGAGGGGACTGTGAAAACCTTCAGCTTGCACCTCTTAAGGTAGTCCATTGTGGATTTTGAGGTGCTTTTAGGTTCATTATCCTTTTTAGAAGCCATCCTCATTTCATCTTCGGTGTTTTAGAGACGGTGTGTTGTTTGATTCCAGAATTTTCTAGTATTTAATAGACTTCATGGTTCCCTCGACCAGTAAATGTTCCCCGTACCACTGGTTGCAACAGAAGCCCAAAGCATGATCGATCCACCCCGTGCTTAACAGTTAGAGAGGGCTTCATTTCATGAAATTCTATAGCCTTTTCTCCAAACATACCTTTGTTCATTGCGGACAAAACGTACTATTCATATGGTTCAAAGGAACATCTAAACAAGCCTGATGCATTTTGGAAACAAGTCCTCTGCACTGGTGAAGTTAAAATAGAACTTTTTGTCTGCAGTGAGGAAAGATATGTTTGGAGAAAAAAGAGTGAATAATTTCCTGAAATTAACCTCCCCCCAACTGTGAAGCACAGGGGTCAATCTATCATGGTTTGGGCTCGTGTTGCAGCCAGTGGCACGGGCAACATTTGCTGGTAGAGGGAGGAATAAATTCAATTAAATACCAGCAAATTCTAGAAGCAAACATCACACCGACTGTAAAAGTAGCAGAAGATGAAAAGAGGATGGCTTCTACAACAGGATTATGATCCTAAACACACCTGAAAATCCACAATGGACTACCTCAAGAGGTGCAAGCTGAAGGAGTTGCCATGGCCCTCACAGTCCTCTGAACTAAACATCATTGAGAATCTGTGGATAGACCTCACAAGAGCAGTGCATGCAAGACGGTCCAAGAAACTCATAGAACTTGAAGTCTTTTGCAGGAATGAATGTGCGAAAATGCCCCACAGCAATTGAAAGACTCTTAGCTGCCTATAAAAAGCTCCTACAAGCTGTGCGACTAGCCAAACGGAGTGTTACTAGGTACTGAACATGCATGGTGCCCAAATTTTGCTTCAGGCCCTTTTCCTTGCTTTTTTTGTTATTTTGAAACTGTAAAAGATGGAAATAAAAGTTTTCTTGCGTAAAATATTTTAAAAAATGTGTCATCTACAACTTTATGCCTTTTGAAAATCAGTTCATCTTTTACTCGCTTAGATATTCACAGTAACAGAAATTTTGAACAGGGGCGCCCAAACCTTTACGTACCACTGTATATTACATCAGGTCCTGCGTAGCATGACATAAAATAAACCTGCATGTCTGTAAATAATAGATATCCAACCGTTTGGTCATACCTCGAAATATCACTAGGCGTTGATATCAAAGTACGCTTTGTCTCTCTGTATTATAGGTTGTATCAAGTTCCTGCCGATATTAATTGAAACTCGGCATTAGACCGAATCTGCAACCCGATTTAGTAACGTTGTTTGTATTTCTGCAGATGCTTCTCCGGCTTCTGAACAACTTTTGTTCTCATGTCACACTAGCAAGGTCTGGAGATAATTTAATTATAATCTTACTGAAGATCTTCTGGACCATTAGCATCTGGTCAGGCAGCGTCTGTGAAGGCAAAACGACCGTTCACGTTTCGAGTATATTTTTTAAAATCAAAATCCAAACTTGAAAGCCGTAATAGCAAGAGATAGAAGGAGTTTAGAGAGAGAGAGAGAAAAAAAAAGGTCACGATGAGCAGGGAAGCTCTAGGTACATACAGATGAGGAACTGTGTTTGGAAAATGGAACATATAAAAGGGAGGCTATTAATAACGTGGGTACATGGAGTTATTGAAAGTAGATAACTGCAGGTTCGTGAATACGGTATTTTAAAAAAACGTTGTGCAGGGTTCCAGAAAAGGTATGGAATCTGATCAGATGGGAGCATTTGGGAAAAGATATAGATTTGTTCTATGGTATAAGGGAAAAGTAAATCGATTAAGGTATTGAGTTGTAAGAAACCGGGAAACACGGGACTGAAGGTACTTTAAGTAAGAGATGTGCGGAAGCACTTTTGCGGATAAAGAGGAGAAAGAAATAAACAGGGAGTAAATTACATGACATCCGTGAATTGAATTTTCATAATGTCAGATCGTAGACGTCCTAGGCTATTTGGTAATTTGTAGTTAGAAGGAGAAGTGTTTCAATTCCTCCTGTTATTGGGGAGCTGCAGGAAATTAGAATTGTTGGTCGCAGATGATGTGAAATCTCATGCATCGCAGAAAGAGTTGCCACATAAAATGACGAAAAGAGCTTGGGAAAAACAGACTCAGTTTTCTGGATGAAGGAATTGCGAGACAATAAGACAGGATGAAAGCTGATGGCTTCGTTTGGTTGTTTGTCATGGCGGAATGCGCCAGGAGCGGATAAGTGTTTCATCAAACAGTGCAAGTTCGTAGAGGAGCATGTTTTAGTGAAAATAAAATCATTTCAGATATCCCGAGATGGAAGGTGTCTTCTGCAGCACAGACGTAGCCAGCAAACTGAAAGAACAAAATGTTATTTTTTAACGAGGCGGGAAAGGGCGAAGGTGAGGTTTGTAGGCCGTTCAGATATTAGTGAGTCTGTAAAATTATCGCTAATATCGACATTTCATAGTTTACCTCTAGAAAGACAAATCCTATATCAAGCAGTTATTCGGTCGACGCTGACGGTCTTAGATGAGCCTGGTAACGCTCATATGTGGCATGACATTTATTTTCTCCTCATTAAAGTAGTGAACTTGTGCTGATATGCTTTTCTACTTTACATCTCGCGGACCAGAAACTCAGGAGAGATCGGTGATAGTTTCAATTTGTCCTTACTAATATTAGGCTCAACCTCGGATGAAAGCTCCATGGAATATATAAATCATCTTCTGGTTACCTGGGTTCCAAACTGCTCCTGTCGACATAGTTATAGATCCGATGATACACATCCAGATAGAGTTTTTTCTTTCTTTCTTTCTTTCTTTATGGAATCCCTGCTGCATATGTCCATTCTGCACCAATCTGCAACGCAATTTCCTAATTGCTCTCCGAAGTTTACGTTGATATCCCTCCTCCATCATTAACAAATCAATTGACAAGTAGCACAGCTTCTCTTAATGCAATATGAGCTTTAGATGAATTTATTGCGTGTGTGTGTCTATTTTAATATAAACTCTGATATTCGATAAATAATTCGCCGCTTCCGACATGCATGGCAGACAGTACATTTCCGTCTTCGGGTTCTGAGGTCCAGGATCAAATGCAATTTGTCTATCGTCACAATTTGCCTACAGCAAATGCCAGTTCATTGGCTATACATGCGGCCTTGGATCACCTGCACCTGCACCTCCCTCTGTAATAGGATTCTCGACATGCACACTGGAAGACGACAGTCTCTGCCAATCGGAAATAAATTATTTACCTTGTTCATAATCAACGCTGGTGCACTTAAAGGATGTGTGTTTAGCACACTGCCCTACCTCTCTGCCGCCCCCCACCCCTCCACCCCTTCAATAACGGTATTACTCGGAATATCTTAAATGTCATCAAAAATATTGCTGACGACACAACTACTGTTTGCAAAATTTCACAAGCTAACGTGATGGCGTACAGGAGCGAAATGTCGACAATACAGCAATAAGATTATCAGTACAATTTGGCTCTTCCAGTCTGGCCTTCCATTTCATCATCGTTAAACTATTTTCCCCCTCAACCCTAAAGTTTCCTGCTCCCTGCATGCCTTCATGGCCCAAATAAACAAAAATCTCTCAACCACTGTCTTCAATACACATGAAGACCTGGCCTCCACAACTGCCTGTGACAAACAATTCTTCAGACTGAGCACTCTCTGGATAAACAGATACTTCCTCATTTCCTCAATCTATTCGTAGACTCTATCCTCCGGTTTTATACTTTCTCACCCTTGGAAACGTCCTCTCCATATTTACTCTATTACCGTTCGATAAATTGTAATGTCACACCTCATTCTTCAGAATGGTGTTGAATACATGCCAGAGAGTTCAAGATGAGGGGTCCACAACATCTCACGGTGTTCCAGTTGATGCCCCAGCAGTGTTTTATAAATTCTCAGCATCCCATGCAATACACTCAACATGCTGGAGGAACTCGGCAGGCCAGGGACCAACTTTGAAGAAAAATAAATACATTCGTCGTTTCGGGCTGAAACCATTCGTCCTGCTGAAAACCGCTTCTTTTTTTTTTCAAAGATACTGCCTGGCCTGCTTAGTTGGCCCAATATTTTGTGTGTGTTGTTTGGGTTTCTAGTATCTGCAGATTTTCTTTTGTTTCTCAACATTCGATACTTGCCTTTATATTGCAGTCCTCTTGAAATGAATGCCAGCATCGCATTTGCCTTCCTAACCACAGACTCAACCTCGGAATTAACCTGAAGGGAAACTGTCAAATCCATTTGTGGCGCAGGATTTCTACTGTTTGTACATTTTTAAAACAGGGAAACCTTTCATTTCTACTACCAACGTGCATTACCGTACGCATCCCAACACTGGTTTCCATTTGTACTTTTTGCCCTTTCTGCAAATCTGTCCAATTCCTTCTGTAGCCGCTTTAATTCCTCAAATATAACTGTCCTCCGCACTCCTTCTAGTCGTCTGTAATCTTTGTAAGAAATCCCTCAATTTCGTCGTCTAATTCATTGGCATACAATGTAAAAAGAAGCGGTCCCAACACAGACCCTGAGAAACACCACAGTCAGTGACAATCATCACCCAGAAAAGGCTCCACTTATTCCCACTCCTTGCTTTCTGCTAATTACCAACTATTTTATGCATTGCAGAATAATCCCTGATATACCTTGCGCTCTAGGTTTGCAAAGCCATGTTTGTCAGGCAAAATAACTCAGGCCTACTTCATCAAGTGCCTGCAAAAATCTTGAGATCACATCCTCAATAATGTTCTGTAACTCCTTCGTCAAAAGGGTCAAAGCTGAGATCAAATAAACTGTCCTATTGTTTCCTTTCTTTTTCACCTCTGCATTCTGGAAGAGTGCAATGATATTTGCTATATCACCGTATTCCAGACCTTTCCAGAGCCCAGTGGTTCTTGATTCCAGAGCTGAGATGAAGTAAATTGTCCCATTGTTTCCTTTTTTCTGCCTCTCTCCATTCTTGAAGAGAGCAGTGATATTTTCTATATCACCGTCTTCCAGAACATTCCAGAGCCCAGTGATTCTTGAAATATCATTGCTAATGCCGAAACAATATCTTAAGAGACCTCTTTTCAGAACCCTTGTGTGTATAGCATCTGGTCCAGGTGACATCTACCTTTAGTCTTTTCAGTTTCCCAAATAACTTCTCTCAGGTAATGGTAGCTTCACACAACTCATGACCGCTGACAGAAAAAAAAATTCCAACATTCTGTTGCAAGGTAGTGGCGGTGGAGCGAACCAAAGTGCTGAACACGGGCGTGGAGGCCGGGTCGGGAGGCGTTACGGTCGTAGCGAGCGTGGAATTCGTGCCCAAGAGAGTCTTCACCTGCAGTCTTGGTTTCAGTAAAGAATTCAGGAACGATGCTAGACTTAGAACTCATAGTCCTAAGAACCATGGAACGAGGTTACTCATACACGAGTGGACCAACGAACTGGCATCTCCTTGTTGTAATCACAGGGTCTTGATCCTGCAGTTTCTGATGGGAAGCAGGTGTGTGTAGTTAGTGGAATCTGGGAATGATTGGAAATTAAATGAGGTGATTGAGGCCCAATTCCTGAGTTAAATGGCAATGTAACCCATTACAACATCTCTAGTAACGCACATCAAAGTTGCTGCTGAACGCAGCAGGCCAGGCAGCATTTCTAGGAAGAGGTGCAGTCGACATTTCAGGCCGAGACCCTTCGTCAGGACTCATCTAGCATCTCTAGCATCGTTTTCCATCGGCCGGTGTCCATTCTCGCCTTTCGTTTAAAATTCTTATATCTTGAGAAATATAGTTTAAATTCTGCAATATTATTTCGCTAGTTTATGTTTATATTCCGCTTTACCGTCTCTCATCGTTCTGTAATTCTCTTTACTCAACCGTAATACTGATACTTATGACTTCTGTTTCGCTGTCTCAGGCAATCAGGTGAATTAGTTCATATCATGATGACTTTTCCCGAAAGGATCTACTACCGCAATCTGTCTGATGAAGTCTGGCTAATTGCACAAAACAAAATCCATAATAACTGATCCCCTAGTAGTCTCCACCACTATATCAGCTAGTTGAGTGATATTGCACCAACAATATTACACACATCGTCAGTAAGATCAAAGAATTGAACGTGGACTTCGGAATGTGTAAGACGAGTAAACACAAAGACGTCATCATTTACGGATCCGAACTGGAAAATGTGGAGTAATCGCAAACTCCTCTCTGTCATTATCTCTGAGAATCTATCCTGACCCAAGATCTCGATGCAGTCCGATCAGATTCTGTATGCTTTCAATGATACGCGCTAACGTCTACAGATGTATCAGGGACGCATTCTAGCTGAATATATCAACATAACTTATAATGGTAGGGGCACTGCAAATGATCGAAATAAGCTGCAGACATTTCGAAAGCCACTGAGTTCCATCGTGGGCGCTGGCCTCTATATCAGGCAGGACATCTTCGGGACTGATGCCTCAAAAAGGCAGCTTCCATCATTGAGTATCGGTATCGCACAGGACATGCTCTGTTGAAATTATTGCCATCAGGTAGGAGGTAAAGGTGCTTGAAGGCAAACACTAAAAAAATGATGAACACGTTATTCCGTCCCGCCATCAGATTTATCAATGGAAAATGAATCCATCAAAACTACATCACTACACATTATTCCCTTTCTTAATAATGTCCATGACATATACCGAAAAAGGAATTGACACCAAAATAACCCACTGTTGACCACTACGGGTTACCGGCTCCCAATATTCCCACGCATTGCCTCCTGCCAATCAGCCACTGCTTTAGCAATGCTGGAAACTTTCCGATAACACTATACAATCGTTCCTTTTTAGTAACCTGATGAGTGCCACCTTTTCCATCGCCTTCTCTAAATCGAAGTACACGATTATCCTTTGTCTATTCTGCTTTTGATGTGTTCAAATAATTTCAGCAGATGTGTCAGGCAAGATTTTCCTTTAAGAAAACCACGATGAATACCATTTATTTTATTATGCTCTGGTCAAACGGGTGCAACGCATTTGTTTCAAAGTTTGCAGATGATGTGAAGGTAGGTGGAGGAGCAGGTAGTCTTGAGGACGTTGAGAGGCTACACGAGGACTTAGATACGTTAGGATAATGGGCAAGGAAATGGTAGATGGAATATAGTGTCGGAAAGTGAATGCAAGACGAAATGAAATTGTTGATCACTTTCGAAATGGAAAGAAAATGCAAAAAAAAACCTGAGGTGCGAAAGAACTTTTTGATTCTTTGTGTAGGATTGCATAAAGGTGAATTTGCGTGTGAGTCTATGGTGAGGGAGGCAAATGTTAGCATTAATTTCAAGAGGACGAGAATATAAAAGCAAGGATGCCATGTTGACATTTATAAAGCACTGGTGAGGCCTCACTTGGAGTATTTTCAGCAGTTTTGGACCCCTGATCCTCGAAGAAAAATGTGCTGAAACTGGAGAGGGTTCAAAGGAACTTCACGAAAATGATCCCAGAATTGAATGGCTTGCCACATGACAAGCGTTTTCTGATTTAGGCCATATTCACTTGAATTCAGAAAGATGAGGGGTAGACCTCATTGTAACCAATCAAATGGTGAAATTTGACAGAGTGGATGCGAAGAGGATGCTTCCTATAATGGGAGAATCTAAGACCAGAGGACACAGCTTCATCTTAGAGGGAAGTTCTTGTAAAACGGAAATGAGGAGGCATTCCTTTAGCCAGAGAGTGGTGAATCTGTGAAATTCATCGCCACCGGCACCTGTTCAGCCCAAGTCTTCCTGTATATATAAGACAGAACTTGATCGGTTCTTGATTTGTCAGGCCATGAAGGGATATGGGGAGAAGGCAGGATTTTGGGGCTGAGAGGAAGATTGGTTTAGCCATGATGAAATGGCGGGCAGAAATGACCAAATTCCGAATTTTACTCTCAGACCGTATTGTCTTATAGTCATGGCCTTATAAGCGCTGGAAGAAACGCGGTGCTGGCATTGGTGCAGCAGAGCACCATGTTCTGATATGGACAGATCACAGTCAAAGTCAGGTCTGTCCCGAGCCTTTGTGGCCCAAGGTTTCTGTGACCTCCTACATCCGGGACAACTCCGTGGGCCGTCTTCGTCACAAGTTTAACTTAACCGCCCCCTGCCGACCCGGCAGCAAGACTACAAAGGCCGATGCTCTCTCGAGGCAGTTAAATCTGTCTCAAGACCAGGCCAATCCAAAGTCCATTGCTGTTTTGGTAATTTGGGCAATGGAGTCGGTGGAGAGGGCCTCCCAATAGCCGGATCCATGATCAGGTGAGGGGCCTCCGAACGAAGCGCACCCAGAATATTGAGAAAGAGTTACTCCTCTCCTCTGGTTGGCCACTGTGAATTCAAAGGATCCTGCAATTTATCAAGAGACGTTTATGGTGGCCACTTATGTACAAGAACATCCTCGACTTCGTCTCTGCCTGACGGTCTTGTGCCCAGCACTAGACATTATGGCAGCGCACTGCGGGTCTGCTATGTCCACGGCCTGTGCCTGCTGCCTCTGCCCCACCTCTTGACGGATTCCACCACCAGTCTGCCTCTATTTGATGGATGCGGTACCATTCTGCGGTCTTGAGCGATTCCCCAGTTTTGCTCAATTTTCGGCTCTGAAGCTCCTGTCGACTCGAGAGACTCCCAGCCTCATGGATCAGCATGTGTTCAGGCTGCAAGGATTCCCTCAGGACATAGTGACTGACCAAAGGCCACAGTTCACTTTCCGCTTTGGAAGGCCTTATGTTCGTTTGTGGGAGTCACAGCCGGGCCTCTCATCTGGTTTTCACTACCAACCTAACGGCAAGACTTAAGATTGAAGCAGGACCTGCAGACAACCCTGCGTTGCCTTGCCTCTTCTAATCCTACCTCCTGGAGCCCGTAATTGGTTTGGGCAGAGCTTGACCACTTTCAGCTCCTGCTCCTGACGTCACCCACTGGCATGTTCTCCTTTGAATGCCTGAAGGGATTCCAGCTACTCTTCTTCACAGGCCTAGGGACTGACGTCGTTGTTCCTGCTCCAAAACTGCTATCGAATGCTACATGATTATGTGTAAACGATAAAACCATTGGGTAATAAAACACAGGAGTAGAACTGAGCAATTCGACCCATCGGATCTGCTCGGCCATCTGATCGTGAACGATCACTTTCTCTATCAGTCCCATTCGCCTGCCTTCACTTCGTAATGTTTCAAACCCTAACTTATCAAGAATCAGCCTCCACCTTAAATACACTTAATGACCTGCCCTCTATAGCAAACTGTAGCAAATGAATTTCATATATTCACTATCGTATTATTAAAGAAATTCCTCCTCATTTTCTTCCTAAATGGATGCCCCCCATTCGGATCCCAGATTTCCCATTACAGGAAACATCCTATTCACAGCCCACTCCAGCTAGGCCTTTCAGCATTCGATAGGTATCAATGAGGCATTCGATAGGCATCACCGTCTGGTATGTGGGGATGGGGGCTACTGCGCAGGGTCAAAAGAGGCTACAGAAGATTGTACAATTAGTCAGCTCCACCTTGAGTACTAGCCTCCGTGGTATCTAAGACATCTTCAAAAGCAGTGTCCCAGAAAGGTGGCCTCCATCATTAAGGACCTCATCTGTCAGGACATGCCCACTTCTCATTGTTACCGCAAGAAAGGAGGTACAGAAGCCCGAAGCCACACACTCGGCGATTCAGGTACAGCTATTTTCCCCTCTGCCATTGCCATTATACCCATGAACACTGCCTTATTTTTAAAATATTATTTTTGTTTCTGCGCTATTTTTAATTTAATTGTTTAATTTTGTTAACCAGAAAGAACTACATTCCGCGAATCGGTAAATTCGAATTAATATAGGGTAGCAGAAACAGATGGACCAGTTGTCTTTTTTCCTGCCATGTTTCAATTCAGTAAGTAAATGGTGCCCTTATATTTTCATAATGTAAGTGATACACACCTGCTGGTATTGGAAAATGTAAACGCATACATTGTATTTTCTATGTATTACAGTATTTACAATATTTACTCAACAGTATTTCAGTATTTACTCAAATGCACATATTATATTTTCTATACTTACTATGTAACCACTGCTAGCTGAATAGAGGGTATTCACTATGTAGCCATGACTTTTGACCTAATCACTATTAATTCATGAAGAGAACTAGAATGAAACCAAGTAGGAATATAACGGTGGCGAGTAAGGTAATGAAATATGTGGCAGTATGTCAAAATAAGACCAATTAAGAAATAACTGTGGTTAGGGATGAGGGGACACCTGGTCTAAAAAGTAAACTAGGACATAATTAAATTGGGGAGTAAAACAATAGTGGAAGGTCAAGAGCGGATGTATTGATGATCTGTGATCACAGGCCGTCTGGATATGATAATGTAGCTAAGATAGGAGATTGCTATAAAAATGTTGTGTACAAACCTCGATGGGCAGTCAGCTACTAGTTTTCTGATTGTCTCAGCTTTGATTTGCAAATTAAAGTTTAAAACGTCTTGAAGGATTTTCTGCGTCTCCTTGTTGTTTGTAAGAAACGAGAAACCACGACAAAATTGGGGTCACGAACAGGATCGGATAGAGATCCGCGAGGAAGGGAACGGCAGATTGGGAACGGGGCTAACAGAATTAAGGGTGCACCCAAAGAAAAAAGTGAGCGCTTTTTGCGATAATTCGGACTAAGAATTCTGTTGGTTTTGGGGGGTCTCGGGGACTCAGAAGTGTGAAGCAACTGCAGAAAGGTCTCTCCGATCCAAAGAATCTGGCAGAATCGGGGATTAAAGGAGGCTCAGAGGATTAATCAAGAGCACGGCAGTGGGGGTAAGTACAAGTTAAGTAAGAAAATTCCACGTGGTGTTGGTAAGTCCCTGTGGATACCTCTTCGCACGGAAGGAAGGTCTGAACAGGCAGGGAAGGAGAACTAAAAATCCTCGTGAATACCGCCTTAAGAAGTGTAAGGGTCTGCATAGGCGAGGTGCAAATTAAAAATCCTCGTGAATACCGCCTTAAGAAGTGTAAGGGTCTGCATAGGCGAGATGTAAAAGGTTCTGTGGATACCGCCCTTAGTAGGGGTCTGCACGGGCAGAACGTAGTAAGAGACAAAGATAGTTTGATAGAGAATTCAGACGCTGGTGAGATAAACCATAAGGCTAGGCATAGAAATAGAGTTAGAAAAATAGTACTATTAGGTAGGCAAGTAGTGAGATTCTAAAAATACCATAATAGAAAAAGGAAAAAGAGAGCAACTTGACAGAGAAAGGAACAGCAGTAGAAATATTGAGCAGAAAATTCCCGGTGTGTCAAGGTAAGATCGCGGAAATTTTAGAAAAATTGGAAAAAAGAACTAAAGAACTGGTCACGAAATGGCCAAGAGAAGGAACGTTTGATGTAAGCTTATGTGAGGAAATGGAAGCGCTAATTAAAAATCACAAACCCAAAGATAAATCTAAGAAAAGAGAAGGAAAAAGGGAGCAAGAAATGGAAGTGTTAAAACTCTTTAGGATGGAGGGAGAAAGATTAAGAAAGACGGGAGGTATATTAATGGTAAGTAAAAAAGTCACTGAGAAACGAAACAAGCAGGCTGATAAAGAAAAGGAAAAGCATAACAAGGAGCCAGCTTCGGCTCTATACCCAGAGCTGAAAGACGTAGAAAAACCTCCTCTCTATTACGAGAGAAAAACCCTTAAGCAGTGTCCGATGATAACATGAAGAGTGGATCTAAATGGAGAAATTAAAGTCTGGGATACCGAGGAGGAAAGAAAGAATCACGAAAAGCAGCAGGAGAAACGGGAAATAGAAGAAGAGATCAAAGGGTTACAGGAATTAAAAGCGAAAAGGGATGAAGAGAAATCTTTGTCACATGGACACGGAGCTGAGCAGGCTAGAGCAGGAGGAAACTTGTCGGGTGGGCAAGCGTTAGGTAGCGAAAGAGAGGGTGCCGGAGAATGTAGGCAGAGGATAGGAGCCAGGAGCCTTGAAGGGGAAAAAGAGAGAGTGAAAAGGCAGATATTAGAAACAGAGGGAGAGATTAGGGAATTACAGCAGCGACTGAATTTCCAACGAGAGTTTGAGGATTTCGCATGGGCCAAAGCAAATGCTAGCTCAAGGCAGAAAGAAAGAACTCCACGAGGAGGCCAAGGGAGAAAGGAAACCCCGGAAAGAATCATGTGGCAGCCAGTGAAAACGTGCTCAGAAACAGATGGGGAGTCAGGCGAGGAGGAGAGACAGGAGATGTGGGAAAGGAAAGGGAGAATGATGCCGTTGTTAGTAAAAGGATTGGGACAAGTACAGTATATTCCTTGGGGATCCCAGGACCTGGAAGGGCTGAAAAACACCCTGCCCAGTCTACATGAGGGTGCAGGGAAATGAATTAGGGCATTTGAGGAAGAAACCACGGGACGAATGTTGGCTATGGGAGATTTGAAGGCGCTGCTGATAAGGCTGATGGGAACCTTCGGACTGCGAGAGCTGATGGAAGCGGCTGGTATACAGAATGCGGACAGCACACTGATTGACGGGGCCAGATTTGACACAGTGAGGCAGAGGGTATGGGGGCCCTCAGGGAGCTCTATCCACCCAAAATGGACCCCAAAGCCATGAAAGGGGATCCACTGGGAGACACTGAAAATCCAGTATCCTACATAGAAAATCAGTTGAAAAGGTGGAGACAGGAAATTGAACAAGAGGTGGAAGGCAACCCGTTTATGACCTGGATGTTCCGAAGTGCTGTTTTGGATGCGATGCCTTCCCAGGTTAAGTCCAAACTTGAGGAAGTGGCCGGACTGATGTCAATGACCCCACAGGAACTCAGGGACCACGTAACCCATACGGTCGAAAAATATCGAAAAGACAAACGAAAGTTGACTGAGCAGCAAGAAGCAAAGAAAGCTGATACAAACGCAGCTTGAAGAACTTAAAAATAAGGAAAAAGGAAAAGGCAAGAAGATGCAGCCAGCAATGACCGATTTAAGCACAGCCGTTGAAATGAATGAAATGCCATTATATGGAGGGACCGGTCGTGCCGGAAGACAGAATCCGGAAAACCCGATGCCAATAATAAACGTCTCTGGGGGAGCTTTTCCTGCAAATGCCCTATCAGGGACAGAATAAATTTAAACAGCAGCCCAGACAGGACTGGAAATCCCAAGGAAGGGGACAGAGAGATAACAGGCTAGATAGGTTAGCATCTATTCTGTGGTCACAACATGACACGGATGTAGGGAAAATAAGAACAACTAGTCCGGTAGAAATAAAGCTGAAAAAGGGAGCATTTTCACCCAGGAGACCACAATATCCCCTGAAACCAGAGGCAGAAGAGGGAATAGCGCCAACGATACAGGGGCTACTGGAGGCTGGAGTACTTAAGGACAGACAGCCCATGTAATACCCCGCTGTTACCTGTCCTTAAAACCGATAAATCTAAATGGAGACTGGTGCATGACTTGCGGGCGGTGAATGAGGTAATGGAGGACTGGCCAGCGGTAGTTCCCCACCCACACACGCTCTTGACTAATGTTCCACCAGAGGCAGACTATTTTTCGGTGATTGATTTGTGTTCGGCTTTTTTCAGCGTTCCCCTGGCAGATCAGTGTCAGTACCTATTTGCATTTACATGCAGAAACAACCAGTATACTTACACTAGAATGCCTTAAGGATTTAAACATTCACCACACGTATTTAATCAAGTGTTAAAGGCGGACCTAGAGGGCATATCGTTGGAAAGTACATTGATACAGTATGTGGATGATTTGTTGATTTGCTCCGAAAGTGAGGGACAGTGTGAAAAGGATACCATAACCCTTTTAGAGAGACTGCCGCATGGAGGGCATAAGGTATCTAGAAAGAAGCTGCAATTTTGCAAGCAACAGGTAGAATACCTAGGTAGAGTGATATCCAAGGGAGTGAAGGCGATTGCGCCGGATCAAATTGAGGCTATAACTAAAGCTCCCAAGCCCCAGACAGTGAGACAGATGATGACGTTTCTGGGACTGACAGGATATAGTTCAGATTGGATTGGGGAATATGCTGAAATTGTAACGCCACTAAGGAAAATAATGAAGGAAGCAGGACACAGAAGCTTGGGGAGTAATCTACAGTGTGGAAACAGAGAGGTTTTAAAAAGAGCAATGGAGTTCCCATACAGCACTGTCAGCAGATTTTAGATCTAATAAAAGCGCTGATGAAACCTAAAACACTGGCTATAGTAAAATGCCAGGCACATAAAAAAGGAAACGATGCAGTAACAAAGGGAAATCAAGCTGCAGATGAAGCAGCCACGAAAGCGTCAGGGTGTACATCCGTTGTCAGAGCACCCCAGGTAAGTCTAGAGCCGGAACCTATGGTAGAGGACCTAATTGAAATACAGGGAAAGGCAACTTTGGCAGAACAAACACTGTGGAGACGAGGGGGGGGGGGGCAAGCAAATCCCAGAAAGCCTATGAACCACGGAAGATGACCTACTGGTAGCTCCCACCCCTTTACTGACTATCCTGATCTCAGAAGCACATGGGATGGATCATTGTGCAAGGGGGGAAGTAATAAGAAAAATAAAAAAAGGATGGATTTTGGTCGCCTTATTTACAGGCTTCAGTAGACCATGTGTTGTCACAGTGCGAGGTATGGAATAATAATCGGAAAGGAATTACAACCCCAATAGGTCATATACCCGTACCTGAAGGACCATTTAAACACCTAGTGATTGACTATGTAGACATGATAAAAACAGTAAGAGGGAAAAGATACATGTTGATGGTAATCGACAGATTCAGCAGATGGGTAGAGCCAGTACCCTCGAAAGATCAAGTGGCAGGAACAGTGGTGAAATTCCTGACAAACGAAGTGATCCCAAGGTTTGGGATACCGACAGAAATTAGCTCAGACAATGGTTCAGCTTTCATTCAAAAAGTGGTCAAGTTAGTTCTGCGAGCACTGAGAATAAAGCAGAGATTTGGATGTGTGTATCACCCTCAGTCTCAGGGTATGGTGGAAAGAATTAACGGGACCTTAAAAACCAAACTAAACAAAATCTGTGCAGATACTAAACTTAATTGGGTCGATGCACTACCATTAGAATTAATGAGTTACCGCATGCAGACGAATCGGATGACGTGTCTAACACCGCATGAAATGCTGACCGGAAGGTCCATGCCAGTGCCCCGGTGGAGAGGACCATATAAAGGGCCTAGTTTGGAACAATTGGAATTGGAATTAAAACAATACATGCGGCAATTAACTATCATACATAAGTCTATTTATGTACCGGAAAAACAGAAAGAGCCAGAGACTGATCAAGGGGAAGGACCAATCAAGCTAGGCGATCAGGTCTACGTGCGAGCGTTTCGAAGAAAGTGGAACGAACCCAGAAGGGAAGGGCCCTTTATAGTAACCAAAGTAACACCCACCGCAGTTCAAGTGGAAGGACGCTCCACCTGGTATCATCTCAATCACTGCACTAGAGCAATCCCGCAGGTACAGTCAGGTGTGCCAACCGAGGTAAGTGGTGAAGAGGAACAAACAGTAGGGGGCAGGCAAGAGCAACAAGAATCTGACACTGAACCGCAGGAACTTGACCAAGTAATAAGGGAATTTTTTGGTCCTGAGGACAGGCCGGAAGATCCTAAGGATGCGGTTATGGATGGTAGTACTCTTTCAGATAATGGGGACGACTTGGGGGCGACCAGTCCCCCCCCCACCCCCCGGGAGGATACACTCAGATACTGTTGTGCAGATTTGGAGACCATTAATTTGGCATTGGACTGTTAGGATCCCACCAAACCTGAGAGAAAGGAGTAAGAGGAGCACAATGGTTACCTCCGTACCATGGTACCAGAACATGTGGTACCAATGGGCAAATTATACAGCAGGAATAATGAAGAGACAGAATTGTTATCTATGCTCAAGGGCAAGTCCAGTGCAATATGTAGTCCTCATGCCCTACAACTCTTCCACCTGCACACAATGGCGAAAGGAGCGGAGGGGGCAGTGTGCGCAGCAGTGTCCAAGTATAGTCAAGACCTGCAGTATGGGAACTTGTAGCGGGATAGATCCTTGTTATCAGAAATGTATTGATAACACACCAATGTGCCCTTATTGGTGTATGTTATACCAGGCTTCGTCGCAGTATGATCAAAACAAGCTTGCCTCTAACTGTAATTACAGCAGACCGTGGGCTATGAAAAAAAGAAGCCAGACACCCACTTTGGGGAAGCTCAAAGTGCAGGAGCATTTGAGTTATGAATGTTTCACACGGACGGGTGATCTCTTGGTTGGACATTTCAGTGGTAACTGTGCTGAGACTTGGGATGTAGCCCCAGGCCAGAGATACAAGACAGGTACCCCTCCGCCCGATGGTGCACTGGATGCCCAGACCATCCCGTTAGCAGATACCTGGTGGCTCTGTGGGAAGGAGGGAGGTCTGAGATCCACGCTCCCCCTCGGTTGGGCAGGTACATGTACACGGGTTATGCTGATTCAAGAAGTTGTAGTATCCCCTGAAGTACAATTTGACGCTCCGAAGCAGCAGATACTGCGGCAGAAGAGGCGAAAATATGAACCTGATCCAACAATCCAAATCGACAGTATAGGACAGCCGAGAGGTATACCAAACGAGTTTAATGCAAGACATGAGATTGCTGCGGGCTGGGAAGCACTTATACCTATAATAGGGGTTAGTAAAATGTTGAATGGATAAATTATATATATATTATAATCAACAGAGATTCATTAACTACACTGATGATGCACTAGAGGCCTTGGGGCAGCAGCTAGATGCAACCAGTAGAGTGGCGTGGCAGAATAGACAGGTACTAGACTGGCTATTGGCAGAGAAAGGAGGAGTTTGTGTAATGTTTGGGGAACAGTGCTGTACTTTTATACCAAATAACACTAGTCTGGAGGGATCGTTTACCAGAGCAATAAATGAACTGAAAAATAAATCTAAGAAAGGAAGTTAAACAAAATGCAGGGTTTGGACACCAGTTCTTTGACTGGTTAAACAATAAACTAAGAGGATGGGGAGCATGGCTGACCAAGATTGCAGTAACCATCGGTATTGTATTCCTAAGCTGTGCGGTCATTCTGTGCTGTTTTCTTCCATGCCTCAAGTCGCTTGTAGTGCGTGCTGCAATGGAACCGTTTCCGATGCTCCTGGAAATTGCTGGCTCGAGCCCTATGGAGAAGGAGGCACCGATGATGTATTTGTACAGTCTACAAGACACACAAGACGAACAGGAGAGAGATGAAATATGTAGGGATAAGGCTGTGAAGGCTCCTGAGTCTTTTTTTCCTGTCTCAGATACGAAGGGATGGGTCTTTGGCTCAGCGGCCTAGGGAGGTAGAGAGAGAACACTGTGAGTCTTAAGCGCAGGAAACTATAGTTTAACCCAAATTTGGGAGTAAATGCGTGGCTTTATTTGAGCTTTTGTGCATAGACTCTCAGTCCTCTCTCTCTCTGTATGAGACCCTGTGGGTCTCAAAGGGCGGATTATATTGGAAAATGTAAACCCATACATTGTATTTTCTATGTATTACAGTATTTACAATTTTAACTCAACAGTATTTCAGTATTTACTCAAATGCACACATTATATTTTCTATAGTTACTATGTAACCACTGCTAGCTGAATAGAGGGTATTCACTATGTAGCCATGACTTTTGACCTAATCACTATTAATTCATGAAGAGAACTAGAATGAAACCAAGTAGGAAGACAACGGTGGCGAGTAAGGTAATGAAATATGTGGCAGTATGTCAAAACAAGACCAATTAAGAAATAACTGTGGTTAGGGATGAGGGGACACCTGGTCTAAAAAGTAAACTAGGACATAATTAAATTGGGGAGTAAAACAATAGTGGAAGCTCGAGAGCGGATGTATTGATGATATGTGATCACAGGCCGTCTGGATATGATAATGTAGCTAAGATAGGAGATTGCTATAAAAAATGCTGTGTACAAGCCTCGATGGGCAGTCAGCTACTAGCTTTCTGATTGCCTCAGCTTTGATTTGCAAATTAAAGTTTAAAACGTCTTGAAAGATTTTCTGCGTCTCCTTCTTGTTTGTAAGCAACGAGAAACCACGACACTGGGGGTTCATTGCAGTCCGATAAGTTGTCAATGGAACAGAGGAAATAGTGATCCTAAGATGAATATTTTTGATCAAGAGGAGGGAGATATTGGCCAGAAAACTACAGCCTATGAATGGATAAATTCGAATGAATCAATGACCAGCTGTCTTTGTTCCTGCCATGTGTTTGGAGATTGAGGCTGCCATTTTGTGGAACTTTATATGTTCTCCATTTTGTGAGCTTAAGCTTCTTGATCAGTGTTTTAAAGAATGAACATTAAGGCCTCGGGTGAACGGCTGATCTTGAGATAATGTACAAATAAGACGTTATTTGTGAGGCGTTCTTTGGTTGGATATAACATGCAGATTTTTGAATATTGTTCTGTATCTGGTCTGTGTCATTCAAGGTGATTGAAAACAAGAGCCATAAATGACCAATTGCCACTTGCCAGGAAGACGCAATATCATGGACGCTGACCTGGAGCAGAGCTAATAAGGTGTTAAGGGTTAAAGGTCAGACGCATGACTTACAGCTAATGACGATGGTCTGCATTTTTGAATTGAAAAGAAATGAATATAAACACAGACGCTTCGAGTTGTCTGGCAGCGGTAACTCAGTATGAGAACAATTATGGTGGCCCTTAGGTGCCCACGGCCATGTGGATATTCGAAACAGAAATACGAGGAACATGTGGCCAGCAGCAGAAACGCCTTTGTAACTGGGAATAGCTCTCTTGTGTTTTGACTGCCAATAGAAAGTCAAGAAGACTTAGTTGGTGTGCACATAAGGCATTTAGTGTATGAGTTCACGTACTTGATATTTTAGACAATAAAGGTACTTATCGGTAATTACATCTCTCTGTGCTCCTCTCTGATCGTTATTGCAATTCCTGCGACAGAATTGGCGTTCCTGTTGTGAGCTTGGCAGTAAATATTTCCGCTGAAGCAGTGGGAGACTTGATTCGGGCCACGTGGTTGAGAAATAGCGAGATCTGGGGCTGGGTAATTTGTTAGCACAGACCCAGGTTGAAGATTTTAGGGAAGTCAGTAAGTTCGGACGACTGGGATTGTTTTGAGTGGAGAGGAACCGTACAGTAGTGTGTATTAGGGAAATGACCACAATATGGGGAGTATGCTGGACACACCAGCGGTAAAGGCAGTAAAGCTCTTTTCAAATTTGCCAGAGGGAAATTGCCAGAGAGGAAATTTACACAGCTACTGAAGCCAGTAGCAGCGGCCGGCCTCATGAGGATGTAAAAGGATATCGGCAAATGTTGATGCCGAGCAAGATAAGTTAGACGACGGAAACAGAAGGCTCCGAAAGGAGTGAGAAACTCTGAAGGGAAATATTATAGCTTTACAGGGGCAGAGAAGTGTGGATTTGGTGCACATGAATCAATTTCAGCTGAAATGTGTAAAATTAGTTAATGAAATTGGGAGGGGTGATTTTTGCTCGTTGCCACTTACGCGCGGGAGGGAGGGGAGCTGGGGGCAACTTTGAGTTTCATTCTTTGGGGCACTTCTCTGTTTTGGTGAACGTTTGCGAAGAAATAGCAGCTATAGGGGTAATACAGAAATCAATTTCCGAAAAGAGAAATAAGACTGGAGATCACACAAAGTGTAGTGCAACAAATGCAAACGCCGCAGAGCCAACTTGCTGCACAGATGAATAATTTAAGTGCTTTCGGATCTAAAAGAGGGAATGAGACTAAATACTGAAATATAGATTGACATGTTTTAGCAGATAAGGCGACCAGATATTGCCATGAGGAGCTCCATCTGGGGACAATCAAAATGACGACAAGATTGACTCCAAACAACAGGAATTCTGCACATGCTGGAAATTCAAGCAACACACATCAAAGTTGCTGGTGAACGCAGCAGGCCAGGCAGCATCTGTAGGAAGAGGTGCAGTCAACGTTTCAGGCCGAGACCCTTCGTCAGAACTAACTGAAGGAAGAGTGAGTAAGGGATTTGAAAGTTGGAGGGGGAGGAGGAGCCAAGAGCTGGACAGGTGATTGGCAAAAGGGGATACGAGAAGATCATGGGACAGGAGGTCCGGGAAGAAAGACAAGGGGGGGGGGGAGGACCCAGAGGATGGGCAAGAGGTATATTCAGAGGGACAGAGGGAGAAAAAGGACAGTGAGAGAAAGAATGTATGCATAAAAATAAGTAACAGATGGGGTACGAGGGGGAGGTGGGGCATAGCGGAAGTTAGAGAAGTCGATGTTCATGCCATCAGGTTGGAGGCTACCCAGACGGAATATAAGGTGTTGTTCCTCCAACCTGAGTGTGGCTTCATCTTTACAGTAGAGGAGGCCGTGGATAGACATGTCAGAATGGGAATGGGATGTGGAATTAAAATGTGTGGCCACTGGGAGATCCTGCTTTCTCTAGCGGACAGAGTGTAGATGTTCAGCAAAGCGGTCTCCCATTCTGCGTCGGGTCTCGCCAATATATAAAAGGCCACATCGGGAGCACCGGACTCAGTATATCACCCCAGTCGACTCACAGGTGAAGTGTTGCCTCACTTGGAAGGACTGTTTGGGGCCCTGAATGGTGGTAAGGGAGGAAGTGTAAGAGCATGTGTAGCACTTGTTCCGCTTACAAGGATAAGTGCCAGGGGGGAGATCAGTGGGGAGGGATGTGGGGGACGAATGGACAAGGGAGTTGTGTAGGGAGCGATCTCTGCGGAATGCAGAGAGAGGGGGGGAGGGAAAGATGTGCTTAGTGGTGGGATCCTGTTGGAGGTGGCGGAAGTTACGGAGAATAATATGTTGGACCCGAAGGCTGGTGGGGTGGTAGGTGACGACCAGGGGAACCCTATTCCTAGTGGGGTGGCGGGAGGATGGAGTGAGAGCAGATGTACGTGAAATGGGGGAGATGCGTTTAAGAGCAGATTTGATAGTGGAGGAAGGGAAGCCCCTTTCTTTAAAAAATGAAGACATCTCCCTCGTCCTAGAATGAAAAGCCTCATCCTGAGAGCAGATGCGGTGGAGACGGAGGAATTGCGAGAAGGGGATGGCGTTTTTGCAAGAGACAGGGTGAGAAGAGGAATAGTTCAGATAGCTGTGAGAGTCAGTAGGCTTATAGTAGACATCAGTGGATAAGCTGTCTCCAGAGACAGAGACAGAAAGATCTAGAAAGGGGAGGGAGGTGTCGGAAATGGACCAGGTAAACTTGAGGGCAGGGTGAAAGTTGGAGGCAAAGTTAATAAAGTCAACGAGTTCTGCATGCGTGCAGGAAGCAGCGCCAATACAGTCGTCGATGTAGCGAAGGAAAAGTGGGGGACAGATACCAGAATAGGCACGGAACATGGATTGTTCCACAAAGCCAACAAAAAAGGCAGGCACAGCTAGGACCCATACGGAAACCCATGGCTACACCTTTAGTTTGGAAGAAGTGGGAGGAGCCAAAGGAGAAATTATTAAGAGTAAGGACTAATTCCGCTAGACGGAGCAGAGTGGTGGTAGAGGGGAACTGATTAGGTCTGGAATCTAAAAAGAAGCGTAGAGCTTTGAGACCTTCCTGATGGGGTATGGAAGTATATAAGGATATATAAAGATTGACTCCCCAGGTTTCTGTCAGAGAGGAAGGAGCCGGGGCAGGACATTAAAACCAGAATATTACATACACTACGCTGCTTGGAGTAGAACAGCTTAGAGAAAATGCTGAGGATATCGGGGCATACCTGCCCGCGAATGATCTTAGGAAACTGTTCCAAGCGATTAGGTATCAGAAAGCAGTACATGGACGAGACGATTCCGAACAAAGAAGATTGATGCTTGCATCGAAACTTATACTCCACATTGCCAGAAACATGGCGACATGCAGGGGAACAAATGAGGAAATAAAGAAAGCGATACTGAAGATTATGGGTAATACAGCGGGAGACCCAACAGATGACTGACGTAGATGTTATTAAAGGTGCATTATTAAAGGTGCATTTGCTTCTGGTCTGTGGCTGGTGTTCAAAGGGGTATATGGATCATCATTAGATCCCGATCACGTCCAGGCAGAACCCACAAATAGATGGTTAAAAATGTTAGTGTCTCATAGCACCGACGAATCTAAAAATATGTTGGAACTGTGTGATCCCAGTGACCCAGCATATATTGAGGGATGGGTGCCTAGGAAAATGATCAGAGAATTGGGAAATCGAAGTGCGGGAGCTGTATTTTAACGTTAATACAGAGGCAGCTAAGGCGTTTCCCTTTGGGTTATCGTCTGGGGAAATGCGAGTCAGGGCAGAGCCAGCAGAGAGATTGTAGAAGAAAAGTAACACAGCGCTGGAACGTGGCTTGGTCCCATCGGGGAAGATGTTGTCGGGGGCAGTACAGTGCTGAGACCTGCTGTTTCAGATCTAGACATATGGGTCATTATGTCCGGAACTGTACAGCGAACTGTTTAAAATCAGAGAGTGGAGTTACAGAAGGATTAAAATATGTTGGAATTTTGTTTAACGTGGAGATTTCATGCTTTAACTTGTTGAATGTTGATTATTTATTCATGATGAATAACTTCCACATTTATTTGTTTCAGAATACCGTATTTCCTCGATGTAACCGCATCGATGTTAAATATTTTGGCAAAGGTTTAAAGAATTTCCGGAAGTGGTTTAAAGTGTGAATGGTTTGCATGTTTTATTCTGTCAATTCTGGCACGTGTCAGTTCACTTCAAAGGGTGTGTGGGTGTGTGTCTGCGAGAGAGCACAAAGGCGGCTTTAACATCAATGTGTTAACGTGACGGGGCCCTCACCCAGCGGTGTTTTTTTTTTTTTACTTTCCTTGGTTCTCTGGAAAATGTGTAAAAGGTTTTCATGGTGGGAATTAGCTGTTTGTTCTAAGTTTTACAGTTATTTGCAGATGGAAGTTTTTGACGGAAGTGCAAGCATGGATTTTTGAGTCTTGTCTTGTTCTTGTATTTAATGTTTCTGTATATTTGTTTTCCATGAAGTTGATCTTAGGGGCACCTGAATTCCACACTGGCCACGTATAATCTAGGTTCAGATGGAACTTTCGGCATCTCTGTGCCGGATATGAGATGCCCACATTTCAAAGGGAAATGAACATTCAGGGAAGTTGCCTATTGGTGGGCAGTTAAATTTGGAATTTAATTTAACTTATTGGAAAGATTGTAATTTTTGGGGAGCAATCCTAAAAGTTGCTTTTACTAACAAAATTGCTTCTTTTTTACAGAATATAGAAGATGTTGCTCAAGACTTTTGAGATACTGATTTTGATTTTGAGATCCCTTGGAAAATAGGGTTGAAACAGCCCGTATTTTGTCATGGAAGGGCAAATGAAGTTCAATTTACACATTGAACTCGTCTAAACAGGATTTCCGCATATATCTAGCTACTACTGGATGTTTGAATTACAATGTCTTGGTCAGTCCTCCTTGACACTGCAGGGTTGAGATGTAGCTGTAAGGGGTGTCAAGGTTTCTATCTTACTTGAAGCCAATCTTTATTGTACCAGAGAACCTACTGGGCATCGGGATATGACAACAAATGATCCCAATGGACAATTTGTATCGAAATAATAAGGGGGGAGGTGGAAGGAGATTAGAAAGCAATACCCGACAACAAAGACACAGACAACGAAGGAAAAATCCTGTTTTATTTTGTAGATGGCTTCTCGTCAGTACAGACGGCTGAGAGGAGAATTGGATGCAGGTTACATGTAAAGGATGAAGATGGCTAGGAAATATAACGTATGGCCTTAAAGTTACCCAGCACCATGAGTGCACAGGCAGCATAATTGGCAGCTGTGGCGTATGTGGTTAGCAGCCTGAATGTGGTCTGCCTGGATCAGTCATACACTTTGATAGAATAGACGTTTGTAATGGACTTACTGAACATTTTCCTCTGTGTGTTTCAGCTGACAGAACGTCAGTTCCATTTGCAGCTCTATTGCGGAATATCTTTAAAGAAGCTAAAGCGTGTCAGAAAGGTTAATGCCCATTCAAAATTATCCCCTGTGGGGAATAGGAAGGTTGGTGTGCAGGCGAAGCAAGGTGCTTTAGTTGGGCAGGAATGGCAGCCACAGACTGGGGAGATTGGAAGGCAGAAGGAATAACAGATTAAGGTCACAAACAAGAGAAAATCTACAGGGGTTGGAAATCCAAAGTCCCGCTGAAAGATCTCGGCCGGAAACATCGACTGTACTTAGATGTTCCATAGATGTTGCCTGGCTTGCTGGGTTCCTCCAGCATTTTGTCCGTGTTGGTTGAACAGGTTATGTTACGTATAACCCAAGGAATAGAAGGAAGATACAAAATTAAAAGGAAATCTAAAGTAAGGAGCCCTCTGACATTCCAGACTATGGAGGAGCCCTGGTCTAATTCGGAGATAGATTTTGTTGGATCTTTGCCACCCGCTCCAGGAGGGTATGCGTATCTTATCGTGGTAGATACTGTTACCAATTGGGTGAAAGTTTTCCTGATTAAGACAAACATGACTAAATTCACGGCAGTAATCCTATTGGAAAGGTTCCCCACTCACTCGGGATCACGTCACAGTATAAAGTTAGATCAAGGCTTGTATTTTACAGCCCAGATAATTGAGGAAGCAGAGAAGCTGAAGAAGAACTTTGACAGATTGGGAGAACAGGGGAAAAGTGACAGATAGAATACCAGAGGCGTGTCTGGTCATACACTTTGCAGAAGGAATAAAAGCATGGACTACTTTTTAAACGTATAGAAAATTCCAAGTGGACTTGGGAGTCCTCGTGCATAATTTTGTAAAGGTTAATTTGCATATTGAGACGATGCTGAGGAAGGCAAATACAATGTTAACATTCATTTGGAGAGGACAGGAATATAGAAACAAGGATGTAACATGGATAAGAGAAAATCTGTGGATGCTGAAAATCCAAGCAGCACACAGAAAATGCTAGAGGAACTCAGCAGACCAGGCAGCACCTATGGCAATAAATACAGTCGACTTTTCGGACCGAGATACTTCGGCCGGACTGGAGAAAAGAAGATGAGGAATAGATTTATAGTGTGGGGAGAGGCGATAGAGAAACACAAGGTGATAGGTGAAACCGGGAGAACATAGAAAATAGAACACAGAACATAGAAATTTACAGCACATTGGAGACCCTTCGGCCGACAAAGCTGTGTCGACCATGTAACCTACCCGACAAACTGCCGAGAAGTTCCCTACTGTCGCTGGCAGTGCATTCCACGCACCCACTGTTCTCTGTGTGAAAAACTTACTTTTCACATTGCCCCCACCACCTTTTTCCAAACACCTTAAATCTATGCCCCCTCGTGATAGTTCTGGAAAAAGGTCCCTGGCTATCCAGACGATCAATGCCTCCCATCGTCTTATACACCTCTATTAGGTCTCCTCTCATCCTCCGTCGCTTCAAGGAGTAAAGGTCAATTCACTCAACCTATTCTCATAAGGCACGCTCTTCAATCCAGGCAGAATCCTTGTAAATCTCCACTGCACCCTTCCTATAGTTTGCACATCCTTCCTGTAGTGAGGTGACCAGAACTGAACTCAGTACTGCAAGCGCGACCTAACTAAAGTCATGCCATGTTGCAACATTACTTCACGGCTCTTGATCTCAATCTCACGGTTAATGAAGGTGAACACACCATACGCCTTCTGAACAACACTGTCAACCTGCGCAACAGCTTTGAGTGTCCTATGGACACAGACTCCAAGATCTCTCTGATCCTCCACTCTGCCAAGAGTCTTACCAATAATATTATATTCTGTATTCAAATTTGTCCGACCGAAATGAGCCACTTCACACTTATCTGGGTTGAACTCCATCTCTAACTTTCTAACTTCTATTAGGGCATTTATAACCTTGTAGTTTCCAATCTCTACAAGCAAGGATTCTGCATCTTTTGATCCCATATCATCTCCTTCTGAGGACTTGATTTTATTTTTCCCCAACAGTACGTATCCTTAAGCTTCCAACTATGATCTTCTTTCAGCCACAATTCAGAGATGCCCAGAACATCACACCTGTCACTCTCTAACTAGCTACATGATAATCTACCTTCTTCTGTAAACTGCTTATTTTCAAATATAATACCTTCAGTCCTGTGTATTCATCACCCTTCTGATTCTGTTCACATGTTATATTCGAACTCACCCTGCTATCCACAAATTTGCCCGATCTTCTGCCTGTCGTTTAAACGCTAAACAATAAAGAAAGATGTTTACGACGATCAAACTTAGTGGGGAGAACGCTGAATTCCAGAGTCTTGACGAGAGAAACACTCACAGAACGCTGGAGGAACTCAGCAGAACAGGCAGCATCGATGGAAAAGTGAAATCAGTGGACGTTTCGGGCCAAGACTCCTCTTCAGGACGGTAATGGAGGGGGAGAAGTCAGCTTTATCAGGGGAGGGAAGAAGGACGTACAAAGCGGCAGGTGATAAGGGGTGAGGGATGGGATGAGGGGATGAAGTCAAGAGCTGAGAATTTAATTGGTGAAAGAAATATAGGGCTGAAAATACGGAAATCTGTTAGCAGAGGACAGAAGACCATGGAAGAAAGGGAATGGGAAGGAGAACCGGGGGAGGTGATGGGAAAATAGGGAGATAAGGTGAGAGAGTGAAACTGGGATGGGGAATGGGAAGAAGACTGGAAGTTCGAGAAATTGATGCTGATGCCAGTCAGTTGCAGGCTACGCAGACGCTAACGTATTTAAGGGGTACGGATGTCATGACCAGTCAGCGAAATATCATGGCAGTGCTCCGACAAGTCAGACTGAAGGGCTCATCTACGATAGCTACGTGGCGGAACCTGAGGAACAAGAAATTTCTGATCACATTACTGGTGTTCGTCGTCAAGATATAGAGGAACAGGTTTGTAGAAAGAGAGACTAAATAGTTGCAAGAAAAGTAAGGATGCGAACGTAGGTACTTCTAACTTTCCACATATTGAATGGGAGTCTCATGATATAGAAGGACTGGATAGTATGGAGTTTGTTAAATACAACCAGGAAAGGTTCCTTAATCAATATGCAACGGTCCCTGCTGAAGAGGGTTCGATATTGGACCCACTATTACGAAAAGAGACAAGGCAGGTGAGGAATGATCAGAATTCCATTAGTTTCTCGATAATTATGGAGAAGGATAGGATTAGACTTCGCGTTAATATTCCAAATTGGAAACAGTCCAACATTGCTAGCACCAGGAAGAATCAAACAGGTGTGGATTTGAACAGATTATTTTCTGGAAAGCGGGTGACTAGCAAGGGGGAAGTTTTTAAACGGAAAATACTGAAAGCACTGGGATAGTACTGTAAGGTATGACTAGGTGGTTTAGGGAATATTGGTTTAAAAGGGGTATTCGGGTCCTGGTTAAGAAGAGTAAGGGCTGCCTAGCAAGTACAAGCAGCAAGGAGCAAATGAGAAGCTTGAGCAACACATGAAATGCAAGGGAACACAAGGAGAAAATCAGATGAGTGGCAAAATGGGATAGGAATTTATTGTTTATCAATAGTGTTACTGAAGATTAAGGTTGGTTGATGACTGAAGACCCATTTTCTGCGTTGAACGTCCCTGTGACGATAATATAAACACTAGACCGTGGAATAAGCATAAGTTGAAATTGATTTCTGTTGTCGAGCGAACAATTATTGCATCTCGAATAGTGCATTGGTTCTAGTTGCAGCCTGGAAAGCTACCTCTCGGGCGAAGTGGCAATTCGGGACACAACATGCATCAATGAGGCTAATTCAAATGTCACAGGATCTAAAGATCTGTGCTGATCAATTGGCTGGAATGTTCACTGAGATACTTAACCTCTCGATTCAGTAGTGTCAGGTACCACCGTCTTCAAACAGACATCACTTGCACGTAGAAAGCTGTCTCAATGGCTATTGTCCAGTCGCACTTACATACACAGTGATATGGTGTTCTGAGTGGTTGGTGATAAAACTTAACAACTTCTGCTTAAGAAGCAACGTGGATACTTTCCAGTTTGCCGACCGGAGCAACCGGTCACAACAGAGGGCATCTCATTGGATCTTCACTCAACCCTGCAACATCCGGGCAGAAATGATGCATACATCAGCATCCTCTTATCGAATACATCTCGCCATTCAATACATCATCAGCTCAAAAATAGTCAATTAGTTTCAGTGTGTAAATAAGCTTCAAGGCCTTGACTTCAGTAACTCATGTTGCAATAGGATCATATAATTCCTCACTAGCAGGCTCCAGTCATTTCGGATTGGTAGCAACATCTCCTCCACAATATCCATCAGTACAGGTGGACCACAAAACCGTGTGGTCATCCCACTGCACGACTCACTTTACACTTATGAACGTATGGCTAGGCACATTCCGGACACCATATTTATGTTTGCTAACGCCACCACCGTCTTGGCCGAATCAAGACGCAGCATATAGGAGGGAAACTGACTATCTGGCTGAGTGGTGCCACAGCGACAAACTCTTATAGAATGTCAGCAAGACCAAGAAGTTGATTATTGTCTTCTGGAGGAGGAAACCAGTGGTCTATGAGCCAGTCCTCATCGGAGGATTACTGGTGGACAGGGTCAGCAAATTTAAATTCCTCGGTGTTAGCGTTTCAGAAAACATGTCCTGGGCCCGGCAGGTAATTGTATTCACTTACACCTCCTTGTGAGTTTGTGAAGATTCAACATAAAATCTAAAGCTTTACCAAACTTTCCAGAGATGCGTAGTATTGACTGGTTGCATTACAGCCTGTTATGAAAACACCAATACCCTTGAACAAGACTTTACAAGACACTCGTCAGGCCGTAACTGGAGTATTGTCAACAGCTTCGGGCCCCATATCTCAGAATTGATGTGTTGTCACTGGAAAGAGTCCGGAGGTGGTTCACGAGGGTGATTCCGGGACTGAAGAAATTAACATATATGGAATGTTTGGGAGCTTTGGGTCTGTACTCACTGGATTAGAAGAATACGGGGGGATCTCTTTGAAACCTGCTGAATATTGAAAGGAGTAAGCAGGGTAGTTGTGGAGAGGATGATTCCTGTGGTGGTATTATCCAGATCTAGAATGAACAGCCTCAAAATTGAGGAGCAGCCTTTTAGAAACGAACTAAGGAGGATTTTTATTTTGCCAGACAGCAGTGAACCTGTGGACTGTTCTGACGCAGACTGCGGTGGAGGTCAAGTCCATGGATATTTAAGGCGGAAGTTGATAGTTTCCTGATTGGTCAGAGCATCAAAGTCTATGGCAAGAAGGCAAGTGTACGGGGACGTATGGCATCCTGGGTCAGCCACGATAGAATGGCGGAGCAGACTCGACCGGCCGAATTCCTTGTGCTCCTGTGGCTTCTGGTCTTCCGAACGGAAAGTCCTACAAAAAGTAGTGGATATGATCTTGTCCATCAGTGATAAAGCTCTCCCCACCATTAAACAAACCTACGTGTACTGTTGTCGCAGAAGAGCTGTCACGATGTGCGCTGGCAATGACGGGACCCAAGTGCAGAGGAAAGACAGACACCCATGTGGAGACGGCGACAAGATTTGATACACAAGGATTCCGACAGAACATTGGTAGCGCGGCGGAACCACACCTCAACATGGTTCATTCTCAAAACGTGGACCAGGTGATTGTGCTAACAGAACGTCCACTTGAAATAATTTAAGTAGCAAGGAATCCCCGAAAATAAATATGATAAACAAGGTTAAACGGAAAGCATCAAGGATTAATGGCTCTCGTTAAACAAGAATTAACCAATTCAGGTGCTCCAGGAAGCCCGTAGGCCAACAGTCTCTAGCTCCCCACATGGGCCCAAAGAGCTCATTACGAAAGCAGCATCCATCATCAGGGACCCCCACAAGCCAGGTCATATTCCGTTCTCTCTGATGCCGTCGGGAAGAAGGAACAGGAGCCACAGGACTCACGCCACCAGGTTCAGGAACAGTTATTGCCCCTCAGTCATCTGGCTCCTGAACCAAAGTCGATACCTGTCAACAGCTTCTCTTGCCTCATCATTGAAATGTTCTCAAACCTATAGACTCACTTGCAAGGACTATTCGGCTCATGGTCTCGGTATTTATTGTTTATTTATTTATTATTATTATTATTATTTCCTTCTTTTTTGTACTTGCACAGATTTTTGTCTTTTGCAGACTGGTTGAACGGCCATGTTGGTGCGGTCTTTCATGTATTCTATTAAAGAGATTATTCTATTACGGATTTATTGTGAATGTCCGTAAAATTAATCTCATGACTGTATAGGGTGACATATATGTACTTAGAAAATAAATTGACTTTGAGCTTTCACCGTTGCACAAAAGACTCCAGTGAGTGCTGTGGCATTATCAAATATTACCTTGGACAATCTTTTCTGAAATGGATTAGTGTATTCAATGGCCAAGTCTAGAGGAGTCAACCGTAGTTTAGATAAAGTCTGACGTCAGTGTTATTTAAATACTACAGTTAATGGAGAGTGATATGATGACATATTGGCTGTTATGTGGAGACCATTCTGACCAGAGTGGTGACCTCGGCTGGATACATTACGTCGGGTGCGGAGCGACCAATGCACAGGATCGGAAAATGCTGCAAAAGTATGTAAACTCTGCCCGCTTCATCATGGGCAATAGTCTCTGCAGTATCCAGGACACTTTGAAAAGGCGATTTGACTAAAAGGCGGCACCCATCATTAAGAATCCCCGTCACTCGTGTCACGTCCTCTTTTCAATGCTACCGTCAAGGATGAGGGGCAGCAGTCGGAAGACGCACGCTCAACTTTTCAGGAACAGCTTCTTCCCCTCCGCCGGAAGATTTCTGCATTGACAAAGAACCCATGAACACTCCCTCAGTACTTTTCCTCTTTTTTTGCAAGGCAGAATTAATTTATTATTTTATTTTTATATATACTTTTTACCGCGATATATAGTTTTCATTCTTACATATTGCAATGTACTGCCGTTGCAAAAGAACAAATTTCATGACATATTAAACCTGATTCTGATTTTGAGCCAAATGCTATCACACCGGATTCTACCTTAAGTGCATCTTTCCTGCATGTACACAAACTCACTCACTTCAGTAAAATCGATTCGTTGCTTTCCATGCTTTGGTAGTCGATTTGGTAAGCGATTGTACAGGAAATGCGTTTGAATTGCACTAGGACACTGGGGCACAAGAGGTCAGGGATACATTGCATCAGTTCATTTGATCTTGATGTTCATATTTCTACGGCAGGTCCGTACTCGCAAAGAATCTGGAACGCATGGACCTTTGATACGTAAATTCAAATGCAATTTTTCGGTTTCTATTGTTTGTTTAACACTCAGCTGGTGTTTGTTTAATGAAAGGAATTATTGAATTTAACACGGAGCTGAAAACTTATTTGAAATAGAAATCCGCAAGGAGATGATGTCCTACTCTCATATTGTTTTAACTTATATTATAAATATATACATCCGCAGGTGCCCACTTCATATAACAGTGGAACCGAATTTGTATGCCTGCGCATAGTGCTCACCTCGACATAAAATGATTCGGAGTAGGCACCTACCATACGAGAACTATTATTACCCAATGTTTGTGGTATTTGCAGTCCCAGGTAGGTCAACGATGTGTTGTGAGTTGGATCAGACTGAAATCTCCATGATGCTCCAGTTCCTCTCTTGAGTTTGCAAGTAGAAAGCAAAAGTGAATGACCGGTTAAATCTGGAAATTCTGGGTAGGATATTTGGAGCGGAAATCTGTGCTGAGCTCTCGGGGCTGTAAGTCATTATCTGGAAACAGAAGAAATTCACTGTGAAATGCGTTTGGATAGAATGAAAGAAAGGAAACCGTGCTGCTGGAAACGCAACCAGTAACGAAACGCTCGCAATGAGGATCTTTGTCTGTTCAGATGAATCTGATGAAAATATATTAGAATTGTTATTTTCCCCTTGGATTCGTACAAAATATTTAAAATCATGCAGTGTTATGTTTTAGATAAATTTACACAATTGCTTGCCACGTGCACTGACTTGAACGGGGAACGGAGAATCGAAGAATAATCGGCTGTATCAGGCATATGCAGGCTTTTACTTCGGGCGACTAATAGCCGATGAAGTTCAGGGTGGTGAAATGTGGCGTATCTATTTTCGTGGAAGATTGAAACCCGAAATTATAGTTTGAATATTGTTACAACCGGGCGGTCGAGTTCGAGGAAGCAAGTCACTGAAAGAGGCAGGAAAGAGGCAGTGCATGGAATGCACTTTCTAAATGGGAAGAAAATTCAAAAATCGGAGATGGAACTGGACATGGGAGCCTCCGCGCACGGTGCCGTAAACCTTAACTTGCAGGTTGATTCAGTGGTGAGAAGGCAAATGCACCAGTTCCAGATGGGTGTGTACAACACTTTGAAATACACATAAACCCGCAGGTTTGCGACATTCAAAGGAAGCTCTGACACAGTCTGACCGAGTTAGGAAGGGATTCGATCAGTTTACGTCAGAGGGATTTATGCCCTGAATAAAGGGTCCACTCCAGTACCAATAAAATTTCTTAGGGATACAGGGGCTTCTCGGTCACTTATGTTCGACAGTGTTCTAGGGTTTAGTGATGAGACTGGCACGGTGAAGTAAATTTTATACGAGGTATTGAGGGTAACTTTACCCCTGCACCTCTGCACAAAGTAGTTTTAATGTCAGGGACAGATTCAGGACCTGTTAAAATCGGACGACAACACAGTCTACCGGTGGATGGTCTTTCTTTATTGTGAGGGAATGACCGAGCAGATGGAAAAGTTGTTCCTGCAGTGCAGCTGACAAATAAGCCAATCACTGATGATCCAAAGATGGATGCTGACATATATCCCTCCTGTGTAGTCACCGGAGCTATGCCGAAATATTCTGCCAAGGCAGATGGTTCTGTTCAGCATTGGTCTACTACCTATGACAGCTCAAATCGGGATTCAGCTTTTGATGATTTGCCAGGAGCTTTACTATCATCCTTGTTCGATCAGGATACTTGTAGTGAGTCTGACCATAAAAACTTGTCTATGTCAGGAAACAGATTATAGCAGAGCAGAGCAGAGATCTTGAGGTTGCCACGTTCAGAGAGAACGCTTTCCCAGATAGCGAGATTGAGAATGTGCCAGTAGGGTTTGATTTCCAGAGTGGAGTGTTAATGAGAAAGTGGAGACCACCTGAGATTCTTGCAAATCAGGATTGGGCAGCTGATCACCAAGTAGTCTGTAGGAATGTAATTTTACCTTTGGCTCATAGTATGCCCCTTAGGTGGCCATCTAGGTGTGAGAAAAACTGTGAACAAAGTTATGCAACACTTCTTCTGGCCTGGTTTGAGGAAAGATGTGGCGACATTTTGGCGAACTTATCACACTGTCAGGTTGTGAGTGTACCTAATCAAGACAACCCAATGGCACAAATGCAAAATATTCCTGCATTTGGTGAACCGTTTTCTAAAGTTATTGTAGATTGCGTTTGCCCATTGCCAAAAACTAAAGCAGGACATCAAGATTTGCTGACCATCATGTGTACAGATTCTGGGTTTGCAGCAGCAATACCTCACAGGAAAATAAGAGCTAAAACTGTGACGAAGGCTCTTATGAAGATCTTTATTTTATTTGGGTTGCCTAAAAAATGCAGTCTTCAAGGAAGTAATTTTATGCCTGGTTTATTCCAGCAAATAGTTTATAACCTGGGAGCCAAGCAGATTATATCGTCTGCGTACCATTCAGAATCACAGGGAGCCTTAGAAAGGTTCCATTCTATCCTCAAACCCATGTTTAGGATATTCTGCGTCGAAATAGAGAATGATTGGGATGCAGTACTTCATTTGCTTTTCTTTGCAGTAAGGGAGTCAGTGCAGGATTCCCTAGGCTTTAGCCCCTTTGAACTTGTGTTTGGTCATTCAGTCCGAGGACCTTTGGCATTGTTAAAAGAACAGTGTGTTAACAAAGAACTACAGACTAATTTGCGGGATTATGTCTTGAAATTTACGGAAGTATTGCAAAAAGCTTGCAGTTATGGGAAATTTTAAAATCTACTCAGGAAAGAATGGAAACATGGTATGACAAGGAAGCTAGAACGAGGTCATTTAAGTCGGGAAATAAGGTGCTGTTTTTTCCACTGTGCAACCGAACCAATAAAAGCTAAATTTCACGGCCCTTACGAAATTATATCTTAAGGTAATAATGCGGTCTATGCGGTACAAACTCCAAATCGAGGAGGCCCACACTGCTTTGTCATGTAAATATGAGAAAAACATATTATGAAAACCAGTTCGCCGCTATGACTGTTGTCGTCAATGACACTGAGTCTGATCTGCCTGGGAACATGGTACCTGATCCATCTGAGGTTTATTTTAAACCGAACATTATTTCCACCAGACTTCCAAATTCGACAATTTTGGAAACTATTGATAAGAAATTGGCTCATATACACCCACAGCAGCGGCAGCAAATGAAGCAGTTAATTATCAAAGTTTTGGATTTATTTCCAGACTTTCCAAAAAGAACCACAGTCGCCTCACATGATGTAGATGTTGGGAACGTCAAACCCATAAAGCAACTTCCATTCGAATGGACATGGAAAAATGTAGAATCGCTGAACAAGAAATGGAATATATGTTAGAAAATATTATTATTCGACCTTCTGCTTCGGATTGGAGTACACCTTGAGTCTTGGTGACCAAACCATAGTGATAGTCATAGTCATAGTCATGGTCATACTTTATTGATCCCAGGGGAAATTGGTTTTCGTTATAGTTGTTCCATAAATAATTAAATAGTAATACAACCATAAATAATTAAATAGTAAAATGTAAATTATGCCAGGAAATAAGTCCAGGATGAGCCTATTGGCTCAGGGTGTCTGACCCTCCAAGGGAGGAGCTGTAAAGTTTGATGGCCATAGGCAGGAATGACTTCCGATGACGCCAGAAAGTAGTATTCGTTTTGTACAGATTATACAAAGGTAAATGCTGTAACATAAACCGATATGTATCCAATCCCAAGGGTAGATTACTTTGTGGATAGAGCTGGAAAAGCTAAGTTTCGTACAAAGATCGACCAGTTAAAAGGATATTGGTGTGTTCCCTGGACAGATAAAGGTAGAGATATTTCTGCATTTTAATGCATGCTGGGTTATATGAATACAGCGTCCTGCCACTTGGAATGAAGAATTCTCCTGGAACCTTCCAGAGAATGATTAATTCTGTAATTCAAGGGTTAAAACATACGGATGCCTGTATTGATGATTTATTCACAGGTAATAACACTTGGGAAGCACACACATCTGCAGTGGGAAAGCTGTTTGAAAGGCTTTCACAAGCCAACCTAACTATTGACTTAACTAAAAGTGAATTTGGCCATGCTACTGTAACCTGCCTTTGTTACGTGGTGGGTCAACGCAGGTCCCCTCCTGTTCAAATGTTCAGGCAATTTGAAGGTTCAAACTTCAACTAGTAGAAAACTCTCAAAAGATCCTTGGGAATGGTAGGATATTACCGTAAGTTCTGTAAGAAATTTGCCGAGATTGCCCTTCCATTAACTAACCTCCTGAAGTAAGGTGAGAAGTGTGTTTGGAAAAAGCCTTGTCAGGAGGCCTTTGATAAGTTGAAAGCTATCCTCTGTCACCACCCTGTGCTCAGGTCACCTGACTTTGAAAAGCCATTTTCCCTAGCTGTGGATGCCAGAGACGAGGCTGCAGGAGGAGTATTACTACAAAGGGATAATTATGATGATGTTGACCATCCCGTGGCTTACTTTTCCAAGAAATTTAATGGGCATCAAAGAAAGTATTCAGCGATAGAAGAGGAATTATTATCCCTTATTTTAGCTCTGAAAATTTTTGATGTGTAAGTTGGCGCAATTTAGAAACCACTGGGGGTTTACACCGATCATAATCCACTGGTATTTTTGAGTAAACTGAAAAACCAAAATAGAAGGTTACTAAATTGTAGTTAATTTTCAGAAGAATATGATCTCTGAATAACTCACATTAAAGGCAAATATAATGTAATTGCCGACTATCTGTCCAGATGTGGAACTTGCAATGTAATTTTTAAATGGAGTGGAATTTTGATATTTGTGTACACTCCTGCCATGTTATATTGGTACTGTATGATAACTGTGTGTGCATCGTGCATTTTGTAAACTTTATGCATCTGTATATTTTGTAAATTGTAGTTTAAATGTTGCTTCTGATAGATCAATATTTTCTTTTCTTGAGGGCAGGTGTTACTTGTCCCGTGAGTATCTCGTGAGCATGATATAATTGTCTCGTGATATCGGTATGATGTAATTGTCTCGTGATATTTCCATGCTATAAGTGTCGTGATAGTGGGTGATGTGATGTCACGCGATGGCATGTTCCAACCGGTATATAGGATGAGGACACAGTTTCTTGATTAGTTGTTTTGTTGGGGGAGTCACATTCACAGCGGGTGTTTATGCAATCGAAGGAGAGAGAGAGAGGGGGAGAGCGAGAGAGAGAGAGTGTGTGTGTGTGTGTGTGTGTGTGTGTGTGTGTGTGTGAGAGAGAGAGAGAGAGAGAGAGAGAGGGAGAAAGAAAGAAAGAGTGAAGAATTACCAGCCTTGGACGAACCCAAAGTGTTGGGTAGAAATCAGCGGCGTTCTGTGATTGACATTTGTTATGGTACATACGTGTATTGTGGCATACACTTTTGGTTAACCCCTGAATAGTCTCGGCTGTTGTGTGGTGACCAGCTCCGGCGAAAGGTCAGTTACTGTGAGAAATCTTATTCTTCGTGATCTCTTTCGACAAGGCATTTCTCGGCTGGGATTTGCCTCAGCAGATTCGTCTTCTCTTCATCGGTGGTTCAAGAAGTCTCTCCTCTCACGTATTTCATAAATCACTTTGACTCTTTGAACAACAACCTTAAGACTGTGTTTGAGTAAGATTTGTTAAGAATTGTCACTAGGTTCGACTGTTTGATAATTATAGATGCATAACACTGTTAACTTCCGTTTCAGTTAGTAATTTGTTTACTTTCTATGTTTTTGAGTAGAGGTTAATAAATTTCGTTGTTTATTCATAAAAACCCGACTCAATTTCATATCTGTTGCTGCTGGTGCGTAACAAAACATATCACTGAACTGTTGAATATCAAGCACAAACTTCAGTGGGAAAGCCAGAGAATTCACAACGATCTCTAGGCATGGAGGCGGCGGGAGCAAAGAAGTGAACGTACGTCCCAAATCCAAGACTGGGGTCACCGAAACACTTGCTCATTTAGTCTCTGACCTAAACATGTTACAGGCATATTTTTCACCACTCGGCCAAAAGCATGTTTATCATTTGGGAATTCGATATACTATAGTATATAATGTTAGGCAATATTACACCTCGTCAGTCATATCATGACGGGATATTGTGCTTCAATCGCTTGACTGCGGTCGTCATGCGAATACAGGACTGGGTATACTCGGAAATGGATGAAGGCACTCAGCCACTTAGGCACTGCTACACTTGGTGGAAATTACTGATAAGCCGAGTGCCAAACATCATATAACCACAATTAATCCTGGATAAACTTTCTTTTTCTTTGATTATATCCCTAACTTCAAGCGTTATCCATTCTGTGATGTTGTCAGACTCTCTGCATGAAAACATATCTTTTCCATTTTCGGGTGAATTTTCCGCCATTCACGCATCGGTTCATTTGGAAACTTTACGAACTCCGACTCAGTTCTTATATACATGATGCAGTGCATTCGGCATGACAACGGATATATTCCGAACAACCATCTGAATTCAGAACATGCATCTTCATTGCGAGAACTTCAAGCAGATCAGGACTTCGGGACGGTGTTCTTTTGCGAGAAGAGTTTGACTTACGGACGGATGTCAACAGTCCAGGCAAATTAATCGCTGATGTAAATCATGACTGACACTGCTTTCTGTTGCTTTTGAATATCGCCGTAACGGAACCGATATAGCAAGTGTAGTAGTAGTACTAGTCATAGTAGTAGCAGCAGTAATAGTAGCAGTAGCAGCAGCAGTAGTAGTAGTAGTAGTAATAGTGGTAATAGTAGTAATAATATTTAGAAGAAAAAGAAGAACTTTATTGCTCCTGAGTGGGAATTTCTTTCGTTACAGCAGCAACACTTAAAATACACTTAGCAGTATTCAGAACTAGCTAAGAATACAGTAGAGAATAATGATATACACAATAATAATTTACCAATGTGCAAAAATGTGCAACAATAATGTACGAAATAATAAAACATGGACTGTTGTATTACGGAGTGTGTTCTTCTGGCGCAGAGAGATCAAATGTTGTATATACTTATTGCATTTGGTAGGGAAGATTTTCATGCAACGATACTTGTGACAGATCTAATTGTCCATGAGTTTAAAATAAAATTCCCAGTATAGAAGCGATAGAATCAAAATGGGCTTTCAGTTTTTCTAGCAGAGAAAATAAATCATATTAAGCATTGCTGTCTGGTTGGCTATCGATTACGCACTTGTTTACGTACCGTATGGCATCATCAGTAAATGTTGTTTAAATTCCTTGCAAGATGTATTTAGTTGTTTATTTCATGATGCAGCGCGGAATAAGTCATTCCAGCCCTGAGAACTGCACAGCCCCAGAAACCATTGGCAACCCTGATTTTTTCCGGAACCTAATCATCGGACAGCTTACAATGATTAATTATTCCACAGAGTTTGTCTCTGAACTGTTGGTGGATCCGAGAACAGTCGGTGAAAACCCTAACATTCCATGGTGAGGACACACAGGCTAGTTACAGATGAACCAGAATTGAACTCCGAACTGTTACTCCTAGAACTATAATAGAGTCGAATTAATCGCGACGCTACTATGCCGCCCAAAATATAAAAACACAGTATTATATTTATATATTAAAATAAATAATTAATATAATTGCAGTTATTTTGAAAGGCATGGCAGCAGCAATGAAACATATAAATAATAGAGGTAAATGACTTATTTTGTTTTCTATTGCACAGAGCCAGGAATTTCAGTTCCAGTGAATGCATTTTTAGTGCACTGCCAGGGGATTCCAGTACGAACAAGTTTCTGCTCAGACTAAACTAAAGGAAAGTCGAGGAATGACAAAACGTAGGTTATCTCTAATGAGTGGGAGCAATTACGACGTTGCCTTGCAGTAACTAACGATCGAATGTTCCTCTTGCAGCGCCTCTCCCAGTTATCTCGATTACCTCCAATCATAGCAATCATTTCAATTTGGATTAGCATGTAATTGCCAAAAGAGTACAGTTTCATTTTAATGAGATTCATGCTATCGGAAGAAACTGCAACGCAACAAGAAGACATCTCAGTGAACATCACCTGCACGTTAATACTCTCAGGTGAAAGCATTTTACATGCTATGAATTCACATCCAGGCTCCCTAAAGTTGCTTTGTGATAAAGGCACGGGTGTGCATGTGGCTCATGAAAACAGGTTGACCGAACTCAGCGTTTTCTCCTTGGAGCGAAGGAGGATGAGAGGTGACCTGATAGAGCAGTGTAAGATGATGAGAGTCATTGATCGTGTGGATAGTCAGAGGCTATTTCCCAGGGGTGAAATGGCTGCCACAGTAGGCCACAGGTTTAAGGTGCTTGGGAGTAGGTGCATAGGAGATGTCAGGGGTAAGTTTTTTACACAGAGAGTAGTGAGTGCGTGGAATGGGCTGCTGGCAACGCTGGTGGAGGCGGATACGACAGGATTTTTAAGAGACTTTTGGATAGGTACATGGAGCTTAGAATAATAGAGGCTATGGGTAACCCTCGTAATTTCTAAGGTAGTGACATGTTCGGCACAACTTTGTGGGCCTAAGGGCCTGTTTTGTGCTGTAGGTTTTCTATGTTCCTATGTTTCTAGAATCGTAATGAGATCTGTAGTTCGTGATGCCGTGCATTTCCAAAACAATAGATTATGCATTTATTGTTTGGAATTTGTAACATTTCAATGTCCGTTACTTTTCTGCCGCTGCTTACACGCCGTAAACGGATTTGCGACGATCCTTCATTTAAAATAGCTGGTAGATTGCATGTACCACATGGATATACTGGTGAATGTATTGGGATCTGGAAATAATAATGATGGAATGGCGGGGCACCCTCGATAGGCTGATTGGCCCAATTCTGTTGCTATGTCTTATGCACTTCTGATCTAAAATGCGAATTCCCTGGAGGCAATGATGCCTTTTTACTCCGGGAATATATTCTTGAGAGTTGTGTGTTTTCTATCAGAAGAAATGAGAGGAATCAGTAGATCCGGCAGCTTTCAAGGAAATGATGTTTTGAACCAAAAAACTTCCGTCATGACATAATGATTTCGCCCAGCGTATTTTGGGTGTTGATTGAGGTGCTTTTATTTTCTCTATCATCATTCTACTAAAAATCCCACCACACTGAGGTTTCTTGTCGTTTGTCTCCGTGCTTGGCAGTGGTGTATTTATATGATAAAACTGAATGAGTTTTTGTATTGTTCTCTCGCTGCTTCCTAGCACTGTGTGCTTGTAACAAGAAGCACCCTAGTTCTTGAACAGCGCTGTCCATGCGCGGCATCACAGTGCTGTTAACCGACTCATTGCACAGTAATACACAGCAGCGTCGCCCAGTTGCACTTTGGAGATCGTCAGCTGGCTGATTTTCTTACCAGGATCGACAAAACCAGTAATTCGTTCTCCGGCATTTTTTTTCTTATCTTCGGCTCCAAAAGTTTGTCCCTGGAGCAGGAATATGGGTGCCTGTCCTGGAAGCTGGCGATACCAGTGTATTGTGTTGCGACAATACACGTCATATCCACAGTTTAAAATTACGGTGTCGGCAAGTGTAGTTTGTAGTTCAGGACTCTGAGAAATGGATTCTGTATGAATGTAGAGGAATATTACTGCTGATTTACCGATAACTGTCAGAAAAAAACATCCCAAATATGATAAGGAGATTTTTGTTGCACACAAGCTTGGTTCATTTCAAATGTGAGTAAACAATATTTATTGTCGTTGACAATTATTATAAGGAATTGCTGCAGTGAAATAAAATCAGGGACTCAATGGTAAATTGCGGATAACTTGCGATTTTTAAAACATCTTTCATATTTTGGACAGCTTTGTGGAAAGCAGAACTAATTTCATGGAACAATTGCAGAGAGCCTACAAGCATATAATGGGCCGAATTCCTTTTTCTCAGTTTTGTGGTGTTTATTTTAAACGTCAGTTTAATTCGGAATAATGATGGGTGAGAGTTTTTTTTTGTCCCAAATTGATAGATGCTCCATCCAGATGTTTTTTTAATATAAATTTCCCCCCATAAGTTACACACTTGCATTGTAACCTGCTCATCACAGTAATGAGATTGAACGGTACAGACTGGTCAGATAATTTTCAAAGCTGCTGAAGGCGAAGGTTTATTTTCGACTGGATTTTAGCAGCCGATATAAATGTTTCATTCCCTTCCCTTTTTTTAATTTTTTCATCAATGCGGTGTGCAATTCGCGGTACTATTTGAGAATAATTTGTAGAAAACAAGTTTGATTATTTCTTGCATCTCTGTGACTCATTCATATATATATATATATATATTCTGCCTGCATTTAATGCCTTAAGTTCTAACAATATTTCCCACAGTCTGACAGCAGTCTGATGGATTCATATTGCGAAGATTACACCAGCATTTCTTCCTTGCCTATAGCAAAAATTTCCCTCTCTATCTGACTCTGTTAATTCAGTTTACCACCTTGCCTTTCTATACAGTGAGTGTAGATTCAGTCTACAGATTCACACCACAAAAGACAAACCATAAAATTCCAGTCACTCTTTTTCAACAGTGAAGAGCTGTGCATCGATACAGCTCTCTAAAACCTACTGCAGTGGAAAATAAATGCATCCCTCACATTCTGCGAATGAACCTGCCTCCTCTCAGTCTACTTCCTTTTGGGCCGGTGCACCTGATTTTCCATTCTTTATTTCCTCAGTTTTGCTGTTTGGGCGTTATTGGCAGTATCAACATGTATTGTTCACCAGCAGCACGAATGCGAGACGTTCTAATGTGTTGAATATTTTCACAAGAACGGCTCATCCTGAAAAGACACCCTGTGCTTACGTCCTCCCTGGCACACTTTGTAGAAACTAGGTTTGACATCAGACCCATTTAAATTTTAATGATTTTAAATCAATCGATCATCTATCAAACGATACTTAGATGGATGAGATATTTGACGAATCGCCGATGTTTGTGGATACTTACCGGACCTGACCGTGACCTTTGTCCCTGTTCCATCTAGAGTATGAGTCGTCCATTCATACACAATGATCCTGTTCTCAGTTTCCACCATACAACAACTACACTCACGTGAATCTGGTTAGGAAACGCTACGATAGGATTCCCAATGTTTCCAGGGTTGTTAATGCAACACATAGCATGGAATATTCCCCATTTGGTGGCAAGCCGATATGTTCTTTGTCAGAAAGCAAGACCAAAGTAAAATAAAACAGGAACACGCACCGCAGACCGATTCCGAGAAGAGAAAAAAACAGCATACGTGTCAATCAAAAATGCATATGCAACATGGAAATTAAACAGATTAGTCGGTAAACATCGCCAGGTTTGTATTTTTTTCCATGGGATATGAAGAATATATCGTTTAAATATGATTTATTTATATATTTATTATTTTCTGTTTTTGTTCAGATCTCTTCCACTGTGTTTGTCCCAAACTGTACACAGTACCTTACATCAATATCAAATCTGCTGACGAATCCATGAAAGAGTCGAGCAGGAATTAAATTCACAGCGCTGGCATTTTCCGTTTCCAAGTGCTCAGGCACAATTCCGTCCGTACTTGGCTACAAGAATGTGCATTTCTTAATTCTCTTTCGTCATTTATTGACACATACCTCAGGGTAGGGAACAACATCTGCGCACACGCGAGGTGGAAACATAAAGACTGTACATGATAAGAAAAAAAATGGCAGTTAGCTGGACTGCAGGACGGATCCACAGCGAGACAGGAACATGAACTAAACCCTCAGATCCATTCTGCTCCGTCTGAATCAGGAATAAGCTACAGCGGAAGTTTTTGTACAGCGCGAAGCCGAAGCCCATCATTGTGTTGCACGCCATTTGTACACAGCTTGACAGTAATAGGTGCCGCTGTCTTCCACTCGCAGGTCCCGAATTGCCAACGAAAACTGCATATCAGTTTTCTTAATCGAAGGAACAAATCTCCCCCCGCGGGTGACCTCTTTCCGTTCGGCCGCTGAGTTGGTCTGCCTGAAGAATTTTCCAGTGTGAAAGCGATATTCACCATAAGAACCAGGCTGGAAACTGCAGGTGATGGTGGCAGTCTGACACTCATTCATGTTTACAATGGACGGGCTCTGAGTCACCGACTGACTCATTGAACCTAGGATTGAAAAAAAACACGGAGAAAATTGAGATGTAGTCATAGACGAATCACATGAATAATCTAAGCCGGTTGCATCTCAGAGGGCTGAAACAGATTTAAAGTAAATGTAACATGGATGTGTGAAAGGTACTCACGCCGTAAACAGAGCCAGAGTGTGAAAACAAAGAAGACTCCCATCGTCAGGAAGGAATATTGCTGAAGTGACGCGGAGATGGAGCTCACGGTCTGCAAAGTTATGGTAGAATGTACTTCAGAGTTGGACAGTGAACTTTTATCAGCAGGTTTGCTGAGGGGCAGTTGTTAGTTTTGATTCTGTGTCGTGTCTTTGAACCGAGTGAGGAAGCCCCACCCATGACTTCCTATCGTTCAACATGTGTGACGGAGGTGGCCTATCAATGGATGAGTCTGAATCATTAGTCTTGAACCGGACACTTTTTTTTCCCCCCAAAAATATGGTTGTTTGTTCTTTATTGATGTTGTGACGTGCACCCCGAGTTTTCAAGTCTGCGTCAGTTCTTATATTTTGCGACGGAAATCACTCTGTGCTCTGATCTTGACGGCAGGTACGCGGGACGAGCTGACAAACTCTCCCTCAGCCTCGGAAGAGTGTGATGGCACATTCAGCCTTTGGATGCACCAATCCCTCATGGCTGCTTTTCTTCCACAGAAAGTATGGATGCGAGGAAATCTGCCGCCAAACAGTTTCAGTTTGTGTGTGCTTGACCAAAGGCGTAAAACAGGCAACACTACTTTCCCTTCCATTCACATTCGATGTCAATCTTTTCGTTTGTGTCCAGCGGTTTGGAAAATCTGGAAATCTGCTTTAGATAAAATGAAGTTGAAATCCACTGCGGCAAAAGACAGCGCAAGAGACAGCAGCTTTGCAGTAAGTTGAGTGGAAGACGGTTTTAGTGAGATGTCAGTAGTTCTATCGTATTATTATTACTTTATTGTTATTATAATAATAATTATTATTATTAGGGAATTTCAGTGCCAACCTCCTGTAAAATTCTAGACTCTGCAGCAGCTGCTGCCGGTAGAGGCTGATAAACTGATATTAGAGAGAATTGCTGCCATATCGATATAGGATAAATGGAGGACAAAGTTAAGTGCAGGGTGTGGCGAAACGTTAGAAGGATCATGAAGTGATTTACATCGGTCTGCACCGCACCGTACTCCGAAGGCTCAATGTTATGCCGTACTGTACTATTTTCTCTGTTCTACCTGAAGGAACCTGGCAAGGCAAAACGAAAACGTTGAGCTCTGATCAGCTCTCCGACACCGAGTGCTGAGCGCATTCTCTGTCCGGACGATTCAACCTCCTTCTCGGTCGCCAAAAGCAGGCAAGGCTGGGAATTTTTAGGCCTACCTTCCGAAAGATTCCCGACCACACAGTAACGAGAGCAGCGGACGGGCGTTTCAGAAATTTCTCCAGGTGTTCCTCTGTGCTGTCACTTCAATTCTCCATCAAATCGTAATTGTCCACGGCCTCTATTTAGAAGATACGATATCATTTTTCACGGGAGGGCTGCGCACACGCAGGCGCGCTGCCATTTTCTCCTCCCCGATTTCAACCAGATCTTATCGGAGATACAAAGCGGCTGAAGACATAGCGCTGAAAGGTTCGCCGATTGAGAAAATAAGGCATCTACTCGCGACTGTTTGGTATTTAAAATTGCTGCCCATCTGAGATCGCTAAGACGATAAGCCGGAGCTTTCTCACGTTCTCCGATTCGAATGCATAACCCACCAATTTGCCGCATTTTCGTGTTTTGAAAAGTGATATCGATTGATAGACAAGAACAAATTGGAAAAAGAGGTAGGGGAAAGCGGTGGACCGTCGGTGGAGTTGACAGTGCTACAAAATGAACTTGAGGAATTGATTTTTCGATGTTTTAGCGAGATTAGGCGTGAGTGAGAGAATGCGAAATGTAGCAGACAAATTTATTTTCCCATAGTTTAGTTATTGTTCCTTTTTTCATTCTTTACATTTTCTCAGCATGAACTGTAAGTATGCCAGGCAGAATACTTGACGCAATACACAAAAAAATGGAGTACTAACTCAGCAGGAAACGCGGCATGTATGGGAATGAGTAAGCATTCGGCGTGTTTGGCCGGAATCATTATCGGGACCTTAATATTTGCATATACTCCTTGCCAGATATTGGAAGACTCGGAGTTTCCCAGTATCACTGACGACGACTCATGGAAGAAATTCATGCAATTTCAGATTCTTACACACCGTTTTATGGAGCGGAAGCTGGCACTGGATGAACGCTGGATTTTTCGAAAGGCTGAGGGCGTGATAGATTGGGCATAAAGATGGTGGCTGTACCAGAGTTACCGGAGGCACGAAAGTGGGTGACAAGAAAGATAAAGGACTTAAACAGCCAGTGCTGAGTGCCCTGTGGAAATCTTCCTCAACAACACATACGCTACTTTGGATAATGTTGGGGGCATGAGGTAGCAGAGAAACATCACAGCGGTGTACACTCAGGCATCGAGTCTGTTTCTGTGAGGGAGAAGACATATGAATTGAATCGAATAGAATTGACTTTATCACCTACATCCTTCATTTATATGAGGAGTACATATCTTCACGTTACAGTTCCGTTTAAATATGCAATGTGCAACTTATAATAATTTATAATAAATACGATTTACAGAAGGACAGTCAGAATAACATAGAAATACAATTGTATTGGTATGATTTAATCCGTCTGATCTCTTGGTGGAGGAAGCTGTTCCGGAGCCTGTTGGTTCTGAATATCATGCTGCAGTCCGGTATCCCGGTTGGAAGCAGCTGGACCATTGTGTGCTTGGGGTGTCTCGGGTCTTTAATGATCCTTCGGGCCCGTTTTACACACCTCTCTTTGTAAATGTCCTGAATATTGTGCAGGTCGCATCTACAGATGCATTGTTCACACCACTTTCTGCAGAGTTCAGCGATTGAGGGAAGTACAGTTCCAACACCAGGCAGTGATGAAGCCAGTAAGGATGCTCTCAGTTGTGCTCCCGTAGAGCGTTCTAGGGATCTGGAGTTCAATACCAAACTTCTTCAACCGTCTGATGTGAAAGAAGCGCTGTTTTGCCTTATTCACTACACAACCGGTATGTACCAAACAGGTCAGACCCTCAGTGATGTGTATGCCGAAGAACTTGAGGTTTAAAGTTCCATTGATGTCAATAATGTTTAGCCTGACTCCATTCTGCCTGTAGTCCACAACCAGCTCCTTTGTTGTTGTTGTTGTTTTTTGTTCTGCGACATTGGGAGAGAAGTTGTTTTCTTGATGCAACCGAGTAAGTGTGGTGAATTCTTCTCTTTAGGGTCCCTCATGTTGTGTCCTCAGCAAAATTAATTAGCGGATTGGAGATCTAGGTAGGGACACAGTAATTGGCAATCAAAGATTAAAGGAGGAGGCTTCGCGCACAGACCTGAGGCACCTGTGTTCAGGGTCAGAGGAGCAATGGTGAGGGGGTCCTTTCTTACCACCTGCGGCGATCTGACAGAAAGTCCAGGATCCAGATACACAAGGCAGGGTGAAGGGCAAGGTCTCTGATCTTCTTGTGGATCCTGGAGGGAATTACAGTTTTGAATGCTGAACTGTAGTCCAAGAAGAGCATTAATACATAAGCACCCCGCTTCTCTAGATGTGTAAGGACGGAGTATGGGTCTGTGGCTATTGCGTCATCTATTGGACTGTTACGTCGATAGGTGAACTGTAGGGCGTCCAGTGTGGGTTGTAACATGCCGCAGATGTAGTCCCTGACCAACCACTCAAAGCATTTGCTTGTCACCGAGGAGAGCCGAGCAGTACGCCAGTCGTTCGGACATGTTACGTTGGTCTTTTTAGGTACAGGAACAATGACCGAAGTTTTGAAGCAGGAGGACAGTCTACATTGGGAGACGGAAAGATTAAAAATGTCTGTAAACACATCCGCCAGTTATGCCGCGCACATCTCGAGTACCCGCAATTAAATTAGAAAGGAAGCAATATCCTACTCTGAATATTTGCTAGTGTTGGGCGGTAGAGTGTAAGAACAGATAGTAGAATGACAGAAGTTGATAACATTTCAGACAATGTTAGCAATCAAAATTTAGAGAATGATGCGCCGGATGCCCTTACTTGGAGACTTTACTGGATCCTGGAGACTTTTCAGAACGAACGGGGAAGTACGAAAGATAGGCGGTAGATTCTTCCACGATTTGATGTGCCCTGTTTTTTTCCCGTCTTCCCTTTTAAGGCCCCGAGTAATTTCATTCCCATGATAAACTTTCTGCAGGAAAATCCTGCTAAATTGTCTCCTTTTCCGATATAGTTTTCCCATGGTTAATCAACATTGAAAACACTGCTCTAAGTTGCGATGCGTGACGGCGACTGTAATTTTAATGTATAAGTCCGTGTTATTTGGCATCCAATAGACACCATGCCCAATGCTAGCATCTGGTGCCAGTCGTATTAGAATGCCCACGATCGGGAGTCAACTATTCTTCTTCATCTCCATCTTCAATTGAATATTTGGATGTGTTATGTTCAGATTGGTGTGGGCGTTTACTGTACTGGTAAGTCGTATCCGCTGCTCTGATTTTTAGCTGAAGCCTGTTCTACATTTCTGACAGGATGGGCGAACCAGTTATTGACCCAATAAAATATGGTCTCCAAAAGAAAATCAACTGTCGACAGGAGCACACGATCCCAAAGTAGCAGTAACCATTGATCACATCCTCGGCAATTACAAACAACCTTTCATATCGCAACAGCAACACCAGGCCATTCTACTTCCTAGCTCTGAGTCCAACGTTGCAACACACGAACGCTTCAACAGATCTGCAATGCGATGTTGGAACTTCCCGTCCGGGTGCATCTTACACTTCGAGCTCCTGTCATCTCTGTATTCCATCAACAACACCAAGACAGCCCTCCTAAACTCTCTGCAAACTTGGCGACTCCGTCGGGGCCACCTTTAATTGGGAAAATAAAACCGTTATCTGAAATAAATATTATTAATACACTGATGAGTTTCGTCCGCTATTTGACCATCAAGGAAGTAGAAAGTGATTGGAATATCATATACTTCGCCTGCTGTGTTTCATACTCGGTTCTTGATGATATCCTCGATTTTAGGACTAGATTGCGGAAGCGCTATTCGCCTATTAGCATCAGAGTATATCAGGGCGCCTATGCGATTTGTACAGCAGTGGGAAGCCCAACGAACACAAAGACTTCTAATGTCTAGCCATCATAATTTACAACTTGCTGATAGTACGACCCTCTAAAATATCACCCAGAAAGCTTGCTTCGTTCCCACAAATATTTCTGGCTGTTGGATCCTCATCATCAAGGCGTATAGAACCTTGTTAGTAGCAGGAGATCGCTTAATGCCCAGACCAATACAGCTCCCACCCCCAAGAGTATGAGGGACTAGTGCAGTAACATATTTTGCCCTTACTGCGCAGCGTCCGATCATCCACACAGCCTTTTTCCACTTCGTCCAGGAAACGGCACAAGCAGGTGGAGTCGAGTTTCCTTCTTTGTCCTTCCAGTAACAAAGCCTGATTCTCTCATTCTGTCTTCCTCCACACCTCGACCGCTCTACATGTATAGAAGTCCATAATGGATTCCGTGCAGTAGGCAACTTCCTGGAAATGTTTCTCTATGTGCAAGTTCGACTCCCTATCCAGCTGATCTGTAACCCCTCTGCATAGACGGAACAAAATGGACTTCCCGTTGGGACTAGGATGGTCGAAACGCCCAAAAGACCTGTGGACTTGAGCATCGGAGAGTAGGTCATGTCCACAAATTCGTACTTACCGACTCACCCAAAAGTCTTTTCATTTTGAGTTGCCACCCTCATTTCGCCTAGTAATCCGGCTCGCTGAACAGCTGGGGAAGCCATCTGCCTGCAACTTCATTTGACGTCACCAGGTAAATATCAGGACCTTATCAAATTCCCACAGGAATACACTTATTCAGCCATTGCCTTCAGTAAAACGGAAGTCTGCATTCTGCTGCCTCAACGATCACACCTCCTAGGAATCACCCCTCTCCGATTTCGTCTGTTATACCTCTCCCATCCTGAGACCCGAGCCTTGAAGATTATATTTCCAATGCGCTACGGAATGCCTACATTCAAAAAACCCTGTCCTCAGCCCCGGTGAACAGGCATTAAGGGTAAGAAAAGAAAATAAATTGTGGTGTTCATCCATGCATTCACTACTTTATACTTCGCAAAATCAATATTAAGAATGCCAAACTTACCATTTGATGGATAGTGCATTAAAACATTGCTAATGATCCGATCTTCACCAAACTGGTTCTATAGCTCGGTAGGGAGATGAGTGGAAGACGGCGCTGATAACACCAACCTGCACCAAGGAACACTTGATGATTGATGTCCTATTTCACTGTTATTGAGTCAAAAATAATCTAAGGAAACAAACGGGAGCAAAGAAAGCTTCTCTACTTCGTGTTTTCTTTTCATGGGGCGGCGTGATGACTTTTGCTGCTCATAAAATTAATTTTATGAAACATGTAATCAGTTATGTAACCACACAAAGAATGTTTGTTCAAACAATATATTTAAACTGTTAACATCCATAGCACAGTAAAGTCTGAATTGCCCCTTTTAATCCTGCAGGTTTAATCTCTCTCAATATCTTTCTATACCTGTGGCATATCTTCTTTCTTGTCAAGGGTAGTGGGAGTATAATTGTACCTGACAGGTAAAATTTGTTGCAGTAAACCAATACCAGGCTCGGGGCCTCCTCTTTGGGGGTGATAGGCATTGAGTCTGGGAATGAAGAAAGCCTTTCTGACTTCACTGGAGTCCTTTCTTCTCTATCTATTGTTTCTGATCTCCCGAATTGCTCAATGTGTCGTCTCTGGTGGATATAGAACATAATCTCTACTGTCCAGGGCAGTGATCCAGTTCTGCCCTTAGTCTTTTCAAACACACGCTTTTGATTACCAACATAGTTCCTCGCCAGGACTATTTGCCTCGAACTGAAACATTGTGCTCCTTGTTTGAGGAGTTTTCAGTTTGTCTCAGCTGTTTGTTTCTGTAGTCGTACCGCTACCCACAGTGAAACATGTTTATGTGCATCTAGAGTAGACATGAATGATTGATGATCATTAATGAGGGTAACCTGGTTCACGACTCCGTGCAGGTTAGAAGATTTTATACTCCAAATTAGGGATGGTACAAGGAACGGAAATGCTAATTATAACTAGTGTGTGAAATATTCAGTTGATACTACTTTACTCTTGATCTGCTAGAAATTTCCAAAATATACTGAAGACGGTTGTGGCATTATCCAATACTTTCTTACTTCACTTTCATTTGACATTGCAGGGATTTGGCAAACAAACGCTGGATGCATCTCTAATCAGGCTGTAGTCCTCTCAGACAAAAGCGACCCACATTGCTGGTCTTGTTGACTGTTGCATTTTCCTTTACTGATGTCATTCCTACAGTAGTCATCTGTTTTCCACAATAGGTTGAATATCTGTAAGCTTCTTTTTCACGCTTATTTGAAAGACTGACTGCCGCAGCCGAGCGAGTGTCTCACTCAATTTTAATTGATTTACCGTTCTATTTTGTTTACCCTTTATCGATTGTCTCCTGTTAGTTTACAGATTGTAAATCCCAAAGCTACACGTCCGTTGACTCTTTTCCTTATTAGACTTTTTCGACAAAGTCAGGCCAATTGGTGCTCTTTTGGAAACTGAAACTTGACGTTTTATCTCTTGCTCTTCCTTGTGCAGTCCGTTTACTTTTGTTTGCCCGACATGCCTTACCTTGTTGCACACCTCTGTAATTTTCACCTTTAAAATTGCATTGCCCTGATGTGTCTGAGCCCCTACAAAAACGGAAACACAATTTATTCAGCAGGGACGACTCTGCTAAGACGTTGTAAATTTTTCACGCTGAATTTCATTCCAGACTGCAACTGAATTGCGTCCCTGCTGCGGTTTTCATTGATACATTCATGTTAACTGTTCTTTTAAATATAAGCTGTGTTTTAGTTACCAGCAAGTGTCTTTGAAAGTTCTCTCGTAAAATTCCACAAACTAAACTGAACGATCAATCAGTATTCAGAAAGAGCATCAACTAACTGCCAGTGCACTGTTAATTTCCTCCATTCAAGTACTTCAGATTTGATTCCGCTTATGAAAGCAAAACCAAATGCTCAATTCTGCTTTATATATTGTCCAGTTTATGATTACTTCGTATTATTATTACCCGTACTCTCTGTTTACGAGCACGGGAATTACATCTCTTCCTGATTATTTTAAACCTCACAGTCTGTGTCTCCTTATCCCCTCTCACTCGACACTAGACACTAGAATACTACAGCACAGTACAGGCCCCTCGACCCTTGATGTTGTGCCGGACCAAACATTGCTAAAAAAAGGTACTAAACCCAGACGTCCAAGTAACCGTCTATTTTTCTTTCGTCCATGTGCCTGTCGAAGAGTGAAATACCCCTAATGTTTTAGCCTCCACCAGCATCCCTAGCAAGTCATTCCAGGCACCTACAACCCTTTGTGGAAAAAATTACCCTTGATGTCTCCCCTGAACGTCCCTCCCTTATCTTTGTACATATGCCCTCTGGTGTTAGCTATTCGTGCCCTGTGAAACAAGTACTGGCCACCCACCTTTTCTAACCCTCTCATAATCTTGCAGAGCTCTATCAAGTGCCCTCTCATCCTTCTACGCTCCAAAGAGAAAAGTTCCAGCTCTGCTAACCTTGCCCCATAAGACTTGTTTTCCAATCCAGGCAACATCCTGGTAAATCTCCTCTGCACCGTATCCATAGCTTCTACATTCGTCCTATAATGAGGTGACCAGAAGTGAATGCAATATTCTAAGTGTGGTCTCACCAGAGATTTGTAGAGTTGCAACATGACTTCTTTCTACTTCCCCCATCACTCCACCTTCCCATCGCCGTCTTTCTCAACCGTCGCTCTCTCCTGTCACTGCCCCTTTCCCATCCCGTCTCTCTCTCTTTCCCTGCCTCGCCTCTCTCTCCTCCCTTCGTCTCTCTCTTCTCCTATATCTCCTTCACTCCTCATCTGTCCCTCTACCTCCCAGACTTCTCTTTCCTTCCCTTACTGTCCCTTTCACATCACCGTCATTCCTCTCCTCCTCTCCCTCAGTACTTTCTACCTCTTCGTACCTTACTCTCCCCCATCTAAATACGACCCCATGCCTTCACCTCCATCTCCCATCCTCTTCAGATGCCAGGACTTGGACATCGATCAAGAGGACGGTAGGTCTCTGAAGTCAGGATTTTTATTTCGGATCTCTCGCTTACCCAGACACAGTATCGTCCTTCTCTCACACCCACATCCTGCGTCTTACTGCATTGATCACTGTCAGTCCCTGCAAGAGACTGGGCAGAGACATGGAGCGCAGTAGAGACTTTGTGTTTCTCCACGTCCACTAGCTAGGTCTTGTGGTTTGGGTTGAAATCAAAATGTATGATCTGGTAAGGTGGAGGGATGGAGAAGAGGGGAAATGAGAGATGGGGGGAGAGAGAGATATGTGGGCCGAGAATGGAAAAAGATGAGCAGAAGGAGGGAGAGATGTGTGGTTGGAAGTGAAATAGAATTGAAAGTGTAAGAGTGAGGGATAGAGATGGGAGAAACAAGGAAGGGGAAAGATGGACTGAGAAAAAGGAGATGGAGGGTTAAAGTGCGGGGAGATAGAGGGAGAGACAAGTAAGGACGGATAGAGATGTAAGCATGGAGGGAGACAGAGAGGAAGATCAGGAAGAGAAAGATAGAGAAGATGGAAGTGTCGAGGAGGAAAAGAGTGGAGTAGAAAGGGGGATGGATTGAGAGATGGACGGAAGAAGAGATGGCGAGGGAAGAGACATGGTGTGATGGAGAGCGATGAGGAAATGAAGGAAAATGTTTTTTAAAAAAAGGGTAAGTAAAAGCAATGGGGGTGAAAGAGAAATAATGAGGGTAGTGCGAAAGGGGCCGAGACAGATACGGGTAGAAATAAAATAAAATATAAAGAGAATGTAAGTTAGAAAGGAAAAATAAATGCACAGGAAGAGGGTCAGTGTTCACTCTCCTTTTTCGGGGCTTTGCACCCCCAAGCAAACACTAGGGCGAAAGGTCGACAACGTTGGTGTCCCGATTCAGCCTCCCCAAGGTCGTGACCTTTGGCCCGCCAGCAAGTGCTCACTTCCTTTGTTTTTCCGCCCCCACGGGTGCTTGGTGAGGCTACAGGTGGGAGACCAGGTCCCTTTTGAGGATGCTGTGGTAAAATACCCGTCTGACAGCCCTTGCTCCCATTCTCCTCATGCAGGTCACTGGGACGAACGTTTGATTTCAGCCCAGTCGTTTCCGGGTCTTCCGGACAGCACGATTTATGTCGCGCACTTCCAACACATCCACCACGTGTTTCTCAGGGAGGCTGGTTTTCCCCAGTGAATTAAATCCACCTCCCCTACACCCTGTGCCAGCATTCCAACTTACAATAAAACTCTCAAAGCTGCACTATGTTAATAGGGGCAAGAGACGGCAGGACCGGTGATGTTTGTGGAGAGTACAGTTTCCGGTCCGGAGCGTTCGCTGGGGGCAGGGGAAGAAATGGGAACCTATGGAGGGTTGGAGGTCAGAGTGAAAAGAATGGGAAAGAGGGACTGTTGAATGAGACAAGGGAATGGCAGAAATAGAGGGACGGTGTGAAAGAGGAAGAGTGTACTTGAGAGTGGTGAAGGGAGCAATGGGGAGGTTGGGGAAAATGCGGTAGGGAGGGTAAGAAAGGGGGAGCGGCTAAACAGAGGTTAATGACAGAGAGAGTGGGAGAGAGAGAGAGAAAGAAAGAGAGAGGAAGAAAGGATGAGATTGGAGACTGTCCCACCTGTCCTGTTTCTGATGGAGGACCTGAAATATTAATTCCATTTCTCTCTCACTAGAAGGTCTTCTGCCTGCTAATTAACTATGTTTTTTTTTCAATTTCAAATTCTCATGGATTTTTCTTGACCCACTCAACCTCAGGCCCTGTAGCAAAATCCCTTACTGGTTAGTGGAGTTTCTGTTTGGCGTTCGGACGGATTGCGGTGAGATCAAGTAGCTCCCTGACAGAGCAGCTCAGATCCGACCAATGGAGAGGGGCGGATCCCAAAATGCATGGCAGCGCAGAAATTGCCCGACTTGCAAGAAGGTGCAAAATAAGAGAACAAGAGAGCCTTCTGAATAGTTGTGGCCTCTCTCCATCTCCAGACTCTCCCCTGCCTTTTCGAGCATTGCGGGACGAATGTTCAGAGTTGTACCTATTAAAGCAAAGTATTGAAGGTAAGGCAGACGAGCTTTGCAATGCTCAGACAGAACAGACAGGTTGGCTTAGCTACTGTAGCTGCATGGTGCAACCGAGGAATAGGAGATGGCTGATTACATTACTAGAGTTAGTCGACAAGATATAGAGTAGCTAATTTCTTGAGAGAGACCAGATATTTGCAAAAAATAGTTGCGAACGTGGGCAATTTTAACTGTCCACATGCAGTCCATGCGTATACATGCCTTCTGAATCAACAAAAAATCAAATTTCCCGACGTATTGAACCTGATTCTGAGCTTGATTCTCACGTTAGCACATCGCATTCTACCTCCAAGGCAGCTTCCCTGCCTTTACACAAACTCAGTCATTGCAATAAAACCGAATCTTTGCTTTTGGTGTTTTGATAATAGTATCGAAAGCGATTGCAGGAATAGAGTTTGAGTTATACTCGGACACTGGGATACAAGAGGTCAGGGATACAGTGCACCAATTGATACTGCACCGAGAGAACAGCGGTTGTGGTTCATCAGACACTGAGCGCGGTCTTTCGCTTCAAGAACATTCCTTGGGCTTTTGCTTACACTGGTTTTATAACTACCCAAAATATTTCGCGGGCTTGTCTTCTGTTGTCGGCATTAAATTTTCACCTAACATGGCTTACATTTTCTTGGACAGAGATGCTGTTAACTCCAGTCGTTCCATTCTGTTTAACTGCATTGCTCAATGCACTCACCGTCCGACGCATTTTGGTAGCCAATCGGATCCGCAGAACCCTCCGGGACTGCAGCAGCGGGGATCCCGAGACGGAGAAACGTAGGAGGCCCAACATTTTTCTTCTTGCAATGTCCAGCAGTTTTCTTCTGCTCTGGGCCAAAAGTCTTGCGTATTTTGGTTTCTCTCGCACGAATACAGCATTTTTATCCAAAACTTGCATAAACCAGCTTGCAAATTTTGAACAATCTGCAATTATGCTTCAGATGCTCAGCTGCTGCTCAAACACGGTAATTTACACCGTGACGCAGAGAAAATTCAGGGAAGATCTGTTCCACGTGCTCAAGTACCCTTTCACTCAAAATCGATCTTTAGTGAAGTAAAGTAAATTTGTTTTTCAGAAACATGATGGCGGAAATCCAGCGATAGTGATTGTGGGAACATTGGGCAGGAAAACATCTTTGGATAAAACGATTTGTTTTCCATATATTAAAAATTAGCAAAAGCAAAACAAAGACTTTACTATTCCACAAGATCACTCATTAGCGTGGTGTATACAAATTACTTCCTGGTCTCATTATAGTCGACCTATTTTCTTTATTCCGCGCGCAAAATTCCTGAAAATCTATTATCGTTTATACACAAAGTGCTTCGGAAATTTGGAGGAACACGGAAGGCTTGTCAGCATCTATGGAAAAGCGTAAACAGTCGACCTTTCAGGCCGAGACCCTTCATAAGTCTGTAAAAAAAGATGAGACGTCAGTGTAAGAAGGTGAAGAGAGGAGAAGATGAAGTACAAGGTAGTGGGTGGTTGGGGGGCCATGGCGAGGTGGGGGGGGGTGGTGCAGCAAAGAGTTGGAAATTTGATTGGTGAAAGATAAAGGGCTGAAGAAGGGGGAATCTTATAGGAGAGGGCGGAAAACTATTAAAAACTTCTGCTGAAAGTTAAATTTGACAGCCATATGGACAGTAAAGGAATAGAAAGTTATGGGCTGAGTGCAGGTCGGTGCGACTAGGTGAGAGTAAAAGTTCAGCACGGACTAGGAGGGCCGAGATGGCCTGTTTCGTGCTGTAATTGTTATATGGTTGTATGGTTATAAGTAAGGAGGTGGAGCAACAAATGCAAGTGATGGGCATGCAAGAGATAAGGTGAGAGAGGGAAATTGGAATGCCGAATGGTGAAGAAGGGGGGTGGGGACAACTTCCGGAAACTTGAAAAATCGATGTTTATGCCTTCAGTTTGGAGGCAGTAGAGGAGACCATGGACTGACATGTCGGAGTGGGAATGGGAAATAGAATTGAAATGGATGACCATTAGGAGATCCCACTGTTTGTGGTGGAGAGTAGGTGATTGGCGAAGCGGTTGAATCACACTCGTATGTTGGAGGGCGCATCGGGAGCATCGGATACAGTGATGACCCAAGCCCACTCAAAGGTGAAGTATCGCCTCACCTGGAAAGACTGTTTGGGGCATTGAATTGTAGTAGGGGAAGAGGTGTTGGAGCAGGTGTGGCACTTGCCCTGCTTGCAACCTTAAATCACTTATTAATTGTCACTTCTTCAGCTTGAAATCTGAAAACACTGCAATTCGTTTCGAAGAGCTCACCATAGCCGTTCCCGTTTCTTTGACAGCCTACGTGATGCTATATCCATAATATCGCAATTGCTTGTTTCCTTCATAATCCATTATTGTGACCAGAAAGCCAACTTATTTGATGACCTTAACTGTAAGAAATTTGTCCGTTCCCAGTGCACCACTTACAAAAGTGGTAGTTACTTAATCTGGCTTCTGATCTATGAAATAACTTAGCCATTCCCATTCAAGGCTCCATCGGTGTACACTAAGCTATTCAGCAGCAAAGGCAATTAACGGGAGGTAAGGGGAACAAACATTATTCGTCTTGTAGCAACACACATAAAAGTTGCTGGTGAACGCAGCAGGCCAGGCAGCATCTCTAGGAAGAGGTGCAGTCGACGTTTCAGGTCGAGACCCTTTGTCAGGACTAACTGAAGGGAGAGTGAGTAAGGACGGGACTTTTGTTCCGGTGTAACAAGATTGAAGTGTAAGGATACAAAATTGCAATGGACGATAAGATAAGTAATCGGCGCAGAAAACGAAAAGCGCAGTCGTACTTTAGGGTTTCACGGACCGTCCAGAAATCTGATGGAAGAGGGATAGAATCTGTTTCCGAATCGCGGAGCGTGGTCGTGGAGCTTTGAACGTTAATTCCTATAGGTGGTAACGAGCAGTGTGCATGTCCGGATATTGAGAGTTGTTTTTAGTTGGATGCCGATTATTTGAAGATGCCCATAATGATGAGCAGGGACGGAGGTCGGGGATGTGAGTGAGATGTCTACAGTCACCCGCCACCCGCCACCCGCTCCCCTCACCACATAAGGTGCTGTAGGGAGGTGAACGGGTGATGTAGAACAGAACAAGGTCAAGAGCAACGGCACCACTACACTGTCCGTGAAACCTGGGTGTTCTAACTCAGTCCTAGCAGAAAGGTACGTTTATGGACGTATGTGTGTATGTGTGATGATCAGAAGTGAAGGGGGGCAAACGGCGGTAATGGCTCGAGTAAAGAGCGAAGTCCCTGAAGCGGATGAACCGTTTCCCGACTTTTAATAAGAACTGGGCAGGATAATAGAAAACCAATAAAGGCGAGGCCAACAAGGCGCTAGGAAAGCGCTAAGCCAGTATTGCTGATGACACAAAGGAGGCTGGAGGGCAGCTAGTATTGAGGAAGTAGGAAGACTACAGGAGGACTGAGGCAGGTTTGGAGAATGAGCATAGAGGTGGTAAATGGAACATAGAGTCAGGAAGCGTATGGTATGTACTTTCTAAATGGGAAGAAAATTCAAAAATCGGAGATGGAACTGGACATGGCAGTCTTCGCGCACGGTGCCGTGAAGCCCACTTGCAGGTTGATTCAGTGGTGATAAGGCAAATGCATCAGCTCCAGATGCCTGTGTCCAACACTTTGAAATACCATAAACCCGCAGGGTTCGGGACATTCAAAGGAAGCTCTGAGACGGTCTCACCGAGTTAGGAAGAGATTCGATCATTTTATGTCAGAGGGATTTGTTTCCCTGAATGAAGCATTCACTCAAATACCAATAAAAGTTGTTCTGGATACTGGGGCTTCTCTGTCACTTACGTTAGACAGTGTTCTAGGGCTTCGGAATGAGACTGAGACTGCTGAAGTAAATTTTATACCAGGTATTGAGGGTAACCTTACGCCAGCACCTCTGCACGAAGTAGTTTTAACGTCAGAGATAGTTTCAGGACCTGCTAAAATCGGACTACGACACAGTTTACCGGTGGATGGTGTTTCTTTATTGTTAGGGAATGACCTTGCAGATGGAAAGGTTGTTCCTGCAGTGCAGCTCACAATTAAGCCAATCACTGATGATCCAAAGATGGATGCTGACATGTATCCCTCCTGTGTAGTAACCCGAGCTATGCCGAAATATTCTGCCAAGGCAGATGGTTCTGTGTAACCTGGATCTAGTACCTATGACAGCTCAAATCGGGATTCAGATTTTGACGATTTCTCAGAAGCTTTCCTACATTCCTTGTTTGATCAGGATACTCATAGTGAGCCTGACCATAAAAACTTGTCTCCGTCCAGGAAAGAGATTATAACGGTGCAGAGCAGAGATCCTGAGATTGCCACCTTGAGAGAGAACGCTCTCCCAGATAGCGAGATTTAGAAGGTGACAGTAGGGTTTTATTCCAAGAGTGGAGTGTTAATGAGAAAGTGGAGACCACCTGAGATTCCTGCAAATGAGGATTGGGCAGCTGGTCACCAGGTCGTCTATCCTCAGGTCTGTAGGAATGAAATTTTCACTTTGGCTCATAGTATGCCCTTAGGTGGCCATCTAGTGTGAAGAAAACTGTGAACACAGTCATGAAACATTTATTCTGGCCTGGTTTGAGGAAAGATGTGCCGACATTTTGCCGAACTTTTCACACTTCTCAGGTTGTGGGTGAACCTAATCAAAACAACCCAATGGCACAATTGCAACATATTCCTGCATTTGGTGAACTATTTTCTAAAATCATTGTAGATTAAGTTGGCCCATTGCCAAAGACTAAAGCTAGACATTAAGATTTGGTGACCATCATGTGTACATCACCTAGGTTTGACGAAGCAATACCTCTCAGGAATATAAAAGTTAAAACTGTGACGAAGGCTCTCATGAAGATCTTTACTTTATTTGGGTTGCCTAAAGAAATCCAGTCTGATCAAGGAAGTAAATTTATATCTGGATTATTCTAGCAGGTAGTTTATAACCTAGGAGCCAAGCACAGTATATCTTCTGCGTACCATCTAGAATCACAGGGGGCCTTAGAAAGGTTTCATTCTATCTTCAAAGCCATGATTAGGATGCTCTGTGTCGAAAACGAGAAGGATTGGAATGCGGTAGTTCATTTGCTTTTATTTGCTGTAAGGGAGTCAGTGCAGGAGTCCCTAGGCTTTAGCCCCTTTGAACTTGTGTTCGGGCATTGAGTCCGAGGACATTTAGCATTGTTAAAAGAACAGTGTGTCAACAAAGAACTACACACTGATTTGCCGGATTATGTCTTGACATTTAAGGAAAGATGGCATAAAGATTGCAACTTAGCAAGGGAAAATTTAAAATCTGCTCAAGAAAGAATGAAAAATTGGTATGACAAGGAAGCTAGAACGAAGTCATTTGAGTTGGGAAGTACGGTGTTTTTTTTTTCCCCCTGTGCAAACGAACCCATAAAAGCTAAGGTAATAATGCTGTCTGTGCGGTACAAACACCAAATCGAGGAGGCCCACGCAGCTTTGTCATTTAAATATGATAAAACCATATTATGAAAAACAGTTCGCCGCTATGATTGTTGTCGTCAATGACAATGAGCCTGATCTTCCTGCGAACTTGGTAGTTGATCCATCTGAGGCTTATTTTAAACCGAAGATTATTTCCGCCAGACTACCAAATTCGACAAGTTTGGAAAATTTTGATAAGAAATTGGCTCATCTACACCCACAGCAGCGGCAGCAAATGAAGCAGTTAATTATCAAATTTCGGTTTTTATTTCCAGACCTTCCAAAAAAACCGCAGTTGCCTGACATGATGTAGGTGTTGAGATCGTCAAACCAATAAAGCAACTTCCATTTCGAATGGACATGGGAAAATATAAAATCGCTGAACAAGAAATGGAATATTTGTTAGAAAATGTTATTCTTCGGCTTTCTGCTTCGGATTGGAGTTCACCTTGTGTCTTGGTACCTAAACCAGAAGGTAGCATTCGGTTTTGTACTGATTACAGAAAGGTGAATGCTGTAACAAAAACCGATGCATATCCAATCCCAAGGGTAGATTATTTTGTGGATAAGGTTGGAAGAGCTCAGTTTCGTACAAAGATCCACCTGTTCAAATGATATTGGTGTGTTCCTTTGACAGATATTTCAGCATTTGTAACGCCATCTGGGTTATATGAATACAATGTCCTGCCATTTGGAATGAAGAATGCTCCGCGAAAAATTCCAGAAAATGATTAATTCTGTAATTCAAGGGTTTAAACATACAGATGTCTGTAATGATGATTTAGTCACAGGGAATAACACTTGGGAAGCACATATATCTGCAGTGGGAAAGCTGTTTGAAAGGCTTTCACAAGCCAACATAACTATTAATTTAGCTAAAAGTGAATTTGACCATGTTACTGTGACCTATCTTGGTTACGTTGTGGGTCAAGGCAGGTTGGTTCCTGTTCAAATGTTCAGGCAATTTTGAAGATTCCTACCTCAACTGGTAAAAAAACTCTCAGAAGATTCTTGGGAATGGTAGGATATTACCGTAAGTTCTGTAAGAAATTTGCCGAGATTGCCCTTCCGTTAACTAACTTCCTGAAGTAAGGTGAGAAGTGTATTTGGAAAAAGCCTTGTCAGGAGGCCTTTGATAAGTTGAAAGCTATCCTATGTCACCACCCTGTGCTCAGGTCACCTGACTTTGAAAAGCCATTTTCCCTAGCTGTGGATGCCAGTGACGAGGCTGCAGGAGGAGTATTACTATAAAGGGATAATTATGATGATGTTGACCATCCCGCGACTTACTTTTCCAAGAAATTTAATGGGCATCAAAGAAATTATTCAGCATTAGAAGAGGAATTATTATCCCTTGTTTTAGCTCTGAAAAATGTTGATGTGTATGTTGGCGCAACTCAGAAACCACCAGGGGTTTGCACCGATCACAACCCATTGGTATTTTTGAGTAAACTGAAAAACGAAAATGGAAGGTTGCTAAATTGTAGTTTATTTTGCAGGAATATGATATCTCAATAACTCACATTAAAGGCAAAGATAATGTAATTGTCGACTATCTGTCCAGATGTTGAACTTGCAATGTAATTTTTTTATGGAGTGGAATTTTGATATTTGTGTACACTCCTGCCAGGTTATATTAGTACTGTATGACAACTGTGCGTATCGTGCATTTTGCAAACTTTATGCATTGTATATTTTGCAAATTGTAGTTAAAATTTTGCTTTTGATAGATCAATATTTTCTTTTCTTGAGGGGAGGTTTTACTTGCTCCGTTAGTATCTCGTGAGCATGATGTATTGTCTCGTGATATTAGTATGATGTAATTGTCTCGTGATATTTCCATGATGTAAATGTCATGATAGTGGGTGATGTGATGTCACGTGATGGCATGTTCCAACCAGTGTAAAAGGGGACACCGCAGTTTACTGCTCAGTTGTTTTGTTGGGGGAGTCACAGTCGGTGCTAACGTAATCGAAGGAGGGAGAGAGAAGGAGAGAGAGAGAGAGAGAGAGAGAGAGAGAGAGAGAGAGAGAGAGAGAGAGAGAGAGAGAGAGAAAGAGAGAAGAATTGCCAGCCTCGGGCGAACCCAAAGTATTGGGTAGAAATCAGCGGCGTTCTGTGATTGACATTTGGTATGGTCCATACGGGTATTATGGCATACACTTCTGGTTAACCCCTGCATAGTCTCGGCTGCTGTGTGGTGACCACCTCCGGCGAAAGATCGGTTAGATCGGTTATTGTGAGAAATCTTATTCTTCGTGATCTCTTTGGACAAGGCATTTCTCGGCTTGGATTTGCGTCAGCAGTTTCGTCTTCTCTTCATCGGTGGTTCAGGAAGTCTTTCCTCTCACGTATTTCATCACTTGGACTCTTTGAACTACCACCTTAAGACTGTGTTTGAGTAATATTTGTTAAGAATTGTCACTAGGTCGACTGTGTGATAATTATAGACGTGAAACACTGTTAACTTCCGTTACAGTTACTTAAAAATTAAGTAAAAGGTTGCTTACTTTTCTATGTTATTGAGTAGAGGTTAATAAATTTCGTTGTTTATTCATAGAAACCCCGACTTAATTTCATATCTATTGCTGCTGGTGCGTAACAAAACATATCACTGAAATGTTGATTATCAAGCACACACTTCCGTGGGAAAACCACAGAATTGACGACGATCTCTCGGCATGGAGACGACTGGAGCAAAGAAGTGAACGTACGTCCCAAATCCACGACTGGAGTCACCGAACCACTTGGTCATTTTGTCTATGACCTAAACATGGTATAGGAATATTTTTACCACTGTGCCAGAGTTACAAAATACACGTGGACTAAGATGTTAACTGTCCTGTGCTATCACCAGTGAGTTCATCAGTTGATCTGCCACCTCTCTTCAGGAGTTTCGGCCCGCTTATGATCAAGACTCTCTCGAGGTGGCGGGCCAGCTGTGCTAAAGTACCACCTCCCACTGGTGAGCTTAAAAACTTGGCATCTGCCTCTATCAGAGTTGTTGGTCACTTCCATCCAACAGATAGTCTACCCTTCAGGTGTCTATGCAACTACTGAAGGGTTTGCAAGATATGTATACACTGTCTGACTATCTGCCCCTCTGGACATACGTGGTCCACAAGCATGCTGATCCTTTCTCTGCTGCCTCAGCTACAGCCCTGCTGGTTGACTTGATCCCTCTATGGTGAAGTCAAGGTCACGCAGCCACTTCTGGAGAGCGAACGCAGTAAACCCACAGCAGCCTACTTCGAATGGATAGCATGAGACCTTCCACCCTCTGTCTCTGCACTCTGATCTTAATTCTGCATACTTGGTTAAGTTGCGCTCATGGGCTTCATCGACGTTGTCTTCCCAGGGGACTGTGAGTTCACTAATAACTGCTTATCTACTGGTGTCAGACCATCTGATTATACCTGGACGCAATGTGGTAAAAGCTATTTGCTCCAGGAAACTGCCTTTCCCGTCCAGGTCGGCCTTGACACACCAATCATTGGCTGCAGAAAGTATGCTTCATGGTGAGCCTATGCTGTACACCCTTGACTTGGAGCCTTCTTTCACAAATGATATGCGATGTTCTGTGCAGCATGGGGCATGAGATGAGCTGTGCTGCAGTACTCTCTGCTCAACCACTTCTGTTACAATTTTGAGAACGTTCTTATGTCCCCAAGTGTACATGCCGCTGGAAAGATTGACTCTGCATGCACTCAAGATATGTTGAAGTGTTCCCTTCTCGCTACAAGCAGCACATCCGTCTGTCTTATCTTCATACCAGGTGCTGAGGTTGGCAGGTGTTGGGAGCAGATCGTACGCTGCTCTGCATAAAAAACAAATGCGGAGCGGTTCCATCTGCCACAGAACATTCCAAGATAGGTGTCGTTGTTCAAACGTTCCTTCCGGGTCCACACCACTTGTTTGGCCAGGTCAGCTGTTTTAGTTAACCTCTTCTCCTCTTCTACCTCTCGTATTTCTTGTGTTACAAGCTCACGGCCCTCCTCACCTGTAGAAGATGACCACCACTTGTGGGTTGTCCATCCAAGTCCCTAGCGGCCTAGCTGGATAGCCCCAACCGTCTCCTTGTGCTTCAATCTAGACTCTGCCTCATCAACTGCTACACGGGCTAACCACTTCCTGCATGATCTCCCATCTGGCTGGGTGTTCTTGATGACAGGGTCTTTTGAGTCTCGAAGCATCAAGAATGATCTTACCTTGGCTACCTCGACCTCCTCAACAAGGGATTGCACTGGGATGATAAGCTTTGTCTGGCTACTGTGGATTGCAACATTGGTGAGGCTGCTCGGTCCTCCAAGCTACTTCTTCACATACTTGTTGATCTTCCGTTCCATTGCCTCAACATGGGACAATGCCACTTCATAGACAGTTCGTGGCCACATTATCCGTGGCATCAGTCCGTACTGCAAGCACCACAACTTCAACTTGCCAGGCAAGCCACACTTGTCAACAGACATCAGACCTCTGCTGATCTGTTCTCCTGTCTCTTGAACCCTCTTGGTGTCTCTCAGCTCCTCTGTGTACCATTGTCCGAGGCTCTTAACTGGTTGGTCCTGAATGGATGGAATCTCCTCTCCACAGAGGGTGAAATGAAAGTCAACCAGCTTTCCTCTCCTAAGAACAAGGCTCCTTGACTTCTTGGTCTTGAACTTCATTCTTCCCCAATCCATTAGCTCCTCGAGTCTAGATAGTGCATTTTCCACAGCCTCCGTGCTTGGACCCAAAAGGATGACATCATCCATGAACGCTCATATTGGTGGTAACTCCTCGCCGCCATCAAGTGCAACACCTGGTCCCGCTGATTCTGCAGCCCTCACAATAACCTCCATGGCTAACACAAAAAGGATGGGTGAAATTGCACATCCCATTGGGATTCCAACATCCAAGCTCTGCCACCTAGTTGCAAACTGCTGAGTGGAAAACCTCATCCGGAAATCGTTGTAGTACTGCATAACAAAGTTCCTCACCTGAGCAAGAATCCATAATAGTTCCATCGCAAACTCAATCAGGACATGGGGAACAGAACCATATGCATTTGCCAGATCAAGCCAACCTACAGCCAGATTTCTTCTCAACCTTTTTGACTCCTGGATGGTATGCCATATCATACTAGAATGTTCAATGCATCCTGGGAAGCCTGGTATTTCTGCTTTCTGCACAGATGTATCTACTGATCAATTCTCAATCACAAATGAAGATATTCTTTCTGCCAGAATGCCAAATAGAATCTTCTTTCTACATTCAGGAGTGAGATTTGTCGGAACTGACTCAATGTAGAAGAATTCTCTCCCTTCGGGATGTATACTCCTTCAGCCTCACTCCATGACAAATGCATCTTTACCATTTGGGAACTGGATAAAATATATTATGCGGTGTTCGGCAATGTTACACTTTGATCGGTCATATCATGACGGGACGATGTGCGTCAATCGCTTGACTGCAGTCGTCATGCGAATACAGGACTGGGTATACAGGGAAATGGATGAAGACACTCAGCCTCTGAGGCACTGCTACACTTGGTGGAGAATACTGATAAGCCGAGTGCCAAACATCACATAACCACAATCAATCCTCCAAAAGCTTTCTTTCCCTTTGATTATATCCCTAACTTCATGCGTTATCCATTCTTTGATGTTGTCAGACTCTCTGCGTGAAAACATATCTTTTCCATTTTCGGGCAAATTTTCCACCACTCACGCATTGGTTCATTTGGAAGCTTTACGAACTCCGACTCAGTTCTTATATACATGATGCAGTGCATTCGGCATGACAACGGATATATTCAGAACAACCTTCTGAATTCAGAACATGCATTTTCATTGCGAGAACTTCAAGCAGATCTTGACTTCGCGGCGGAGTTCTTTTGTGAGAAGTGTTTGACTTGTGGACAGAAGTCAACAATCCAGGGAAACTAATCGCTGATGTAAATCTTGACTGACACTGCTTTCTATTGCTTTTGAATATCGCCGTAATGGGACCGATATAACAGGAGTAGTAGTAGTAGTAGTAGTAGTAGTAGTAGTAAAAATAACAATTATATTAAGAAGAAGACGAAGAAAAAGAAGAAGAACTTTGTTGTTCCTGAGTGGGATCTTCTTTCGTTACAGCAGCAGCACTTAAAATACATTTAGCAGTCTTCGGAACTAAGTAAGAATACAGTAGAGAATAATAATATACACAATAATAATTTACCGATGTGCAAAAATGTGCAACAATAATGTACGAAATTATAAAACATGGACTGTTGTATTACGGAGTGTGTTCTTCTGGCGCAGAGAGATCAAGTGTTGTATACACTTATTGCGTTTGGTAGGGGAGATTTTCATGCAACGATACTTGTGACAGGGATGCCGAATAAATCTGTCTGAAAGAGTGCTACGCTGCTTATTCAGTAGCTCATTGAGAGTATGTGCAAGATTGTCCATAATGGATAACAGCTGGTTCAAATATGCCCTCTACAGCACTAAACGAAAAGAGACCGGGTTGTAGCCAAGAGCGCATCCAAACTCTTTTGATTAGATTATTAGTAGTTTTGCATCACCAGCACCGATGCTACTCCCTCAAAATAAAGCCGGAAAAAGGACTGCACTTGATATAATAGATTGGTAAAACATCTCAAACACCCTGTTGCAGATATTGAATGATCTCACGTTCCTTAGAAAATAGAGACAGCTCATTCCCTTTACTGATTGCCCACTACTTCCCATGGAGCAGAAAAGCTACATTCGCGAGAAATATTTGAGATCTGCCTGTGATATACAGCGAGATAAGTCCCGGCACCCGAAGCTCCATCATGCATTTCTGTTTTTCCTGGAAATGTTCGTTTCTGTTTAACCATCGAGAACTCCGGGGGTATCAACTGGCAATTTACTTCACTTTAAACGGTAATCATCGAGGCAGAATCCAGGTGCGTTCAGAAATACACACTCTCTTCTGGAAAAATCGATTTTTTTATATTCTGCAAAGCAGTATATGTTTCTGTCCTAAAGTAAGAGGCAGTTTAGCTGAGCGATTAGGGAGAAACGTTCTGAAAAGAATTGTACTAAGAGGGACAACCACAGAATAGTGCACAGCTCGTGTGAGTCTCTGAGCTGCAGAGTCGCATAGTATCGGTATAAACACTTCGCCTCTGATATCTCCTATTTCCCCGGATGTTCCACTCTCCTTCCCACGAACAGACTGACGAGTAGTTGGCAGTTGCAAAATAAATTGTAAACTGTTTTCCACATGAAAGCAAGTGCTACAATCTTTGATATGTTACAGTCATTGGGAATATGTGGGAAAGAAATTGGTGAAAGCGTCGATTGAGTTTATAACGGACAGAGGGTGAGGACTGTTTAATTATTCTGTGCTGTTTTATTCTCGAGGCATTTCTGTTTGATTTACCTTATCACCTCCTTTTGATCTACAGTTGTATCTGCTGGAAGCAGATTAACTTCCGAAACGTTTTGAAAAGATAAATAAATATCAGAGATGTACAGAGAACTTGTTCTGAATTTTGGACATTACTAAGCAAATATATGATGATCAACCCATATTAATAAAAAGAAACAGTTCAGGAGAATACGGTCTAATTGGCCATCGAGTTTAAAATAAAATTCCCAGTACCAAGAGATAGAGTCAAAATGGACTTTGAGTGTTTCTAGAGAAAATTAATTGCATTAAGCATTGCCGTCTGGTTGGCGATCGATTATGCACTTGTTTACGTACCGTATGGCTTCATGAGTAAATGTTCTTTTAATTCCTTTCAAAATGTATTTAGTTGTTTATTTCATGATGCAGCGCAGAATAAGGTATTCCAGCCCTTACAACTGCACAGCCCCAGCAACCATTGGGAACCCTGATTTTTCCGGAACCTAATCATCGGACAGCTTACAATGCCTAATCATTCCACGGAGTTTGTCTCTGAACTGTTGGTGGATCCGAGAACAGTCGGTGAAAACCCTAGCATTCCATGGCGAGGACACACAAACTAGTTACAGATGAACCAGGATTGAACTCCGAACTATTACTCCCAGAACTGTAATAGAGTCGAAGTCGTCGCGACGCTACTATGCCGCCCAAAATTTAAACAAACAGTATTATATTTATATATTAATATAAATAGTTAATATAATTGCAGTTATTTTGAAAGGCATGGCAGCAGCAATGAAGCAAAACATAGTTTTTCGAGCACTTCTAGGGGATCCCAGTACGGACAAGTTTCTGCTCAGACTAAACTAAAGCAAAGTCGAGGAATGACAAAACGCAGGTTATCTCTAATGAGTGGGAGGAATTACGACGTTGCCTTGCATTAACTAATGATCGAATATTTCTTTCGCAGCGCCTCTCCCAGTTATCTCGATTACCTCCAATTATAGCAATCCTTTCAATTGGATTAACATGTAATTGCCAAAAGAGTGTAGTTTCATTTTAATGAGATTCATGATATCGGCGGAAACTGAACGCAACAGAAGACATCTCAGTGAGCATCGCCTGCACGTTAACACACTCAAGCGAAAGCATTTTACATGCTAAGAAGACACATCCAGGCTCCCTAAAGTTGCGATGTGATAAGGGCACGGGTGTGGATGTGGCTTATGAAAATAGGTTGAGTTATCTCGGCGTTTCCTCCTTGGAGCGACGGAGGATGAGAGGTGACCTGATAGAGGAGTATAAGATGATGAGAGGGATTGATCGTGTGGATAGTCAGAGGCTTTTTCCCAGGGCTGAAATGGCTGCCACAAGAGGGCACAGGTTTAAGGTGTTTGGGAGTAGGTGCATAGGAGATGTCAGGGGTAAGTTTTTCACACAGAGAGTGGTGAGTGCGTGGAATGGGCTGCCGGCAACGCTGGTGGAGGCGGATACGATAGGATTTTGAAGAGACTTTTGGATACGTACATGGAGCTTAGAATAATAGAGGCTATGGGTAACCCTCGTAATTCCTAAGGTACTGACATGTTCGGTACAACTTTGTGGGCCGAAGGGCCTGTATTGTGCTGTCGGGTTTCTATCTTCCTACGTTTCTAGAATCGTAATGAAATCTGTAGTTCGTGATGCGGTACATTTCCAAAACAATAAATTATGCATTTATTGTTTGGAATTTGTAACATTTCAATGTCCGTTACTTATTTGCTGCTGATTACACGACGCAAACGGATTTGCGACGATCCTTCATTCAAGATGGCTGGTAGATTGAATGTACCACATGGATATACTGGTGAATGTATTGGGATCCAGAATTAATAATGATGGAATGGCGGGGCACCCTCGATAGGCTGATTGGCCCAATTCTGTTGCTATGTCTTATGCACTTCTGATCTAAAATGCGAATTCCCTGAAGGCAATGATGCCTTTTAACTCCGGGAATATATTCTTCAGAGCTGTGTGTCTTCTATCACTAGAAATGAGAGGAATCTCTGGATCCGGCAGCTTCGATGGAAATGATGTTTCGAACCAAAAAAACTTCCATCAGGACATAATGATTTCGCTCAGCATATTTTGGATGTTGATTGTGTTGCTTTTATTTTCGCTATCATCATTCTACGAAAAATCCCACCACGCTGCGGTTTCTTGCCGTCTGTCTCCGTGCTTGGCAGTGGTGTATTTATATGATAAAACTGAATGAGTTTTTGTATTGTTCTCTCGCTGCTTCCTAGCACTGTGTGCTTGTAACGAGAAGGATCCTAGTTCTTGAACAGCGCTGTCCATGCGCGGCATCACAGTGCTGCAAACCGACTCATTGCACAGTAATACACAGCAGCGTCGCCCAGTTGCACTTTGGAGATCGTCAGCTGGCTGATTTTCTTACCAGGATCGACAAAACCAGTAATTCGTTCTCCGGCATTTTTTGACTTATCTTGTGCTCCGAAGGTTTGTCCCTGGAGCAGGAATATGAGTGCCTGTCCTGGAAACTGGCGATACCAGTGTAATGTGTTGCGACAATACGCGTCATATCCACAGGTTAAAATTACGGAGTCGGCAAGTGTAGTTTGTAGTTCAGGACTCTGAGAAATGGATTCTGTATGAATGTAGAGGAATATTATTACTGATTTACCGATAACTGTCAGAAAAAAAGCATCCCGAATATGATAAGGAGATTTTTCTTTCTCAAAATCTTGTTTGATTTGAAATGTAAGTAAGCAATATTTATTGTCGTTGACAATTATTATAAGGAATTGCTGCAGTGAAATAAAATCAGGGACTCATGCTAAATTGCGGACATCTTACTATTATCAAAACATGTTTCATATTTAGGACATATTTGTGGAAAGAAGAACTAAATTCATGGAACAATTGCAGAGAGCCTACAAACATATAATAGGCCAAATTCCTTTTTCTCAGTTCTGTGGTGTTTATCTTAAACGTCAGTTTAATTCGGAATAATGATGGGGGAGAGGTTTTTTTTCCGAATTGATAGATGCTCCATCCACAATTTTTTTTAATATAATTTTCCCCCCATAAGTTACAGACTCTTGCATTGTAACGTGTTCATCACAGTAATGAGACTGAACGGTACAGCCTGGTCAGATAATTTTCTTAGCTGCTGAAGGCGAACGTTTATTTTAGACTGGATTTTAGCAACCGATATAAATGTTTTATTCCCTTCCTTTTGTTAATTTTTCATCAATGGGGTATGCAATTCGCGGTACTATTTGAGAATAATTTGTAGAAAACAAGTTTGATTATTTCTTGCATCTCTGTGACTCATTCATATATATATATATTCTGCTTGCGGTTTATGCCTTAAGCTGCTAACAATATTTCCCACAGTCTGACAGCAATCTGTTGGATTAATTCTGCCAAGATTACACCAGCATTTCATCCTTACTCATAGCAGAAATTTCCCTTTCCATCTGAGTCTGTTAATTCAGTTTACCACCTTGCCTTTCTATACAAGGAGTGTAGATTCAGTCCACAGAATCAAACCACACAAGACAAACCATAAAATTCCAGTTACTCTCTTTCAACAGTGAAGAGCTGTGCATCGATACAGCTCTCTAAAACCTACCGCAGTGGAAAATAAATGCATCCCTCACATTCTGCGAATGAACCTGCCTCCTCTCAGTCTGCTTCCTTTCGGGCCGGTGCATCTGATTTTCCACTCTGTTTTTCCTCAGTTTTGCTGTTTGGGCGTTATTGGCAGCATCAACATATATTCACCAGCAGCACCTCCTGCGAGACCTCCTGATGTGTTGAATATTTTTACAACAACGGCTCTTCCTGAAGAGACACCCTGTGCTGACACACTTTGTAGAAACTGGGTTTGACATCAGACCCATTTAAAGTTTAATGATTTTAAATCAATCGGTCATCTATCAAACGATAGTGAAAATGGGCGAGATATTTGAAGAATCGTCGATGTCTGTGGATACTTACCGGGCCTGACCGTGACCTTTGTCCCTGCTCCATCGAGAGTATGAGTCGTCCATTCATACACAATGATCCTGTTCTCAGTCTCCACCATACAACAACTACATTCACGTGAATCTGCTGAGGAAACGCTACAATAGGCTTCCCAATGTTTCCAGGGTTGTTAATGCAACACATAGCGTGCAATATTCCCCATTTGCCGGCAAGTCGATATGTTCTTTGTGAGAAAGCAACACCAGATTTAAATAAACAGGAACACGCACCGCACCGATTCCGAGAAGAAAAAAAAACATAGCATACGTGTCAATCAAATATACATATGCAATATGGAAATTAAAAATAATCTAAACAGATTAGTCGTTGAAAATCGCCAGGTTTGTATTTTTGTATGGGATATGGAGAATATATCGTTTATAAATGATTTATTTATATATTTATTATTTTCTATTTTTGTTCAGATCTCTTCCACTGTGATTGTTCCAATATGTACACAGTACCTTACATGAATATCAAATCTGCTGGCGAACCGATGAAAGAGTCGAGCAGGAATTATATTCGCAGCGCTGGCGTTTTTCGTTTCCAAGTGTTCAGGAACAATTCCGTCTGTAGTTGGCGACAAGAATGTGTATTTCTGAATTCCCTGTGGACATTTATTGACTCATACCTCAGATTAGGCAACAACATCTGCGCAGACGCGAGGTGGGAACATAAAGACTGTACATGATAATAAAAAAAAATGGCTCCTAGCTGGGCTGCAGGACAGATCCACAGCGAGACAGGAACATGAACTAAACCTGCAGATCCATTCTGCTCCGCCTGAATCAGGAATAAGCTACAGCGAAAGTTTTTGTACAACGCGAAGCCGAAGCCCATCATTGTGCTGCATTCCATTTGTACACAGCTTGACAGTAATAGGTGCCGCTGTCTTCCACTCGCAGGTCCCGAATTGCCAAAGAAAACTGCATATCAGTTTTCTTAATCGAAGTAACAAATCTTCCCCCGCGGGTGACCTCTTTCCGTTCGGCCGCTGAGTTGGTCTGCCTGAAGAATTTTCCAGTGTGAAAGCGATATCTACCCGTAGAACCAGGCTGGAAATTGCAGGTGATGGTGGCAGTCTGACACTCATTCAAGTTTACAATGGACGGGCTCTGAGTCACCGACTGACTCATTGAACCTAGGATTGAAAAAAAACACGGAGAAAATTGAGATGTAGTCATAGACGAATCACATGAATAATCTAAGCCGGTTGCATCTCAGAGGGCTGAAACAGATTTAAAGTAAATGTAACGTGGATGTGTGAAAGGTACTCACGCCGTAAACAGAGCCAGAGTGTGAAAACAAAGAAGACTCCCATCGTCAGGAAGGAATATTGCTGAAGTGACGCGGAGATGGAGCTCACGGTCTGCAAAGTTATGGTAGAATGTACTTCAGAGTTGGACAGTGAACTTTTATCAGCAGGTTTGCTGAGGGACAGTTGTTAGTTTTGATTCTGTGTCGTGTCTTTGAACCGAGTGAGGAAGCCCCACCCATGACTTCCTATCGTTCAACATGTGTGACGGAGATGGCCTAACAATGCATGAGTCTGAATCATTCGCCTTGAACCGGACACTTTATTTTCCAAAAAAATATATAGTTGTTTGTTCTTTATTGATGTTGTGGCGTGTGCCCCGAGTTTTCAAGTCTGCGTCAGTTCTTATATTTTGTGACGGAAATCACTCTGTGCTCTGATCTTGACGGCAGGTACGCGGGACGAGCAGACAAACTCTCCCTCAGCCTGGGAAGAGTGTGATGGTACATTCAGCCTTTGGATGCACCAGTCCCTCATGGCTATTTTTCTTCCACAGAAGGTACAGATGAGAGGAAATCTGTCGCCAAGCAGTTTCAATTTGAGTGTGCTTGACCAGAGGCGTAAAACAGGCAACCCTACTTTCCCTTCCATTCACATTCGATGTCAATCTTTTCGTTTGTGTCCAGTGGTTTGGAAAATCTGGAAGTCTGTTTCAGATAAAATGAAGTTGAAATCCACTGCGGCAAAAGACAGTGCAAGAGACAGCGGCTTTGCAGTAAGTTGAGTGGAAGACGGTTTTAGTGAGATGTCAGTAGTTATATCGTAATATTATTATTGTTATGCTGTTGTTATTGTTATTATTATTATTATTATTATTATTAGTGGAGAATTCCAATGCATACCTCCTGTAAAATTCTAGACTCTGCAGCAACTGCTGAGAGTAGAGGCTGATAAACTGATATTAGTGAGAATTGCTGCCATTTCGATATAGGATAAATGGAGAACAAAGTTAGTGCAGGGTGTGGCGAAAGGTTAGAAGGATCATGAAGTGATTTAATCGGTCTGCACCGCACCGTGCTCCGAAGGCTCAATGTTATGCCGTACTATACTAGATTCTCTGTTCTCCCTGAAGGAACCTGGCAAGGTAAAACGAAAACGTTGAGCTCTGATCAGCTCTCCGACACCGAGTACTGAGCGCAATCTCTGTCCGGACGATTCAACCTCCTTCTCGGTCGCCAAAAGCAGGCAAGGCTGGGAATTTTTAGGCCTACTCTCCGAAAAATTCCCGACCACATAATAACGACAGCAGCGGACGGGCCTTTCAGAAATTTCTCCAGATGTCCCTCTGTGCTGTCACTTCCATTCTCGATCAAGTCTTAATTGTCCACGGCCCCTATTTAAAAGATACGATATCATTTTTCACCGGAGGGCTGCGCACACGCAGGCGCGCTGCCATCTTCTCCTCCCCGGATTTCAAGCAGATCTTATCGGAGATGTAAAGCGTCAGAAGATATAGCTCTGGACGTTTCGCCGATTGAGATAATAAGGCATTTACTCGCGGCTGTTTGGTATTTAAAACTGCTGCCCATCGGACATCGCAACGATGATAAGACGGAGCTCTCTCACGTTCGCCGATTCGAATGCATGATTCGTGTTTTGAAAAGTCATATGGATTGATAGACAAGAACAAATTGGAAAAAAGAGGTAGGGGAAAGCGGTGGGCCGTCGGTGGAGTCGACAGTACTACAAAATGAACTTGGGGAATTGCTTCTTCGATGTTTTAGCGAGATTAGGCGTGAGTGAGAGAATGCGAAATGTAGCAGGCAAATCTATTTTCCCATAGTTTATTTAGAATTGACTTTATCACCTACATCCTTCATTTCTATGAAGAGTACATAACTTCACGTTACATTTCCGTTTAAATATGCAATGTGCAATTTATAATAATTTATAATAAACACGATTTACAAAAGGACAGTCAAAATAACATAGAAATACAATTGTATCGGTATGATTTAATCCGTCTGATGTCTTGGTGGAGGAAGCTGTTCCGGAGCCTGTTGGTCCTGGATTTCATGCTGCAGTCCCGTATCCCGGATGGCAGCAACTGGAACATTTTGTGCTTGGGGTGTCTCGGGTCTTTAATGATCCTTCAGGTCCTTTATACACACCTCTCTTTGTAGGTGTCCTGAATAGTGGGCAGGTCGCATTTACAGATGCGTTGTCCGCACCACTCCCTGCAGAGTTCAGCGATTGAGGGAAGTACAGTTCCAACACCAGGCAGTAATGAAGCCAGTCGGGATGCTCTCAGTTGTGCTCCAGTCGAGCGTTCTTGGGATCTGGAGTTCAATACCAAACTTCTTCAACCGTCTGATGTGAAAGAGGCGCTGTTTTGCCTTATTCACTACACAACCGGTATGTACCAAACAGGTCAGATCCTCAGTGATGTGTATGCCGAAGAACTTGAGGTTTAAAGTTCCTTTGATGTCAATCGTGGTTAGCCTGTCTCCATTCTGCCTGTAGTCCACAACCAGCTCCTTTGTTGTTGTTGTTGTTGTTTTTTTTTTTGTTCTGCTACTTTGGGAGAGAAGTTGTTTTCTTGATGCCACCGTGTGAGGGTGGTGAATTCTTCTCTTTAGGGTCCCTCATTATTGTATGAGATTAGGTCCATCATGTAGTGTCCTCAGCAAATTTAATTAGCAAATTGGAGATCTAGGTAGGGACACAGTAATTGGTAATCAAAGAGTAGAGGAGGAGGCTTCGCACACAGACCTGGGGAACCTGTGTTCAGGGTCAGAGGAGCAATGGTGAGAGAGCACTTTCTTACCACCTGCGGAGATCTGACAGAAAATCCAGGATCCAGATACACAAGGCAGGGTGAAGGGCAAGGTCTCTGAACTTCTTGTCGAGCCTAGAGAGAATTACAGTTTTGAATGCTGAACTGCAGTCCAAGAAGAGCATTGATACATAAGCACCCCGCTTCTCTAGATGTGTAAGGACGGTGTATGGAGCTGTGGCTATTGCGTCATCTATTGGACTGTTACGTCGATAGGTGAACTGTAGGGCGTCCAGTGTGGGTTGTAACATGCCGCAGATGTAGTCCCTGACCAACCACTCAAAGCATTCGCTTGTTGCTGAAGAGAGTCCAGTCGTTCGGACATGTTACGTTGGTCTTTTTAGGTATAGGAACAATGACCGAAGTTTTGAAGCAGGAAGACAGTCTACATTGGGAGACGGAGAGATTAGAAATGTCTGTAAACACATCTGCCAATTGTGCCGCACAGACCCCGAGTACCCGCCCTAGGATGCCGTCCGGTCACAGAGTCTGGCGAATGTCCACTCGTTGGAGACACCTGCGTATTTCAGCCTCAGAAACGACCAGGCTGCCGGTGACATCATCTGCAGGTCTCCTCAGGGGCTCAGTATTGGCAGTAGGGAATCGAGCAGATAAAGATTTAGCTCGTCTGGGAGAGAGGCAGCGATGTTGCAAAATGCACGGCCTTTAGCTTTCAGTCTGCGATGGTGCACAGACCTTGTCGTAAGTTGAGTGCGTAGTTGGTAAAAGTTGTGTCTGGATGTTGCTCCTGTAGTGCTGTTTTGCCACCATATTGACGTTGCCCGGGTCATAGCTGCGTTTCTTGAACTGCTGCTGAATACCGGCAACACAAGCTTTGCGTCGCCCAGTAGGTGCTGCTCGCACGGAACTGTTGATCCACAGTGCCAGTGTCCAGGACGTCCCGAATCGAGTTTTCAGAATTTCAGATGGGTGTTTGAACAGCCAGGTGTCGTGGCCCCACGTAAGTAACAATGACATTAATAGTAAGACTCACCAGGTTCTGCAGTCATCTGAAGGAGTTGGATACTACGCTAAAGGATAGGATCTCCAGAGCTGTGATCTCAGCATTGGTCCCTGTGCCACGACCTCGTGAGGCCAGAAGTTGGAAAATAGTACACTTAAATACGGAGTTGGTCTATGAGGGAGTACGTGAGATTTTTGGATTATTCGGTTCTCTTCCAGGGAAAGAGCGTCCTCTACAGAACAGACGGTTTGCAATTAAGTTAGAAAGGGAGCAATATCCCATTCTGAAGATTTGCTAGTGTTGGGCGGTAGAGTGTAACAACAGATAGCAGAAGGACAGACGTTGTTAACATTTCAGACAATGTCAGCAATCAAAACTTTGTGATTGTTCCGCCGGATGTCCTTACTTGGAGACTTTACTGGATCCTGGAGACTTTTCAGAACCAGCGGGGAAGTAGGAAAGGTAGGCGGTAGATTCTTCCACAATTTGATGGGCCCTGTTTTTGTTCCGTCTTCCCTTTTAAGGCCGCGACTAATTTCATTCCCATGATAAGCATTCTGCAGGAAAATCGTGCTCAATTGTCTTCTGTTCCGATATAGGTTTCCCATGGTTAATCAACATTAAAAACACTGCTCTACGTTGCGATGCGTGATGGCGACTATAATTTTGAAGTATAAGTCCGTGTTATTTGGCATCCAATAGACACCATGCCCAATGCTAGCATCCGGTGTCAGTCGTATTAGAATGTCGACCATCGGGAGTCAACTATTCTTCTCTATCTCCATCTTCAATTGAATATTTGGATGTGTTATGTTCAGATTGGTGTGGGCGTTTACTGTACTGGTAAGTCGTATCCACTGCTTTGGTTTCTAGCTGAAGCCTGTTCTACATTTCTGACAGGATGTGTGAAGCAGTTATTGACCCAATGAAATTTGGTCTCCAAAAGAAAATCAACTGTCGACAGGAGCGCACGATCCCAAAGTAGCAGTAACCATTGATCACATCCTCGGCAATTACAAACAACCTTTCATATCGCAACAGCAACACCAGGCCATTCTACTTCCTAACTCTGAGTCCAACGTTGCAACACACGAACGCTTCAACAGATCTGCAATGCGATGTTGGAACTTCCTGTCCGGGTGCATCTTACACTTCGAGCTCCTGTCATCTCTGTATTCCATGTACAGAACCAAGACAGCCGTCGTAATCTCTCTGCAAACTTGGCGACTCCTTCGGGGCCACCTTTAATTGGGAAAATAAAACCGTTATTTGAAATAAGTATTCCTAACACACTGATGAGTTTCGTCCGCTATTTGACCATCAAGGAAGTAAAAAGTGATTACAATATCATATACTTCGCCTGCTGTGTTTCATGCTCGGTTCTCGATGATATCCTCGATTTTAGGACTGGATTGCTGAAGTGCTATTCGCCTATTAGCATCAGAGTATATCAGGGCGACTATGCGATTTGTACAGCAGTGGGAAGCCCAACGAACACAAAGACTTCTAACCTCTAGCCATCATAATTTACAACTTGCTGATAGTACGACCCTCTAAAATATCACCCAGAAAGCTTGCTTCGTTCCCACAAATATTTCTGGCTGTAGGATTCTCATCATCAAGGCGTGCAGAACCAACGTTTGTAGCAGGAGATCACTTAATGCCCAGACCAATACAGCTCCCACCCCCAAGAGTATGAGGGACTAGTGCAGTAACATATTTTGCCCTTACTGCGCAGCCTCCGATCACCCACACATCCTTTTTCCACTTCGTCCAGGAAGCGGCACAAGCAGGTGGAGTCGAGTTTCCTTCTTTGTCCTTCCAGTAACAAAACCTGATTCTCTCATTCTGTCTTCCTCCACACATCGACCGCTCGACGTGAATAGAAGTCCATAATGGACACCGTGCAGTAGGCAATGACTCTCTGTGTGCAAGTTCGACTCCCTACCCAGCTGATCTCTACCCCCTCTGCATAAACGGAGCATAATGAACTTCCCGTTGGGTCTTGGATGGTCAAAACGCCCAAAAGACCTGTGGACTTGAGCATCGGAGAATGGGTCATCTCCACAAATTCGTACTTATCGACTCTCCAAAAGTCATTTCATTTTGAGTTGCCACCCTCATTTCGCCTAGTCATCCGGCTCACTGAAGAGCTGGGGAAGCCATCTATCTGCAACTTCATGTGACTTCACCCGGCAAATCTCACGACCTTATCAAATTCCCACAGGAATACACTTACTTAGCCATTGCCTTCAGCAAAATGGAAGTCTGTATTCTGCTGCCTCACCGATCACACCTCCTGGGAATAGCCCCTCCCCGATATCGTCTGTTATACCTCTCCCATCCTGAGACCCGAGCCTTGAAGATTATATCTCCTATGCAATACGGAATACCTGCATTAAAAAATCCCTGTCCTCAGCCCCGGTGAAGAGGCATTAAGTGTAAGAAAAGAAAATAAATTGTGGTGTTCATCCATGCATTCACTACTTTATACTTCGCAAAATCAATATTAAGAATGCTAAACTTACCATTTGATGGATAGTGCATTAAAACATTGCTAATGATCCGATCTTCACCAAACTGGTTCCATAGATCGCTAGGGAGATGAGTGGAAGACGGCGTTCATAATGCCAACTGGCTCCAAGGAACACTCGGTGACACATATCCGATTTCATTGTTATTGAGTCAAAAATAATCTAAGGAAACAAACGGGAGCAAAGAAAGCTTCCCTGCTTCGTGTTTTCTTTTCATGGGGCGGCGTAATGACTTTTGCCGCTCATACACTTAATTTTATGAAACATGTAATCAGTTATGTAACCACACAAAGAATGCTTGTTCAAGCAATATATTTGAACTATTAACAGCCATAGCACAGTAAAGTCTGAATTGCCCCATTTAATCCTGCAGGTTTAATCTCTCTCAATAATTTTCTATACCTGTGGGATATCTTCTTTCTTGTCAAGGGTAGTAGGAGTATAATTGTACCTGACAGGTAAAATTTGCTGCAATAAACCAATATCAGGCTCGGGGTCTCCTCTTTGGGGGTGATAGGCATTGAGTCTGGGAATGAAGAAAGCTTTTCTGACTTCACTGGAGTCCTTTCTTCTCTATCTATTGTTTCTGATCTCCCGAATTGTTCAATGTGTCGTCTCCGGTGGATATAGAACATAATCTCTACGGTCCGGGAGAGTGATCCAGTTCTGCCCTTAATCTTTTCAAACACTCGCTTTTGATCACCAACATATTTCCTCGCCAGGACTATTTGCCTCGAACTGAAACATAATGCGCCTTGTTTGAGGAGTGTTTAGTTTGTCTCAGCTGTTTGTCTCTGTAGTCGTACTGCTACCCACAGTGAAACATGCTTATCTGGATCTAGAGTAGACATGAATGATTGATGATCATTAATGAGGGTAACCTGGTTCACGACCCAGTGTTGGTTAGAAGATTTTTCACTCCAAACTGGGGATGGTGCAAAGAACGGAAATGCTATGTATAACGAGTGTGTGAAATATTCAGTTGATACTACTTTACTCTTGATCTGCCAGAAATTTCCAAAATATACTGAAAACTGCTGTGGCATTATCCAGTACCTTTCTTACTTCAGTTTCAGTTGACATTGCAGGGATTTGGCAAACAAACGCTGGATCCATCTCTAATCAAGTTGTAGGCCTCTCAGCCAAAAGCGACCCACATTGCTGGTCTTGTTGACTGTTGCAGTTTCCTTTACTGATGTCATTCATACAGTAGCTATTTGTTTTCCACAGTAGGTTGAATATCTGTAAGCTTCTTTTTCACGCTCATTTGAAAGACTGACTGTCGCAGCCGAGCGAGTGTGTCAATCAATTTTAATTGATTTACCGTTCTATTCTGTTTATCCCTGATCGATTGTCTCCTGTTAGTTTAAAGATTGCAAATCCCAAAGCTACACGTCCATTGACTCTTTTCTTTATTAGACTTTTTCGTCTATGTCAGGTTGATTGGTGCTCTTTTGGAAACTGAAACTTGACTTTTTAATCTCTTGCTCTTCCTTGTGCAGTCTGTTTACTTTTGTTTGCCCGACATGCCTTACCTTGTTGCATACCTCTGCAACTTTCACCTTTAAAATTGCATTGCTCCAATGTATCTGAGCCCCTACAAAAACGGAAACACAATTTATTCAGCAGGCACGAATCTGCTAAGACGTTGTAAATTGTTCACGCTCAATTTCATACCGGACCGCAACTGAATTGCGTCTCTGCTGCGGTTTACACTGATACATTCATGTTAACTGTTCTTTAAAATATAAGCACTGTTTTAGTTACCAGCAAGTGTTTTTGAAAGTTCTCTCGTAAAATTCCACAAACTAAACTGAACGATCAATAAGTATTCACAAAGAGCATCAACTAACTGCCAGTGCACTGTTAATTCCCTCCATTCAAGTACGTCAGATTTGATTCCGCTTATGAAAGCAAAACCAAATGCTCAATTCTTCTTTATATATTGTCCAGTTTATGATTACTTCGTATTATGATTACCCGTACTCTCTGTTTACGAGCACGGGAATTACATCTCTTCCTGATTATTTTAAACCTCACAGTCTCTCAATCCCCTTTCACTAGACACTAGACACTAGAATACTACAGCACAGTACAGGCCCTTCGACCCTTGATGTTGTGCCTAACATTCCTAAAAACAAGGTACTAAACCCACACTACCACGTTACCCTCTATTTTTCTTTCATCCATGTGCCTGTCCAAGAGGCAAATACCCCTAATGTTTTAGCCTCCACCAGCATCCCTGGCAATCATTCCAGGCACCTACAACCCTTCGTGGAGAAACCTACCCCTGATGTCTCCCCTGAACTTACCTCCCTTAACTTTGTAAACTTGCTCTCTGGCGTTTGCTACTCGTGACCTGTGAAACAGGTACTATCTATCCACGCTGTCTAACCCTCTCATAATCTTGTAGAGCTTTATCAAGTTCCCTCTCATCCTTTTACGCTATAAAGAGAAAAGTCCCAGCTCTGCTAACCTTGCCCCGTTAGACTTGTTTTCCAATCCAGGCAACATCCTAGTAAATCTCCTCTGCACCGTCTCCATAGCTTCCACATCCGTCCTATAATGAGGTGACCAGAACTGAACGCAGTACTCTCAGTGTGGTCTCACCAGAGATTTGTAGAGTTGCAACATGACTTCTTTCTACTTCTCCATCACTCTACCTTCTCATCTCCCTCTTTCTCAACCGTCGCTCTCTCCTGTCACTGCCTCTTTCCCATCCCGTCTCTGTCTCTTTCCCTGCCTCGCCTCTCTCGCCTCCCTCCGTCTCTCTCTTCTCCTATATATCCTTCACTCCTCATCTGTCCCTCTACCTCCCAGACGTCTCTTTCTTTCCCTTACTCTCCCTTTCACATCACCGTCTTTCCTCCCCATCCTCTCCCTCAGTCTTTCTACCTCTTCGTACCTTTCTCTCCCCCATCTAAATACGACCCCATGCCTTCTCCTCCTTCCTCTCTTTTCTTCAGACCAGGACCTGGACATCGATCAAGAGGACGGTAGGTCTCTGAAGTATGGACTTTTATTTTGGATCTCTCGCTTACCCAGAAACAGTGTCGTCCTTCTCTCAGCACCACATCCTGCGTCTTACTGCATTGATCCCTGTGAGTCCCTACAAGAGACTGGGCAGGGACATGGAGCGCAGTAGAAACTTTGTGTTTCTCCACGTCCACTAGCTAGGTCTTGTGTGGTTTGCGTTGAAATCAAAATGTATGATCTGGTACGGTGGAGGGATGGAGAAGAGGGGAAATGAGAGATGGCGGACAGAGAGGTATGTGGGCGGGGAAAGGAAAAAGATGAGCAGAAGGAGGGAGAGATGTGTGGTTGGAAGTGAAAGGGGAGTGAAAGTGTGAGAGTGAGGGACAGAGATGGGAGAAACAAGGAAGGGGGAAGGTGGACTGAGAAAAGGGAGATGGAGGGTTAAAGTGCGGGGAGATAGAGGGAGAGACATGTAAGGAAGGAAAGAGATGGAATAGAAAGGGGGATGGATAGACAGATGGAAGGAAGAAGAGATGGCGAGGGAGAGACATGGTGTGATGGAGAGCGATGAGGAAATGAAGGAAAATATTTTTTAAAAAGGTAAGGGAGAGTAATGGGGGTGAAAGAGAAAAAATGAAGGTGGTGCGAACGAGGCCGAGAGAGATACGGGAAGAAATAGAATAAAATATGAAGAGAATGTGAATTAGAAAGGAAAAAATAAATGCACAGGAAGAGGGTCAGGGTTCACTCTCCTTCTTCGGGGCTTTGCACCCCCAACCAAACACTGGGGCGAAAGGTCAACATCGTTGGTGGCCCGATTCACCCTCCCCGAGGTCGTGACCTTTGAACCGTCAGCATGTGCTCACTTCCTTTGTTTTCCGCTCCCATAGGTGCTCGGTGATGCTACAGTTGGGGGACCAGGTCCCTTTTGAGGATGCTGTGGTAAGATACCCGTCTGGCAGCCCTTTCTCCCACTCTCCTCCTGCAGGTCACTGGGACGAACTTGCTTTTGATTTCAGCCCAGTCGTTCCCGTGGCTTCCGGACAACAGGATTTATGTCCCTAACTTCCAACACATCCACCACCTGTTTATCAGGGACAGTGGCTTTCTCCAGTGAATTAAATCCACCTCCTGTATACCCTGTGCCAGCATTCCAACTTACAATCAAACTCCCAAAAATGCACTATCTTGATAGGGACAAGAAGCGTCAGGGCCGGTGATGTCTGTGGAGAGTACAGTTTCCGTTCCGGAGCGTTCGGTGGGGGCAGGGGAAGAAATAGGAACCTATGGAAGGTTGGAGGTCAGAGTGAAAAGAATGGGACAGAGGGACTGTTGAATGAGAGAAAGGAATGGCAGAAATAGAGGGACGGTGTGAAAGAGGAAGAGTGTACTTGAGAGTGGTGAAGGGAGGAAAGGGGAGGTTGGGGAAAATGCGATAGGGAGGGTAAGAAATGGGGAGTTTGGAAACAGAGGTTAATGACAGAGAGAGTGGGAGAGAGAGAGAAAAAAAGGATGGGATTGGAGAGTGCCCCCCCTGTCCAGGTTCTGATTGAGGCTCTGAAATATTAATACCATTTCTCTCTCACTAGAAGCTCCTCTGCCTGCTAAGTTACTATGTTTTTTTTTATTTCAAATTTTCCTGGATTTTTCTTGACCTACTCAACCTCAGGCCCTGTAGCAAAATCCCTTATTGGTTAGTGCAGTTTCTGTTTGGCGTTCGGACGGATTGCGGTGAGCTCCAGCAGCTCCCTGCCAGAAGAGCTCAGATCCGACCCATGGAGAGGAGCGGATCTTCGAATACATGGCAGCACAGAAACTGCCCGACTTGCAAGAGGGTGCAAAATAAAAGAACAAGAGAGCCTTCTGAATTGTTGAGGCCTCTCTCTATCTGCAGACTTTTCCCAGCCTTTTCGAGCATTGCAGGACGAATGTTCAGAGTTGTGCCTATTAAAGCAAAGTATTGAAGGTAAGGCAGATGAGCTTCGAGCATAAATTGTGATACTGTAGCCATTAGTGACAGCTGGTTGCAGGAGGGGCCGGACAGGCAGCTCAGTGTTCCGACTTTCCATTTGTTTAAGACTTGACAGAGGCAAAGTACCTAAGTGTAATGGTGACATTCAGCGAAATGCTTTGCAATGCTCAGACAGGACACACAGGTTGGCTTATCTACTGTAGCTACATGGTGTAACTGAGAAATAGGAGATGGCTGATTACATTACTAGAGTTAGTCGACAAGAAATAGAGGAGCGAATTTGTAGAGAGAGAGCAGATATTTACAAGAAAAATGTTGCGAACCTGAGCATTTAACTTTCCGCATACAGTCCATGCCATACAGTCCTTCTACATCATCAAAAAATCTGATTTCGCGACGTATTGAACTGATTCTGATATTGATTCTCATGTTAGCACATCGGATTCTACCCCACAGGCAGCTTCCCTGCATTTACACAAACTCACCCATTGAAATAAAACCGAATCTTTGTTTTTGGTGTTTTGATAATAGTATAGAAAGCGATTGCAGGAATAGAGTTTGAGTTATACTCGGGCACTGGGATACACGAGGTCAGAGATACATTACATCAACTAATTTGGTCTCGATGTTCATATTCATATTTCCACGATAGTTCTGTACACCCAAAGAAGCTGGAATGCATGGATATTTGAAATGTAAATAAAAATGCAATTTCGGAGTTGTATTGTTTCGCTGGCGTTCAGCTGGTGTTTGTGTGAGCAGCGGTCGTAATAATAATAGAAGGATTACAATACCTAACACGGAGCTGAACACTTATTTGGAATAGAAATCCGCAGGGAGATGATCTCCTATTCCCAAATAGTTTTAACCTACAGAATAAATATGCACATCTACAGATACCCAATTCATATAGTAGCGGAATCCAATTTGAATGCCTGTGCGTTGTGGTCACCTCGACATGAAATGATTCATAATACGCACCTACCATACGGATAATATTACTACCCAATTATAGCGGCTTTTGCGGTCCCAGGTAAGGTAACGATATCAGTTAAGTTGGATCAGACTGAAATCTACATGATGCTTCAGTTCTTCCCTGGAGCTTGTAAATAGAAAAAAAATACATCTGTTGATATATTTGGAGCAGAAATCAGTACTCATCTGTCGGGGTTGTGTGTTATTTGAAGAATGGAAAACATTTACTCCTAAATGCTTTCTGATAGAATGAAAGAAATGATACCGCGCTGAAGTAAACAGCGAGTAACAATCACTCACAGTGAGGACGTTTGTCTGTTCAGATGAATCTGCTGAATATTCACGTTGATCTGTACAAAATATTTTAAAACGTCCAATCTGCTTGCTTTGTAGCACCGTTTTAAATTCCTGTCGCCTGAATATTGCAGTAAAACGGATCTACGGGAGATTTAGGTGAATTGTTTAGGTGAAGTTAAAGCACGCCCTCCTCCTCATCACTTGCTGATCAACTTCTATCGGACAACTATATAGAGCCTCCTGACGTACTGCTGTGCAGTGTGGTTTGCCAGCTGCACAGAACAGGACAGGAAGGACTTGCAGCGGGTGGTGAGGGTTGCAGAGCGGGTTATTGGCACAACATTATCCTCCCTCAGAGACATTTATACTGGCAGACTTCAAAAGAAGGCTACGTGTATTTCAAAGGATCCTACTCATCCTGGACATCACCTGTTTTCCCCTCTACCTTCTGGGAAGAGGTACAGAGCATTAAGGACGAAAACAAAGAGATCCTTAACAGCTTCTACCCACAAGCAGTGAAATGTATAACACCCGCTTCCCTTATCCTGCCCTCCTTTAAGACGGCGGCAGCTAAATGCATCACACTTCCAGGAATGGCAGGTGTGCAATAGTCCTACCCCCCCACCCATCCATATATTATTAATTTTGGACTGCATTCCTGAGGTTTTAGAGTTTATTTTATGTATATATTCTTTGCCATGCTACAAAACGTTGATCTGCTAAACTGTGTATCATTGCTCCACAACAATGACAATAAAGGTATTCTATTCTATTCTATTCTATTGTTCCTTGTGTAATTGTCAAGGTCCGGTCCGTGAAGTCGGCGCTCGGGTTCACGGTTCGGACCGTGGACTCCGGACTCCGGGTTTTCCGGCTGGCCCTTGTTTTAGTTGGGCTTAATCACAGGCACCCGATTCTCGTCTTGGGGCTGGGTATAAAGTGGCCCCTGGGATCGAGTGTGGGTGCTCGTTCGTCTTGTCAGTATCCCCTTGGAGCAAACCGCCGGTGTAAGGCTAGAACAGCCATTCGTGTTCTCTAGGCCTGGTTGGAGGACCACCGCTTCATGAAGCCTTGTTGTCTCTCGTCGGAGCAGTCATCGTGGTATGGATTCGGCCGTTTCAGAGCCCAACAACGGCTGCTGGCCGCCCCGAGACTCGCCCAGACTGAGCTCCCTTTCTGTCCTAGCCTCCGTGGGGCAAGTCAGGCCGACTTTGCCGTTACCCTGCGGTTGGATCTGTCCTTTCCTGTCCTCGCCTCGTTGAGTAAGTCAGGAGATATTTGCTGTTACGCTACGGTGGGATCTGTCCCTTCCTGTCTATGCCTCTGTGGGGGTAAGCCAGGCCGTCTTTGCCGTTACCCTGAGGCTAGACTGTTCCCTTCCTCTCTCCATCTGAATCCCTGACAGTTTCCTCGGCGGTTGACCTCGGCAGTCATCCCGACCCGACGTCCAAGGAAAAGACCCGGCCCAGCGAAAGCATCCAGGCCCTGCGTCCGAGGAACGGTCCCGGCCCTGTGCTCTAAGAAGCAGTCTTGGCTCCGTACTCAAGAGCCTAACCAAGCCGAGCCTCGAAGAACCCAAACCTGCGTCGAGTCCTGTAGCCACGTCATGCCCTCGCCTAGTTCCGGGGTCCGAGCCCGAGTCAAGACCCAGGTTCTAGGTCCTTGTCCAGTCTCTGGCTCCGAGTCCAAGCCCAGGCTCCTAGTTCCCAGTTCTTTGTCCTGGTCCTGCTTTCCTAGCCAAAGTCCTAGCCCAAGTCTGTGTTCCTGTGCCAGCTCCTAGTCTGTGTCCAGTCCCGTCCCTAACTCTAGTCCAGTCCAGTTCCCAGTACTTCAGTGTCTGTGCCTTGAATTTGGGTCCGCCAATCAATATCCCCCATATGACAGTAATATATGATGATCTAAATATGCTGTGTTGGATAACAGACGACTAAATTGAGATCTGGTGTGTATGATGTGGAGCTTGGACCGAATAGATAGATGTTGCTTTTTATGTCGCTCTTTTGATGGAATGACCAACGAGAGTTGAAAATATAAATGAAGAAAACCACATTTATGAGAAATGAAGTTATTTCTTGGCATGGTGGTCGGTGGAATCTGGAATGACCCGACTGAAAAAAGTAGACGAGCCAGATTTGATTGGTCGACAAAGAGGCAGTTGCCTAATAGGTGGTAGGTAGGAAAAAAAAGTTGAAGCGTGAAGGAGGTGTCCGATCTTCATTTAGAAGATTTCGCTCGGAAAGAGTCTTTGCGGACATGATGGGAAGAAATTCGGTTTGTGTCTGTAGCATTACAGCCTGGTATTAACCATTCTCTCCGACACATATCTGCGATTGAGCTGTCCTTTATGACCGTGGATTGAGTATTTTTGGATCGCAATAACTACTACTTTGGTTAATTTTGACAGAAATGAGAGACAATTCAGCCAGTGAGGGGTTACTATCCAGCAGTCAAGATAATTCCCTTTGCATTTTGATACATAGAAGCATTAAAAAAAACATGAAAACCTAGAGCGCAACAGGCCCTTCGGCCACAAAGTTGTGCCGAACATGTCCCTACCATAGAAATTACGAGGGTTACCCATAGCCCTCTATTTTTCTAAGCTCCATGTATCCATACAAAAGACTCTTAAAAGACCCTATCGTATCCGCCTCCACCGCCTTTGCTGGCAGCCCATTCCACGCACTCACCACTCTCTGCGTAAAAGACTTTCCCCTGACATCTCTTCTGTACCTACTCCCAAGCACCTTAAACCTGTGCCCTCTTGTGGCAGCCATTTCAGCTCTGGGAAAAGTCCTCTGACGACCTACACGATCAATGCCTCTCATCATCTTATACACCTCTAAGTACATGCTTAATTTTCAAGTTGTGAATATTTAACGATTGTGAACTTTAAGAACGTTTAAGATAATTAGAGAGAAAGATTGAGGTTTTGCCAGTGTGACTGGCAGCATATGAGGTTTATAGAACAGACGGAGACAGTGTCAGATTGGTTAGTTACGGTGCGGCATCTGCACTCGAACGCTAATCTCTTTCCTTTCTTTCGGGATTCTGGCAGAGATACTTATGTCTGGCAATTGGAGAAAATCATTCGCAGTGCTTTACATGTAAGATAATCGGATAATTCATTTGCTGATCGACAACTGGATAGTCTTTCATATCTATTTTTCTCATTCGTATCGAGGGGACTAGCTGTCATGGTCCGGTCCGTGAATCCGCATTCCTGTTCACGGTCCGGTCCATCGACTCTTGTTCCGGGAGTTCCTGTTTTCTCCCTTGTTCTGTTGGGTGCCTTAATTGAGACACCTGATTCTCATTACCGACTGGCACATAAATGCCTATGTAAACCAGGGATTGCTTGCTGGACTGTTCCCTTCTCATCCCCTTCCGCCAGAAACCTTTGCCTGAAACCTCGTCAAGTTCAACCGCCGGAGTGAGACCAGAACCTTGCCACGCCAAGAGAAGTAACTATCTATCTTTAAGTTTGGAACTGTCTGTTTGTGTCCCCGTGTTTAGTGTCCTTGTTCGGTGTACGAGTCCCGGCCCTACGTCCTGTGCTTCCCAAGGAGGGGTCCTGACTCTGTGTTCCCTGTTCCTCTGCTCAAATCCAAGGTACCGTGTTCCTGTGCCCCAAGACCAAGTCCATGCGTCGTGTTCCAGCCCTCTGCTGGATCATCCCCATCCAAATCCTCCGCGGTTTAAAAAAGCAACACGAGAAATTCTGCAGATGCTGGAAATTCAAGCAACACACATCAGAGTTACTGGTGTATGCAGCAGGCCAGGCAGTATCTCTAGGAAGAGGTACAGTCGACGTTTCGGGCCGAGACCCTTCGTCAGGACTAACCGAAAGAAGAGCTAGCAGGAGATTTGAACGTGGGAGGGGGAAAGGGAGATCCAAAATGATGGGAGAAGACAGGAGGGGGAGGGGTGGAACGAAGAGCTGGACAGTTGATTGGCAAAAGTGATATGAGAGGATCATGGGACAGAAGGTCCAGGGCGAAAGAGAAGGGGGAGTGTGGAGAAAAACCCAGAGGATGGGCAAGGGGTATAGTGAGAGGGACAGAGAGAGAAAAAGGAGAGAGAGAGAGAAAGAATGTGTGTATACAAATAAATAACGGATGGGGTACGAGGGGGAGGTGGGGCATTAGCGGAAGTTTGAGAAGTCCATATTCATGCCATCAGGTTGGAGGCTACCCAGACGGAACATCAGGTGTTGTTCTTCCAACCTGAGTGTGGCTTCATCTTTACAGTAGAGGAGGCCATGGATAGACATATCTGAATGGGAATTTGACGTGGAATTAAAATGTGTGGCCACTGGGAGATCCTGCTTTCTCTGGCGGACAGAGCGTGGGTGTTCAGCAAAACTATCTCGCAGTCTGCGTCGGGTCTCGCCAATATATAGAAGACCCGAAACGTCGACTGTACCTCTTCTTAGAGATGCTGCCTGGCCTGCTGCGTACACCAGCAACTTTGATGTGTGTTCCTCTGCAGTTTACCTTGGCAGTTTATATCGGCAGTCACCCCGGCCTTGCGTCCTAGAAAGCGTCCCGGCCCTGCGTCCTAGAAAGCTTCCCAGCCCTGCTTCCTAAAATGGGTCCCGGCCCTGCGCTCTAAGGAGGAATCCCGGCTCCGTACCCAGGAGACTAACCAAGCCGAGTCCAAGATCCGAGACAAATCTAGTTCAAGAGCCACGTCCTGTGCTGGAGATTCCTCGTCCTGTCCAGGAGTCTCTCGTGCTGTCCAAGCCACGTTCAAGAACTTCGTCCTGCACAAGCCACGTCCAAGGACCTCGTCCTGTCTAAGTTATGTCTTTGCCTTTTCGTCCTGTCCATGTGTCTCGTCCTGTGAAGGAGTTCCACGTCCAGTCATGTAGCCTAACCACGTCAGTCCTGGAGCCTAACCACATCAGTCCTGTAGCCTAGCCACATCCAGTATGCAGCCACGGCTCGCCCTCGCCTAGATCCGGGGTCCGAGCCCAAGTCAAGACCCAAGTTCCGAGCTCCTGTCCAGTCTCTGGCTCAGTGTCCTAGACCAGGTTCCAAGTTCCAAGTTCCTTGCCCTGGTCCTGCTTTCTGAGTGTTAGTCCTAGCCCAGGCCCGGTGCCCTTGTCTCGTCTAGGGCCTGTGTCCATCTCCAGCGTCGTTTCTTCCTGACTCCCCTTGCTTTCTTGATAAACCTTGTCCTGTTCCTAAAACTTCAGTGTCTGTCTCTTGCTTTTGGGTCCCCTTCCAACGCCCCCTCATGACACTAGAATATAAAAGCAAGGAATGCTTTATAAAGCATTGGTCACACCACACTTGGAGTATCCCGTGCATTTCTGGGCCCCTTATCTAACAAACTATGTGCTGATATTGGACAGGATTCAGAGGAAGTTCACAAGAATGATTCCGGAATTGAAAGGCTTTTCGTATGATAAATGATTGATGGCTCCAGGTTTTCACTCGCTGGAATTTAGAAGGATAAAGGGGTATCTCGTTGAAACCTATAGAATGCTGAATGACCAAGAAAGAGTGGATGTGGAGAGTATGCTGTCTATGGTGGGAGAGTCTAGAACGAGAGGGCACCACCTTAGAGTAGGGGGACGTCTATTTAGAATGGAAATGAGGAGGAATTTCATCAGCGAGTGGGTTATAGTCATAGCCATAGAACAGTACGGCAGAGAACCAGGCCGTTCGGCCCATCTAGTCCATGCAGAAACCTTTTAAACTGCCTACTCCCATCGACCTGCACTGGAACCATATCCATCATTTTCCTACCATCCATTACCTATCCAAACTTCTCTTAAACGTTCAAATGAAGCTCGCATGCCCCACGTGTGCTGGCAACTCATTCCGCATTCTCATGCACCTCTGCGTGATGAATATTCCCCACATGTTCCCCTTAAACTTGACATCTTTACCCTTATCCCATGATCTCTGGTTGTAGTCCCAGTTAACCCCAGTGGAAAGTATCTGCTTGAATTTACCCTATCTACACCTCCGTGAATTTAGTACACATTCCAAGGAGTAACGTCCTAACCTATTCAATACTTCCTTATAACTGCGGTCCACATTATACATTTTCTCTGCACCATTTCAGCATTGTCAGCATGGTTCCTGGTAAGTGACGAACAATGCAGGTGACGAAAACTGCACACAATACTCCAAATTATATCTCAACAATGCTTTATACAACTTCAACATATCATCGCATATTCTGCACTCAGTACTTTGATTTATGAAGGCCAATGTGTCGAAGGACTTTTCTGCGACCCTGTCTAATGTGACGCTACTTTCATTGCATTATGTACTTGTGTTCCCAGATCCCTTTGTCCTATCGCACTCCTCAGTGCCCCACCGTTCACTGTGTAAGACCTACCCTGACTAGTCCGACTGAAGTAAACTCCTCGCATTTGTCTGCATTAAATTCCACCTACCATTTTTCTGTCCATTTTCGAGCTGGTTGGGAACACGCTACAACCTATGATGACCTTTCTCTGTGTGCAGTACACCCAAATTTGCCGATCCACTTAACCATTTATCATCCAGATCATTGGTATAGATGACAGACAACAATGGACTGAGCACAGATCGCTGTGACACTTCACTAGCCAAAGGCCTCCAGACAGATCTGCATCTATATACTACCGCACTATGACTTCTCCCACAAAGACATCGTCTAATCCAATTTATTACTTCATCTTGAATCTCAAGCAACTGAAGCCTCTTGACCAAGCTCCCATGTGGGACCTTGTCAAATGTTTTGCTAAAATTCATGTAGACGATATCCATTACCTTAACTTCCTCCACATTTCTGGAATCTTCCTCGAAGAACACTGTAAGATTGGTTAGACATGACCTATCCCGCGCAAGGCCATGCTACTATCCTTAAACAGTCAATGTCTATTCAAATATATATCTAGTCCCTTAGAATACCTTGCAGTAACTTCCCTACTACTGATTACAGACTCACGGGCCTGTAATTTCCTGGTTTATGTTTAGAGCCTTTCTTGAACAGCGGAGCAACATTAGCTCGTCTCCAATCCTTTGGTACCTCACCTGTCACTAAGGATGATTTAAATATCTCTGCCGGGGGTTCCTGAAATTTCTGCATTTGCTTCTTTCGGGGTCCGAGGGAATGCCTTGTCAGGGCCTGGGATTTATGCACCCGCTTTGCCTTAGGACAGCAAACACCTGCTCCTCTGTAATCAAAAATAGTCTATGAAGCTGATGCCGCTTTGCCTCACTTCTATTGACTCTGTGTCTGTCTCCTCAGTAAATGCAGATGTAAATGTTCATTTAAGACCTCTCCCATCTTTTTTTAGCTACGCACAGGTATTATTGCCATTCTGATCTTCCAGAGGACCAATTCATCCCCTTGCAATCCTTTACCCTTTAACACATCTGTAGAATAGCGCAGGAGTCTTCCGCTATGGCAAACTCATACTTCCTTTTAGCCCTCATGTATTCTTTCTTAAGTATTCTCCTGCATTTCTTATACTCTGTAAGGGCCTCCTACCTGCCTACCTACCTATACTTGCCTTCTTTTTTTTTTCTTAAACAGGGCGTCAATATCTCTTGAAAACCAAAGTTTCCTAATCTTTAGTTTTTGTTCTGTTAAGGATATAGAAGCTTTTCACTCTCATAATTTCATTTTTGAAGGCCCTCCCACTTACCAAAATCAGCCTGTCCCAATGGACAAACAACAGGAATTCTGCAAATGCTGGAAATTCAAGCAACACACATCAAAGTTGCTGGTGAACGCAGCAGGCCAGGCAGCATCTCTAAGAAGAGGTACAGTTGACGTTTCAGGCCGAGACCCTTCGTCAGGACTAACTGAAGGAAGAGTTAGTAAGAGAGTTGAAAGTGCGAAGTGGAGGGGAGATCCAAACTGATAGGAGAAGACAGGAGGTGGAGGGATGGAGCCAAGAGCTGGACAGGTGATTGGCAAAGGGGATATGAGAGGATCATGGGACAGGAGGCCCAAGGAGAAAGACAAGTCGGGGGGAGCCCAGAGGATGGGCAAGGGGTATAGTCAAAGGGACAGAGGGAGAAAAAGGAGAGTGAGAGGAAGAATGTGAGTATAAAAATAAATAACGGATGGGGTACGAGGGGGAGGTGGGGCATTAGCGGAAGTTAGAGAAGCTATTGTTCATGCCATCAGGTTGGAGGCTACCCAGACGGAATATAAGGTGTTGTTCCTCCAACCTCACCTGCCAACCCACCAGCCTCCGGGTCCAACATATTATTCTCCGTAACTCCGCCACCTCCAACGGGATCCTACCACTAAGCACATCTGTCCCTCCCCCCGCCCCTCTCTGCTATCCGCAGCGATCGCTTCCTACGCGACTCCCTCGTCCATTCGTCGTCCAGCCCCCCCCCTCCCCCGCATCCTTTCCTACTGATCTCCCTCCTGGCACTTATCCTTGTAAGCGGAACAAGTGCTACACATGCCCTTACACTTCCTCTCTTACCATCATTCAGGGCCCCAGGCAGTCCTTCCAGGTGAGGCGACACTTCAGTTGAGAGTCGGCTGGGATGATATACTGCGTCCGGTGCTCCCGATGTGGCCTTCTATATATTGGCGGGACCCGATGCACTGGGAGACCGCTTTGCTGAACACCTACGGTCCGTCCGCTAGAGGAAGCAGCATCTCTCAGTGGTCACACATTTTAATTCCACATCCCATTCCCATTCTGACATGTCTATCCACGGCCGCCTCTACTGTAAAGATGAAGCACACTCAGGTTGGAGGAACAACATCTTATATTCCGTCTGGGTAGCCTCCAACCTGATGGCATGAACATCGACTTCTCTAACTTCCGCTAATGCCCCACCTCCCCCTCGTACCCCATCCGTTATTTAATTTTATACACACATTCTTTCTCTCTCTCTCCTTTTTCTCCCTCTGTCCCTTTGACTATACCCATTGCCCATCTTCTGGGTCCCCTTCCCCCCCCCCGTCTTTCTCCTTGGACCTCCTGTCCCATGATCCTCTCATATCCCCTTTGCCAATCACCTGTCCAGCTCTTGGCTCCATCCCTCCCCCTCCTGTCTTCTCCTATCATTTTGGATCTCCCCCTCCCACTCCCACTTTCAAATCTCTTACTAACTCTTTCTTCAGTTAGTCCTGACAAAGGGTCTCGGCTTGAAACGTCGACTGTACCTCTTCCTAGAGGTGCTGCCTGGCCTGCTGCGTTCACCAGCAACTTTGATGTGTGTTCCTGTCCCAATCCACGGTTCCCAGATCACAAGCTGAAAAGTGTTCCCCTTCAGAAAATTCTGTGACCTGCCCAGTCTCATTCCCTCATAGCAGATCAATTATCATATACTCATATTGTGGGACTTCTACCCACTGATTAAGGAAACTTTCTTGAACATACTTGACAAACTCTATCCTATCCAGTCCATTTACAGTATGAGAATTCCAGTCAGTATGTGGAAAGTTATAATTGCCTTCTGTGGCAACCTTATGTTTCATGCAAAGGACTGCGATTTTTCTGCAGATTTGTGCTTCTAAGTCCCTCGGAAATTCGGTGGTGTATATTATATCCCTATTAATGTGGTGTTATTTTTCCCATTCCTCAGCTCTGCACGTAACGCCTCATTAGCTGAGTTCTCCATTCTGTCCTGAGTACTGCCAGGACATTTACCCTGTCCAGTAATGCCACCCTTCCTCCTTTAATGCTCCCCACATCTCAAACAACGGAACCCTGCATCTGAGCAGAAGAAGTTACAGTTTAGTCAAGGAGAAGAGAAGCAGGAAATGTAGTTCTCTTTGCTTCCTCCCTTATGTGGACTCTGAACTGATTCTTGCTCTCGGATAATTTAATCAGAACAATTGAACGTGGACACAGGAAGCGTCGGGTAATGATCTGCTAAATCTGAGACCATTTTCAAACAAGTAGCTATTTGATATATAAAGGGTGTGGATTCCGAACTGCTTCTTGACCGTGGGACAATCTAATCAGAACAATAAATCTGAGTATTTTCGGAGGAGTAGCTACTTATTATGTAAAATGCCAAACCTACCAAAGAAGCAATCAGTAATCTCATTAAATTCTGTCTGAGTTACGTCATTTAATTGGGTTGAAGCAGTCAGAGTTGAAGGATTAAATGTTGGTTGCAGCCCTGTGCAATGACCGTTAAGAAGGTGACCCAATGAAAAATACCATGGCAAAAATCATGCAACAACATGGAACAACATAGCAAGTAGTTTTGCCTCATGCCTTGATGATAATAAGGAATACAGTGGCATCTGCAACTGGTTACACCCTTTATAAAGACATGACAGGAAGGGACCTGGGAGGGGTAGAGGAGTTGTTAGGATTAGATTTGTCAAAACCCGAAATCGACGGGATTGTGTCACAAAAGTAGGTACAACAATAGGTAGAGACAGTGAAAGAGGCCACTTATGTGGCAGCCCAACAAATAGGAAAGAAAAAGCAACAGAGTAAAAGCTACTTTGACTCATAAATCAGTCCCATATAATTAAGCCCAGAACAAAGAATGATGATTAGAATACACCAACCCACCTCATTTTTAAATCCGAGGTTTTCAGGGCCCTCTGAAATTATAGACAAAGCAATTCCTTCAGTGTACAAAATACCGACTTCTCCAGATAAAAGTGGTACCATATCAACCAGCTGAAATTAGTGGGGGATGGGGACAGGAATGTTATCACCATCGGCACACAATAAATTGATGTACATGGCAGCCCTGATTTGGGAGACTGGAGGATAGAGCAACTGTTCCAAGAAGATGGGAACAGGCCCTATCAAAGGGGTGATTTTCAGTTACTTCATCCCGAGAACTAGGGAAGTTTTGTCGCAAAGCCAAAGGAAAAGGAAGATATCAGGTAACAAAATTGGGTGAGGAAAAATGGACGCTTTTCATAACAGTACTCACAGGTGCTATCCTATCAAGCCAATGCTCCATTTTAATTTGGGAGTTTTGCAAATTCTGCTTTGCAAGGTCACAAACCTTGTTAAGCCTTTATTGAAATTTCAAAACGTAATCCAACACACTGACACATACTTTCGGATCGGACCACTGTTCTCAGAGTAGGGCCAAAGATCCTCTGGGCCTGTGACCGAAAACAAGCTCAAACGGACTACACTCCAATGTTCCTTGAACTGAGCCCCTAACAGCAAATAAGAGTAGGGGAGCCTCCCATCCCAGTTTTTTCCCCCCCATTTTCCGCACAATATGTTTTAATCAAAGTGGCGTGGAACCGTTCCAAGGCTCCCTCGGACTCTGGGTGATATGCAGATGGCACAATGTGCTTATTCCCAGTTCTCCAGCTATCCCCTGGAATGTTCTCGAAGTAAAATTACTACCCTGGTCAGATTGAATTTCTTTGGGCGACCTACCAGTGTGAGGAACTTGATAAGTGCTTTTACCACAGTCTTGGCCTGAATATTTCTGAGAGGCACTTCTTCAGCGAACCTAGTCGCAGCACACATAATTGTTAACAAGTACTGATGACCGGCTGCAGTCTTTGGCCATGGGCCAACACAATCCACTATATCCCTAGAAAAAGATTCACCAAAAGCATGTATCGGTTTAGGTGATGCTACTTGAATAACTTGATTAGGGTTCCCCACACCCTGGCAAGTATGGCAAATCCTGCAAAAATTCACAACATCGTTTCTTAAATTAGGCCAGTAGAATACTTTTATGATCCTTTTCACTGTCTTTCTCACTCCAAAATGTCCACCTAAAGCGTTATCAAGGACCATGTTTAAAATCTCAGCCCTTTAAATTTTCGGAACCACTGCCGAGTGTGCAATAGCCCAATCCTCACTTGCAGGCACAGCAGGTGGTCTCCACTTCCTCATTAACACCCCATCCTTAAGGTAGTATCCTACTGACTCTCGCTGCACCTCCTCTTCTGTGAGAGCTGTCTCCTTTAAAGCTACAATTTCAGGACCTCGATTCTGTTCCTCTATAAATTTCTTTCCGGACAAGGACAAACCTTTCTCATCCACCTTACTCTCCTCTAAGTCCTGCTGGAATAGGGAAGGTAAGAAATGCTCTGATAAATCATCATGAGCATCAGCAGAGTTTTTAGACATGCTCCTTGTGACTACGCTGCAGAGTAAACATAACTCTCCATGTAGGGTCATTAGCAGCAGCTTTGCTCGTTAGCTGAACTGCTGAATAAGCATCATCCTGGTTAGATGTCAACCTCGATCCAGCGTTTACTAAAATCAACACTATCACCAGACTTACGAAAACCACGTGTATGTTGTGAAAAATACCAAACAATCTATTCATTTTATTTCTACAAGTTCAGCTCGATCTGTCTCCTTTAGACGGCCTCTTAAACCAAAACAATCCTTCTTCTCCACATCACAATCGTGAAAATCATCTCCATAACCTTGAAGGTGTTTACATCCAAATATTAAAACAAAATTCAAACGGAGTGGCACATACTTCTTTAGCAGGCCATTGTCCTGAAAACAGGGTCAAAAGTTGCGAAACCAATCCAAACTTCCCCAGTACTTTATTCAAAAGTCCAGAAACAACACTTTTCTCAATATCTTCAGTAACATTGGCCACACAATTTTCATCTCATCACTAACTTTTAGAACACTGTCTAATTCACGTGACTGAGAATCCTCAATTTCCACTGATACTATGGTTAACCCCTTATTCACTGAGCCAAGTCCATCTGACGCAAAAGAACTGCTTTCCTTTCCAACCGAGTCAGACACATCAGACCTTAACTGAGCTTCAGTACGAGGTTCACTATTCTGTGAATCCACAGGTACTTCAACAACCTAAACACAGGCAATCAGGACAGTTGCCCCATCTAGACTTTCATCACTTGTCCCAGTTTCAAACTGAAGGTTACGTTGATCTACCCAGCTACTCCGTGGGAAACTCTTATCCGGATAAACGCAACCTTGTGGGTTAAAACAACCTCGTCTGCTGTCTTAGCAGACCCCGCAGGGTGGCGTCATCCTCTGCATCTAGGTATGCCCTTACATCATCGGGGAAACAACTCTTAAATTCATCAATCAAAACAAGCCCTTTCGAGCTGTAAATATCATCAGGGTCCAATATGTGACCTCCCATTTGCCACATCTCCCTCTCAAACTCTCTCTGCTTTTCTGCCTCTTATCTCTGTTTCTCTGCCTCTTCTTCCTGTTTTGCTGCCTTTTCTCTCCGTTTGTCGGCCTCTCTAGCCTCTCTCTCGAGCTGTTTGAATTTCAATTCATGCTACCTTTGCTCTTCTTTCAATTTTAACAACTGAAGCTGAATCTCTGCCTCAGTAAATTTATATAAATATAAATATATGTAAATGTGTGTGTGTGTGTGTGTGTGTGTGTGTGTGTGTGTGTGTGTGTGTGTTTGTGTGTGTATGTGCCTGTGTGTGTGTCTGAGTGTGTATAAAAACGAAGCTTATTCAAGCCTAGGGGTAAATGGATACAGTCTTATTATGATGGATAAAGTTCGGTTCAATTCGTAGTATTCAGTTGACTAGTGAGTAGTGATGGAGAGGGAGAGGTGTTGTCGTTGTCCGAGTAAGACGATGCCGTTGATTCTTCCCTTTATCCTCCAAAATCCTTTAGAAGTCACCAAATATGACCACAGCAAAGAGACCGTCTTCTGTGGGGGAGTTATCAACCCAGACGAGGGTTGGCAACACTTCCCGCCAGTCACACCTTTTCCAAACTGTGAGAGCCACTGATCGATTCTCCTGATCGATCCTCCAAAAACCCATCCTTCTGCCGCTCAACAAAGCTCATCCAGTGTCGAAAACCATATGTGTCTAACAGCCAGCTGACCTTGTATTTATCTCATCACGCTGAGCACCAGCTGTCCATCAAGTAGCTCCTCCCTTCTCTCTCTGTAGGAACTCAGAGCTGGCAGTGTCTTTGCAGAAACTTCAAACAAACTCAAACAAACTGTGAGCAGTCCTCGCCTCTCTGTCTGTCTGTCACTCTCTCTCTCTCTGTCTCTCTCTCTGTCTCTGTCTCTGTCTCTCTCTCTGTTTCTCTCTCTGTCTCTCTCTCTCTCTCTCTCTCTCAATAACAAATTTTTTGCGCTGTACAGCTCTCTCTCTCTCTTTTTTTAAAGCACAGATCATAAAGGATAATTCAGGGTCCCGTCAGACTATGTTGCTACTGATTTGCCACCATTTCCTCACTTGACTGCAGACCGGACAGGTGTTGTGGATGAAGCAAGGGATATAATCCATCAATGGACAAAACACACTGAAGTAATTAAAGCACACTCTGATAAGGCAAATGAAATATTGAGCGATCCAAATTTTGGAGTAAGCTTTCTAATTGTGGGACGAATGTTCAAATACATCCGTGGGTAATAACAGTATCTTCTTTTTTTGGCTATCCATCGATTTCAATGTTGTACGGCTTGCACAGTAATATGATCAGTATTCCAGAGGGTGATTCCTGTATCTCTGGAATATAGGAAGGTCAGTTCTGTCCCTCCTGCAACCAAGTCTCACTAATGGCTACAATATCATAATTCAGGTTTTGACTTATGACCTGAGGTTATCTGCCTTTCCCACGGTACTCTTGCATTGAAACATAGCAGGCCCGGAGAGCGCCGGCATAATGTCTTGTTCTGTGCACAAGAAGGGAAGGCAGTGATGAAGTCGTGGATGATGTTCTTGACATAAATGGCTACCAAAATCGTCTCTTCATAAATTTCAGGGTCCGTTGAATTCCTGGGTGGCCAACCAGATGGGAAGAGTGTTCCCCACTCCACCTCTCTCGGGAGCACACTTGCAGCGAAGAACAGCAGGTTTGGAGGTGCCCAGCTGGGACTGCGTCCAACTGTGGGACTGCCGTAGCTTCTGTCTCTGTTCCGCAAATTACCGAAGCAGCACTGCCTAAGTCAGAAAGGATGGGCTCTGGATTCGCCTTGTCTTTAGACACGTCGAACTGCCAGGAAAATACGCCGGCCTTAGTATTCTTGCTGTGTGGACGGCAGGTGACAGTAAAATCAAACCGCGTGAAGAAAACTGCCGAATGGGCTTAATGGGAATTAACTAATGGGAAGAGGGGACGGTTCCTCACTGTGACGTTGTTGAGGGCCCTATAATATATACGAGGTCGGAGCTTGCCATCCTTCTTGCTCACAAAAGATAATCTCGCTTCTGCTTGCGAGGATGTTGGATGAATAAATCCGAAGGCCAAAGCAACTTTAATGTACTCTTTGATAGCCAGTGATTCAGGGCGGGAGAGGGAAAAACAGCTAGCCCCAGTAAGGGATAATGCCGGGTAAGAGGTGAATGGCGCAGTCGTCTAGCTGGTGTTGAAGCAGGGAGGTGGCTCTCTTGTTACTGAAGACCCCAAGAAGATCAGAATGCTCAGCTGGAACAAAGACAGGTCCAAGCTAGCGGTTAGGAGAGGTGGGGTTACTCGAGAGGCCTGTGCTGGACCCAAACTGATAGATAGACATGCCGATCCCCATTCTTGGAGCGCCTTTAGTGATCAATCGATCCGGGGGCTGTGTCGGGATAGTCAAGGTAAGCTCGCACCAGCGGCAGTTCGAACGTACCATCAGGATAGAGGAAAGTTGTTCCCTAAGGTTGCCTTCTATCACAAGTTACAGGGTTTCAGTGGAAAGGTGGAGTTTGTCGGTCCCCAGAGATCTGCCATCCAGAGACTTGACGACAATATTCTCTCCCAGTTCCCGAGTTGGAACTCTTCATCTCTGAGCCAGAGAGATACCCAGAAGGTTCCTGGTTGCCCAGTCAATAAATGACTGCCTTGGGTTTGAGATCCACAAGACAAGAAAGCTAGGAACTAGGAGCACTGAGGGATTAGGAGACGATACATGCAGGCAGACTCGGCCCGTCAGAAGTTTCATTTGTATATACTATATAACGTATAGCTATATACGTTAATTACATGCATATATTCAAATGGCAATAAGCTTGCATTAACATGGCTCCTTGCTAACCTCTTTCACTGGGCGCTTGTGTGATGATGCCCGGAAAGGTTGTGGGGGGGGGGGGGGCGGTGGAGTGGTGGTTTGAAGAGGATAGGGATGGAAAGAAACAGAAATGGAACTGAAATAGAGTTGTGAAGGTGGAGAACGTGAGGGGCAGAGTTTGGGCCCTGTTTTCCTCCTTCCATGCTTCTCCCATTCCCCATCCTTACATGCCCCTCTCTTAAGGAGACGCCGGCGATCAAGTGACCTCTTGGTCCTGCGGTTTGGGATCGTGAACATTGGTGTGGGGGGAGGAGGGTAATGGGATGAGTGAAGTAACTCCATACTGGATCCCAAAGAAATTTTTAGCTCCGTGTTATGTTAAGTAATCCTTTTCATTATTACGATCGCTCCTTACACACAAATATCAGCTGAACACACGCGAAACAAATACAACTCGAAAATTACCTTTGCATTTACTTTCCAAAGGTCCATGTGTTCCAGGTTCTTTGCGAGTACGGACCTGTCGTGAAAATACGAACATCAAGACCAAATGAATTGATGCAATGCATCCCCGAGCTCTTGAACTCCAGTGTCCGAGTACATTTCAAACTCCATTCCCATACAATCGTTTTCCATAGTATTACTAAAGCACCAGAAGCAAAGAATCGATTTTACTGTAGTGACTGAAATTGTGTAAATACGGGGAAGATGCACTTGGAGTAGAATCCGATGTGAAATATTAGAATCAGAATCAGTATCAGCTTATATTATGTCCTGAAATTTGTGGTTTTGCGGCACCAGTGTACTGAAATGCGGAAGAATAAAAACTATAAATTACAGTAAGAAGTACATATGAAAAGCAAAAATAAATTAATTAGGCAGTATGAAAAGAGAGCTAAATATTGAGGTAACGTTCATTGTCCATTCAGAAATCTCAGGGCAGAAAGGAAGAAGCTGTTCCTGCTCGTGTGTCTTCAGATTCCTATACTTCCTCCTTAGTGGTAGTAATGAGAAAAGGACAGAACACGGCGGTGGGGCTGTTAATGATGGGTGAAGCCTTTTAGAAGCATTTCCTTTTGAAGGTGTCGTGAATCCTGGGGAGACTATTGCCCCTGATGGAGCTGGCACAGGTTACAAATTTCTGCTGCATTTCCCATCCTGTACTTTGGTCCTCTAGACTAGATAATATGGCAACCAGCTGGAAGGCTCTCAGTCTAACGAAGAATATGTCACCTTATCACTCTTCATAATCATTTTTTGTTTAAATCAGTTATGGAGGGATATGCGGCCATTTGAAAGGTTAAGGTCCTGAACTGCGGCAGTGCAATTTTTTTTTTTTTTTTTTTTTTGCGTGAGATCTTGTGTGAGATATTGCTGTGCTTGTTCTGGTGAGATTGTTTGCCGGGGTGCCTGCGAAATGGAAGGACATTATAAGTGTGATATGAAGAATTGATGACCCACATGTATCAGCGGACTGAATCACAATGCTGGTGGGTTCAGGGAAAGGAGTTTCATGGAAGATATTGACACTTTGTTAATAAAAAAAATAGATTACACTACACATATGCATTTTGGAACTAGTGAATCCCTTGATGATGAGATGAAGGGTAAACATAGAAACATAGAAACATAGAAAATCTACAGCACAATACAGGTCCTTCGGCCCACAAAGTTGTGCCGAACATGTCCTTACATTAGAAATTACTAGGCTTACCTACAGCACATAGGTGCACACACAAGACAGGTAAGGGAGAGAGGAGGGAAAATTACACATTTCTGTAACGCGAGGTGAAGTAAAACCCTAAGAGATTCCAAGGTATGCTGAAAGTAAAACGGAGGCACAAATAGAATTCGTCCCCATAAAGAAAAGCATGGCCACCACTGTGTGGAATAAAGCAAAATGGGTGAAAACTTTAATGAAGATTTATCTTAGGATTTTACAATAGAGAAAGCAATCGAAATTAAAGAAATAGACTAAATGAGTGTTACTTACTTGTGAGACATTTTCCTTTCATCTCTGGCCGCAGGTCAAGTTCAGGGGGACTGGCAAGTGGCTAACGCAGTGTCATTGTTCAGAAAGAGATCGTGAAGACAAGCAAGGGCCTATAGGCCAAGGAGTTTGGCATCAGATGATCTTAGGTCGCTATAAACTAGCTGAGAAATATTGAGATGTATCACCATTCCGAGAGTTGGGTCTGTTTTCCAATGGTCCGCGCGTTTTTATTCGTGGGAGATTATGATCGACTAAACTACCGGAATAATTAAGGCTACGAATGAATGTAGGACCGTGAATGTTGTCTGGGTGAACATCGCCAAATTATTTGACAAGCTCCCCATTGCTGTCTTGATTAGAAGGTTAGATTGCAGGGATGATAGCGGATTGGATTCTCATTACTCCAGTTATAGGAGGTTTCCTTCTCAAACAGGAATCCTCTGACTTACTGGTGTGCTATGGATCTGTGCCAGAAATGTCATTGTTTGCAGCTTAGAGAAATAACTTGGATGCGAATACGTTTCTCTATTTGCCTGTTAAAACGAATCTCAAGGTAGTAAAGTGTGACATATATGCACTCCCAATAAATGTTCTTTGAACTTTGAACATTTTCTTTTTTCTCCATATTTTCTCCATTCATCCTCATAAATTGACTCTAGATATCTGTAGGAATATACGCTTAAGGTGTAGGGGATAGGTAACTGGATGCTTGTCGGGAGAAGGAAAGGGGATAGCAGTAGTGCAGCATATCCTTGTGGATATTGTCCAGGGTTGCGGGACCTAGCACTGCATAACCACAACAGTCAGGTCTCTGGCACACAACTTGATTCTATGAATCGGAAGGGAAAGGGTGTTATGCAGTTGAGCGGCAGTGATATGGGATTCAGTGGTTTGGAACAAGTCACCAGGGTCTGTGGATGGGCACGAGATTGATGGTGGCAATGAATCTTGCCCCGTGTCAGTTTCAGGGATATCTGGGATCGAGTCCACAGCATTCTTTCGAGAGAGACTGAGAATCGAGAAGACGTAGTCCACCGCGGTGCATTTGGCGGAGGCAGGAAGGATAGTGAAGATCTGCTATTTGATATCAAAGAGTGTGGTGATACGGTAAATTGCAGGACATCCAGGATGGCGATTTCAAGATTATTACTACTAAACGTGCAAGCGAGGATAGAAATAACAAGATAATATATTTTATTCGGTTATGAGTGAGAAGGTGTGTCATCGATGGCCTCAGAATTTTAGATCATTCGCCTCTCTTCCAGTGAACTTGGGATCTGTGCACATGGGAAGGCCTGAACTGGAACTGGAGTCTTGCCGGGTACTGGAGCCAGCGCGCAGAACAGCTGGAGAACTGTTGTGGGTAAGTATACATTAACCCAATATTGAAAGAAAGGAAACAAGCTGTCGAACATTGTGGGACTGATGTTCTGTGTTGCGCCTATTCCACTGCAAGGAGTGTTGAGGTTAAAGCAGATGAGCCGCTGCATTTATGATACCACATCCATTAGTGAGACTTGTTTGCAGGAGTGGCAGGTCAGGCAGCTCAAATTACCAGCTTTCTATTTTGCTTTAGACATGATAGATGAGAAAGTATTTGAGTGGTATGAGTGACATGACCGTCATGGTTAATGTCATGGCTGTGCTCAGACAGGACAGACTGGAGGGCTCGTTTACTGCAGCTACATGGGTGAAATGGACGAATAAGAAATGGCTGAAAATCTTACTGGGCTTATATTATAGACTAATCGGTATCGACAGGATATAGGATAACAAATTTGTAGAGAAGTGCAAGATGGTTGAGAGAAAATTAAAGTGGTGGAGATAGATATTTTTAACTTTAGAGATATGGACTGGGAGTTTCATACTGGAGAAGGCCTGGTACGGATTTTTTCAGATATGTTCAGAACAATTTCGTTGATCAATCTATAATGGTCCTACCTAGGGAGGGGACGATATAGACCCCCTATAAGAGAAAGAGACAGAGCACGTACGGAAGTGTATGCAAGGGGAAACTTTGTATTTAGTGATGAGAATGTCATTCGTTTAAAGACAATTATGGAGGAGGATAGGAGTGGTCCTCGGATTGACATTCCAAATTGGTCAAGTTTGATAGCATCCGAAAGAATTTATCCGGTGTGGATTTGGATAGGTTATGTTCTGTGAAAGGGATGATAAATATGTGAGACTTTTCAAAAATAAAGTATTTAAAGTACAGAGTTGTACTGTAAGTTTCTGTTAGGATATGAATCATGGCTAGTAGGTTTAGAGGACCTTGGGTTTTAGGGGGCACCAACTTCCTGTTTAAGAACAACGTCCTGTTTAAGAAGAATAAGGGCTATGTAGCAAGTATGGGCACCATGGAACAAATGAGATAGTTAAGTACTATAATAAACTCAAAGGAACACCTAAGAAAATAATATAAGTGGCAAAATGTCGGAAGATCTTACTTTTATAAATAGGTTCATTTCATTTCATTTTTAAATCTTTTTATTAATATATAATCTTCTAGAGCTATAAAATACAAAACTTCAACAAATTAGTATATATATAATTAATAAAACTGAAAAAAACATATATATGCTAATGAAAAAAAATATAAAAGAAAACGAAGGGAAAAAGAGAACCCCAGCTAACTGATAAAAAAAACACTAACTATAAAACAAAAAAAAAGAGAGAGGAAGAAACCCATTAGGAACCAACGCCCGGAGCAATACACCTTACAACCATTTATATATAAGAAGGAAAAAACAACAACCGCCGAATCACATTTATATAACATAAAATTGGAAGCAAACCATGTAAATTGATTCAAATTAAATGATAATACTTAGCAAAAGAGCCCCACCTTCTCTCAAAATCAAATCGGGGATCAAAAGTTCTACTTCTATTTTTTTTTTCCAAACTAAGACGTAACATTACTTGGGAAAACCATTGAGTTAGTGTAGGAGCAGCTGTACCTTTCCACTTCAATAAAATAGCTCTTCTTGCCAACAATGTAAAGAATGCAATTACATGTTGGTTTGAAAATGAAATACCCTGAATACGATACGGAACTATTCCAAATAGAACAGTCAATGTATTAGGTTGTAAATTAATTTTCAAAGCTTTAGAAATTGTAAAAAATAAAGGTTTCCAAAAAGATTTCAACGAGAGATATGACCAGAACATATGTGACAAAGTAGCTATTTCATTTTTGCACCTATCACAGTAATTATCTATATTAGAGAATATCTTGGATAGCCTGTCCTTTGTTAAATAATAACGGTGAACAATTTTAAACTGAATTAAACGATTATTGGCACATATCGAAGAAGAATTAACCATTTTCAAAACTCGCGACCAGTCTTCATTAACAAAAGTAATATTAAGTTCATTCTCCCAATCTTGTTTATTCTTTAGTGAGAGGTTATCTTTTTGTAGTAAAATAAATTATAAATTCTACAATAGAACCTCTCACTAAGGGATTCATATTCAAAATAGTGTCCAACAAATCAGATTCTTGCATATATGGAAACACAGAAACATTTAAAAAAATGTCTAACCTGTAAATATTGCAAGAGATGTGTGTGTGTGAGAGAGAATATTTACTAATTAACTCTTCAAAAGACATCAATCGACCATCACTAAATAAATCTGCAAAAGAACAAATCCCCTTATTTCTCCATAAAAGAAAGATGGGATCAGTAATTGAAGGTTTAAAAAACAAATTTCGAAATACAGAACTAGACAATTTAAATTGTTTGAAATTAAGAGGGTTGCGAAACTGAAATCAAATCCATACGGACTGTTTAATAACAGGGTAGAAATTTAAATTAGAAATTTTAGCAAGTTGTAAAGGTAATGGAACTGCTAATGGTGAAGTTAAATAAAATTGATTAATAGTTTTAAATTCTAAATCAATCCAAGCTGGGTTTTGGTTCTTATTGAGCCAATGTAACCAAAAACGTAATTGTCGAATACTAACAGCCCAATAATACAATCTTAAATTAGGTAGCGCGAGTCCACCTTCTTTTTTAGATTCTTGTAAAAGAAACTTATTAACTCTTGTTTCTTTTTTAATTATTCCAAATAAAGGACGAAATAGTAGAGTCAATCTGACCAAAAAAAAATTTGGTTAGAAAGATAGGTATATTTTGAAAAATATATAAAAATCGAGGTAAAATCATCATTTTCACGGCATGAATACGACCTATTAAAAAAAGTGCTAGAGGATTCCATCCGAAAAATGATGAAACAATGTACAGGGAGGAGATCAAACATTTAGAGAGCTGGTGTAGTGATAACAGCTTGATGCTTAATGTCACCAAAACCAAGGAGATGATCGTCGATTTCAGACGGTTTCAGCCTGAGCATACACCCCTCAGCATCAGCGGCTCCACAGTGGAGAAAGTGTATAACATCAAGTTCCTTGGGGTGCAGATCTCGGACAATCTCACCTGGTCCAGGAACACCACTGGGATTGTGAAAAGGGCCCAGCAGAGATTGCACTTTCTGAAGAAGCTTAAATAAGCATCACTCCTTGAAAACATCTTAACTACATTCTACAGAGGCGTGTTTGAGAGTGTGCTGACCTTTTGCATCGCAATCTGGTACTCCAGCTGCTGTGCTGTCGACAGAAAGCCTTGCAGAAGGTGGTTAGGGGAGCAGAGATGGTTATTGGCGTCTCCCTACCTTCTGTCCAAAACCTGTTTCAGAGCGGATGCCTCCAGAAGACACAGTACATCATCAAAGACCCCTCGTACCCTCTCTATGAATTGATTGTTCTTCTGTCATCAGGTAAGCGTTTCAGGAGCATCAAAACTAAAACCACAAGGCTACTAAACAGTTTCCTCCCACAGACAGTCAGACTGCTAAATAGCTGCTATACCTGACTCTGCTTTGGACACTTTTAACATGCACTGGACGCTTATAACTTGAATTTAAATGACATGAGGCTGTTGTGTTTTACTATTTATTGTTATGTTTATTATTTAGTGTTGCGTTTGTTATGTAATGATTTCACTGCTCCTGGGAAACGCTGTCTCATTGTGCCCTGCAGAGCTGATGTACGGTTAGAATGACAATAAAGTTTTTTATTGGAAAAACTTACCGAATTGAGATTTGGTTGGTATTATGTGGAGGCTGGACAGAATAGGTAGAAGATTATTGTTGTGATGGAATTATGGATGAGTATTCAAAACATACATGCAGAAAAGTGCTGTGTATGATAAATAAAGGCATTTCTTGGCGTGGAGGTTCGTGAGGACGAGTCAGATTTCACTGGTTGATGAAGAGGCAGATGTATAATGGTGGTAGATTCAGCACATCTGAAAGTTGGAGGAAGCGCCACGTCTCGATTCAGAAGGTTTCGCCGGTGGAATGTTATCGCGGACATCACGTGAGGAACGTCCTCCAGTCTGTTCCAACTGATATTTGAAACTACTTTTTGCGGAGACTACCGGGACATGCGATACTAACTTACTTTGAAACGTTAACTGCACTTTGTGTCTGCAGCAATTTTAGCATTACAGTTTGATATTATCCATTCTCTCAGGCACATAGATGGGGATGTGTTGTCCTTTAACGACGGTAGATTGTGTACTTTCGTATTACAGCATTAATATTTTGTTTAATTTTGATATGAATGAGAGACAATTCAGTCAATGCAGGATGTCTGTCTGGCGGCCAAGAGAAATCCCTTTGCATTTTGACACATGCTTATGTATCAAGCTGTGAATATTTGTGTTTTTTCCCACTCTCCCCACCTTTTAAATCTATTCCTCATCTGCTTTCCTCTAGTCCTGCCGAAGGGTCTCGGCCCAAACGTCGACTGTACTTATTTTCTGCGGTTGCTGTCTGGCCTGCTGTGTTCCTCCAGTATTTTGTGTGTGCTGCTTGGACTTCTAGCATCTGCAGATTTCTCTTCTTCATGTTTGTGTCTCCCTCTGTATTATTTTCAAATATTTTTATTGTTATATCATGCAAAAGAAATAACAATAGTACATTGAAGTAACAACACTTACAATGTCTCAAAAAGGACATTATCTTAAAGATTGAAAAAAAATTGTGATAACAAAAATCCTACTAAGCAGAAAAGTGAGGGAAAAAAGACCCATTAGGTGTACAACCACGGAGCCATGCGTCATACAAAAATCTTCTAAAAATAAACATAAAACCGCCAGCAAGAAAAGAAAATATACCAAAAAAATTACAAATAGATCGTGGAAAAAAATCTATCAATTAGCTCAGATGATAATAACGAGCAAATGAGCCCCACTTTTTTCTCAAAATCAAGCCTTTACTCTGAGAAGTAGAGAGGAATTGCAGACCATTCCACCATCCAAAAACTCTATTTTGATCTCCCGCCCTGATATGTGCCTCTTGAGCAAAATTATTTCAGGTTGGAATCGGTTAATAATTTTAAAAGTCTTTTTTCGTTTAATAGGATGATTTCAACAACGTACATTCCAACTTATCATATTAATCTGTTTAAATACTATAATATAATTTTATTCTACTTTATACATGCGCAGAGCACATACCAATACGGGATGATCAAAAATGGCGGTGATGAAGAGTACCACCACATTAAAAACACGCATACTCCGGAACCACCCAATGGGAAAAAACTCCTAACTCTAAGCCCACCCACCCACACCCGGAAGCCCGAAAAATGCAAGCGATCTACGATGTAGTTCAAAGCTACTGGACGCTCTGTCTGTATTTTCTTTCCCTCCCCACAATTAGTAAATGTAGAGTGACCTTGTAAAAAAGACAATAAAGACTCAGCAAAGAAAGGTATTTGCATTCCATCATCTAATAAACAAGAAATAACCAAAATGTTATCTCTTAGCGAGAAAACCCAGCGCCAATTTTTAAGTTTAATATTAATTCCCCAAAAAACTGTAAATTCAATCATAAAATGTTATAATAAAACAGAAAAAAAAATTATAGTATATTTGACCCACCCAGCTGAATTTTCAAAAATACTAATTCATAATATCATAAGTAATTAAACCCTCTCAAATGTGTGTGTGTGTGTGTGTGTGTGTGTGTGTGTGTGTGTGTGTGTGTGTGTGTGTGTGTGTGTGTGTGTATGTATATATATAAAGTCGTATTAGTAGGAAAAAAAAACTACCAATTAGCTGATTAAAAAAAAGAAAAAAAAACTCAAACCAAGTATTAAATTAAAGGAACAGATACCCTTATATTCTTCTCTCAGTCGAATGTTCAGATGATCATTTAGACAGTCATGCTTGAGCCGTAAATCTTTCCAAAGGAAAACCAACAATAATGAACATTTTTCCTTGTCTTCTTTAATTAGTCTCTCAATGAAGTATCCAAATGACCTTCGTAAATCTTCTTTCCAAAATGCAAATAGTATACAGATAGCCAAGCAACCTTTCAGATGGTTCATTTCAGAAGCACAAGGAGACGGTTGGGGCTATCCAGCTAGGCCGCCAGGGACTTGGATGGACAACCCACAAGTGGTGGTTATCTTCTACAGGTGAGGAGCGCCGTGAGCTTGTAACACAGAAGTACGAGAGGTAGAAGAGGAGAAGAGGTTATCTAAAGCAGCTAGCCTGGCCACGAAAGGGGCTTGGACCTGGTGGGAAAGCGTTGAACAACGACATCTATCTTGGAATATTCTGTGGCAGATGGAACCACTCCGCGTTTCTTTTCTATGCAGAGCAGCGTACGATCTGCTCACAACACCTGCCAACCCCAGCACCTGGTATGAAGATAAGACAGACAGGTGTGCTGCATGTGGCGAGAAGGGAACACTTCAACATATTTTGAGTGCATGCAGAGGCAATCCTTCCAGCGGCATGTACACTTGGAGAAAAAACAACGTTCTCAAAGTTCTTACAGAAGCGGTTGAGCAGAGAGTACTGCAGCACAACTTATCTCATGTCCCATGTTGCACAGAACATCGCATATCATTTGTGAAAGAAGGCTCCAAGTCAAGGGTGTACAGCGCAGGCTCACGATCAAGCATACTTTCTTCAGCCAATGTTTGTTGTGTCAAGGCCGACCTGGACGGGAAAGGCAGTTTCCCGGTGCATATAGCATTCACCACATTGCGTCCAGATATAATTATATGGTCTGACACTAGTAGAGAAGCGGTTATTGGTGAACTCACAGTCCCCTGGGAAGACAACATCGATTAAGCCCATGAGCGCAAGCTAACCAAGTATGCAGAGTTGAGATCAGAGTGCAGAGACAGAGGGTGGCATCCTATCTATTCGAAGTAGGCTGCCGTGGGTTTATTGAGTTCACTTTCCAGAAGTGGCTGCCTGACCTTGGCTTCACTAGAAGAAAGATCAAGTCAACCAGCAGGGCCGTAGCTGAGGCAGCAGAGAAAGGATTAGCATGGGTGTGGACCAAGTATGTCCAGAGGGGCAGATAGTCAGACAGTGTATACATATCTTGCAAGCCCTTCAGTAGTTGCATAGACACCTAAGGAGTAGACTATCTGTTGGATGGGAGTGACTGATAGAGGCAGATGCCAAGTTTTTAAGCTCACCAGTGGGAGGTGGTGCTTTAGCACTGCTGGCCCACCACCTCGAGGGAGTCTTGATCATAAGCGGGCCGAAACTCCTGAAGACAGGTGGCAGATCAACTGATGATCCCACTGGTGAAAGCACAGGACAGTTAACATCTTAGTCCACGTGTATTTTTGAACAATTCAACAGCGGCGTCAGTAACAGCGGCGGGTATAGCCTGAACAAAGTCCGGTGCAGCTTTTGGATCTAAAAAGTACGAGGAGGAGAATTAGCAGGAAAAATTTTAATTCTTATCGGAAGGCTCAGAGAGGGAAAGAGTTTTTTTTTTAATCATATGCCTGTTTCATTACCAGGGCACATTTTGATCTTTGTTGTATTATCTCTCTTGGGTAATCTTCTTAAAAACGGAGCACAGATTCCATAAATCTAAAAACTCTCTGTTTTCATGTCTGTGTCATTATTTGATCTTTAATTTCAAAGAGATGGAAGCAAACCAGAACAGATCTTGGTTTACTGAAATACTTCAATTTCGAAGTAACACCCTGTGTGCCTTTTCTATAACAGGCGACTTTGATAAAATGGTAGGAAGTAAAGTGTGGAAAAGCTTACCAAAGTAAGCAGTTAAATCTCCATCTTCAGCTCCATCTTGCAGCACAATAATTGGTATATTCTTTCGGCGAGACCTAGTTTCCAGGTCTATAATCTTATTTTGATATCTTTCCAAACGAGTTGTAGCTTTAGACAACGTTTGCTTAGTTATCTTCAATTCCTCTTCATGTGTAATAATTTGAATTTCCAGGCCTTTAAGTTTTCCCAGAAATGACTTCATTTCATTACTATTCTTTTCCAGTTGGTTTTTAATTGATCCATTCTGATCCTGAATTGAATTCAATGTCCGATCGATATCTTCAGCTCACGATGGCATTTCATCAGATCTTTCCTTTTGCACCTTTGCTTTCCCATTACCTTTATCACTAGCTTCAGGTAAATTCTTCCCACTTCTTGTAGACATAGACATATTGTTCCTCCTCAGGAATCCGCAAATAAAAATGTTAAATTCAAATTTTAAAGTAGGGGGAGAGAAAGAAAACTAAGAGCAGACAAAATTACTGCTACTCCATTTGCAGAGAGGGGCGGTCCTCTCCTCCCTTTGTATTTTGACACGCACATATTCGTCATTGTGAATATTAGATGATTGTGAATTTTAAGTAGCATAGCACACTTGTGATGCCGGATCATCAGAGAGAAAAACAGAGCTTTTCCCAGTGAGAATAATAGCGTATAGATTCCTTAGAACAAGTTGAGACAGTGTCAGTTTGCTTAGGTAAACCAATTATTTACCTGGAAGCAAACGCATAATTCATTTGCAATCGTTTACAATATCAAACGAAGGAAAACAATACAAGGAGACGCCGATTCGCAGTCAGAGCAGTCTGAATAATATAACTAAATTCACTTCACTTCCAGCGCGACATTTCTCAGCGCATCTCACGGATTATTCTTTCATTTTCTGCCAGTGAACTTGCTGACGATTATGACACTGTCCCGTAGGAAGTCCGGTCTCTCCAGATGTATCACTCGTTACCTGGTGCCCATGACGACGGCGGACCTCAGGTGATTGTCTGCAAGGTGACGATACACCAAATTAACAAACTTTATTGGACGTCCTCTTTCTTGTTCTACACACCCGTATGTAACATAATTCACTTCCTATCTACTGTGACTGTTGACTGTTGTGTTTGGTTCACTGTCGCTTTCTCTTTTGATCGATTTGTGTCCATTTCCATCCAGAAACTGTCAATGAAATACTGCACCGAGAGAACAGCGGTGGAGTCTCTTGTGACACTGAGTACGATCTTCTGCTTTAAAAACATGCCCTGGCCATTTGCGTACGTTGGTAATTTCACAACCTATAATATTTTGCAGGACTGTCGTATATTTCAGCTATTTTATATTCATCCAGCGTGGATTGCATTTTCCTGGAGAGATCAGATGTTAACTCCAGTGATTCAGTTCTGTTTAATTGTATTACTAAATGCGCTCACCGTCAGGCGCATTCTGGGAGCTAATCGGGTCCGCAGAAAACTATGGGACTGGAGTACCCGGGATCCCGAGATGGAGTACCGTCGGAGGTCTATTATCTTGCTTCTTGCAATATCCACCACTTTTATTCTGCTCTGGGCTACAAGTTTTGCATATTTTGTTTATTATCAGATGGTGAAGGCATTTCTGTCCAGACGTATGAAGAACAGCATTACAAGATTTGAACAATCTGCGATTATGTTTCAGGTGCTCAGCTGCTACACAAACACGGCTGTTTACACCGCGACTCAGAGAACATTCAGAGAGGATCTGATCTACGTGCTCAAATACCCCTTCGCTCTAATTAGGTCATTAGTGAAATAAAGTACATTTTCAGAAACATGGCGACAGATATCCAACGATATTGACCGTCAAAAGACAGGATGATAAAATAGCTATGGATTAAAAAGGATGCATTTTCCCTTGGCCAAAAATGGTAAGTTAAAACAGATACTTCCTCATTCCACGAGATAACGAATTGACTCTTTGCCCTCATTAAATTCGACATATTTTCCTTTTCACTCCCGTGAAAAATGCTATAATTTTCTATCATGTGCGTTTTCTTCTGATTGGCACTTGAACTTGCTAGGCATAAATATATTTTTAAACAATTTATACATTCCTGAATATTCGTTATCACTTCTTCAGTTTAAGATCTGAAAACACATTAATTCGTTTCGAGGATCTCCCCAGAGCCGTTCCTGTTCCTTCGACGGCCGACATGAGGCGAAATTGATGGTTACGCCATTGCTTGTCTCCTTCGCAATCTATTATTGTGACCGGCATGACAGTTTAGCTAATTACCTTCTTTGGAAGAACTTTGAACGTTCCAAATGCACCGTTTACAGAGATGTGAGTTTTTAAAGCTGGCCTGTGACATATTGCATGACAAATTCATTGCTGCTCAAGGCTCCATCGATTTATGCTACACTATTTAGCAGCAAGTGCAATTAACGAGAGTGGATCAAGTTAATGTGAACAAACATCATTCATCATGAATGATGGGCCCTTTGTTGCTTTCCAATAAAATTGCAGTACAAGGAGGTAAAAGGGGAATGAAGGATAAGTTAAGTAAACAGTACCGAAAAGGAATAACTATGTTGTACCGTTTGGTCTCATGGACCGTTCAGAACTGTGATGGAGTAGGAAATCAATCTGTCTCTGAATCGCTGAGTGCGGCTGTGCATGCTCCACTATTCATTCCCGATGGTACTAACGAGAAAAGTGCATGCCTATATATTTAGAGTCCTTTGGAGTTTGATGCCGCCTTCTTAAGTGTCCGATTAGTTGAAGATGTCGTTAATGATGGACAGGATTGTGGTTATGATTGAGCTGGCTGACTCTGAAACGCTCTGAGTCCTTTTGCGATCCTATGCATTGGAGCCTTAATAACAAGCTGCGATACAAACAGACAGATTGTTCTGCAAAATACATCTGATGAGATTTACGGAAATATTTGGTGATACATCCAATTTCTTCAGGCTGCTGAAGACGTAAAACCGCTGGCATGACTTCCTCGTAAACGCATAAATGTGTTGGGTTCAGGATGGCAGGTTGAATATTCATCTCAGGTAAACTTAACAAAACCCAACATTTAACTAAGACAACTTTGAGTTTACTTTTGAGTTCAAGTAAAGAATGGATATAATAAACTGGAAGCCATAATGTTTCTAGATAAATTTTCGGGAGACGTGCCAGCCTACGTCACTGAAAAGGAGAGCGAAGGAACCACCAGCTGACGACTTGCTGGTCCTGAAGACCAGCAATGGAGAATGATGGAATCAAACTCATCATAAGAATGATTCTAGAAATATTAAAAATATTTTTGTGATAATTCGATATCCTTTGAGATAATACGATGAGTGATGTTGCTGTACCTTCCTCTGTAATTTTTCACCACCATATTTCTCTGAAAGTCTCCTTATCAAAGCGTCATATGTCACATTTTTGTTGGGGGTAACTGCCTTTGCCAAAGCGGAATCTGTATATCTGAAAACTCCGGTCTCTCATCATAAATGTCATGACCCATTGTCCCTATTCCGTGAAATACATTCTATCTCCCTTTATCATGAATTCTGCTAATGTTTGCTTTGAAGCATCTATCAAGTGAAAATTAAGCACTTCAATCCAGGAACTATGCTAGGTTAACATCCTGAAGTGCAATTCGTTTGTCTTATTGAGTGATCGTAGATAGTTGAGCAGTAGCAAAGAGTAAGCTGTCCTGGTACGGGTCACCTGGTATATTCTCAATATTAACGTCCCGCTTCTCATACTAAATGATTAGAGGTGTACTGTGGCTGTTCAATTGGCTTATCTTAGATGTTCCCCTCGGAAACGCAACCGGCAGTGCTGAACGACAAATCTGGTGGTGGGAAGGTAGCGTTAAACTCTCTGCGTCTGTCCCCATCTTCTGGAGCATTATTGGTGTGTGGGCGAGAGTTTGAGCAAAACCACGTGGCATCTCTCCTGACCCTATCACCCTTCTTCCGAGTCGCCCACTCCTTCCCTCTCTTATCTCTCTCTTCCTCCTCTCCTAGATCCTATTCTTTTCTCTTCCCTCGCAGTCATCCCAATCTCTCCCTCTACCCCTCTTCACCTCTCTCGTCCACTCTCTCCTATCGCTTCTCTACTTCCACCTCCCTTCCCGACCCACTAGCCCCTTGCTTCTCACCCACTGCTCTTCCCATACTTTGCACCCTTTCCTCCCTTTCCAACATACATTACCTCCTCACCTCCTTTCCCCTCCACTCCGCCAAACCTCTCTTCCGCGCTTTCTTCCCATCTCGCTTCGTTTCACTCCCGCTCTCTCTTCACGTCCTCACTCCTCCAAGTTCTCTTTCCCTTTCATCCTTCTCTCCGTATTTCTCCCCATCTCTCACCCAACTTCCTGTCGTCCGCACTGTGCACCCTCTCTACCACCACTCTCTCTATGCAGCCCCATCTCGCCATTCCGCTCTCCAAAGACAGCTGCGCTGCTCCAAAGAGTACTCAGACTCTATATGAGATCATCCTTACCTTCGGCCATAAGAGCATAATGTCTGTAATGAGTCAACCTATAGCCGGGGAATCGACGACCTCCTCCTTTTCGACTATTTAAAGTAATTTATATTTTATTTATTCTTGGAAACATAGAAACACAGAAAACCTACAGCACAATACAGGCCCTTCGGCCCACAAAGCTGTGCTGAACATATCCCTACCTTAGAAATTACTAGGGTTACACATAGCCCTCTATTTTTCTAAGCTCCATGTATCTATCCAAAAGTCTACTAAAAGACCCTATCGTATCTACCTCCACCACCATTGCTGGAAGCCCATTCTACACAATCACCACTTTCTGCCTAAAAAAAAAATTATCTCTGATTTCTACTCTGTAGCTACTCCCCAGCACCTTAAACCTGTGCCCTATTGTGGCAGCCATTTCAGCCTTGGGAACAAACCTCTGACTATCCACACAATCAATGCCTCTTATCATCTTATACACCTCTATCAGGACATCTCTCATCCTCCGTCGCTCCAAGGAAAACAGGCCGAGATCACTCAACCTGTCTTAATAAGGCATGCTTCCCAATCCAGGCAATATTCTTGTAAATGTCCTCTGCACCCTTTCTATGGTTTCCACATCCTTCTTGTACTGAGGCGACCAGAAGTGAGCACAGAACTCCAAGTGGGGTCTGACCAGGATCCTATATAGCTGCAGCATTACCTCTCGGCTTCTAAATTCAATTCCACGATTGATGAAGGTCAATACACCGTATACCTTCTTAACCACAGAGTCAACCTGCGCAGCTGCTTTGAGCGTCCTATGGACTCGGACCCCAAGATCCATCTGATCCTCCACACTGCCATGAGTCTAACCATCATATGTTCTGCCATTATATTTGACCTACCAAAATGAACCACTTCACACTTATCTGGGTTGAATTCCATCTGCCACTTCGCAGCCCAGTTTTGCATCCTATCAATGTCCGCTGTAACTTCTGACAGGCCTCCACACTATCCACAACATCCTCAACCTTTGTGTCATCAGCAAACTTACTAACCCAGACCTCCACTTCCTGATCCAGGTCATTTATAAAAATCACGAAGAGTTTGGGTCCCAGAATTGGTCTTCTTACTTCTCTTCCAATATTGTCTGCCTGTGAACGACTGTACACTGTAATTTTGTGATCAACAAGGTATCTTTATATCTATGGTATGTATGGATGTATGTATGTATGTATCTATCCATTTACTTATTTTTTATCTCTTCCCCTGTCCATCACCAGTTTCCTCAATTCACTCTTCTGTATGAGGACAGGGCGGACCTTCAGTCACATGGCCCCAGTGTAGAGGTCCCCCCACATCTGCCCTCACGGCAGGCAGAGTGAGGAGAGTATGAGATATTAACAAGGGCCCAGATCAAGTGGTTTAATATTGAACAGGCCAGAGCGGGTTAACGAAGGAGCTGACCGAGGGGCAGGGGACAGTTCTTATATCTGCATAGCTCGGAGTGAGGGGAGGGGAAGGAGCAGACTGTGGGGGAGACAAAGGGTAGTGAGACTATGGGAGAGGAAATGGCTGGGGTAGGGAATGGAAGGGGCTGTGACGGAGCAGAGTGAGAAGGATGGGAAGGAAGAGCAATCACCATTGCTGGGTGTGCAGGGGTTGTGAATGAGGAGAAGAGAGAGGAAAGGAGAATGGGACAGTTAGGCGGAGCGAGAAAGGATAAAGACGAGAAAACGTGCAGATGCTAGAAATCCAAAATGCTTCAGGAACCTAGAGGTCCAGGCAGCATCTATGGAAAATTCTAAGCATACGACGCTCAGGGCCGAGGCCCTCCATCAGTACTGGTAAAATAAGCTGAGAAGTTAGTCAAAAAGGAAGCCGGGGCGGGAGGGAGGAAGAACAAAAAAGTGGTAGCTTACAGTTGAAATATTGAAAGGGGGAGGTGTGAAATAAAGAGCTGGGAAGTTCTTTGGAGAAAGAAGTAAAGGACTGGAGAATGGGGAATCGGATCGGAAAAGGTCGAAGACCATGGAAGAAGGGGAAGGGGAGGAGCACCAGAAAGAACTGATGGGCAGGTAAGGAGATAAGGGGACATCTCATTAGATCTGGAATGAACGGCTCGTCCTGAGAACAGATGCTGCGGTGACGAGGAACTGAGAGAAGGGGTTGACATTTTTACATGTGATAGGGTGGGAAGAGGTATAGTCCAGGAAGCTGTGAGAATTGTTGGATTTATAAAATATATCAGTAGAAAAACTGTCTCCAGATATAGTCAGAGAGATCGAGAAAGAGGAGAGTGGTGTCGGAAATGGACCAGGTAAATTTTAGGGCAGGGTGGAAGTTAGAGGCAAAGTTAGTGAGGTCGACAGGCTCAGCATGGGGGCCAGAAGCAGTACCAATACAGTGGTCGATGAGGCGACTCAAATATTGGGGAGAGATACCGGTGTAGGCTTGGAGCATAGACTGTTCCACATAGCCGACAAGTGGCAGGCATAGCAGGGACCCATGCAACGTGGTATGAAGGAAGTCAGAGCAGTCGACGGAGAAATTATAGAGAAGAAGAAAGCCCTTAACTCCGAGTGGAGTCATCCGGACGCCGTCACGACGGGGTTTTCTTTTTAGCAGACTTACTTATTTTTACGAGGCCGAATTGCTAACTCGACGCTCAACCCAGCACGGATGGAAAGTGTGCAAGGGAGCCTGCTGGATCCGAAATAGAGAGCCTTCGCTCTGAAGTCCGGTGCTGATGTCACTACGCCACCAGCCGACCGATATTATAGAGAGGGAGGACAATTTATGCCAAAGTGAAGGGAGTCAGGGAAGGGGCCCGATGTTGGTAGGAAGGGACTGAACCAGGGGGGATCAAACAAGAGTCAAGATTTATAGATATAAGTTCGTTGGGGCAGGGACAAGCTCAAACCATGGGTCAACCTGAGCAGGCAATTTCATGGTTCTTGAGTAGGAGGTGGAGACGGAAGGATGGGGTGAGATGATGGGCAGGTAAGGAGATAACGGTCTGCTTAATTTCTCCAGCATTATGTGAAAGAGAGAGGAGGGACAGTGGAGGGAGAAAGGGAGAGGGTAGGAGAGGATAGAAAGAAGAGAGGTGGCTAGAAAGTGTAGAATGAGGGAAGAGAGGGAGAGAGAGGGAAGAGTTATTCGAAAGAGGGGGAGTGGGCCGGAGGGGAGAAAAAGAAGGGAGCGAAGCGGAGAGAGGAAGAGCCAAGTAGAGATAGGGTAACAAAGTGAGAAGAGCGGGAGTTAAGAGAGATTGAAAAGAGACGGGGGTCGGGGGAGGTGAGGTGAGAAGAGATGGGAGGAGAGAGAAGGGGAGCGTGTGGAGACAAAGAAAAACGTTAGGAGTGAGGGATAACGAAGGAGAACGGGGAGAGAGTTAAAGGGGGAAAGAGGCGGAAAGAGAAGGTGGAAAGAGGTTGGGTGAGAAAAGAGGGGGAGTGGGGTAGGAGAGAACTTGAACTCTTCTCTTTGCTGCCCACAATCCGTCCCCAATTCTATTGTATTAGATCTGAACTGACACTCTACCCCAGTCACAGCCTCATGCACTAACTCTGTCTTCCCTTCACGTCCAAAACTCACTGACACATCTCCCTCGGAGATAGTGGGGGCAGAAAGTTCCAAAGATTCATATCCTTTCGGTGAGGGTGCGAGTAAGTATTTCTCCCGTCACCATTGTGCATGGTTGACCACTTATTCTGAGATGGTGACTCCCCTCCTCTGGTCTGAGACACCAATGTCAGGGGCACATCCGCTATCCGAAACCTACCATTTCGTGCCAGAGGAACGTTTTCAATATGACCTGCTGTAGTTCTATCAAACCCCAGAAATTGCAGGACCAGTCTTTGAAACATTTTGTCACTGAACAATGCCCTGTCCGGCGTCCCCGTCTCGGGAACCTTCAATACACACACATTCCTTAGGTTGGAATAACTTGACTGCACAAAATATTCCGTACCAGTCTCTCCGGGTCCCTGTATCATTGGAGCAGGCGTTTTCTGATCCTGTATACTCTTGGTCGCCTCTCCTAGAAGGATAGTCAGTCTGTCACTCCTGCCCGCACACTTGGGAAGATCTTCACCTCGTCCAACACGCTACCCTTAACAGGAGGAACTGTCGAACTGTGAGCTGGTGACCACCTACATGGCCTTTCTCAGTGGCACCAATTTCCTTGCTAACAATGAACTCTCCTGGAACGGGAACCTCTACAAGAACTACGCATGGGCCTGTGATTGTTGTGTGGGGTGTGGTTATAAGGATGGTGGGGCCAGGTGGGGGAAGGTGGCGAGCGGAAGGGCAGGAACAAACCAAGCAGCCTTCCCTGGTCTTCCCGCTTTCCGGGGCTACGTGAGATGTGAAATTTGTAACAAGACCTAGAACACTACGACAATTAATAAGTATGTCAGTAAATACTGTTGCAAAAGAGCAAAAGAGGAATACCGAGGCTATGCGCTATTCAGATTCTGATGGAGGAGAGAAAGACCTGTTCTCAAAACACTGTATGCGTGTCTTCAGCCTCTTGTTCCTTCTCCAGGATGGTAGTAATGACAAGAGGGCATGTCCTGGATCATGAGGGTCCTTAATGATGTATGCCGTCTTCTTGAGGCAAGCCATTTGAAAATGTCCTCAATGGTGGGGAAGCTAGTACCCATGTTGAAACTGGCTGAATCTACAACACTTTTCATCCCCTTTTGATCCTGTACATTGGAGGCTCCATACCATGTGGTATACAAGCAGTCAGAATGCTCGCCACTGTATGCCTTGTATAAGTTAGCTAGTCATCGGTGACATACCAAATTTCCCCAAACTCCAAACAAAGTGTTCCTGATGAAGTATCTGTAAGATGATATCCCTCTCATTGTTTGAGCAGCTACTCCACCCAAATCAATGCCTCAGTGTAATCATATCTTGAAAGGACAGATGAATGACGGCAGAGAATGGTGGGACATGGATCATGTACAGTCAGAACAGATTTACTTTAATTTGGCATCATAGTTGGCACAAAGACTGTGAGCCGAAGGGCCTGTATATTCTCTCTGGAAAAAAAACTTCTGATACGCCTCCCCCCAAGTTGGGAATGTCGAAGATTATTGGACTTCAACACTACGTTCAAGGTGACATCAGCGCCAGTTGTGTCTAACTGATGAGATATAAACACAATGTATCATTCTGATGCCAGATTTAGAGTCACAGAGTCATATACCATGAGAATAGGCTCTTCAGCCCAATGCTTCATTCTGACCAATGTACTCATCCACGTCACTCTCATTTGCTGGTGTTTCCCATATCCTTCTAAACATTTCTTATATACCCATCCAAATGTGTTTTAAATTTGTTAATACACCTGTCTCAACCACTTCCTCTGGCAGCGCAGACGACAGAGATACCACCCCATGAGAAAAAGAAAAGTGTCCGGTCAAGTCCTTATTAAGCTTTTCCCCTGTTACTTTAAACCCGTTCCCTCTTGATTCCCCATCCCTGGGGAAAAAGTTGAATGTATTCATCCTATCTATGGCCCTCATATTCTTATACATCGATGTTCGGTCATTTTGTAGTCCCCTAGTCTCCAAGGAATCAAGTCATAGTCTATCAAACATATCTGTACAACAGAGCTCCTCGAGTACTGGCAACATCCTTTCACTGGAAACACTCTTTCCAGTTTAATAATATCTTACCAATATCAGGGCGATACGATCTCTACACAATACGCCCTACGGCTTCAGCAATGTCTTGTATAATGCTCCATGACTTCTTAGGCTTTACTTAACAGCCTGACTAATAAGACTATGAGATAGGAGCAGAATTAAGGCAATTAGTCATCGAAACAGCTCCGCCATTTCAACATGGCTAACCTACTTCCCTCTCAGCTACAATCTCCCGCCTTCTTCCCGTAACCCTTCATACCCTGTCTAATCAAGAACCTATTAATTTGAGTCTTAAATAAACCCAGTCTCCACAGCTGCCTGTGGCAACGAATTCTACAGATCCACCACTCTCTGGCTAAAAACATCCCCCTCATCTCCAGTGTAAATAGATGTGACCAAAATCCGAGCTGCGTCCTCTGGTTCTAGACTTTCCCACCACAGTAAACAGCCTCTCCACATCTACTCCACCGAGGCCTTTTACCATTTAATAAATTTAAATTAGATCCCCACTCTTTCGTCTGAATTCCAGTGAATACAGTCCCAAATCCATCAATCAGTCCTCATTTATTCTCAGAATGATTCTCGTAAAACTGCTCCGAAGGAGGCTATTGTGCCAAAATTCTTCCTCACCACCCTGAGCATCTGCAACATCACTTCCAGGGAAGCGTATGATTGTACTCCAACGTCCCTCGGTTCTATAATGCTCCCTACTGTTCACTGTATGAGTACAGCCCTCATTTGGCTTACCAAAATATAACACATCAGGCCTAAACAAATTAATCTGCATATGCCATTCCCTGACCCATTTACCACGTCATCAAGCCCAAAACTCGGCCCTCTGTGTATCCATCTGCAACTGGATCCTTGACTTCCTCATCGAAAGACCACAGTCACTGTAGTTCGAAAATAACATCCTCTTTGTTGACAAACAACACCGGCGCACCTCAAGAATGCACTGCTCTACTCTCTCTATACCAACGACTGCGAAGCTAGGCACAGCTCAAACGCAATGAATATATTTTGCCGATGACACAACTATCGTTGGCAGAATTTCAGATGGTGATGAGGAGGCTACAGAAATGAGATATATCACCTGGTTGAGTGGTGTCGAAACAGCAACCTTGTACTCATCGTCAGTAAGACCAGGTAGTTGATTGTGAACTTCGGGAAGGGGAATTCGAGGGAAAACACACCAGTCTTCATCGAAGGAATAGCAGTGGAGAGAGTGAGAAGTTTCAACATCCTGGGTATCAACATCTAAAAATAAAATTAACAAGGCTCCGGCGAGTAACCACTTTCGTTAAACAACAATTAACTAATTCAGGTGCTCTAGAAAGCTTGCTGTCCAGCACTGTCCGGCTCTCCACACGGGCCCGACGGATTCATTACTGCAGTAATATCGGTCATCAGGGACCCCCACAACCCAGCGCATGCTCTCCACTCGCTGATGCCTTCGAGTTGAAAGTACAGGAGCTTCAGAACTCACACCCGTTCAGGAAAAATTATTACCCCTCAATAATCTGGCTCTTGCACCAAAGGCAAATACTTCACAAAGCTTCTTTTGCCACATCATTGAAATGTTCTAACAACCTATGGACTCACTTTCAATGACACGTCATCTCATGTTTCGGTGCTTATTGCTTAATTATTTACTATTATTATTCACTTGCTTTTGTCTCTGTGAGGAAGTCCAACTTTAAGTGGCTGAATGCAGCTTTAACAAAATGTTAAAATTTCAAGTAATTTTATTATCAATGTGCATAATATGTCAACCCTTATCAGCTTGCGATTCGTTTTAACAGACATATATAAGAAAATAATGAACTACTTCTGCATCCAAATTATTTCTCTAAATTACAAACAATGTATGTTCCAGCGCCGACTAATGGCTCACCAGTAGCATTTGTGTTTGTGAAGAAGATCATTATCTACTGTTTTCTACAAATGGGCTAATTAGAATCTAACCCTCCATCAGCCCCTTGTTCCATGAAATCTAATCTTCTCATCAGGACAGAAATGGGGATGTTCATCTAGGTAGCATCTACGGTCATGCATTAATTTATTCCCTTGATTACTCCAATAGTTTGGTCAATCATAATTTCCCACGCATGAAACCATGTAAACGGTCCCGAAATGGACCCCAACGCTCTGAATGGTGATAGATTTGAACATTACACAGAAGATTTACAGCCTTCAGCAGAAATCACGCTTCCCGACATGTCGCCCCGAGCTTGTTTTCACGTTCTTACTTTTTCAAGAATGGCACCGCATTAGCCATTCACCAGTCCTCCTGAACATTTTCTGCGGCCACGGATGAAACAAAAATATCTTCCAAGAAAGTAACGCTTATTTGGTCCATTCCTTTGTAAAATCTGAAGCTAAATATTCATGAAAAGTTTCACCCATTTTATTCCAGATACAGGCAGCCATGCTGATGAGGAGAAACTTCTTTTTTGCCTCCGTTTTACTCTGCATTTAGCTTAGAATCTCTACCGATTTTGTTTCACCTCGCATGAAAGAAATGTCCAATGTTCACTTGTTTCTCCCCTACTTATGCCTCACGTGCGCTCCTGGTCATCAAGGGATTCATTAGTTACTAACTGCATATGCACGGTATAAAATATGTATTTTAACCAAGAACCAATGTTGTTCATGAAACTCCTATTCTTGAACCCACGAGCCTAGTCATTCAGTCAGTAGGAGATTGCAGGTCCTGAATTCTTCACATCACGCCTTTAATAACCTTCCACTTCGCAGACGCCCTTTCCCTAGAAAACAATCTCGCCACAGCAAGATCTCATACTTGCGCTCAAAACATTTGCTCTACCGACAGTCGGGACTTTAACGTTTGAACTGGCAGTAGGGATCGCTCCATTGGTGACATAAACTGACAGGATTATGAAAAGCGATGAATATAAGAAGATAAGCAATTGGAGCAGGAGTAGGCCATCTAGCCCCTGGAGCCTGCTCCGCCATTGAATAAAATCATGGCTGATCTGGCCATTGACTCATCTCCACCTACTTTTCATTTTCCTATAACCTTTAATTTCCCAACTAATCACACATCTATCCAGCCTTGTCTTAAATGTACCTACTGAGGTAGCCTCCACTGCTTCATTGGGCAGAGAATTCCCAGATTCAACATCCTCTAGCAAAAGCAGCTCCTTCTCATCATCGTCCTAAATCTACTCCCTCGAATACTGAGGATATGTCCCCTAGTTCCAGTATCACACTTCAGTGGAAACAACTTTCTTAGATATCCTTTTCATAATGTTATATGTTTATATGAGATCTCCTCTCATTGTTCTGAATTCCAGCGCGTACAGTCCCAGGCAACTCAGTATGTCCTCAAGGCCTAACCCCCTCATCTCTGGAATCAATGTGGTGAACCTATTCTGCACTGCCTCCAAAGCCAGTACAATCTTCTTCAAGTAATGAGACCAGAAGTGCATGCAGTACTCCAGGTGCGGCCTCACCAGTACCGGAAACTTTTGCAGAATAACCTCCCTGCTCTTAAATTCAATCCCTCCAGCAATTAAGGCCGATATCCCGTTTGCCTTCTTGATAGCCTGCTGCACTTGTAAGCCCGCCTTTTGTGATTCGTGGACAAGCACTCCCAGGTCCCTCTGCGCAGCACTATGCTGCAATCTTTTAATATTTAAATAATAATCTGCTCTTCGATTTTTTTTTCTTTCAAAGTTGATGATCTCGCATTTACCAACACAATATTCCAGATGCCAGACCCTTGCCTACTCACTTAATCCATCTATGATTATGATTATGAGGACACGCAGCCCCCCTTTATTGTCATTTAATAATGCATGCATTAAGAAATGATAAAAATGTTTTTCCAGAATGACATCACGAAAATATTTGACAAACCAACTTAAAAACTAACAAAAACCGCATAATTATAACATATAGTTACAATAGTGCAAAGCAATATCGTAATTTGATAAGAACAGACCATGGCACAGTAAAAGTCTCAGAGTCACTCGAAAGTCCCATCATCTCACGCAGACGGTAAACCTCCAGCGCCGCCAACTTGCCGATGCAGCATCCCGGAAGCATCCGACCACAGTCCAACTCCGAGTCCGTCCGAAAAACTCCGAGCCTCCGACCACGTATTCGACACCGAGCACCGAACACCATCTCTGCCGAGCGTTTCGACCCCGGCCCCGGCAACAGGCGATACACAAAACCGAGGATTTGGGGCCTTCATCTCCAGATATTCTAGATGGCACAGCCGCAGCGGCAGCGAAGCAGGCATTTCAGGAGTTTCACCAGATGTTCCTCTGCGTTTTCACACTGCTGTCCCCATCAAATTCGGGCTGAATCATGGCCCCTTAGTTACAAATATCGATATTCACTCGGAACGGCCGCCATCATCTCCTCCCTTCCTAGCTCTATATCTCTCTATATCGTCTAGATCTCTCTGCAGACTCTCCGTATCTTCTGCAACATTTGCATTTCCACTCAATTTAATATCATCAGCAAACTTAGATTCACTACAGTCGGTATCCCCTTCCAGATCGTTATTATATATCGTAAAAGTTCCAGGCCCAGCACCGACTCCTGCGGCACACCGCGCACCACTGATTGCCAACTAGAATGAAACCCAGGTGTCCCAACTCTTTACTTTCTATTAGTTAAATGATCCTCTATCCATGCTAATACATCACCCCTTTTCCGTGCATTCTTATCTTATGGATAAATCTTTTATGTGGTACCTTTTCGAATGCCTTCTGGAAATCTAAGAAAATAACATCCATCTGTTCCACTCTATCCATCGCACTCGATATATCCCCAAGGAACATTTGTCAAAGAGGACCTGCCTTTGCTGAATCCATGCTGCGTCAGTGTGATGGATCCATTTCTTTGCAGGGACGTCACTATTTCTTCTTTAATAATAGCGTCAAACATTTATCCGACTACAGATGTTAAACTAGTTGGCCTATAGTTATCCCCCTTTTACCTACACCCTTCTGTGTACAGTGAGATGACATATTCGTGATAGGAGATGAGATATACGTCATTTCGTGGAGAGCCTGCTAACTGCCTTTATTATTGTCTGTTATGGAGGGGCCAATGCACAGCAACGAAAAATTTTGCAGAAAGTTGTAAACTCTGCCAGTTCAGTCATGGCCAATAGACACCCCAGTATCCAGTACACTTTGAAACGCCGATGCTTCTAAAAGGCAACACTCAGCATTAAGAACTTCAATCGCCCTTGTCGTGTCCACTTCGCATTGCTGACATCAAGGAAGAGGGATAGGAGTCTGAGGACACACGGTCAACTATTCAGGAACATCTTCTGTCATCCGCGGTAAGATTTCCGAATTAACAATGTTCCTAGGAACACTACTCCTTTATTTACCCTCTCTTTCTGCACTACTTAATTCGTAATTTTTTCATATTTATATAAACCTCAATAGAAATTTATAGATTTTATTCATACGTATTGCAATGTGCTGCTGCGGCAAAACATCAGATTTCTCGATACATTAAAGCTGGCTCTGATTTTGATTCTATTATTATCATATCGGATTCTACCCCAAATGCAGCTTCCCTGCATTTACACAAGCTCAGTCATTGCAATAAGTCCGCTTCTTTACTTTTAATGTTTTGGTAATAATATGGAAAGTGATTGCACAGGAAAGGAGTTTGATTTATGCTAGGACATTGGGGTACAAGAGATCAGAGACACATTGCATCAGTTCAATTGGTCTAGATGTTCATATTTCCACGACAGGTCCGTGCACGCGACGAATCTGAAACGGAAATTAAAATACAATTTTCGAGCTGTATTTTTCGCTTGTTCTCAACTGTTGTTTGTGTAAGGAGCGGTCGTAATAATGAAAATGATTACTTAACATTTGTTTGGAATAGAAATTCGCAGTGGGATGACCTGTTATTGCTCAATCGTTTTTACTTACAATATAAATATACACACCCATAAGTGTCCAATTCGTAAAACAACGCAGTACACTTTGTATGCCGGCACATTGTGGTCACCTCAATATAAAATGACTTGGAATAAGCACCTACCATACGAATACTATTATTACCCAATTTTTGTGGCATTTGCAGTCCCAGGTAGGTCAACGATGTGCTGTAAATTTTATCAGAGTAAAATCTCCACGATATTCCAACGACTCTCTGGAGTTTGCAAATCTTCGGCGGGGGTAGGGTGGGGGGAGCGCGGATCACGAGTTAAATATGGAAGATCTGGGTCGAATATTTGGAGTGGAAATCTCTGATGATCCATCGACGCTGTTATTTGTTATTTGGAAAAAGGGGAAAAATCAAATGCTTTCTGATGGAATGAAAGAACGGTCACGGCACTGATAGTTATGCAGAGAGTTTCAAACTCCCACAGTGAGAAGGTTTGTTCAGATTGGCATTCATAGCAAGAAGATTCGAGTACAGGAGCAGGGAAGTTCGGCTGCAGTTGTACAAGGCCTTGGTGAGACCATACCCGGAGTATTGTGTGCAGTTTTGGTCCCCTAATCTGAGAAAAGACATTCTTGCCATAGAGGGAGCACAAAGAAGGTTCACCAGATTGATTCCTGGGATGGTAGGACTTTCATATGAAGAAACACCGGATCGACTAGGCTTATACTCGCTGGAAATAAGAAGATTGAGGGGGATCTTATTGAAACGAATAAAATTCTAAAGGGATTGGATAGGCTAGATGCAAGAAGATTGTTCCCGATGTTGGGGAAGTCCAAAACGAGGGGTCACAGTTTAAGGAGTAAAGGGGAAGCCTTTTAGGACCGAGATGAGGAAAAACTTCTTCACACAGAGAGTGGTGAAGCTATGGAATTCTCTGCCACCGGAAACAGTTGAGGCCAGTTCATTGGCCATATTTAAGCGGGAGTTAGATATGGCCCTTGTGACTAAAGGGATCGGGGGTATGGAGAGAAAGCAGGTACAGGGTTCTGAGTTGGATGATCAGACATGATCATACTGAATGGCGGTGCAGGCTCGAAGGGCCGAATTGCCTACTCCTGCACCTATTTTCTATGTTTCTATGTTTCTAATGAATCCGGTGAATGTTCATTCATGGTGTCTTTTAAGATGGACCTTAAGAAAACATTTTAAATCATCAATGTAATGTTCTGAATGGACAAAATACACAATTTCTTTCCACGCACAAGAGCTAGAATCGGGAACATTATGAAACGAGAATCGAAGAATAATCGCTTGTAGCAAGATATTTGCAGGCTGTTGCATCGGACGAAATAGCCAATGCCGTTCAAGGTAGTGAAATGTAGGGTGCTGTATTTTCGTGGAAGATTGAAAACCTAAACTATTGATTGAATATTCTTACAAGCGGGCGGAGGAGTTTGAGTACGCAAGTTATGGGGCGTGGCAGGACAGGTCGAGGAAGAAATCATACCAAGATTCCCATTTTATTACTGCTTATTTCTAAAATAAAAGGAAGGATGTCACGCTTACACTTGCAAACACATTAATAAAGCCGACATTGTAGCACGGTGCTAAGTTACTGTCGCCTGAATATGACACTACAGACGATATAGGGGAGATTTAGCTGAATTGCTCCTGGGATAAGACTTCAGGATCTAAATATGTAGTGTTGGACAACAGTCCACTGAATCGAGGTCTGGTTCGAATTATGTGGAGTATGGACAGGACAGACAGAAGTTATTTTTTTATTTTGCTTTTTGATGGAATCACGAATGAGAGTTCAGAAAATATATTGATAAGAAATAAAGATATTTCTTGGCATGGTGATAGATGGAACGAACCGCCTAAGAAAGAGGACAAGTCATATTTCATTGGACTATAAAAAGGCAAATGCATAACAGATGTTAGATAAAAATGTGGGAACGGTAGGAGATGCCCGGTTCCTCGAATTAGTAGAAAGTCATCGCCGACGTCAGGGGAAGAAAGGCCTGTAGTCCGTTCCATTGACATTTCAAACTACCAGGACATGCGGTACTAACTTATGTTAAAGAGCTGAATGCACTTTGTGACTGTGGCATGATCAGCATTGCGCCCGATATGAATCATTATAGAATAGATGGACACAGTGTCAGTTTGGTGAGGTATTGTGCAGCAAATAAACGCGAATACACCACACTTTCCTTTCATTCTAGTTTCTGACAGAGCTATTAATAGCTGGCACGTGTGGGGATTCCTTCCCAATGCTTTACCTGGAAGCTGATTCGGTAATTCATTTACAATCGTTATACAATTGGAATTTCATTCCAATTTATTTCCTCACATAGAAACCATTCCTAGGGAAAATCATCCCATTGATTCTTCCATATTTAGAAATGTTAAGCAAAATAGGACTTTCCTGTCCGAAACCACCCCTCGATAGCTGAAGAATTCCCGGACCCTGCACTGGATTGGGGCTCTTACAGTACTGAAAAAAAAAGACTCAGGGGATTCTGCAGATGAAGGTGGGAAAAGAAAGCAACGGCAACATTAGTGACTCTTGTTTCCTGGTGTTTTTGAGTTTCGTTTCTGTTCGAACCACACCCCCCCCCCCTTCTTGCATCCCCCACTAATGGCTTTTACCTCTTCTCTTTCGCCTATCACCCACCACGTCCTGGGTCCTTTCCTCTTTCCCTTTCTCGTATGGTCCAGTTTCCTCTCCAGTCCTTTCCTACCCATCTGGCTTCACCTATCACTTTCTGACAGTCCTCCCTCCACACCACCCACCGCTTTATTCTGGCAGCTTTCCCTTCCCTTTCCAGTCCCAATAAAGAGTCTTGGTTGCTTATTAATTTCCATAAGTGTTGCCTGACCTGCTGAGTTTTTGCAGCATTGTGTGTGTTTTGGTGTTATTTACATTTTTATTTATTGTTGTTTGCCGTTCTCTCCGAATTTGAGAACTGCTGAGAAGTCTTTTATGCAGTTGCCAAGTCTTGTTCTTTGAAAACTGGTTTTAATCCTTCGGACTTTACTTTTTTTGCACTTTTAAGGTTGGGAGTAAATTAATTATTCGACGGTATAGAAGTTTTGGGTGAAATATGTGCGCTTATGTGAAAGTTCAGGGGCCAGAATCAAAGGAAGGGAACAATAAAATAAATTGTGAGTTGCAGACTGAGTTGTGGGAGCAAAATAACTAAATTCAGTTTACTCCCAGTCAATTAATTCCTGTTTCATGGTTTCTTCTTCCATTTTCTGCAAGTGAACTTGGTGACAATTATGACACTGTCCCGTGGAAAGTCCGGTCTGTCCAGATGTATCACTCGCTACCTGGTGGCTATGGCAACGGCGGATTTCTCGGTGATTGTCTGCAAGGTGACGTTACACCAAATTGCCGATCTTTATTGGTGGTACTCTTTCTTGTCCTACGCTCCCGTGTGTAAGTTAATTCTCTTCTTATCCACCGCAACTGTCGATTGTTCTGTTTGGTTCACGGTCGCTTTCACTTTTGATCGATTTGTGGCCATTTGCACTGAGAATCTGGCAAATAAATACTGCACCGGGAGAACATCGGTGGTGGTTCTTGTGACGCTGAGCGCGTTCTTTTGTTTTAAGAACGTTCCCTGGACTTTTGCTTACACTAGGTTTATAACTATCAGAAATATTTCGTGGGGTTGTCGTATATTGCCGAAAATATTTTTTCATCCGGCATGGCTTGTATTTTCTTGGATAGACCAGCTGTTAACTCCAGTGATTCCATTCTGTGTAATTGTATTGCTCAATGTTCTCACCGTCCGACGCATTTTGGCAGCTAATCGGGTCCGCAGAACCCTCCGGGACTGCAGCAGCGCGGATCCCGAGATGAAGAAACGTAGGAGGTCCATCATTTTGCTCTTTGCAATATCCATCAGTTTTATTCTGCTCTGGGCCACAAGTCTTGCATATTTTGTTTTCTCTCGGGCGAAGAGTGCATTTTTGTCCAGAACGTACACGAACCCGTTTGCAAAGTTTGAACAATCTGCGATTATGCTTCAGATGCTCAGCTGCTGCACAAACACAGTCATCTACACCGCGACCCAGAGTAAATTCAGGGACGATCTGTTCAAGGTGCTCAAATATCCATTCACACTAATTAGACAATGTTTGAAGTAAAGTGTATTTGCTTTTCAGAAATATGATGGCAGAAATGGAGTATTCGTGACTGTTAAAATATTGAGCGATATAAGACCTTTGGATGAAATTATTAGCTTTCTGTAGGTTATAAAAATAGTAAAATGGACATCTCCACTCCACAAGATCGCCCATTAGCATAGTGATCTACAAATAACATTTTGCCCCTCATTCAAGTGGACCTATTTTCTTCCTTCCCGTGGAAAATGCTATAATTTTGATTCTTACGCTTTTCCTTCCGAGCAACACCTGAAATTACGCAGCATAAATATCTCTTTAAACAATCCATGTATTCCTGAATATCCATTATCACCTCTTCAGTTTAAGATCTGAAAACACTGCAATCCGTTTGGAGGAATCTCTCCATAGTCATTCTTTTATCTTTGACGGCCTACATGACACGAAATTTTAACTAACTTTAACATTGCTTTCACCCTTCACAATCCAGTATTATGACCAGAAATACAAATGATTTGATAACCTATATTGGAAGAAATATTCCTAAGCATCATTTGTAGAAGTTGGAGTTTTATTTAAGCTGGTTTGTGATATATTGAATATCGTATTATTTGTGATTAAAATCCTTATCGGTTTATTCTGAGCTATTTCGCAGCAAATGCAATTAATAAGAGTGGATTAAGTTAAGAGGAACACACATTATTCATTGTAAATAGCGTTTTGTTGCTTTACAACAAGATTGGAATGCAAGGAGGCAAAATTGCTACCAAGGATGAGATAAATATACAACACCAAAAAGGAATAACGAAGTCGTACTTCATAGTTTCATGGACCTTTCAGAAATATGATAGAGGAGGAATTTAGTCTGCCTCTGAATCGCTGAGCGTGGATATGCAGACAGTACTCATTCCCGAAGGTAGTAAGGAGCAAAGTGCATGCCCGGAAATTGTGAGCCCTTGGCTTGGGATGCTGCCTTCTTAAGTGTCCGATTATTTGAAGGTATCCTTCACGATGAGCAGGATTGAGTTCGTGATTCAGTTGACTGAGTCTATAACGCTCTCCATTCTATTACAATTCTACGCATTGGAGCCGCTATAAAGGCTGTAATACAACCAGTCAGAAGGATCTGCAAAGTACATTTGTAAAAATTGCCATTTGGTTATATGCAAAATCTCTTCAAGCTGATGAAGACGTAGAACCGCCGGCGTGATTTCTTCGTGATTGCATCAATGCTTTTGACTCAGGATGGCAGGACGGATGAGGATCCTGGGCCATTCTAACAAAATCCATCATTTAACCAAAGCAACTATAAATTGAAGTGGAGAGTGGACACACTAAAATGGAAGCTATTAGGCGTCTGGACAAAATTGAGTTTCTCACTGTGGACGGTGGCTTATTGTCACAAATGGCTTGAAACTGAGAGAGGATGTGCTGGAGTATGTGGCAGACACGGTGAGTGAAGGAGTCATCAGTTGACGACTTACTGGTTGTAATTATCCCTGTACACACACAATGGAGAATGATGAAATATTGCTGATCGTTAAAATGATTCTAGAAATATTTACAAAATCAGTTGTTTATGCTAAATCAGATATTCTTCGAGATTTCTTTATTAGTGACATAATTATACCTCCCTCGGTAATATTTCTCCAAAAAAAAAAAACAACTCGCTTATCTAAGGGTCAGATGTCAGATTTGTCTTGGTGATAAATATCTGCTGACGTCTGTACACCTGAAGCTGCCAGTACCTCGGCATTAAATGTTTTGTTCTGTTGTCTCCATTTGTTCCTCATTCTTCTGAACTCCCGTGAGTACTGCCCTAGGGCAGAGGTAGATTGGGAGAATCAGGTTGTGGACTTAGTGGGAAACTTTTAAAAACCAACACACTACAACTAAATATACAAAAAAAGGAATAGGTGAAATATGAATTTAAGCTTTCCAATAATATCAAACAGGATACCAAATTATTTTGTAGATATATGAGTAGTAAAGGAGAGACGACAGTAAATATCGGACAGTTGTAAAATAATGTTGCATGGGAAATAATGGTGGGAAAAGAAATTGTAGTTTTCATCAGTCATCACCGGGGAAGATACTAGAAATTTGCTGGATGCTGTATCAGCGAACAGAGTTTAGTGCAGTTGTTATTACTAGGGATAAGGTGCCTGAAGGTAGATAAGTCACTTGGACCAGCTGGACTGCACCCCAATGTTCTGAAGCAGGTAGCCGTAGAGATTGGGGATCTTCCAAGAATCACATGGATTGTGGAATTGCTCCGCAGGAATGGAAAATTGTAAATGTTAAGAATGAGATTTCAGGGTACCCTGAGGTACATGATGAAATAGGCCACGGTAAGAATAGTTTACTTAAGGGAATATCTTTCTTGACAGATCTTTTCGATTTCTTCGGGAGAGAGAGAGAAGAAAAAAAAAACAAGCAGGGCAGACAAAGGAGAATAAATGGATGTTGTTCACTTGTATTTTCAGAAGGCCGTTGACAAGGTGCCTCAAATGACAATGCTTAACAAGATAAGAGCCGATGGCATTCCAGGGAAGAACTTGTATGGATAGACCATTGGTTGTTTGGTAGAAAGCAAAGAAAGGGAATAATGTGAGACTTCTCTGATTCACTGCCGGTGACCTGCAGTGTTCCGCAGAGGCCAGTGTTGGGACCGCTTCTTTTTACATTATATCCCAACGATTTGGATCAGGGAAGTGATGGTTTTGTGGCCAGGTTTGTGGACGATACAACGATAGGTGGAGGGCCATGCAGTGTTGAAGAAGGAGGGAGGCTTCAGACAGACTTAGATTGGTTAGGAGATCGGGCAATAGAGACAAATCGAGTACATTTTGACCATGCACTTTGGCCGCAGAAGGAATAAATACACTGACTATTTTCTAAAAGTAGAGAAAATGCAAAAATTCGATCGCAAAGTGAGTTGGGAGTCGTGGTGCGGGATTACCTAAAGTTTAACTTGCAGGTTGAGTTGGTGGTGAGGAAAGCAAATGCAAGTCTAACATTAATTTAGAGAGGACTAGACTTTAACAGTAAAGATTTAATGCCGATTTCTATAAGGCACGGATGAGGCCTCGCCTGAAATATTTTGAGAAGGTTTGGGTTCCTTATCTAAGAAATGGCATGGTCACATTGGAAATGGTTCAAAGGAGGTTCACGAAAATGATTCCATAAATGAAAGATCTATGGTGTGAGAAGAGTTTAATAATTCTTCGCCTATTCCTATAAACGTGCGCAAACCCCATGACTCGCCGCAGCTATCTGACCGTAGGTGGTTTGGGCCGCTATGTGACTGCTTGAGCTTTACTGGGGTGTATTTGAGCACCGGAAGGGGCGCATCTAAAGCACAAGAGCGACACCTTTTGTGAATCTCACACGTCTCTGGCTTTATTTTCGAAAGGCCGTATGACAACTCTTCCGACATCCTGGATTCGCATCTGGCGAGAGCGCGGACAGGATAGACTGTCATCTAAACACACGAACACCAACGAATTCAACATGTCCTGAGCCCATCGTTGACCAAGGCCCGAAAAACAGCAGGGACGTTAAGCAGACCAAGTAGCATGCCAAAGTTCTCATAATTAGCCAGCGTAGATGTTGAATGCCATTTTCCATTCGTCCGCTCTCCGATATGAACCATGTTGTAAGCATTGTGCCGATTTTTCTTAGAGAATATGTTCAGTTACAGAAGGCAAGCAGTGGAGGAGAGTAGCGGTTCTTCACTGTGATATTGTTCAGAGGTCGATAATCAATGAAGGGGTGGAGTTTACCGTCCTGCTTGCTCGCAGAGAAAAATAATCTCGCCTCCACTGGTGAGTATGATGGACGGAAGAATTCATGATTTACCAGCCAATGCATCATTGAAGTGTTCTTACAAAGCCAGCTTTTATGGAGGAGAAAAGAACAGGAGCCGAACCCGGGGAGACCAAGTACCAGGTGAAAGGTATATGGCGCTGTCCTGTGCCAGTGTAAAGGAAGGTTGGGGACTCTCTTCTTACTGAAGACCCCAAGAAAAACAGCATGCTCAGCCGGGTCCACGCTATCAGTTTGGACAAGAGGTAATACGGGAAGCAGCGGCCTAAGCTAGACCCAGGCATGTAGACCGACATGCCAATCCCCGTTCTTGGAACGAATTTATACATCAATCGATCGCCAGGTTGCGTCAACATAGCCAGAGTAAACTAAATACCAGCAGCTTTTTATGCGCTTCAACAAGATAGAAGGATAGTCAGCAAGGGAGATGAGTTTGAGTACAGGTCTACGGTAGGAAACTTTGTCACATGGTGTGAGCAGAATTATCTGCAGCTTGATGTGAAAAAGACTAAGGAGCTGGTGGTAGACCTGAGCAGAGCTAAGGTACCGGTGACCCCTGTTTCCATCCAGGGGGTCAGTGTGGACATGGTAGAGGACTACAAATACCTGGGGATACGAATTGACAATATACTGGACTGGCCTAAGAACACTGAGGCTGTCTATAAGAAGAGTTAGAGCCGTCTCTATTTCATGAGGAGAAACTCGTCAACTTCATCAGCGTTGTCTTCAATTTCAACCCTGCCCTCAAATTTACTTAGTTCATTTCCTACACCCCTTCCCCTTTCTCTATTACTCTGTGTCTTCATCTCCGGAGACAGTCCAACTACTAATAACTTCTATAAACCCACTGACTCTTACAGCTATCTGGACTATATCTCTTTCCACCCTGTCACTTGTAAAATTCCATTCCCTTTTTTCATTTTCTCCGTATCCGTCGTACCTTCCAGCAGGGTAAGGGTTGTCATTCCAGAACTACTAATACGTCCTCTTTCTTCAAGAAAGGGGATTCCCTTCTTCTACCATCACCTTCACCCGCATCTCTTCCATTTCGTACGTATCTGCCTTTACCACATCCACCCACCACCAACCAGGGACACGTTTCCTCTTGTCCATCACTAGACTCCGCAGTCAGCATCTAACCCGCCACCTCAAATAGGATCCCACACCAAGCACATCTTTCTTTCCCCTCCCTCATCCCCCACTTGCCGCTTTCCGCAGGGAAGGCTCCCCACGAAACTCCCTTGACCAATCTTTGAGAGCGTCTGCTGTATCCAGTGCTCTCGGTGCAGCCTCTTGTATATTGCCGAGGACGACGCAGATTGGGACACTGCTTTGCCAAGCACCTTCGCTCAGTCTGCCAGGAAAAGCGTGATATCCGCTGGTCATCCGTTTCAATTCTATTCCCAATCCCATTCTGCCACGGCAGTTCATGAATTCCAATAGTGCCGCCATGAAGCCACATTCAGGTTGTAGCAGTAATATCTTATATTATGCCGGGGTAGCCTCAAACCCGATGGCATGAACATAGATTTCTCGAATTCCCGATCATTGCAATTCCTCCCGGCGCTCTCCTTCTTCATTCCCCATTCCTGTTTCTCTTTCTCACTTTATCTTCGTACCTTCCCCTGATACTCCTCCCCCTTCCTTTCCCCCATGGTCTTCCACTCTCCTGCCAGATTCCCCTTTCTGCAGCCCTTTATTTGTTTATCCAACCCGCTCTTTGCTTCACCTCCCACCCCCAGTTTCACGTATCTCCTCCCACCATGCACTTCTTCCTCCGTTGCCCGTATTTTCTATCTGCCTTTTCCTCTTCCCTTGCAGTCCTGATTAAGGGTCTCGTCGCGAAACGTCCACTGTTTATTCCCTTCCATAGACGATGTTTGGCCTGCTGTGTTCCTCCAGCATTTTGTGTGTGTGCTGCATTTAACTAACACGATGCTGAATAGTGATAAGCTCTTACACTCGTTGTTATGTGAGTTCATTCTATCTGCTTGCATTAACGTCTGGTGTGGAGTGGCACTATTTCCCTCTATTGGAAAATAGAAACATAGAAACATAGAAAATAGGTGCAGGAGTAGGCCATTCGGCCCTTCGAGCCTGCACCGCCATTTATTATGATCATGGCTGATCATCCAACTCAGAACCCCGCCCCAGCCTTCCCTCCATACCCCCTGACTCCCGTAGCCACAAGGGCCATATCTAACTCCCTCTTAAATATAGCCAATGAACTGGACTCAACTGTTTCCTGTGGCAGAGAATTCCACAGATTCACCACTCTCTGTGTGAAGAAGTTTTTCCTAATCTCGGTCCTAAAAGGCTTCCCCTCTATCCTCAAACTGTGGCCCCTCGTTCTGGACTTCCCCAACATCGGGAACAATCTTCCTGCATCTAGCCTGTCCAATCCCTTTAGGATATTACACGTCTCAATCAGATCCCCCCTCAATCTTCTAAATTCCAACGAGTACAAGCCCAGTTCATCCAATCTTTCTTCATATGAAAGTCCTGCCATCCCAGGAATCAATCTGGTGAACCTTCTTTGTACTCCCCTATGGCAAGGATGTCTTTCCTCAGAGTAGGGGACCAAAACTGCACACAATACTCCAGGTGTGGTCTCACCAAGGCCTTGTACAACTGCAGTAGTACCTCCCTGCTCCTGTACTCGAATCCTCTCGCTATAAATGCCAGCATACCATTCGCCTTTTTCACCGCCTGCTGTACCTGCATGCCCACTTTCAATGACTGGTGTATAATGACACCCAGGTCTCGTTGCACCTCCCCTTTTCCTAATCGGCCACCATTCAGATAATAATCTGTTTTCCTATTTTTGCCACCAAAGTGGATAACTTCACATTTATCCACATTAAATTGCATCTGCCATGAATTTGCCCACTCACCCAACCTATGCAAGTCACCCTGCATCCTCTTAGCATCCTCCTCACAGCTAACACTGCCACCCAGCTTCGTGTCATCCGCAAACTTGGAGATGCTGCATTTAATTCCCTCATCCAAGTCATTAATATATATTATAAACAACTGGTGTCCCAGCACTGAGCCTTGCGGTACCCCACTAGTCACTGCCTGCCATTCTGAAAAGGTCCCGTTTATTCCCACTCTTTGCTTCCTGTCTGCTAACCAATTCTCCACCCACACCAATACCTTACCCCCAATACCGTGTGTTTTAAGTTTGCACACTAATCTCCTGTGTGGGACCTTGTCAAAAGCCTTTTGAAAATCCAAATATACCACATCCACTGGTTCTCCCCTATCCACTCTACTAGTTACATCCTCATAAAATTCTATGAGATTCGTCAGACATGATTTTTCTTTCACAAATCCATGCTGACTTTGTCCGATCATTTCACCGCTTTCCAAATGTGCTGTTATCACATCCTTGATAACTGACTCCAGCAGTTTCCCCACCACCGACGTTAGGCTAACCGGTCTATAATTCCCCGGTTTCTCTCTTCCTCCTTTTTTAAAAAGTGGAGTTACATTAGCCACCCTCCAATCCTCAGGAACTAGTCCAGAATCTAACGAGGTTTGAAAAATTATCACTAATGCATGCACTATTTCTTGGGCTACTTCCTTAAGCACTCTAGGATGCAGACTATCTGACCCTGGGGATTTATCTGCCTTCAATCCCTTCAATTTACCTAACACCACTTCCCTACTAACATGTATTTCGCTCAGTTCCTCCATCTCACTGGACCCTCCGTCCCCTACTATTTCTGGAAGATTATTTATTTCCTCCTTAGTGAAGACAGAACCAAAGTAATTATTCAATTGGTCTGCCATGTCGTTGCTCCCCATAATCAATTCACCTGTTTCTGTCTGCAGGGGACCTACATTTGTCTTTACCAGTCTTTTCCTTTTTACATATCTATAAAAGCTTTTACAGTCCGTTTTTATGTTCCCTGCCAGTTTTTTCCCATAATCTTTTTTCCCCTTCCTAATTAAGCCCTTTGTCCTCCTCTGCTGAACTCTGAATTTCTCCCAGTCCTCAGGTGAGACACTTTTTCTGGCTAATTTGTATGCTTCTTCTTTGGAATTGATACTATCCCTAATTTCCCTTGTCAGCCACGGGTGAACTACCTTCCTTGATTTATTCTTTTGCCAAACTGGGATGAACAATTGTTGTAGTTCATCCATGCAACCTTTAAATGCTTGCCATTGCATATCCACCGTCAATCCTTTAAGTGTCATTTGCCAGTCTATTTTAGCTAATTCACGTCTCATATCTTCAAAGTTACCCCTCTTTAAGTTCAGAACCTTTGTTTCTGAATTAACTATGTCACTCTCCATTTCAATGAAGAATTCCACCATATTATGGTCACTCTTACCCAAGGGGCCTCTCACGACAAGATTGCTAATTAACCCTTCCTCATTGCTCAAAACCCAGTCTAGAATAGCCTGCTCTCTAGTTGGTTCCTCAACATGTTGGTTCAAAAAACCATCCCACATACATTCCAAGAAATCTTCTTCCTCAGCACCTTTACCAATTTGGTTCACCCAATCTACATGTAGATTGAAGTCACCCATTATAACTGCTGTTCCTTTAGTGCACACATTTCTAATTTCCTGTTTAATACCATCTCCGACCTCACTACTACTGTTAGGTGGCCTGTACAGAACTCCCACCAGCGTCTTCTGCCCCTTAGTGTTACGCAGCTCTACCCATATCGATTCCACATCTTCCCGGCTTTTGTCTTCCTTTCTATTGCGTTAATCTCTTCTTTAACCAGCAACGCCACCCCACCTCCCCTTCCTTCATGTCTATCCCTCCTGAATATTGAATATCCCTGAACGTTGAGCTCCCATCCCTGGTCACCCTGGAGCCATGTCTCTGTGATCCCAACTATATCATAATCATTAATAACAATCTGCACTTTCAATTCATCCACCTTATTACGAATGCTCCTTGCATTGACACACAAAGCCTTCAGGCGCTCTTTTACAACTCTCTTAGCCCTTATACAATTATGCTGAAAAGTGGCCCTTTTTAATGCCTGCCCTGGATTTGTTGGCCTGCCACTTTTACTTTTCTCCTTAGTACTTTTTGCTTCTACCCTCACTTTACACCCCTCTGTCTCTCTGCACTGGTTCCCATCCCCCTGTTGTGAACTATCCTCCTCACGCCCAGCCTCTTTAATTTGATTCCCACCCCCCAACCATTCTAGTTTAAAGTCACCTCAGTAGCCCCCGCTAATCTCCCTGCCAGGATATTGGTCCCCCAAGGTTTCAAGTGTAACCCGTCCTTTTTGTACAGGTCACGCCTGCGCCAAGAAAGGTCCCAATGATCCAAAAACTTGAATCCCTGCCCCCTGCTCCAATCCCTCAGCCACGCATTTATCCACAACCTCATCGCATCGAAAATGCTGCAGAAAGTTTGAAACTCTTCCCGCTCCATTATGAGCTCTAGTCTGCCTAGCATCCAGGAAAACTTCAAAAGGCAGCGTCCATCCTCAAGAACCCCCACCACCCAGATTATGCCATCTTCTGATTACAACCAAAAAGGAGGAGGTACAGGGGCCTGAAGGCACACATTCAACTGTTCAGAAAAGCTTCTTCCTCCCCACCGCAGTCAGAATTCTGAATGGGAAATGAGCCCATGAACAGTAACTCAGGTGGCAATATAGCGTAGTGGTTAGCAGAGCGCTTTGGAGTACCAGAGACCCGGATTTGGTTCTAGCCGTTGTCTGTAAGGAGTTTGTAGGATCTTCCCGTGACCACGTGGGCTTTCTCCAGGTGCTCCGGTTGCCTCCCACACTCCAGAGACTTATAGGATTTTGGTAGGTTAATAGGTCATTGTAAATTGTCCCATGATTATGCTAGAGTTTACTCATGGGTCGCTGTGCTTCACAACTCAAAGGGCCGAAATGTCTTAATTCTCACTCTGCACAGGGCGGCAAAGTGGCTACCACTACACTTTACAGTACAGGTAACTTGGGTTCAATTCCCTCCTTCACCGCCAAGGAGGTTGTACATTGCCCTCATGAGTTTCCTTTGGATGTTCCACTTTCCTCCCACAGTCCAAAAACGTACCGGTTGCTAGGATAATTGGTAATCGTAAATTGTCCAATGATTAGGTTAGGATTATAGCGGCGGATTGCAGGACGGCGTTGCTGGAAAGGCCGAAAATGCCTGTTTTGTGATGTATCTCAAGAAAAAAAAAATGTTCCTTTCAATTTGCACTGCATAATTAATTTAATTTCCTCATTTTATGCGTACTTCTCAGTATAATTTATAGATTTTATTATGTGCTGTATTGCAATGAACTGCTGCTGCGAAAAAAAATATCGCGACATATTTATCTGATTCTGATTCGGCTTCTACCTTTATCAGGTCTGATACTAGCTCAAGTGCTGCTTTCCCGTAGTTACACAAACCCAGTCATTGCTCTAGAACTGGTATATGAGTGGGGTTTGAATTGAGTCAGGAAACTGGAGTTTACGACGTCAGGGATGCATAGGCTCAGTTGGTCTTGATATTCATATTTCCAGTTCACACCCAGCCCGCAAAGAACCTGGAGTGCATTAAGATTTGAAACATAAATTAAGATGTTATTTTTATATTGTTTCGCGAGTGTTCAGCTGGTGTTTATGTAGTGATCAGTCTGAATAATGAAGCCGACTACTTAACATGAAAATTTGTTTTCAACAGAAATCCAGTGGGTGGTGAACTCCTATTCCCAAACCGTTTATACTTGGTATATAAATATGCACATACACAGGTGCCCAATTAGTATAACAGCAGAAAGGAATTTCTATGCCTGCACATAGTACTCACCTCGACGTAAAATGACTCGGAATAAGCACCTGCTGTACGAATACTATTATTACCCAACTCTACTGGCATTTGGAGTCTCAGGTAGGTCAACGATGTGTTGTAAGCTAAATAGAACTGAAATCTCCATGATGGTCCAATTGCTCTCTGGAATAAAAAAAAAAGTCAATGACGGGTTAAATTTGAAAAACTCTGGGAGGATATTTGGCTCAGAAATCTGTGCTGATCAGCCGGGGCTGTAAGTTGTTACTTGGAAATGGAAGAATTTCACTGCGAAATGCGTTTAGATAGAGTGAAAGAAACAACACGGCACTGATGCTAATGCAGCGAGTAACAACTTACGCAGTGCAGACGTTGGTCTGTTCGGATGAATCTGACTAATATTCATTAGTATTGTCTTTTCAGATGAATCCTCACTAAACAGTTTAAAACATTAATTGTAATGTCCTGAATAGATAGAATACACAATTTCGTGCCAGATACGAGGACTAGAATAGAAAACGTTGTGAAATGTGAATCGAAGAGCAATCGGTTGTTTCATGACATATCTAAGGTGTTGGAACGGGCCGAGTAATAGCTGATGATGTTCAAGGTGGTGAAATGCAGAGCGATGTATTTTCCTGGAAGATTGAAAAGCAGAACTATGGTTTTGATATTCTTACCACCTGGGCGGAGGAGAACGAGGACGCAAGTCATTGAACGTGGCACGACAGGTCGAGAAAGAAGTCATACCCAGATTCCCGTTTCATCACGATGTAATCGAAAACAAAAACAAGAATGCCACGATTAAACTTGCCTACGCAATCATAATGACACCGTTCTAATACCTGAATACTACAGTGGAAAGGATATACCGGAGATCTTGGTGAATGGCTCCTGCGATCGGATAAGAATATCTAAATACTTTGCCTTGGAAAACAGGCCACTAAACTGAGATCTGATTGCTATTATATAGAGTCTGATAGGAGAGCTATAACTTTCTGTTTATTTTGATTTCGATATTGAATCACATTCTGGAGTTCAAGTACAATTCAGAAAAATCCATTTATGAGAATTAAAGACATTTCTTGGCATGGAAGTTATTGGAATGGGGAAAGACAAAGAGGACGAGCCAGATTTCATAGGTCGATAAAGGGGTAGTTGCATCCCAGGAGCTAGATTAACAAGAATGTGCAAGCGGGAGGAGGAGCTTGGTCTCAATTTAGAAGATTTTGCTTGCAGAATATCCTTACGGAAATAATGGGAAAAATATTCCTGTCCACTCCAATTGGTACTTGAAGCTATTTTCATGGAGTCTACGAGGACATGCGACGCGAACTTATATTGAAGAGTTGAATACATTTTGTATCTGTAACAATATCAGCATTACAGTCTAGCATAAACCATTCTCTCTGGAACATATATGGGATATGTTTTCCTCTAATGGCGGCGGATTGAATATTTTCGCATCACAGCATTATTACTTTGTTTAATTTGGATATGAATGAGGAACCATTCAGCTAATGCGAGATTTCTATCCACCAGCCAAGGGAAATCCCTCAGTATTTTGACACATGCTTATTTTTCACAGGGTGAATATTTGACGATTGTGAATCTTAAGGAACACCACAAACTTGTGGCGGCGAATCATAAGAGATAAAAATCGAGCTATCGTTGGAACGAATGGCAACCTTTTCGGTTTATAGAACAGATGCCGACAGTGTCATTCCTAATGATTTGCTGGGAAGCCGATCGGATAATTCAATCACAGTAGTTTAATAACTGGTCACTCTTTCCAATCTATTTTCTCACATAAAGGCGATTGCCAGGGAAATCCATTTTTCTCTGTGGGAAGTTTGAGAGCTAAGTGCACATTTCTCTCCGAAGCCATGACTTGCAGCTGAAGGACTCCCTGATTCTTCACTCGATTGGCGCTGTGTCAGCAGCACGAAAAACACAAAGGATTCTGCATATGTTGGGGAGAAAATTGCACTATTCGTTACTGTTTCCTGGTGTTGAGCTTTATGACTCTTTTCCACTCGCTCCTCTCTTCTATTCCCCACTCTGGTCTCTTACCTGTTCGCGCCTGACTGACACCTCCACAGGTATTATTCTCTTTCACTTTTTCCTGTGGTCCACTCTCTTCTCCTTTCAGATTCCATCCTCTCCAGCCTCTTACCTTTCCTACCTACCTGGCTTCACCCATCACCCTCTAGCTGTTCTCATTTCACACCCTCCACCTTTTTTAATTCTGAGGACTTCCCCATTTTTTTTTCTGTGCCGAAGAAATATCTCGGTTGTTTTTTATCATTCCCATAGATGCTGTTCTGACGTGCTGAGTTCCTCCTATAATTTGTGCGTGTTGCTGTCTCTTTATCAGTTTGTTTCTATTGCAAGGTAAGCTCTACTGAGAAGCATTTCCTTCCTGAGGCCAGTACGTCCCTTCTGCAAACTGCATACATGTGTCATGGTCCGGTTTCGTGAAGTCCGCGTTCTGGTTCACGGTCCGGTCCGTGGACTCCGGACTCCGGGTCTTCCAGCTGACACCTGCTTCAGTTGGGCTTAATCATAGGCACCTGATGCTAGATTTGACGCTGGGAATATAAGAATATAGAACATAGAATAGTACAGCACAGTACAGGCCCTTCGGTCCACAATGTTGTGCCGACCCTCAAACCCTGCCTCCCATATGAGCCTTCAACTTAGATTCCTCCATATACCTGTCCAGTAGTCTCTTAAACTTCACTAGTGTATCTGCCTCCACCACTGACTCAGGCAGTGCATTCCACACACCAACCACTCTCTGAGCAAAAAACCTTCCTCTAATATCCCCCTTGAACTTCCCACGCCCTACCTTAAAGCCATGTCCTCATGTATTGAGCAGTGGTGCCCTGGGGAAGAGGCACTGGCTATCCACTCTATCTATTCCTCTTATTATCTTGCACACCTCTATCATGTCTCCTCTCACCCTCCTTCTCTCCAAAGAGTAAAGCCCAAGCTCCCTTAATCTCAGATCATAATGCATACTTTCTAAACCAGGCAGCATGCTGGTAAATCTCCTCTGTACCCTTTCCAATGCTTCCACATCCTTCCTATAGTGAGGTGACCAGAACTGGACACAGTACTCCAAGTGTGGCTTAACCAGATTTTTATAGAGCTGCATCATTACATCTCGACTCTTAAACTCTATCCCTCGACTTATGAAAGCTAACACCCCATAAGCTTTCTAAACTACCCTATCCACCTGTGAGGCAACTTTCAGGGATCTGTGGACATGTACCCCCAGATCCCTCTGCTCCTCCACACTACCAAGTATCCTGCCATTTACTTTGTACTCTGCCTTGGAGTTTGCCCTTCCAAAGTGTACCACCTCACACTTCTCCGGATTGAACTCCATCTGCCACTTCTCAGCCCACTTCTGCATCCTATCAATGTCTCTCTGCAATCTTTGACAATCGTACACTATCTACAACACCACCAACCTTTGTGTCGTCTGCAAACTTGCCAACCCACCCTTCTACCCCCACATCCAGGTGGTTAATAGAAATCACGAAAAGTAGAGGTCCCAGATCAGATTCTTGTGGGACACCACGAGTCACAACCCTCCAATCTGAATGTACTCCCTCCACCAACACCCTCTGCCTTCTGCAGGCAAGCCAATTCTGAATCCACCTGGCCAAACTTCCCTGGATCCCATGCCTTCTGACTTTCTGAATAAGCCTACCGTGTGGAACCTTGTCAAATGCCTTACTAAAATCCATATAGATCACATGCACTGCACTACCCTCATCTATGTGCCTGGTCACCTCCTCAAAGAACTCTATCAGGTTTGTTAGACACGATCTGCCCTTCACAAAGCCATGCTGACTGTCCCTGATCAGGCCATGATTCTCTAAATGCCTATAGATCCTATCTCTAAGAATCTTTTCCAACAGCTTTCCCACCACAGACGTAAGGCTCACTGGTCTATAATTACCCGGACTATCCCTACTGCCTTTTTTAAAGAAGGGAACAACATTCGCCTCCCTCCACTCCTCCAGTACCATTCCCGTGGACAACGAGGACATAAAGATCCTAGCCAGAGGCTCAACAATCTCTTCTCTCGCCTCCTGGAGCAGCCTGGGGTATATTCCGTCAGGCCACGGGGACTTATCTGTCCTAATGTATTTTAACAACTCCAACACCTCCTCTCCCTTAATATCAACATGCCCCAGAACATCAACCTCACTTATATTGTCCACACCGTCATCAAGTTCCCTCTCATTGGTGAATACAGAAGAGAAGTATTCATCGAGGACCTCGCTCACTTCCACGGCCTCCAGGCACATCTTCCCATCTTTATCTCTAATCGGTCCTACCTTCACTCCTGTCATCCTTTTTTTCTTCACATAATTGAAGAATGCCTTGGGGTTTTCATTTACCCTACTCGCCAAGGCCTTCTCATGCTCCCTTCTTGCTCTTCTCAACCCCTTCTTAAGCTCCTTTCTTGCTTCCCTATATTCCTCAATAGACCCATCTGTTCCTTGCTTCCTAAACCTCATGTATGCTGCCTTCTTCCACCCGAGTAGATTTTCCACCTCACTTATCACCCATGGTTCCTTCACCCTACCATTCTTTATCTTCTTAACCGGGACAAATTTATCCCTTACATCCCGCAAGAGATCTCTAAACATCGACCACATGTCCATAGTACATTTCCCTGCAAAAACATCATCCCAATTCACACCCGCAAATTCTAGCCTTATAGCCTCATAATTTGCCTTTCCCCAATTAAAAATTTTCCTGTCCTCTTTGATTCTATCCTTTTCCATGATAATTATAAAGGCCAGGGAGCGGAGGTCACTGTCCCCCATATGCTCACCCACTGAGAGGTCTGTGACCTGACCCGGTTCATTACCTAGTGCTAGATCTAGTATGGCATTCCCCCTGGTCGGTCTGTCCACATACTGTGACGGGAATCCATCCTGGACACACTTAACAAATTCTGCCCCATCTAAACCCTTGGAACTAATCAGGTGCCAATCAATATTAGGGAAGTTAAAGTCACCCATGATAACAACCCTGTTATTTTTGCACCTTTCCAAAATCTGCCTTCCAACCTGCTCCTCTGTATCTCTGCTGCTAAGGGGGGGCCTATAGAAGACCCCCAGTAGAGTAACTGCTTCCTTCCAGTTCCTGACTTCCACCCATATTGACTCAAAAGAGGATCCTGCTACATTACCCACCCTTTCTGTAGCTGTAATAGTATCCTTGACCAGTAATGCCACCCCTCCTCCCCTTTTTCCGCCCTCTCTATCCCTTTTAAAGCACTGAAATCCAGGAATATTGAGAATCCATTCCTGCCCTCGTGCCAGCCAAGTCTCCGTAATGGCCACTACATCATAATTCCATGTATGTATCCAAGCTCTCAGTTCATCACCTTTGTTCCTGATGCTTCTTGCATTGGGGTACACACATTTCAGCCCTTCTACCTTACTGTCTTTACACCGTTTATTCTGCTTCTCTTTCCTCAAAGCCTCTCCGTATGTTAGATCTGGCTTTACTCCATGCACTTCTTTCACTGCTTTATCGCTCTGAGTCCCATCCCCCTCGCAAATTAGTTTAAACCCTCCCGAACCATGCTGGCAAACCTACCTGCAAGGATATTGCTCCCCCTCGAGTTCAGGTGCAACCCATCCAATCTGTACAGGTCCCACCTTCCCCAGAAGAGATCCCAATGATCCAAAAATCTAAAACCCTGCTCCCTGCACCAACTCCTCAGCCATGTATTCAACTACCAAGTGGTCCTCGGTTTGAGTGTGCTTGCGGGTTAGTCTCGTCAGTATCCCATCTTTGCCTCTGTGGGGTAAGGCAGGCCGTCTTTGCCGTTACCCTGAGGCTGCACCGTTCCCTTCCCTCCCCTGTGTTTGGAGCCTTGCCTGCAACCTTGTCAAATTCTGCCGCTGGAAGAAGACCAGAGCCTTGCTGTGTCTAGATAAGGAACTGTCTTTCGTTGTTTGGAACTGTCTCTGTGTCCACGCCTTCGCTAGGTAGGTCCGACCGTTTGCCGTACCTAGTGTTGGGAACCATCTCGTCGTGTTCAGCATTCTGTGGAGAGCCCTAGCCCCAACTCCTGTTTCCAAGGAGGCGTCCTACTCTGTGTTCCATGTACGAGTCCCGGCCCTAAGTCCTGATCCCAAGGAGGGGTCCCGGATCTGTGTTCCATGTCCCTCTGTTCCTGTCTCTCAAGTCCAAGGCTCCGTTTTCCCATGCTCTAGACCAAGGATCTGTGTTCCTGTCCTCCTCAAGACCAAGGCTCTGTGTTCTGCGTTCCTGTCGTCCCAAGTCCAAGGTTCCAAGGTTCCTGTCCTCCCAAGTCCAAGGCTCGGCTGTTCCTGAGTACCAAGTCAAGGCTTCGTGTTCTCGTCCTGTCTATGTGCTTCGTCCTGTGCTGGAGTTCCCTCATCCTGTACTGGAGTTCCCTCGTCTTGCCCAGGAGTCTCTCGTTCTGTCCTGTAGCCCCGCCTAGTCCTGTCTCACAAGACCACGTCATGACTTTGTCTACTTCCGGAATCCGAGCTCGAGTCAAGACCCAGGTTCTGGGTCCTTATCCAGTCTCTGGCTCGGAGTCTGAACCCAAGACTCGTCGTGTCCTCGCCTCGAAGAACCCAAGCCTCGTCATGTCCTCGCCTCGAAGAACACAAGCCATGTCCACTCCTGTAGCCACGTCATGTCCTTGCCTAGGTCCGGGGTCCGAGCCCGAGTCAAGACCCAGGTTCTAGGTCCTTGTCCTAGTCTCGTCCAGGGCCTGTGTCAATGTCCAGCGTGCTTTCTTCCCCACTTCCCTTGCTTGCTAAATTCTAGCCTTAGTCCTGTTCCTAATGCTTCAATGTTTGTGCCTTGCATTTGTGTCCGCCACCATCACCCACCTTATGACAACATGTTGGTTCCTAAGGGCTCTCCTTTAATCGCTGGTTTTCATTAGTCGTATTTCTTTATATTGTTTCGCACTTTTAAGGCTGGGATTAAATTTACTTATTTGACATCATAGAAGTTTCACTACAAATATGCATGCATGTGTGAAAGATCTGGGACCAGAATATAAAAAGCGAAACAATTAAAGCAGATCATAGAGCCGTGCGAATAAAGTAACGAAGATATTTTACTCCAGTCGTTTCATTCCTAGCGCAACATTTCTCTGCCCAGTTCATGCTTTTTTTAAAATTTTCTCCCAGTGAATCTGTTGACGATTATGACGCTGTGCCGTGGAAAGTCCGGACTCTCCAGTTGTATCACTCGTTACCTGGTGGCTATGGCGACGGCGGACCTCTCGGTGATCGTCTGCAAGGTGACGTTGCACCAAATGGCCGATATTTATTGGTCGTATTCGTTCTTGTTCTACACTCCCGTTTGCAAAGTAATTATCTTCTTCTCTGCCGTGACTGTCGACTGTTCTGTTTGGTTCACGGTCGCTTTTACCTTCGATCGATTTGTCGCCATTTCCACACAGAAACTGGCAAGAAAATATTGCACCGAGGGAACAGCGGTGGTGGTTCTTCTGACACTGAGTGCGATCTTCTGTTTTAAGAGCATTGCCTGGCCTTTTGCTTACACTAGATTTGGAAATGTCAGACATATTTCGTGGGGTTGTCGTATATTGCCGACATTATTTTTTCATCCGGCATGGCTTGCATTTTCTTGGATAGACCAGCTGTTAACTCCAGTGATTCCATTCTGTGTAATCGTATTGCTTAATGCGCTCACCGTCAGACGAATTTTGGTTGCTAATCGAGTCCGCAGAATGCTCCGGGACTGCTGCACAGATGATCCCGAGATGGAGAAACGGAGAAGGTCCATCGTTTTGCTCCTTGCAATATCCAGTAGCTTTATTCTGCTCTGGGCCACAAGTCTTGCATATTTTGTTTGCTCTCGTGCTACGAGGGCATTTTTGTCCAGAAGCTACTTGAATCGGTTTGCAAAATTTGAACAATATGCCATTATGCTTCAGATGCTCAGCTGCTGCACAAACACGGTGATTTACACTGTGACACAGAGCAAGTTCAGGGCGGATCTATTCCACGTGGTCAGATATCCATTCACTCTAATTAAATGTTCAGTGCAATAAGGTATATTTGTTTTTTCTGAAAAATAACGACAGAAATCCAACCATAGCAGCCGTCATAAGATTGGGTGATAAAGAAGCTTTGGATAAAATAATTAATTTTCCATAGGTTAAAAGTAGTAAAATCAAAACAAACAGCCCCATTGGTGTAGTTATACAAGTGACTCTTTCCCCGTGTAAAATGCGAAGATTTTGAACATAGCACATTTGTTTATGATTGATACTTGATATTGCTAGGCATGAATACTTACATAGAAACATAGAAATCTACAGCACATTGCAGCCCCTTCGACCCGCAATATTCTCCCGACCATGTGACCTACTCTAGAAACTTCCTCGAATTTCCCTATTGCATAGCTCTCTATTTTTCTAAGCTCCATTTACCCATCTAAGAGTATCTTAAAGCACCATATTGTAGCCGTCTCTACCACCTTCGCTGGGTGTGCACCCACCACTCTCCCTAAATTCTTGGGAAGCAAGTGCAAATAAGGAGTGGATGAAGTTAAGACGATCAAATCTAATTCATTTTAATGACAAGATCTTTGCTGTTTGACTACAAGATTGAAGTGCATGGAGTTAAAATTGCTGTGAAGCATACATTCAGTAAATAGTACTAAAATAGAAAAATGAAGTCGTACTTTTTGGTTTCATAGGCCCTTCAGAAATCTATCGGGGATGAAATAAATATGTTTCTCAATCATGAGTGGGGATGCGCAGGCTCCAGTTTTCATTTAGCATGGGAGCACGTTGACACGTGGCCGAGTGGTTAAGGCGTCGGTCTGGTGATCTGAAGGTTGCCTGTTCGAGCCTCAGCTGAGGTAGAGTGTTGTGTCCTTGAGCAAAGCACTTAACCACACATTGCTCTGTAACGACACCGGTGCCAAGCTGTATCGGACCTAGTGCCCTCCCCTTGGACAACATCGGTGGCGTAGAGAGGGGAGACTTGCACCATGGGCAACTGCTGGTCTTCCATACAACCTTGACCAGGCCTGCGCCCTGGAAACTTTCCAAGGCGCAAATACATGGTCTCACGAGACTAACGGATGTCTATAATAAAACGGACCAAAGTGCATGTCCGATATTGAGAGTCCTTGGCTTTGGGTGTCGCGTTCGGAAGTGTCTGGTTAACTGAAGATGTACTTGATGATGGGTAGAGGTGTATTCGTGATTCAGCTGGCAGAGTCTGTAACGCTCTGCAGTCTGTTGTAATCCTGTTCACTGGAGCCTATATAATTGGCTGCGATGCAACTTGTCAGAGTGCGCTGCAAAGTACCTTCATAAATAACTGTCAGAATATTTGCTGATAGACCGAATTTTTTCAAGTTGCTAAAGACGTAGAGCTGCTGGCGAGACTTCGTCGTGATTGCATCGACGAGCTGCCCCCGGATGGAAGAGGATCTAGATCATTCTAACACAATCCTTCATTTAACTAAGACACCAATGAATTTGCTGCTGAGCTGAAGTAAAGAGTGTACATACCAAAGTGTCCAGCTATGGAAAATATTATCACCAGCAGCTTAAAAATGTGGGAAGACGTGTCGAGGTATTTCACGGACACGGAGAATAAAAGAGCCATCAGTTGAAGAATTTCTGGTTGCAATTCCAGACTGGAGAATGATAAAGTTCGACAAATCATTAAAATGATGGTAGACATATTTAAAAATCAGTTAATTGTGCTGCAACCCTGAGGTTCGGCCAGCCTATGTTTGTCTGGGGTAAGACAGCCTCTGGCCCAACCAAACTGAGAAATCTCGTTCGAGTAGATGCTGCGTGATGTGTTGCCCGGTTACAAATCTGTACCGCAAAATACCAGACGGTACACCGTATGCAATTAAACAACTGAACTTTATAAATCTTAATCTGGCTATAGGGTTAGCAGCGAAAATAAAAAGAACAGGGGCCCATTTTAATGTCACAGTCTAAAGGGCACATTGGAGCTCACAGAAACAGTACAGAGAGGCCGTTGCATTAGCAGTGACACGTCACTGCGCGTTGTACTCTCCCTCCACCAAATTTAGTCAAGTCCTCAGGACGTTGAGATAATTCGCCAACCCTTCCTGCAAAACAGAAAATCCAATCCAGGTGCAAAAGGCAGTGACATAGCTCCCCAAAACGGTAACGATCCCCAGGTGCTAGGTAGGCCAGCTTATCCGGTGGTCTCCTAATTCTTTGAGACCTTCGTACCCACTCAAACAACTCTTCAAGTTCAGACAGTACTGGGGAGTTCCGGTCTACCTGGCAAGTCCTCCCGCGACCTATCACTCGTGCCCACCCGCAACTCGGACCCCTCTGTCCCATGACCAAGCTCCACTTCATCCCTTGCAGAGTCCTGCTGCAACCCAGGTTGTACCCCGCTTCACCTGACACAGCGGAGAAGGTGTGAAAGTCTCTTCCTCAATCTATGGAGAGTTAGCAAAAGGCTGCATATACCACACATCCAAGTCCTCATCCTCCGGATCAGTATAACCTCTCAGGGGAGGGGGCCGGCCTAAGTTCTACTGCCTTGCAGCCGCCCCGCATTTCTGCAGACTCCTCTCACTAGGTGTAGGCTCCAAGTCGGTCTCAGGGTCTACCTGCACCTCTTGTCCCAGGGGCAGCAGGTGGTTCCGACAGAGAACCTTGGCAGGACCTTTCCCGTCCTCTGGTTTCACCCGAAAATCTGGTCGGTATGCCATTTCACTCTCCACCACCCAGGGCGGCTAAGCCCAGTGACCCACCAACTTATGTTTCACAGGTGCCCCAAATTCCTAATGAGGACCCGGTCTCACGGCAGGAGTTGTGATTACCTCATCTTTTGATCATACCTCCTCTTATTTCCTTGATACTGCTTGGCAGCCGCGACCCCAGCGAATTCATAACCCCTTTCAGCTCCCTTCTCATGCCAGACACATACTTCAGTTAAGTATTCGGTGGTAACTTCAGTATTCGGTGGTAAGTCACCCTGTGTAGTCCCAAAAGAGAGGTGAATGGGCAGCCTCACCTCGCGCCCAAACATCAGGTAATATGGAGAGAACCCAGTAGCTTCATTTCGTGTACTGTTGTAACTGGGAACCGCCTGTCCAATATGTTGACTCCACCTGCTCTTCTTGCTGATCTCCAGAGTCCCGAGCATGTCTAGCAAGGTCCGATTAAACGTCTCGGGCTGGAGATCACCCTACGCGTGGCAGGGCGTGGTCCTCGCCTTTTCGACCCCTAACATGCCCAGTAACTCAAGGATGAACCTGCACTCGAAATCCCTTCCCTGATCGCGATGTATTCTGCCTGGGGAGGCCATAATAAATAAAATACTTATCCCATAACAGTTTTGCCACCCTGGACGCCCTCTGGCCCTAGGTAGGAAAAGTCTGAGCATTTCTGGTGTAGTGGTCCTTGATGATGAAGACATTCGCCGTGTTGCTGGCATCGGATTCTATTGACAGGAAATCCATACACACCAGGCCCCGCATTCTGCAGGTGGGACAAGGGAGCTGCCCGCGTAGGGAGTGTCTTCCGTCGTTTGCATCGAATGCAACGACTTCCAGTATTCTTCGATCTCTTCATCCGGGCTCCGTAAAACCTTTCTCTGAGCTGTTTTCCGCCCCCAAATGTCCAGAATAATCATGAAGTGACTTCAACGCAACCCGCTGATATTTTTCCGGTAGAACCAGCTGGCAATGCCGAAGTTGGTCCGGGGATGACGTGACCCGGTAGAGGAACTGTTCCCGCAACTCCGACAGAGGCTACTCTCAGTAATGGAGGCACCGACGCGTGTATCGTCTTCTCCACCTGATCCACGTCTCTCATTTGGACCGATACCCGGATCACCTCGCTGAGCAGCTGCCACTTCCCCAGAACTTAATTCCGGCTGCTGATTTGTCTTCAGAGCAGTCATGTTACAGGAAACTTGGGGATGACGTTATCAAAAGCTCCCAATTGATCGACCGCTCGATCCTACCCCTCCTTTCCCTCTGCCCTCACGGCGATGGCAAACTGACATATGGGCTTCACCCCCGGGGCACGAACGCTTTCCCACCCCTCGTCCCTGTCCAATCCCTCATGCACCCGTAGGGACAAAGCATCAGCATCAATGTTCCGGTTTCCCGGCCGCAACTTCAGGCTGAAATCATAGGTAGAAAACGCCGCCAACTACCGATAGCCTATGACATCCGGATTCGCCAACGTCAGGATATAAGTTAGGAGTTTGTTATCCGTCCTCATCTGAAACTTGCCCCGCAGAGGCAGTCACTCAACTGATCCACTACCACCTATTTCAACGCCAGAAATTCCAACTTGTGCTTTGGTTAGTTTTTTTTTTCTCGGAGGGCGACAGACTCCGGCTGACAAACGCAACGGGTCTCAACCCGGTGCCCTGATCCTGATACAGGGCGCCTCCTAAGCCCACTCGTCTGGCATCCGTCTGCTGTATATAGGGCAATCGGGGGTCCGGAAAAGCCAGCACTGGCGCCTGGGTCAGCAGCTCCTTCAACGACTAAAGCCCTCTGTACATTTTGTATCTCACCTCAGTCCAAAGGGCTCCGACGGGCTGAAATACTCTCCACACTCCTGTCCTTTCTCCTTCTCCCTTTCTTCCCCAAGAGAGGGTAACTGCACGGAAGCTGATTCAATGAGTGACTCACTTTCGCGTAGCCCTTCACGAACCTCCGATGTTAACCTCAGAATCCGAGGAACGAGCGCAGAGCGCTCACAATCTGGGGTCTTGGCCAAGTGGTCACGGCCTCTATCTTAGCCGGATCAATAGCTGCTCCATCCCGTGAGACTACAGTGCATGTAAAAGTTTGGGCACCCCTGGTCAAAATTTTTGTTACTGTGAATAGCTAAAAGAGTAAAAGTTGAACTGATTTCCAAAAGGAATATAGTTAAAGATGACACATTTCTTTAATATTTTAAGCAATAAAAGATTTTTTTTTTAAATTTCCATCTTTTACTGTTTTAAAATAACAAAAAAAAAAGGAAAGGGCCCGAAACAAAAGTATGGGCACCCTGCATAGCAGTACTTAGTAATACCTTCTTTGGCAAGTACCACAGCTTGTAAACGCTTCTTGTAGCCAGCTAAGAGTCTTTCAATTCTTGTTTGGGAGATTTTCGCCCATTCTTCCTTGCAAAAGTTTTCTAGTTCTGTGAGATTCTTGGGCTGTCTTTCATGCACTGCTCTTTTGAGGTCTATCCACAGATTCTCGATGATGTTTATGTCAGGGGACTGTGAGGGCTATGGCAAAACCTTCAGCTTGCGCCTCTTGAGGTAGTCAATTGTGGATTTTGGGGTGTGTTTAGGTTCATTATCCTGTTGTAGAAGCCATCCTCTTTTCATCTTCGGCTTTTTTACAGACGTGTGATGTTTGCTTCCTGAATTTGCCGGTATTTAATTGAATTTATTCTTTCTTCTACCAGTAAATGTTCCCCGTGCCACTGGCTGCAACAAGAGAGGACATTACATTAGCAGTGTATCATTACAGCACGTTACACTACGCCCCCCCACCACCTTCCCGCCACCAAATTTAGTCATGTCCTCATGACGTTGAGATAATTTGCCAATCCTTTCCTACAAAACACAAAATCCAATCCAGGTGCAAAAGGCAGTGAAATATTTCAGAGAGGCCATTACATTATCATTAAAACCCTCCAGCGCGCTCATTCAGATAGCCTCCGTGATCGAACGATTAATGTTGTAACTGCACCTTCCTCAGTAATATTTTCACAACCATATACCTCTTAAAGTCTCGCTTATCTAAGTGTTAGTTGTCATATTTGCCTTGTTGATAAATTCCTTTGCTGTAGAGTTCGATTCCTGTACACCTGAAATTGCTACTCTCCACATTAAATGTTTCGTTCTGTTGTCTCCGCAAAATAGATTCAGCCTGACTTCATTACAAACTCTGTCAATGTTTGTGCGAAACATCTGCCAAGCAAATCTAAGCACTTAAATGCAGAAACTAAACTGTGCAAGGTTAACATCCTGAAGTGCAAATAGTGTGTCTCCGTGAAACATTGGAGATTATCCAGTAATTCAGCTAGAATTAAATGCGTGTACTGCTGGTCTCTTTGGTCTGGTGGGACTGCTGTGCGCTGGATCTAGAAATTGAATAAAATAAAATAAAACTGGCGATAAATGATGGTAATGGAGTTTTAAACCCTTGGCCTCTCTCTCCAGCGTCCAGCGAATTATCGGCGTTGGGGGAAGACGCTGGAGCCTATATCCAAGCCACGTGGTCGCTTTTCTGACCCTTCTCACTCCTCTTCGATCTCGCCTACTGCTCCCTCCTCTCCCTAATCTTCACTCCTCCTTTTTCCGTACAATCATCCTAACCTTTCGTCCTTCACTCCTCTCTCTTCCACTCTTTCTCATTCCACTCTATCCGAACACCTCTCTCCTCGTCCCTCTCTGCCCGCCCTACTCGCCCCCTTCATTCTTTTTACACCCTCTCCTCTGTATCCCACACTCAGACTTTTCTCCTCCTTCCACCTCTGCCCCACCTTTCTCTCCCCACTCCCTCCCCATTTCTCCTTCTCTCTCTTCCTATTTCTACCTCATTCTTTCACCTCTCTCTCCCCACTCTACCTCTCTATCACCTTGCTCGTTCCTTCTCACTCTCCCCTATAACCACCTCTCTCTCCCACCCGTTTCTCCATCTCTATTTCTCTCCCCACTCTCTCGTCCTCTCTTCCTGCTCTCCATCATCCTCTCTCTATTCTGCCCATCTCCATACCCTTCTCCCACTCGGTTCCCTCTCTCCGCTCTATCTCCAACTTCTCTTCCCCATCACTGTCTTAACCATCTTACTTCCCCTTTCCCTTCTTCTTCTCTTCCCTCTTCTCCCTCCCACTCTACCCCTTTCCCAACCGCTGTCTTCCCCTTACTCTCTTCCCCCATTTCCTCTCATCTTCCTGCCTATCCTTCCCTCTCTTCCTTCCGCCCCCTCCTCTCTTCTACAGCTCTTACCCACCTCGTCTCCCCCTCTTTACTCTCTTTCTGCCATCCTTTGAACCCTTCTCTTCCCACTTTTTCCCCTCTCTTCTCCTTTTCACTCCCCACACCCACACACACAAATAAATTTAGCTCTTGGAGGGAGAAGGAGCATCAAGAAAAAGTCATCTGGATGAACAGGTGGACAAGCCAGCTTACCACTCAGACCCGTGATTTAAAAACAGAGTCACAGTAGATTAAAGCCCGGTTAAATACCACCATGTAATCCATTCCTGGGGTTCTGTTATTCTATTAATAAAGCTCTCCCCCCTCCCCAAACCCCGGAATTGGATCCCAGTCTGTAACTGATTCCTGAGGATCAGTTATTCTTTATACACTCTGTGGTCACTTTAATAGGTACCTATGTACACCAGTTTGTTAATACAGATATCAAATCAGCCAATTATCTGGCAGGAGGCCATCGCATAAAAGTACACATATATTGTCCAGATGCTCCGTTGTTGTCCAGACAGAACATCACAATGTGGAAGGAATCTGCACTAAGTGACTGACCGTGGATTTTTTTTGTTTGGTGACCGTGGTTTGAGTAAGGCAGCAACTGCTGCCCTCCTGGGGTTTTCACAAACAGCTGTCGCAGGAGTTAATAGAGAATGGTGTGAAAAGCAAACAAACAAACTAAAAACATCCAGTGAGCGGCAGTTCTGTAAGCGGTAATGTGTCGGAGACGGCACGGGTAACAAGACAACAGCTTGACAGTTTCAAGATGACAGTAAAGTGAGAGTAACCACGGTTAATAACAGAGGTCCGCCGACGACTAACTCTGGACACACAACACGGTGAGCCTTGAAGTGAATGGGTTCCAATAGTAGTAGAATACACTGGGTTCCACTGCTGTACCTAATCAAGTGATCACTGTGCGCATATAACCACCTGATCGCAGTCTGTAACTTACTCCTGGGGATCTGTTACTCACAATATAACAGAATATCAAATATAGAATAACAGATCCCCTATTTCTGGAAAACTGTTATGCAAATCTATAAATCTCCGTTCCATTGCACTCGATACAAGCCTACACCTTATTCCCTGGGTTATTATATTCTTTACATAACTACTCTGAACCCCTTGATTAGATCCCAGCCTGTTCCTCCCTCCCGGATGTCCATCTGTGCCCTGCAGTGCTCCCTACACATAACTGACTTTACTCCTGCATTAAACCCTGGCCGCTATCTCAAACCCGGATGCCTGTCTTTGCCGTGCAGTGGACACACACACACACACACACTCTCTGACCAAACCTTTGATGCTGCCGAGCCTAACCGTAGCTTGGTGTTGGGGTCGATGTTCAGCAGCACTGGCGTCTCCACGAGGTCATGGTTGAATCTATGTGAATGACAGTGCGGGGTGTCAGACAGACGGGAGTAAGCGAGGAAGCTGATTGAGCTGGAGCGAGAGCGATCATTTCTGCATGTTGGAAATGAATGAACTGGTATGGCTAGAGAGGGTGGGGGATTCAGTTGGAGAGAAAAGCATTGGGAGTGCAGAGGAAAGGGAATGAAAGGGGTAGAGAGGGTGCAGGGAGAGGAAGTGGTGCAGAGAGCAATGGGGAGAACTTGGCGTGGAGGGGCTGTGAGTGAGCATAACAGAGTGAAAAGATGAGAAGGACAATGAAAAGGGAGAGGGGGGAGAGAGAGGGTTCTATCTAACCAGAACTGACACTTTACCTCATCTCCAACGCTGCACTAACGCTGCCTCCCCTTCACGCCCACGACTCATGGATCCAACTCCCTCCGGTGTGGGGAAGGTGGAGAGATTTCGAGAGATTCACCAGTCTTCGGTGGGAGTGCGAGAAAGAGTTTCTTGCCGTCTCCATCCTGAATGGCTGAACACTTATCTTCAGATGGTGGGCAGATCGGCGGAGAGAGGGGAATGTGAACACAGGTGAATAAGAGCCCAGATCGAGGGGGGTAAGAGTGGGGGAGAGTGGGAGAGAGAGCACAGGGAGAAGGGACGGTGGAGAAGAGAGGGCGAGAGTGTAGAAGATGAGAGAAGATAGAGAAAAAGAGGACTCAGTAAGAGGAGAATGTGAAGGGAGACAGAGTGACAAGAGATTTGGGGAGAAAGAGGGAAGGAGCGAGGGTGAGGGAGAGGAGGGGTACTGAAGAATAGAGTTGGTAATAAAGAGGTGGAGAGAGAATGCAGAGAGGGACAACAGCAAGGGGGACAGTGGGGAGCGTGGAGAAGGTAGAAAGTGCAGATAGGGGAGAGGGATAGAGTGAAGGGGAGTAGGGAGGGCAAGGTGGAGAGAGGAGATTTAGAGAGAGGGATAAAGGGAGGAAAGGGGAAGTGACGAGAGGAGAAAGGGGAAGGGGAGAGTGGTGGGGTGGAAAGGGGGTGGGAAGAGAAGGGGAGGGAGAAGAGGAGAAAAATTGATCTCTCCACTTTGCTACTCACCATTCCCCTCCCCAGTCTCATCCTATCAGACCAGAACTTCAGCCCCAGGTCCATGCACTAGCTCTGTCTCGCCTTCCGTCCAAAACTCAATGACACATTTCCCTCGGGGATTTGGGGGAGAATTCCAAAGATTCACGTCCTTTCAGTGGGGGTTCGTGGAGGCATTTCTCCCATTCCCCATGCTTAATGGCTGATCACTTATTCTGAGATGGAGACGTTCCTCCCCTGTTCTGTGACACTGCAGTCAGGGGTATGCGCCGTAAGCCACACATTCCTTGTCGCGCCATAGGAGCGTTTTCAACTGGATTTACCGTTGTTCTCTCAAACGCTAGAGGTTCCCAGTCCAGCCTGTGTACACATTCCCCACTGGGCATTTCCCCGTTCTTTGTCCCCGTCCCAGGAATTGATCGTGATAACATTCACTGCAGACCCCGTGACTCACACTTCGCATTCCTTAGGCTCCGAGGCCAGACCTGTACAGTCCGGATCCCTGTATGATTGGAGTAGGATCCCTCTCCTCCTATATATCCCACCGTAGCCTCTCATAGAAAGAGAAGACAGTCGCTCCGCCACTCCTGGCAGCAAACTTCAGAAGATCGCGACTTTGCTACAAGTTCTAATTCCTTGATCTTTTTGACACCCCCCCCCCCACCCCACCCTTCGTCGGGATCATCTGTGGACCGATCCCGTACACACACATCATGGAGAAGTGGACAAATGCATTTTATGAAAGACCTGCATATATAACAGATCGATCGATGCGGGGGCCGGCGTGCTTTCACTTCTCTTCCTTTCTCTGTGATATAGTTGACGTTGTGCTTTCCTTTCTGGTTTGGAACTTAATCTCAACATCGGTGTGCGTACAGCCGGTATGTCCTTTGCCCTGTTCACTCTAGAACGATATATTATCTGTGACAAGAACAAAAAAAGAGGTTCTCCTGTGTGTTTCAGCGTGTTTTACACGTGTAGGTGTTAGGAATTAGCTGGGGGGGTGGTTCTGATGTCTGAAAACAATTTCTGCCCCCATCCCCACCAACAACCACCCTCCACCCCCACAACGTCATAACAGAACAACTCCCCTTTGCATGGTGATGCCTGGTTCTAGATTCCCCGCTAGAGGAAACACCTTCCCCACTCCTACCCCGTCGAGATACATCCCCACCACCATCATCTCGGGGTGGGTCGTGTTTCAATCAGGTCCCTCTCCCTTTCCCAAACGGACACAATCCCGGCTGCCCGACCTCTGCTCGTGAGACGTCCCGCTCGTACCAGGGACCAATCCGGTAAACCGTCTCTGAACTGCTGCTGACATGTTAAAACCACTCCCCTCAGTAATAACACCGACGCTGACGACCGCACTCCCGATGTGGCTTCACAGCGCCCAGAATAACCGAGATGCATTCTCCGAGGTTTAGAAACCAGTTCCCTCACAGTAAGATAGAAGATGCAGTCACGCTAGAATCGTCCCTTCAGCCCATCGATTTTAACCGAACTAATGACGCCTGCTTAAACCAATCCGTCCTTACTGCGTATTGCCAACTTTTTGTTTTCTTCTCTTCTATGCTTACCTGTCTAGGAGTTTCTTAAATTATAATTGTTTAAATACCTTTCTCATTAGCTTGATCTATGCGCTCCACATCCGTTTGCGAATCAAGCGATCGGACCTCAAGATCCTGAGGAGAACACTACAAATTTAACTACAGTAAACGTACTTTGTGAACAGTCCTGATGAAGGGTCTCTGACGGAAACGTATTGTTTATTCCACCCCATAGATATTGTCTGACCTGCTGAGTACTTCCAGCAGTTTGTGTGTGTTACTGGTGCAAGATTGCACAAATTCACAGCGCAGGTCCAACAAAATGCTTTGAGCCTTGGCAGTGTTGTGGACGGCAGAGACCTCGAGGAACAGGGACATAGTGCTCTGAAAGTGGTGCCACAGGATGGTGATGACTGTGTATTCATACTTGCCTTTCTCGCCCAGGACATAACATAATCATGCGGATATTGTGCAGATGTATGAGAGACCGGTGGTGAGACCGTACCTGGAGTACTGTGTACAGCTATAAGATGGATGAGATGAAGCTGGAGAAGGTTCAGAGAAGAATCATGGGGATGGTTTCGCAATGGTGGGCTTGAGTTACAAGGAGAGACCAGATAGGCTCGGACTGTATTCCCTCGAGGGAAGGAGGCTGAGGGACATCAATGAAGTAAATGTCGCAGCCTTTTTCCGTTGAGTTGGGGAGTCTAGAATTTGGGGGCAAAGTTTTAACGAGAGAGAGGAGAGTAGCGTGCACGTTTCTTACACAAAGGTTAGTGGAGGTGTGGTACGAGGATGTGGTAGAGACAGGTCCAGGTACGTGGATGGGAAAGGTTTAGAGGGACGTGGGCCAAATGCTCGCAAATAGGTCTGTCGCAGATGGACACCTCACCTTCGTCGGTCACGGATGAGTCGGGACAAAAGGCTTGTTCCCTGCTGTAGGACCTCAAATATGAACTAATTAACAATATTGGGCTGCGTTGTCGTGTAGAAACACTAGTAGTTAACCTAGGGAAACGTTGGGACGGGTCTCCATCGGCCCGGGACCCCAAGCATAGGCGTCTCTCTACCAGGACTATTATTTGGAATAATAGCTTTCCACACCCCGCCACATGATTATAATCAGGATCATAGTCCTTGCGCACTTCTTGCTTCCGGGAGGCAGACACACATACGGACTGGGACGTTCCCTTGTTTTGGTGGATGTCTAAATTCGTTACGGTAAGAAGGCCTCAGCAATCCCACTCTTGTCGAGTCTCCACCAAGGCATTGTCCGACATGCCTCTCTTCCCGACGTTAAAAGGAGAATACGTGAAGCTGCGAAATGCAAACGCCAGAGAATATCCTCCCGGTGGCCCGGCTAGCGACCTGGCTCCTTTCCGCCGTGGTGTCTGTAATGGAAGGCGCTGGCAGCCGGTGACCCCACGAGTCATTGCGCACCCAGTGGCAGAGATCCCTGTAGAGAGAAAGGGGAGTGAGTCGGACCACAGGGGAGAGATTTCTACCCTCCCCAAAACACAACTCAACCCTGTTTGTCCAGAAAGATCTGCACTCCCACATCAAACATCAGTTGATGGTGGGAGGCTGTTAGGCACTGTGTGTCTGAAAGTGCAGGGATTAAGGAATCCCTTAGAAGGGTATAACGCTCTGTGAGAGGGGGAGGTGAGAGGAGAAGAGGATGGAAGGAGAGTGAAACCGAATGTAGGACAGGAGGGGATGGCAGGTTTAGGAGAGAAAAGCGGTGCGAAGTGATTTCTCTAGCTTCCGATAGGAAGCTCAAATGAACACGTGAGCTTTTGCCTTTTCTTTGTGACCTGGAGTGGTCTGGGGGCAGGAGGAGAGTTGGGGTTGTGCAACCTATTCCACGCTGGTGGGGAACTGTCCTTTGCGGAGGGGTGTTGATAGGCTAAATTTAGTATCACCCCACGTCCCCCACCCTTTCTATTTGCTCTATCCAAACTTTCCTCACCCTTCGTCCATGTCACACTCGTTCACCTATTCACTCTCCACTCCCTATCCAACGCAGGACAAGGCGGATTACTCGGAGCCTGTCCGAACCCAACACCCCGTCCCACCACCAAGGGTCCGTGGCGGTAGAAGGGGGCGCGCTAAAAGAGAGGTCACGAAGTGGGGAAGCGAGGAATGTGAGGGACAGAGGATGAGTGAGAGTGTGAGGGATCAGAGGATGGATGCAAAATGAGACGGAGAGTGCTAAGGACACAGTTAGACCCGTGTCCTTGATTTTCAGCTGCATCTCATTCTCCACCTACCCAGCATAACCAGTTTTGCGTGTACTGCCTGGCCCACAAAAAGTGAAGTTTTGGTGGATGCCTATAGTTCCAGCGTTTGAGAACAGCGACCCTGCCTCAGGAGATGTTTGCAGGTTTAGCCAGAGTCATGCACGGTCCTCCGTGCTCCAGTTGTACATCCTCCTGCGGCCTGTGAGGGACTGCAGTCGCTGGAATCTCGGCTAAACATCAATGAGCTTGCAGGTCTCAGGGGGCTGGGCAGCTTCTGTCGGGGAAGATAGACATTCGGCGTTTCAGGTTGTCCATTGTCCCCCACTGTCAACGTACTTTAGTTCCCCTACTAGACCTGCTGGTGAGTGCACCACACTACAAATCATACAGCAGCGCCGCCCGTGTGTAGATTCGGCATGACATCTAAAACTTCGACAAACCTCTATAGATGCATAGTGGGAGAGTATATTGGGTGACTGCATCATAACCTGGTATGAAAACACCAACACATTTGAACCAAAAATCGACCAGTACTGATATCGAATACTGGACATCACGGGTACGGCCATCCCAACCACGGAACCTCTGCATGAAAGGCCGTGGTTGGAAAACATCAACCAATATCAGAAATCCAAACTACCTCGGCCATGCTCTCTTCTCACTACTGCTATCAGGTAGAAGGTACAGGACCCTGAGGAATAGCACCAGCAGGTTCACGCAGTCAGGCTGTCAGGCTCCTGAACAAAGGGGATAACTACATTCAACTTCACTGGCTCCATCTTTGAAATTTTGCCACAACCAACGATCTCACTTTCAAGGACTCTGTCTCATTATCTCATGTTCTTGGTATTTATATTCACATTTGCACCTTTTGTTGTCTTCTGCGCTCTGCTTGATCTTTCATTTATCCTGTTGTAATTACTATTCTATAGATTTGCTGAGTGTACCAACGACAAAATGAATCTCAGGGTTGCATATGGTGACATATGTGTACTTTGATAATAAAATTACTTTGACTTTGGTGGGAAGTCTGTACTGCAGAGGGAACAGGGACACCGTTTCGTGGGAGGTGCACACTGCGGAGGGAGCAAAAGTGACACCGAATTCATCACTTCCTTCCCAGTACTGATGACAGGTGTCCGCCCGCAACGTCGACTATTTACGCTTTTCCATAGATGCTGCCTGGCCTGCTGAGTTCCTTCAGCATTTTGTGCGTGTTCCTTAGGATTTCAGGCATCTGCAGATGTTCTCGCGTTAGTGACACTGAGTTCTAGGGCGTCCATACACTGCAGACTTCCCTTTCCGAAGCAACCCATTGATGGCTGAATAATTCTGTGATTGTTCACTAGAATGACGCTCTTTCAGCTCCGCTATAAATAGAAGAGATTCTACAGATGTCGGTAAAACAGCACTATTAGTTACCTCTTTTTCCTGGTGGAGTTGGGCTTCCTGTCCATGTCCGCCTACCTCCTCTTTCTATTAATTATTCTAGGCACTTACCTCTTCACACCTGCCTATCACCTCCTCCTGGGTCCCCTGCTCTTTCTACTTTTCCTATAGTCCACTCTATTCTTCTCTAGGCCTTTACCTTTCCTTCCCACCTGGTGTCACCTATCACCTTCTTGCTATACTCCTTCACTAACACCCACCCACCTTTCCAGTCCTGAAGAAGTTCCTCAGTTGTTTATTGTTTTCCATGAATGTTGTCTGACCTGTTGTCTTCCTCCAGAATTTAGCATGTGTTGATATCTATTTACAACTTTATTTTGTTTCATTTGGACGTCCTGTAGACGGTTGAACACTGCTGGAAACATTTCCTTCTTGATGCCAGTGCCTTCCTTTAAGGAACTACGTTATGTCTGCAGTTCCAATGGGTTATCCCTTTAAACACTGGTTTCACGCTTCGTATGTCTTGACTTTATGCACTTTAAGGCTGGGATTAAACTTAATTATTCGACATTATATAAATTTCGCGTGAATTGTGTGTATTTGTGTCAAAGATCAGTGGACGATATCAAATGAATGAAAACAATACAAAAAGATGCCGATTCGCAGACAGACCAATGCGAATTATGTAACTAAATTCACTTCACTTTCAGCGCGCCACTTCTCAGCATATCTCACTATTCATTCTTTAATTTTCATCCAATAGACCTGTTGAGGATTATGGCGCTGTCTCGACGAAAATCCGGTCTCTTCAGATGTACAACTCGTTACTTGGTGGCTATGGCGACGGTAGATCGCTCGGTGATTGTCCGCAAGCTGACGTTGCACCAAATTGTCAATTGACACTGAGCACGATCTTCTGTTTTAAAAACCATCCTTGCCTTTAGCTTCTGTTGGTAACCTCACTATCAATAATATTTCGCAGGGTTATCGTATATTTCAGCTATTTTATGTTCATCTGGCATGGATTGCATTTTCCTGGATAGAGCAGCTGTAAACTCCAGTGATTCCGTTCTGTTTAATTGTACTGTTCAATGGTCTCACCTTCAGCCGCATACTGGTAGCTAATCGGGTCCGCAGAGAACTATGGGACTGCAGCAGCCGGGATCCCGAGATGGAGAACCAATGGACGTCCATTATCTTGCTCCTTGCAATATCCAGAACTTTTATTCGTTTCGAGCATTTCGCCAGAGCCGTTTCTGTTCCTTTGACAGCCAGCTTGAGGCGAAATTGATGTGTGCCATTGCTAGTTTCCTTCATAATCCATTACTATGACAAGAATGATAGTTTAGGTGATTATCTTCTCTGGAAGAACTTTGAACGTTCCGTATTCACCATTTACAGAAGTGAGTTTTTTTAAAGTTGACTCGAAGTGTATTTTGAATAACATATTCATCGCCATTAAAGGCTCCATCGGTTTCTACGGAACTATTTAGCAGCAAATGTAATTAACATGAATGGATGAAGTTAGTACTAACAAAGACTATTCGTCTTAGATGTCGGGTCCTTTGTTACTTTACAACAAATCTGCAGTGCATGGAGGTAAAAAATGCGATGAAGGATATATTAAATTAATAGTACTGAATTGGATTAACGGAGCTGTACTTTTTGGTTTCATGGACCGTTCAGAGTTCTGCTGGAGTAGGTGGTCACAGCCGCCGATAAGAGACGAGACAGCTCAGTTTTGAACTCTGCCACAGTCTCCACTACTGCTCCCGCAGGCAGGCTATCCATGGACACTTCACCACAAGGTGTCACTGCCGAGGACTGTACCCTGCTGACGGACGCATTCTCCTCCTCCTGTACCTCTGCGATCAGATCAACAAAAGAGGGAGTGGGGCGCGTCTTACGAGACTGTCAGAGACCCCAAGCCATCAGGTCCTGGGACCGGGTACCCTTGGCTATCTGGTCCATTCTTAACTGATCTACCTAGGCCGACTGAACGACTCCTCTGCGACGCAAGCAACTTAGCTGCCTCTCTAGCCGAAAAATGTAAGCAGAAGGCTCCTTCTCCCTTCTCCTGACGCATGTTCTGAAACCCCACCATGAGCTCCAGTTGGCTGTCTAGCGTACCAAAAGCGCTCTCCAATGCGTCCAGAGGTTAGCTAAGGGTTGGCGTGTTTTCACAGCTCTCACCACGTCAGCGACAAGCCCGCTCAAACTCTCAACCAATCTCCGTCGCTTCCGTCATCAGAACACTGCTCATCTAACAACTGAGGGATCTGCTCCGCCCAAGTCTCATACTCCTTTTCCCCTATAGGGGTGAGCGCATGGAATTATGATGTAGTGACCATTACAGAGACTTGGCTGGCACCAGGGCAGGAATGGATTCTCAATATTCCTGGATTTCAGTGCTTTAAAAGGGATAGAGAGGGTGGAAAAAGGGGAGGAGGGGTGGCATTACTGGTCAGGGATACTATTACAGCTACAGAAAGGGTGGGTAATGTAGCAGGATACTCTTTTGAGTCAGTATGGGAGTCAGGAACAGGAAGGGAGCAGTTACTCTATTGGTGGTATTCTATAGGCCTGCTGGTATCAACAAAGATACAGAGGAGCAGACTGGGAGGCCGATTTTGGAAAGATAGAAAAATAAACACGGTTGTTATCATGAGTGACTTTAACTTCCCAAATATTGATGGCACCTGATTATTTCCAAGGGTTAAGACGGGGCAGAGTTTGTTAACTGTATCCAGGACGGATTCCTGTCACAGTATATGGACAGGCCGACTAGGGGAATGCCATACTAGATCTTGTATTAGGTAATGCACCGGGTCAGGTCACAGATCTCTCAGTGGGAGAGCATCTGGGGGACAGTGACCACCGCTCCCTGACCTTTAGCATTACCATGGAAAAGGACAGAATCAGAGAGGACAGGAAAATTTTTAATAAGGGTAGGGCAAATTATGAGGCTATAAGGCTAGAAATTGCGGGTGTGAATTGGGATGATGTTTTTGCAGGGAAATGTATAATGAACATGTGGTCCATGTTTAGCGATCTCTTGCAGGATGTTAGAGATAAATTTGTCCCTGTGAGGAAGATAAAGAATGGTAGGGTGAAGGAGTCATGGCTGACAAGTTGGAAAATCTAGTCTGGTGGAAGAAGGCAACATACATGAGGTTTAGGAAGCAGGGATCAGATGGGTCTATTGAGGAATATAGGGAAGCAAGAAAGGAGCTTAAGAAGGAGCTGAGAAGAGCAAGAAGGGGACATGAGAAGGCCTTGGCGAGTAGGGTAAAGGAAAACCCCAAGGCATTCTTCAATTACGTGAAGAAAAAAGGATGACAGCAGTGAAGGTAGGGCCGATTAGAGATAAAGGTGGGAAGATGTGCCTGGAGGCTGTGGAAGTGAGCGAGGTCCTCAATGAATACTTCTTTTCGGTATTCACCAATGAGAGGGAACTTGATGATGGTGAGGACAATATGAGTGAGGTTGATGTTCTGGAGCATGCTGATATTAAGGGAGAGGAGGTTTTGGAGTTGTTAAAATACATTAGGACGGATAAGTCCCCGGGGCCTGACGGAATATTCCCCAGGCTGCTCCACGAGGCGGGGGAAGAGATTACTGAGCCTCTGGCTAGGATATTTATGTCCTCGATGTCCACGGGAATGGTACCGGAGGATTGTAGGGAGGCGAACGTTGTCCCCTTGTTCAAAATGATACTAGAGATAGTCCGGGTAATTATAGACCAGTGAGCCTTACGTCTGTGGTGCGAAAGCTGTTGGAAAAGATTCTTAGACTTAGGATCTCTGGGTAATTAGAGAATCGTGGTCTAATCAGGGACAGTCAGCGTGGCTTTGTGAAGGGCAGATCGTGTCTAACAAGCCTGATAGAGTTCTTTGAGGAGGTGAGCAGGCATATAGATGAGGGTAGTGCAGTGGATGTGATCTATATGGATTTTAGTAAGGCATCTGACAAGGTTCCACACGGTAGGCTTATTCAGAAATTCAGAAGGCATGGGATCCAGGGAAGTTTGGCCTGGTGGACTCAGAATTGGTTTGCCTGCAGAAGGCAGAGGGTCGTGGTGGAGGGAGTACATTCAGATTGGAGGATTGTGACTAGTGGTGTCCCACAAGGATCTGTTCTGGGACCTCTACTTTTCGTGATTTTTATTAACGACCTGGATGTGGAGGTAAAAGGGTGGGTTGGCAAGTTCGCAGACGACACAAAGGTTGGTGGTGTTGCAGATAGTGTAGAAGATTGTCAAAGATTGCAGAGAGACATTGATAGGATGCAGAAGTGGGCTGTGAGGTGGCAGATGGAGTTCAACCCGGAGATGTGTGAGGTGGTACACTTTGGTAGGACAAACTCCAAGGCAGAGTACAAAGAAAATGGCAGGACACTTGGTAGTGTGGAGGAGCAGAGGGATCGGGGGGGGGGGGGGAGGGTACATGTCCACAGATCCCTGAAAGTTGCCTCACAGGTAGATAGGGTAGTGAAGAAAGCTTATGGGGTGTTAGTTTTCATAAGTCGAGGGATAGAGTTTAAGAGTCGCGAAGTAATGATGCAGTTCTATAAAACTCTGGTTAGGCCACACTTGGAGTACTGTGTCCAGTTCTGGTCGCCTCACTATAGGAAGGATGTGGAAGCATTGGAAAGGGTACAGAGGAAATTTACCAGGTTGCTTCCTGGTTTAGAGAGTGTGCATTATGATCAGAGATTAAGGGAGCTAGGGCTTTACTCTTTGGAGAGAATGAGGATGAGAGGAGACATGATAGAGGTATTCAAGATGTTAAGAGGAATAGATAGAGTGGATAGCCAGCGCCTCTTCCCCAGGGCACCACTGCTCAATACAAGAGGACATGGCTTTAAGATAAGGGGTGGGAAGTTCAAGGGCGATATTAGGGGAAGGTTTTTTCACTCAGAGAGTGGTTGGTGCGTGGAATGCACTGCCTGAGTCAGTGGTGGAGGCAGATACACTAGTGAAGTTTAGGAGACTACTAGACAGGTATATAGAGGAATTTAAGGTAGAGGCTTATATGAGAGGCAGAGTTTAAGGGTCGGCACAACATTGTGGGCCGAAGGGCCTGTACTGTGATGTACTTTTCTATGTTCTATGTTCTCATTCATCTGGGGTACGAAAATCTTCCCCACTCAATACGCATGCATTACTTATCGGTAACACCATGGAGGCGCACCACCACTCCACCTTGCCAGCCGCTATAATGGCACAGTCTCAGGGCAATCACACAGCATCCAACGGAATCAATCCCGAACTATAACCCCACAATTGTAACACTGAGATTCGGTCAGCATGCGTTTCTCTTGTGGAAGACAGCCTCTGGCCCAGCCAAACTTGGAAATCTCGTTTGTGTAGATGCTGTGTAATGTGTTGCCCGGTTACAAATCCGAACCGCAAAATATCAGTCAGTGCACCGTATGCAATTAAACGACTGAACGTTATAAATCTTACCCTGACTTTAGGGTTAGTAAAGAATATAAAAAGAAAAAGGGCCTAAGTTAATGAAACAGCCTAATGCGCATGTTGGAGCTCACAGATTCGTCCATTCGTTCCCCATCGACCTCCTCCCAGCGTCACAGACCGTTGGAACCTCGTTCCGAGTTCATTCTGCCCAGCGGTCTACCAACTTTTTCCATCTGCGTCTTTTCTCTCCATGTCTCGCCGACAAAACCCCGCGGAATCCTTGCTCCCAGCCGCACAAGAAGAAACAGCAACCTCTCATTGGATAACGCACATTTCAAAACTCCCGTTATCTCTATTCATAACCCAAATATTGCTGCTACAGAGACACTATTCCCTTAGCGTGAAACATTGCAGAGAGGCTATTACATTAGCAGTGAAAACTTATGAGCGTGTTACAAAAGTTTTGATTCGTCAGGGCATGAAGGATTGCGGGGAGAAGATGGGAGGTTGGGGTTGGGAGGAAAATTGGATCAGCCATGATGAAATGCCGTCGTTGAACACCTGGTGTATTTTTCTTATTTTATATTCATTAGAGATACAGCCCAGAACAAGCCTTCCAGCGAATCTAATCACATGATAACTTAGAATAACAAACTCACCTGATAGCCGTTACGTCTTTGAAATATAGGGGAAACAGAAACATTCCTAGTGCTGATGTTTGGTTTGGTTGCAGTTGCTCTGTCCACCTTTGGTCTCTCCACTCCAGTTGGAGAGCCATCCCCAACGCTTTACCCAGCCCCTGTCGCGCCATGGACACGAGCTCTTCCGTCAGTCCCTTCCACTCTCCACACTCCCTGTGCTCACCAGCTACACCACCACCACCCCTCAGGCCCCGCGCATTTCCTCCCAATCGGTCCCTCAGTACTCTCGTGTACTGTCGTGAATTCCCGTCCCAATTTCCCTGCCAAATAAACGGGGATCGTTCGCTTCATTCAACTGGTCATCGAATCATCATTGCACGTCACCTTATAGATCAACAAAATATTAAATTAGCACTGCCGGTTGCTTTCACGAGAAGAATAATTGAGATAAAATAATTGGCATCGTTTATTTTCTGGGTTTTAATGCTCAGATTGATTTGGGCAAAGTTTCAAAGAAAGGACTGGCAGAGTTGGTGTTAAAACCAGACCAAATGTATTTCAAAGAATGGAGGCAACAGAACGAAACATTTTATGATGAGGCTGGCAGTTCCAGGCGCAGAGACATTTATCTCCTAGACAAATGTCACCTGATTGGTTTCCTACTCGACCTGCTTTTGAGGAAGTGTGTAACCGCATGGGGTGGGATACCGAATTTAGACGAGAGACTGTACAGTTCACCCAGTCGAAGCCAACGGTGGTGTGGCCCGGGGAAGTAGCGAGAGTGATGGGGTCCCCGAATTTCCCGGAGTGCCTGGGGGCGAGGCCCTCCGAGTGGACCACATGGGGGAGTCGGGATTTCCTGCTGGGGTACTGGTAAGGACTGCACTGCAGACGCCCTCGGTTGTACAGGTGAGTAGGATGGCACTGATCGTCAGGAAGGCTACGAAGAGGTAGGTCACCTTTAGGTGGGGGATGGCACTCACGTATCTCTCCTGGTGACGGTAATGTCTAGTGTTCCTCTGAGACAAGCCGGGGAGAAACCATTGGGACAAGGGGAAAAGTTGATCGCTGAGTCATTTTACTGCGGGGACTCCCCGGTTCCTGCGGATTGGAAGAGGAGGTTGGTATAGAAGATGTTGAAGTTCGAAGGTCTTTTCCACTGGCGAGTTTAATGTGGGTTGCTCCACGAGCACTCGTCATACCTTCCGGGTGACCGAGGACACCCCGTTTAGAAGGAGGTCGCGGAGACTGGCCCCTACAGAGGCCAGTTCAAAGGTTCGGGTCCTGAACTGCGGCAGAGCAAATTTTGGAGCTTTTGTGCGAGATCTTACAATGGTTATTCTGTCGAGATTGTTTTCTGGAGAAGGGGATTTGCTGAAGATTGCTTGCAAAAGAAAAAAAAGTCTGTGCAAATACAGCACGAAAGATATAATGGCAAATAAGTAAGAAAGAAATATCGAGATGAAGAGTTATTGGAAGTGAGTTAATAGGTTGTGAGAACTTTTCAGTGATGTGGCAAGAGAGGATGTGGGAAGGTTTCACCCTTTGTTCAAGAGCCAGATGATTGATGAGTAATAACTGTTCCTGAACCAGGTGATGTGAATCCTGAGGCTACCTTCCTCACGATGGCATCAGCGAAGTAAGAGCATGACCAGGATCGTGGGTGGCCCGTACGGGGAGCTGGAAGGCGTTGGGCTCCGAGACTTTTAGAGCACATGAATTGGTTAATTGTTGTTTAACAAGAATCAACAATCTCCGATGCTTTCTGTTTAACCTGGTTAATTTTATTTTGGCAGCTACGGGGACTCCTTGCAACTTGCATTATTTAGTGGACGCTCTGTTAGTGCAATCACGCGGTGCGTGTTTTGAGAAAGACAAGCGTCGCAGTGTCCTTCGGTCGAGCCACAAAGTTTCTGCTGGAATTCTTATGTATCAACGCCCGTCGCCATCTCCACTTGGGTGTCTGTCTTTCCTCTGCACAGGACTCCCGTCATTGCCAGAACACATCGTGACAGCTATCCTGCGACAACGGTTCGTGTAGATGTGTTTAATGGCGAGAGGGCTTGACTCGTGATGGATTGGGTCATATCCATTACTTTGCTGTAGGACTTTCCGTTTAAGGGAATTGGTGTTTCTGTACCAGGTTGTAATGCAGTCAGTCAATATACTCTCCACCACACATCTCTCGAAATGTGTTAATGTTTTAGATATAATGCCGAATCTTCGCAAACTCTGAAAGAAGTAAAGGCTTCCTTCGCAAGTGGAGCCAGGAAAATTCCTCTGAAGAAGATAACATCGACGAATTTAAATGTGATGACCCTATCTACTGGTGATCCTCCAACGAGAACTAGCTGATAGACAAGAGGGTTCCTCCTGCCGAAGTCAGTAATCAGCTCTTTGTTCTTGCTGACATTGAGTAAGAGTTTCTTGCCGCGCAGAAATCCAGCCAGATTTTCTGTCTCCGTCGTATATGCCGATTATTATCACCAGCTTTATAACTGATAGTGGTGAGGTCAGCAAACATGAATATCGGATTAGAGCTGTGCTAGCCACGCAGTCATAAGTAGATAGTGAGTCGAGCAGGGGACTGTGCATTTAGCTTTGTGGCGCACCTTTGCTGATGGAGACTGTGGTGGAGATTTTGCTGCCAATCGAACTGACTGGAGTCTCCAGGTAAACAATTTGCGGATCCAATTGCGACAGGAGTTACTGAGGTCAAAGTTGAGAAGCTTATTGATTAGTTTTGAGCGGAGTAAACATGGAATGCCGAGATGTGATCGATAAAGAGGATTCTGGTGTGTGAGTTTTGCCGTCCACCTATTCCAGGGTTGAGTGAAGATCCAACGAGATGTCATCTCTCATGGATCTGTTGCTCCGGTAAGCAAATTAGAGTGTATCCAAGTCGTTTCTCTGGAAGAAGATGACAAGTTTTATCAACAACCTCTCAGAACACTGTATCACTGTGGATGTTACTGAGGAAGATTCCCGCGTATAAGAGAAAACTGCTTGAAACAGGTAGGTAACTCATATTGCTGAAGCGAAGTTTAAATATCTCAGTGAAGACTGCAGCCAGATATCCAGCACAGATCTTTTGTACTTGGCTCGTTACCCCGTCTGGCCAAATGCTTTTGTTGGGTTCACCCTCCTGAAGACTGTTCTGACTTCGGTCTCAGAGACTGATATCCCGGGATGATCGGAGGCTGCGGGATATCATGATGAGTCCTCCATGTTTTAATGGTCAAAGAGCGCAGAAAAGGCATTGGCCTCATTTGGAAGCGAAGCGCTATTGCCGCCCAGGACGCTTAAAATTACCTTGTAAGAGGTGATAGAATTCAAGCTCGTCCACAACTGTTGAGTGTCCTTTATTTATTCAAGTTGAATCCGGAATTGCCACTTCGCCCGGGACATGACTTTCTAGACCTAATCAGGACCTAATTCACAATTCATGTTGTAATAGTTCCTCGTCTGACAGGTGAAATCAAGTTGAACGGCTGTTTATTCAATAGTCCGATGTTTATCTTCTCGTCACAGGGACATGCGACACAGAAAATGGGCTTTCAGTCATTCAACACACACAAAATGCTCCTATAAGCATCTATAGGAAGAAGTAGCATCTGCAGATGTTCTCGTTTCGCTCCTTCAGTCATTCAATTAGCTTTAATCTTCATTGACAAAAAAAAATTCTCAAACATTGCGCCACTCGTCTGATTTTCTTCTTGTGGTCCGTTGCATTTCATAGACTGCTCAAGTGTCTCATTTTTTCCTCTGTGCTTATGCTTGCTGAGCAGTCCCTATTCTTCTTAACCGGGATTCTAATACAGCTTGAAAACCAATATCCCCTGAATCGCCTGTTAATGCCTCTTATTCGAAAAGGAACTTACAGTGCTATCTCTGTACTTGCAGTATTTTCCTTTTGAACGCCTCCCACTTACCAATCATCCGTCTGCCAGAATGCGACCTATGCTAATCCACACCTGCTTGAATCTTTCTGATGCTATCAAAGTTGGCCTATTTTCAAGTTGGGATATTAATTCGACGAAAAATCCTAACCTCATACGTCATTATCTTGACACATGGAATTTTGATCACTCGGTATTAAGTTTTCCCTTTCACACATCTCCTCAGCTGCCCCGTCTCTTTCCAATATCGCACCCTCTCTAGCCGGGCCCACTATATAATGATTAAGGAAACATTCCTGAATGTATTTGGCAAAGATTATATCACCCAGTGCTTCTACATCATGAGATTCCAGGGCAAAATATGGAAAGTGGAAAATATGGAAAATTGCAACTATCTCGGCTCTCTCTACATATTTCTGCCTATGTCCTGCCGATTAACACCAGTAACGTGATCAGACATTTCCTATTTCTCAGTTTCACCCATGTAGCTACAGAAGCTGAGCCCTATATGAGCAGTACCATGACAGTTCGCTGACTGATAACCTCACCCTTGCCCCTTCTATAATTCCCCACTGTCATATCTGAAACAAATAGAACGCAGGAACATTGATCAGCTTGTCCTGCTCCTCCTGCAACCAAGTATCACTCATGCCAGAAATGTTATAATTATTATGATCCATGCTCGTAGTTGATCTGCCTTACCTTCAATACTCCTTGTTTTGGTAAAGCAACAACTCAGAACCTTCGTCCCAAAATGCTAACCTTTCCTTTCCTTTCTCTGGATGTAGGATAAACGTTTACTTTGATCACAAAACTCTTCTAGCTGCCCAGACAGGGTCCCATCCTCTGCAAGACCAACCTAAGGGTATTCTTGTGCTTCAGTTCTGCTCCTAGCCGTCCCATTGTTCAGGTCCCGTATTCACTGGGGAAAAAAGCGATTGTTTAAAATGTTGTGGCCATACCCCGTACACCATATCATGACCCATGGATTGAAATACTTTACATTCCTATTTTTACCCTCCCTAGCAATTCGCACTTTTAGTGATCCTGAGATCACCATCATTGATGCCCTGCCTTTATCTTATCTTAAGACTCGCTGAATTCCCATTGCAGGGCGTTGTCACCCTTTCTGCCAATGTAATATGCACCAACGTGGACTACGTCTTCTCGATGTTCCTTCTCTCTCTTAAAAATGCTGTGGACCCAATTCGAGTTGCTCCTGAAACTGGCACAGGTGAAGCAGCATTTCCGAGCGTGAATCGCCAACACTTCCACAGAGCCCGAGATCTGATTGCTGTGGTAATCCTTACTATGTCTTGCATCCTTTTTCAATAGCTTCTATCCCCTTCCCTCTCCCGAAAAGCATCCAGTCACCTGAACCCTGCATTTTCGGCGAGTTGTCCTCGCTGTATCACTTGTCAATCGACCCTTCAGTCCCCTGAATGATCCGGAGTTCATCCTCTTCCAACCCAAGTTCCCTAATTCCTTCTGAAAGAAGCTGAAACGGGATGCATATCTTGCAGCTCTGGCCGGCAGGGATACTGCACGTCTACCTGTCATACCACGTTCTCCAAAACGAGCTCCGTCCTGTACTAACTGTCATTAAATCTGTTCTAAAAGTACAATAAGAAGACCATAAAACCATAAGACTTCGGAGCAGAATTAGGTCACTCGGTCCATGGAATCTGCTCCACATTCCACCTTGACAAGGGAACTCAAAGCCGACGTAAAAGCAAAAGAGAACGCATGTAATAAGCAAGAAGTAATGGGACGTTACAGGAGTGGGAAACTTATCCTTATACTTTATGCTTTATTGTCGCCAAACAATTGGTAGTAGAACGTACAATCATCACAGCGATACTTGATTCTGCGCTTCACACTCCCTGGATTACAAATATTAAATATTATAAATATTTAAAATAGTTAAAATTAGTAAATATTAAAAATTTAAATTATAAATAAAAAATAGAAAATAGAAAAATGGGAAGTAAGGTAGTGTAAAAAAACCGAGAGGCAGGTCTGGATATTTGGAGGGTACGGCCCAGATCCGGGACAGGATCCATTCAGCAGTCTTATCACAGTTGGAACGAAGCTGTTCCCAAATCTGACCGTACGAGTCTTCAAGCTCCTGAACCTTCTCCCGGAAGGAAGAGGGACGAAAAATCTGTTGGCTGGGTGGGTCGTGTCCTTGATTATCCTGGCAGCACTGCTCTGACAGCGTGCGGTGTAAAATGAGTCCACGGACGGAAGATTGGTTTGTGTGACGTGCTGCGCCGTGTTTACGATCTTCTGCAGCTTCTTTCGGTCTTGGACAGGACAACTTCCATACCAGATTGTGATGCACCCTAGAGAAATGCTTTGTACAGTGCATTTATAAAGATTAGTGAGTGTTTTAGGGGACAGGTCAAATTTCTTCAGTTTCCTCAGGAAGTAAAGGCACTGGTGGGCCTTCTTGGCAGTGAACTCTGCTTGGTTGGGCCAAGTCAGGTCATTTGTGATATAGACCCCGAGAAACTTAAAGCTTTTGACCTGTTCCACTTGCGTACCACCGATGTAAATTGGGTGGTGCGGTCCGCTACTCTTTCTGAAGTCAACAACCAATTCCTGCGTCTTGCTGATGTTGACGGAGTGGTTATTGTCTTCGCACCATGCCACCAGGTTCTTAATTTCATCTCTGTACTCAAACTCATCATTACCCGAGATACGGCCTACAATTGTGTCATCAGCAAACTATATAAACTTTCAAAAACCAGCAGAAGGCAACAGGAAAAAAAGCCTTTGGGGAAAAGATGAAATAGGAAGGGAAGCTCACCAATACTAGCAAAGATAATATCATGTTTTACGGTCGTTGGATTACTAGAAAATAACGTGACCGAGATTTAATGGGAGGACAATGAAATGGCGAACGAATTCAGTCTTTTGCGTCAGTCTTTCACAATGCATTGGTTTGTCTTGCCATGGCCTCTGGCCCTCTGGCTCTGCATCACCTACTTCCATTTCCATATCCACTGCCTGCTGTCAGAGGTACTTACCTAGCAGGTAGTTGTTAGAAACCCCTACCTGACATACTCATGGATGTTTCCCATCTCTTGCCGGACTGTGACCTTGACACCTCCAAGTACCCGTCCCCCTTTTATTTACATCGATCGACATTGGAATTTGGATGTTATCCTCCTTGTATTGCAAGTAGTTTCCGGTGATGATGGCAGCAGTTTCCAGTTCGTTCCTTGGCCAGCAGTCTATTACGGCTCGGTAAATGATGACTAGTAGGACGAATACGCTGATGGCTCTGAATTTCCTCTTCCCATTCAGCTGGCTTTTGAGCACGTGTCTCGCCCTTTGGAGGTACTTCGATGTCGCAACTTTCCTGTGGCCTGATCGTGGCTTCAACGCTCCTACAGGATTCCCAGGCATTTGTCGTTGTTCTGTTCAGCTCCCGTGGCCATTCAAGAACCTAAAAAATCTCCACCTTAAATATACCTAAAGACCTGGGCTCCACAGCTGCGTTTGGTAACAAATTCCACAAATTCAACACCCTCTGGCTAAAGAAATTCATCCATACCTCTATTGTAAATGGACGCCCCTCTATCGTGAAACTATGTCTTCTTGTCTCACCTTGGGAAACATCCTTTCCACATCTACTCTTTCGAGGTCTTTCAACATTCGAAAAGTTTCAATGAAATCCCCTCTCATCCTTCTAACAACTACAATGACTACAGTCCAAAGCCATCAAACGTTTCTCATTGGATAACAACACACATAAAAGTTGCTGGTGAACGCAGCAGGCCAGGCAGCATCTCTAGGAAGAGGTACAGTCGACGTTTCGGGCCGAGACCCTTCGTCAGGACCATTACACTCATTGGATAACCTTTGCAATCCCAGAATCATCCTTGTGAATCTCATCTGAACCTTCTCCAAGCCAGAACATCCTTTCTTAGATAAAAAACAAAACTTAAGATGACGCTTCACCAATACCTTGCAAAGCCTCGGCATCACATCCATGCTCTTATGCTCTTATATTCTAGACCTCTGTCGGTACCTTCAGGTGAACTCTGTCTTTTTGTGTGTTTCCCCCCGAGCTGGATCTCGGTGATTTTGTATTGCCATGCTCCCTCCGTCCGTTCTTAAAGACTGGAGTGACATTTGCAATTTTCCAGTCCTCGCCAGCGTCCACCAATTCTTCCAAGATCATTACTAATGCCTCCACAAACTCTACAGCTATATCTTTCTGAAACCTAGCGTGATGTTCATCTATCCGGGTGACCTCTGTATCTTCATGTCTTTCTTCAGATTCTTCAGCACCTTTTCCCTTGTAATAGTAACTGCACTCACTTCTCTTCCCTCACGTTCTTCAACGCCTGGCACACTGTCAGCGTCTTCCACAGCAAAGACTAATGGAAAAAGCTCATTTAGTTCATTTGCCATCGCCTTGTCTTCCGTTGTTATTTTTCCAGCCTTATGTACTACCGGTCCTATACTCATTTTTCTCGCTCTTTTATTTTTATATTTCTTGAACAAGTTTTTTCTATCCACCTTGGTATTGCTTGCTGGCCGGCTTTCATATTTCATCTTTTCCCTCCCAGTGATTCTTTTAGTTGTTTTCATGTAAGTTTTTAAAAGCTTACCAGTCCTCTATCTTACCACTAATTGTTGCTTTGTTGTATGTTCCCTCCTTTGCTTTTATATTGGCTTTGACTTTCCTGGTCAGCCACAGTTGTACTATTTTGCCATGTGAGTATTCCTTTGTTTTTGGAATGTACCTGTCCAGCACCTTCCTTATTTTCCTTGAAATTCAAGCCATTGTTGCTCTGTTGTCATTGCTGCCAGCATCTCCTTCCAATTTACTTTGGCCACCTCCTCTCTCATACCACTGTAATTTACTTTATTCCACTGAAATGCTGCTACGTCAAACTACATTCTCCCTATCAAATTTCAAGTTGAATTCAATCATGTTGTGATGACAATTTCCTTATGCTTGCTCCCTAATCTCTTCCAGGTCATTACGTAACACACAATCCAATATAAGTGTTCCCATAGTAGGCTCAGGAACAAACTGCTCTAAAAAATCATTTCGCAGGTATTCAACAAATTCACTTCCTTGAGATGTATTACAAACCCGATTTTCGCAATCTATCTCCATATTATAATTTCCTATGACTATCATCATATTGCCCTTTTGACACGAATTTTCTATTACCCGTTGTAATCTGAAGTCCACATCCCCGCTACTGTTTGGAGGCCTGTATATAACTGCCATCAGGACCATTTTCCCTTGCAGTTTCATAACTCAACCCTCAAGTATTAAACAGGCTGGTGACTGACGATGGGTGCAAGGCTGGTGTTTCGACACCAGTCAGCCAGCTGCTATATCACACTGCTGTATGGCTCCTCATCACCATCTGAAATTGTGCCAACAATAGTTGTGTCATCGGTAAATTGATGTAGATGGCGTTCGAGCTGTGCCTAGCCGTAGAGTTGTGGGTGTAGCGAGACTTGAGTAGTGGGCTTGAAGTGCGCAGGTGTGGATTGTCAACGAGAACGAGATGTTGTTTCCAATCTGCACCGCCTGTGGTGCTCCGAATTCGGAAGTCAGGAATCCAGTTGGAGTAGGATATATAGAGGCCCAGGTTTGGGAGCTTAATAATTTGGAATGAGGTTGAGGAATGTTAGATTGAGTTTAATTCAGATGTGTGACGTGTTACATTTAGGTAACACAAGCACTGCGAAAAGTAGGGAGTGTTGTAGAGCAGAGTGACCTAGGAGTACAAGTACACAGATCCCTGCGGTGGTGTCTCAGGTAGACAGGATGGTGAGGAAGGCTTTTGGTACAGAGTTCTCAGATAGTCAGGCCATTAAGTATAAAGTTTAGGAGCAGTAGCATATGGGGTTGTTGAAGGCAATTGGAGTATTCTGTACAGATTTTATCGCCATGATGTTAAACTGGGGACAAACTACAGAAAAGGCTGACAACAGTGTTGAGTAATCGTCAGAAGGAGTTATGAAAAGAGGACCTGACCCCTCGGAGCCAACAGTCGCTCCTCCTGAAATTATTCTTACATTCCCGAAACCATTTTGTGATATTCCTTGGAATCACTAAATCATTTGTTAGATAAAATGCCCAGAACTGTGCAGAATGCATCAAGTGAGGCCTCTCCAGTGGATTGTAAAACCTTAGCATTGCATCCTTGCTTTTATATCCTAGTCCACTCGAAATGCATGCTAATATTGCTTTCCCCCTCTCACCAGTGACTCGACCTGCAAATTAAGCTTCAGTGAATCGTGCACGAAGATTACCTGGTCCACTTGCACTTCTCATTTTTGAATTTCCTCCCGTTTAGAAAATAGTCTCCGCTTTTCTTCCTTCTGCCAAAATGTATGACCATACACTTCCCGACACTGTATTCTATTTACCACTTCTTTGCCCAGTCTCTAAATCTGGCTCTGTCCTTCTGTAGTCTCCCATTTTCCTCAACTCTACCTGCTCCTCGACCTATTTTCCTGTTGTCCGAAATAATGACTTTAGCTTTCAGTTGACGGTTTAATTTCTCAGCCCTGTCGGCCAAGCGATTGTTGCTTTCATTTTTTCCCTGCACTGTTTTTATTAAAAGTTGGTGAACTGTTCATCTGTCTCCGCGTCTCTCCCTCAGCACTTGGGCTATTACGGCATTCTTGTGTCAGGGAGGGTGCTCAAAGCCCTTTTATTCTCTCTCTCTCTCTCTCTCTCTCTCTCTCTCTCTCTTACTCTCTCTTCCATCCATGCGTCAGAAAAACAGCCTGTCTACTATTGCTGTGTTAGGATGCACACGTTTCGAGGACAGTGTGGTATATGCTGTACCTTGTTCTGTGCTACAACACCTCCCCACTCAGACACACACCCTCCTTCCTGTGAGGGATAGGGTGGTCTGGCGTAGGAGTGGCGGGTAACTGTAGTGTAGACATATTACAGGCCTCCTCTGTCTCTGTCCCGCACCTTCTCAGATTCAGAACTCACTGCGACATGGAGGCAACCCGTCCCTCCGCTTCTCCCGTCTCCCACGACACTACACCCTACCTTCTTTTTCTCAATCACTCTCTTGCACAATAGTCCTCCCTTCCAGGCTTCCGTTATTCCCTACTGCTGTCCACAGTCACTCCACTAGCCTCCTCCCTCTCTTCCTCCCAGTCTTTGAATCGTTACTCATCCACCTTTGAGCACGTGGTACGGAATTTATAATCGGTGGAGCGTTTAACGAATCGTATCGTCTCGTGAACGCCCGTTGCAATTTTTTTTTCAAGTAAGCGGGGCTCGTTTACTAAAACACCCTTTAGCTCAATCAATTCAAATAACTTAACGAGATATTAAATCTACACTGACGGGTGCTTTGGCGTGGGGAATGATTAAGATAAACTAATTGAATTGCCATATGCTTACACTTATAACCATAAGATACGAGAAGCTGGACGTTAATATTGAGAATAAGCATTAGTTAATTGTAAGAATACCGCTTACATTCTGTTACCATTGTCACATACCCCGTGGGTATCTTGTGACTGTCTTATGAGCATAATATAATGGTCTTGTGGAGCTTACATGATGTAATTTTCCGGCCAGTGTGAGGTCACATGATGACCTGTTCTCAACAGGTATATAAAGGGAAACCCTTGTGACGCAGTTAGTTTCAGTTGAGTTGTTGTTTGCTTCGTCAGTTACTCCGTTATGCTGCGCATTTGTCATGACGCAGTTTCGTTTTAAAACGGAGTTTTCCTGTCTATTTTAAGGTGCAAAGGTTGGTGCTGGCAGTTTCGCCAATTGCCGCCAGGTTCGTGTGTTGCATCTATAATTTTCCCTTTTCAGTAGTACTGGAGAGTAAAGACCTTATTAAAGGATGGTAACCTGAAGGATCGAATAAAGTTGGAGTCGTTTGGCTGTGTTATAAAGGATCGACCTTATTGAGGATTCGTTTCAGAAATGGCACCCTGTATCTGAGATAACTCCTGCAAGAGCAGAGAAGTTGAGCAGTGTCTACCAGCCAGAAAAAGGTCAGTTCCTTTAATCTGTGTCATTTCCTTCGTCTTGAATCCTTTGGAAAATCGGCAGTAACGTCTTCGAACAAATATGTTTCCAGAGAAGTCTCTCCTTATGGACGGTGTAAAACATTTGGACTTCCGAGTTTAACATTTTAAAACTGGGTAGGAATTTACCACTTTCAAAACTGTTTTCGCATTTGCCCTTTTTAAGAACTGTTCCAGAGTTGCCGTACAGAAGTTCACTTCACGTCAAGTTAGTCCCCTGTATACTTCTCGCTATTTGCTGAGCAGAGTTTAATAAATGTTTGCTTGTTTTTATGAAACCTGCCTCAATTGATAATTCATTGTTGCCGATCACGTGACATAAATTTGCGGGCTCGTCCAGAATTGTTCCAATTTTGAGCTTAAGTGCTTGTTTATTTATCGATCTGATTTGGTAAAGGGAAATACCCGATTCTTTTGTTTGATTGGTCTGTGGGTGGTATTCGCCAGAACCAGAGTTATGAGCGAAGACGAGAAAGGCTGATGTATCCGAGATTGCTGGAAGGCTGGATTTTAAAGGAATTATGATGGTTACCTAAAGCCCGTAATTTAGAGAAAAATCGCGGAGCATTATATAAGTTCGGGAAAGTTTGATGATGAGTTGTTAGGGAGGTTTCCAATGAGTAAACTGGAAATGCAGTTACATCTTGAACAGTTACAAGTTTGAGCAATTTAAAGTGGAAATGACCGAAAGAGAGGCAAATATAATAAGGGAATTTGAAGAAAAGTGATTTTAAAGAAAAAGAAGCTCATAACCAGAGAAAATTTGAGCTAGAGATGGAGAAATTAAGGATGGAAAATCAGTCCTCTGGTTCTGGGAAACAGTTTGCTGTTAGTCGAGAAGTTATTTTGGCTCCTCCATTTAACGAGACAGAAGTAGACAAATATTTCCAACATTTTGCTCTGTTTTCAGGGTGGCCGAAGGATAAATGGCCAGTGATGTAGCAAAGTATAATTAGAGGTAAGGCACAACAAGTTTATACAGCTTTATCTGCTGTACAAGCACTTGATTATGATATTGTGAAGCAGCATATATTGAAAGAATATGAGCTGGTTCCAGAAGCTTATAGAGAAAGATCCAGAAATTTGAGGAAATCCGTGGAATAAAAACTTACCTGGTATTTGCCTACGAGAAATCCGTGTGTTTTGAGAGATGGGTTTCTTCTGAAAATGCGAATAGGGAGTATAATAAATTAAAAGCGATGATTTTACTGGAGGAATTTAAAAGGAGCATTCCTATGAAGTAAGGACATACTTAAATGAGAGGGACACAGCTACATTGCCGGAGTCTGCTAAATTAGTCGATGAGTATGCTTTAATTCATAAGAGTAAATTATCTCCAGGTAGATCTTTTAAAAGGGAAATTAGCTCAGAGTCAATGTAAACCAGAAATTAAATCTGAAGTTAGTGAGACAGGTAAGGATGAAGGGAGAAATGTGAAGGAAAGACATTTTGGTAATATTTGTAATTCTTGTAAGAAACCTGGACATGTAATAGCGAACTGTTTTCGATTGAAAAGGAAAGAGACGAAAGCAGTCCCAGATGCTTGTGTGCAGCAAATTAAAACACCTGTAAATTCACAGAGCGTGATAAATACTAATGAAGTTTTGTCAGAGTCTGACCAAGTTAAGAATGATTATGAACATTTTATAACGGAGGGATTTGTATCCTTGCAAGAGGGATCCACTCCTGTGCCAATAAAAATACTCTGGGACGCAGGAGGTTCTCAATTACTTATATTAGACAGTGTTCTGACATTTAGTGATGAGTCTGATACTGCTGAGGTAAACTATATACGAAGAGCTGGGAGTGCCCTTATGCCAGTACATCTGCATAAAGTAAATTTGAGGTCAGGGTGAGTTACCGACCCTGTTAAAGTAGGACTACAACACAGTTTAGCTGTGAATGATGTTTTTTCATTGTTAGGAAATGACCTAGCAGATGGACAAGTTTTTCCTAAGTGCCTTTGACAATAAAGCCCATTTCTGAGGAACCAAAGATGGATTCTAATGCAGTTTCTTCCTGTGTTGTAATCCAAGCTATGGCTAACAAGATGGATGTACACGATGAGGTTGTTACCCATGACTATTCAGCTCCGGGTTCGAATTTTGAGGATGTGTCAGAAACTTTCTTACCTACATTATTTGATCAAGATTATTGTAGTAATTCTGACCATGAAGATTTGTCTTTATCTCGGAAGGAGATGATAGCAGAGCAGAGTAGAGACCCTGAGATTATCAAATTAAAGGACCAAGCTCTTCCAGATAGTGAAATTGAGAAGGTGCCAGTAGGGTATTATTTTGAAAAGTGAGTGTTAATGAGGAAGTGGCGATCTCCTTCAATTCCCGCAAGCGAGAAATGGGAAGTTAATCACCAGGTAGTAGTTTCTAAGGTTTATCGAAATTAGATTTTAACTATTGCTCATAGTATGCCTTTTGGTGGCCATCAAGGTGTAAAAAAAACTATGAACAAGGTTTTTAAAATATTTTTACCGGCCTAGTTTAAGAAAAGATGTAGCGACATTTTCCGGGTCGTGTCATACTTGTCAAATTGTGGGTACACCGAATCAAGTTACTCCAGTGGCCCCACTGCAACCTATTCCAGCATTTGGTGAGCCGTTTCCGAAATTATTATAGATTGTGTAGGTCCATTGCCAAAAACCAAAACTGGACATTAATATTTGTTGACCATCATGTGCACAGCGTCTAGGTTTCCAGAGGCATACCACTCAGGAATAAAACGGCTAAAACTGTAATAAGGGCTCTTATAAAATTATTTACTTATTTTGTGTTCCCTAAGGAAATGCAATCTGATCAAGGTAGTAATTTTATGCCTGGATTGTTTCAGCAGATAGTTTATAAACTGGGAGCAAAATAGATTACCTCATCTGCATATCATCCAGAATCGCAAGGAGCCTTGGAGAGGTTCAACTCTACCCTCAAAACTAAGATTAGGACGTACTGTGTGAAAAATGAACATGACTAGGATGAAGGCGTACATTTGCTACTTTTTGAAGTACGGGACGCAGAGCAGGAATCACTAGGTTTTAGTCCTTTTGAACTTGTGTTTGGGCATAGATTTCGAGGACCCTTGCCCTTGTTGAAAGAACAGTGGATTGATAAAGAGATACACACTTATCTGTTGGATTATGTTTTAAAATTTAAAGAAAGATTACATAAAGCTTGAAGCTTAGCCAAGGAAAATTTAAAATCGGCTCAGGACAAAATGAAAACTTGGTATGATAAGAAAGCTAGAATGAGGTCATTGAAGCCTGGAGATAAGGTGTCGGTTGTTTTCCCGGTTCAAACGAACCCGTTACAAGCTAAATTTCATGGCCCTTATGAGATTAAATTTAAAGTTAATGATGTAGATTGTGTGATAAAAACCCCAGATCGAAGAAAGCCGACACTACTGTGTTATATAAATATGATAAAAACGTATTATGAGAAACAGGCTGCTACTATGACTGTTGTGATCAATAATAATGAGTCTGCTACCACTGGGAACTTAATGGATGATTCATCTGAAACTCATTTTAAACCCAACATTATTTCTGCCAGATTAGTAAACTCAACAATTCTGGAAAATATTGATGATAAATTAGCTCATTTACAGCCAGAGCAGAGACAGCAGATGAAACAGTTAATTTTTAAATATAGGGATTTATTTCTAGACGTTCCTAAAAAAAACACAGTAGCTTTACATGATGCAGATGTTGGAGATGCCAAACCCATAAAACAGCATCCGTATCGGATGAACAGGGAAAAATGTGAAATTGCTGAATAAAAGATTAAGTATATGCTAGAGAATCATATTATTAGACCTTCTAATTCGAATGGGAGTTTATCGTATGTTATGGTGCCTAAGCCAGACAATAGTATTCGGTTTTGTACAGATTTCAGGAAGGTGAATGGTGTGACAAAAACTGATGGCTATCCAATCCCTAAGATAGATGATTCTGTGGATAAAGTTGCACGAGCAAAGTTCCTTATAAAGACTGATTTGTTAGAAAGGTTATTGGTGTGTTCCATTGACGGATAGAGGTAGAGAGATTTCTGTATTTGTAACCTCAACCAGGTTGTATGAAAATAATGTTCTTCCCTTTGGAATGAAGAATGCACAAGGTACTTTCCAGTGGATGATTAATACTGTGAGTCATGGGTTAAGAGATACAGATGCCTATATTGATGATTTAGTTACAGGAAAAGATACTTGGAAAGTACATATTATTGCGGTGGAGAAACTATTTGAAAGACTTTCAAAAGCTAACTTAACTATTTGTCATAATGGGGGCGTTGGGAACGGACCCAAATGCAAGACACAGACATTGAAGTACTAGGAACAGGACTTAACTAGGATATAGACGTGACAGGATGCAGGCAAGGAGCAGGGACAAGAATGCAGACTACGGCCAGGACATGGACCAGACAGGGAACCCGGACAAGGAACTATCAATTAGGTGCCTGGGCTTGGGAAAGCGGGACCAGGACAAGGAACCATGAACTGGGAGACTGTGCTTGGACTCCGAGCCAGAGACTGGGCAAGGACCCAGAACCTGGGTCTTGCCTCTTGCTCGGACGCCAGAACTAGGCAAAGACATGACACGGCTGCAGGACAGGACGTGGCTGGAGTCTTAAGGCTTGAGGCTGGGATCTTGCTGCTTGAGGCTGTGGTCTTCAGTCTTGAGACTTGAGGCTGGAGTCTTGAGTCTTGAGGCCTGAGGCTGGGGTCTTGAGTCTTGAGGCTCGAGGCTGGGGTCTTGGGTCTTGGAATGTGGAGGCTGATAACTCGGAGGCTGGAGCTCGGAGACAGATGGGAACTGTACATCAAAATAGAGCCGGGAGCTATCCATCGAAAAGCCGGGACTCATCTTTAACGCGACACTTACACGAGACTGGACAGTACATAGACATAAAGCCGGAACGTATCCTTACACTGGGCGGGACTCAATTTTATCTTAACACCAAAGTGGCACAGGTCCATCCGTCGGGTAACGGCAGAACGGCCGGACTTACCCAACAGAGGCAAAGACAAGACAAGACAAGACAAGACAAGACAGGTTCCCCGGCAGGGCAAAGGCAGAACGGTGTGGCTTGCCCAACGGAGGCGAGGACAAGAAGAGACAAACATGGAAGAACGACAGACAGTTCCATCTCTGCTTCGGGATTACTCCAAGTCGCAGTCACGGCCAGCGACCTCGGCTGGCTACGGAAACAGCCGGATCCCTACCTAGCTCGGAGTGGCTGACAACCACTCAGCTGGCCCGGCAAACGGCCGAATCCATACCGCAAAGACAGCTCCAAGTACCGGCAGCAAGGCTCCATGAAGCGATGGTTCACCAACGCGGCCTAAAGGTGGAAAGTGGCCGGTCTAGCCTTCCACCGGCAGGTTGCTCCCACGGGATCTTGACAAGTCAAACCAGCCGCCCACAGTCGACCGCAAGGCTGCTTATATTCCAAGCCGCAAGAGGAGAATCAGGTGCCAATAATTAACCCAACCAAAACAAGGGACAGCTGGAAGTTCCGGAGTTCTGAGTCCATGGACCAGACCATGAAGTGGAAAGCGAACTTCGCGGACCGGACCATCACACTATTAACTGAGCTAAAAGTGAATCTGGTCATGCCACTGTGACCTAACTTGTTTATATTGTAGGCCCGCACTCGGTTAAAGAAAATGGTTATGGAAATAAACCAAACTCCAATTTAGCAACAAGGTTTGATATTACAGGAGTATAATATTTTGTTAACTTATATTAAAGGTAGAAGGAATGTCGTCGCTGACTGTCTATCTACATGTTAAATTTGCAATGTAATTTTTTTCTTTGGAGTGGTATTTTAACATTTAACTCCTACTGTATATTACTTTGTAAAATGCTGTATGATAATACTGTGAATATCGTGCATGTTGCAAATTTTATTTGTATTTTCTGTGCAAATAGTTGTTAAAATTTCCTCCTAAAAGACCAAAATTTTCTTTTTTGGAGGGAGGTGTTACATACCCCGTGGGTATCTTGTGACTGTCTTATGAGCATGATGTAGTGGCCTTGTGGAGGTCACATGAGGTATTTTTCCCGCCAGTGTGAGGTCACATGATGATCTGTTCTCAACAGGTATATACAGGGAAACCCTGGTGACGCACCTAGTTTCAGTTGAGCTGTTTGTTTCGTTTTAAGACGGAGATTTCATGTTTATTTTAAGGTGCAAAGGTTGGCGCTGACAGTTTCGCCAATTGCTGCCATGTTTCTGTGTTGCATCTAATTTTTTTTCCTTTTCATTCGTATTGTAGAGTAAATACTTCCTTAAAGGACGGGAATCTGAAGGATCGGATAGAGTTGGACTCGTTTGGCGGAGTTATAAAGGATCGACCTTATTGCGGGTTCGTTTCAGAAACGGTGACCTGCATCTGAGATAACTCCTGCAAGAGCAGGGAAGTTGAGCAGTGTCTACTCGCCAGAAAGAGGTCAGTCTCTTTAAGCCGTTTTATTTCCTTCGTCGTGAGTCCTTTGGAGAATCAGCAGTAGCGTCCCGTCTTTGAAGAAATCCGTGTCCAGAGAAGTCTCTCCTTGTTGATTGAGTAAAACACTTGAACTTTGGAATTTCAAAGTCGCTGGTGAACGCAGCAGGACAGGCAGCATCTCTAGGAAGAGGTACAGTCGACTTTTCGGGCCGAGACACTTCGACAGGACTAACTGAAGGAAGAATTAGTAAGAGATTTGAAAGTGGGAGGGGGAGGGGGAGGTCCAAAATGATAGGAGAAGACAGGAGGGGGAGGGATGGAGCCAAGAGCTGGACAGGTGATTGGCAAAGGGGATTTGAGAGGATCATGGGACAGGAGGCCCAGGGAGAAGGAAAAGGGGGGGGGTGTGAACCCAGAGGATGGGCAAGTGGTATAGTCAGAGGGACAGAAGGAGAAAAAGGAGAGAGAGAGAAAGAATGTGTGCATATAAATAAATAACGGATGGGGTACGAGGGGGAGGGGGGCATTAGCGGAAGTTAGAGAAGTCAATGGTCATGCCATCAGGTTGGAGGCTACCCATACGGAATATAAGGTGTTGTTCCTCCAACCTGAGTGTGGCTTCATCTTTACAGTAGAGGAGGCCGTGGATAGACATATCAGAATGGGAATGGGATGTGGAATTAAAATATGTGGCCATTGGGAGATCCTGCTTTCTCTGGCGGACAGAGCGTATCCTACTTTCTCTGGCGTTACAGACACGGTACCATCACGAGTTCAGCCCTGCTCATTATGGAAGACATCTTCAAATAATCGACACTTAAGAAGGCAGCTTACAATATCCGGACAGACACTCTGTTCGTTACTGCCTTCGGGAATGTGTACTGGAGACTGCTCATCCACGCTCAACGATTCTGAAGCATCGTCATTTCTTCCTTCATCGTATTTCTGAACGTTTCACCTTCGTTATTCCTTTTCGGGGTTGTTTGCTTATCTTATATTTCATGGCAATTGTATCTCTTTGCACTGCAATCTTGTTGCAAAGCAACAAAAGTCCCGTCCTTTAAGACACGTAATGCCTCTTCGTCTTAACCTCATCCACTCCGTTAATTGCATTGGCTGTTAAACAGGTAGATAAATCGATGAAGCCATTAATGGCAATGAGTATGTCATTCATTATATCCAAGCCAGGTTAAAGAAAACTCCCACTTCTGTAAGTGGTGAAATAGAAACGCTCAGATTTCTTCCAATGAAGGTTATAAAATAATTTGTCTTTCTGGACACGAGAATGGAATAGGAAGGAAAGAAGCAAATTATCATGAATTTTACAGCATGAAGGCTGTCGAAGAAACAGGAATGGCATGAGGAGATCGTCTAAAGGAATCAGTTCTTACACTGCATAAATGATCATGGATATTCAGCATCAGAATCAGGTTTACTATCACCGGCATGTGACGAGAAAGTGCAGTTCAATGCAATACATAATTTAGCAGAGAGAGAAAATGATAACAAAATAAAACATAATAATGAATCAACAAATAAATCAATTACGTGTATTGAATAGATTTTTTAAACAGTGAAAAAAAACAGAAATACTGTATATTTTAAAAAGTGATGTAGTGCCCAAAGCTTCAATGTCCATTTAGGAATCGAATGGCAGAGGTGAAAAAGTTGTTCCTGAATCGCCGAGTGTGTGCCTTCAGGCTTCTGTACCTCCTACCTGCCGGTAACAGTGAGAAAAGGTCATGCCCTGGGTGCTGGAGGTCCTTAATTATGGACTATGTTTTTCCGAGGCATCGCTCCCTAAAGATGTCCTGGCTACATTGTAGGCTAGTGCCCAAGATGGAGCTGGCTATATTTGCAACCCCCTGCAGCTTTTTTCGGTCCTGTGCAGTAGCCCCTCCATATCAGGCAGTGACGCAGCCTGTCAGAATGCTCTCCACGATACAACGATAGAAGTTTTTGTGCGTATTCGTTGGCATGCCAAATCTCTTCAAACTCCAAATAAAGTATAGCCGCTGTCTTGCCTTCTTTATGACTACATCGGTATGTTGGGACGGGGTTAGATCCTCAGAGATCTTGACACCGAGGAACTTGAAGCTGCTCACTCACTCCACATCTGATCCCTCTATGAGGATTGGTATGTGTTCCTACGTCTTACCCTTCCTGAAGTCCACAATCAGCTCTTTCCATTTAGGTTGTTGCTGCGACACCATTCGACTATTTGGCATATCTCAATCCTGTACATCCTCTCTTCATCACCAATGATAATCGTCAGCAAATTTGAAGATAGTATTTTAGATATGTCCAGCCACACAGTCATGTGTATACAGAGAGTTGATGCATAAATAGTTTAAAGAGATATTTATGATTTCTAATGATATTTATCATGAGAAAACGCACTTGGCTAAATACTATCGCATTTTCCACGGAGACAGAAAATTGGTGGACTTTAATGATGGCAACGAGTCATTTATATATCACGTTGCCAATTAGTGACTTTGGGGAATGGGGATGTCTCTGTCATGATTTCACTATTTTTTTTAACGAGAGAAAACTAACGTTTTTTTTTATCCAAAGCTGCTTTATCACCCAATAGTTTGACGGTCACTTTCGTTGGATTTCTGTCAACAAGTTTCTGGAAAATAATCTATCTAATTTCACGAAAGATCCGATTAGAGTAAAAGGGTACTTGAGCACGTGGAACAGTTCATCTCTGAACTTTCTCTGGGTCGCGGTGTAAATGACCGCGTTTGTGCAGCAGCTGAGCGTCTGAAGCATAATCGCAGATTGTTCAAATCTTGCAAATTGTTTCGTCAAACTTCTGGACAAAAATGCCCTCCCTGTCCGATAGTAAGCAAAATATGCAACAGTTGTAGTCCAGAGTAGAATAAAGCTGCTAGATATTGCAAGGAGCAAAATGATAGACCTCCTACGTTTCGCCATCTCTGGATCCCCAGTGCTGCAGTCGCGGAGGGATTTGCGGACTCGATTAGCAGCCAAAATTCGTCTGACTGTGAGAGCATTGAGTAATACAATTGAACAGAATGGAATCACTGGAGTTAACAGCTGGTCTATCCAAGAAAATGCAAGCCACGCCAGATAAATATAAAATGTCGGCGACATACGACAACCCCACGAAATATATTTGTCAGTGGAATAATCAACATAAGCAAAAGGCCAGGGCATGTTCTTAAAACAGAAGGTCGCACTGAGTGTCACAAGAACCACCACAGCTGTTCTCTCGGTGCAATATTTTCTTGCCAGTTTCTGTGTGGAAATGGCGACAAATCGATCGAAGGTGAAAGCGACCGTGAACCAAACAGAACAGTCGACAGTCAGGGCAGATAGGAAGAGAATTACCTTACACACGGGAGTGTAAAACAAGAAAGAGTTCCACCAATAAAGATCGGCAATTTGGTGTAACGTCACCTTGCAGACAATCACCGAGAGGTCCGCCGTCGCCATAGCCACCAGGTAACGAGTGATACATCTGGACAGACCGGACTTTCTACGGGACAGTGTCTTAATCGTCAGCAAGTTCACTGGGAGAAAATTAAAGAAGAGACCATGAACTGGGCTGAGAAATGTTGCGCTGTGAATAGAGTGACTGGGAGTGAAGTGCATTGCACTCGCAATGCTCCTACTGAAAATTAGATTCTTTTTTATTGTTTCCCTTCATTTGATTCCGGTTGCTGATCTTTCACAAAAGCACATATATTTCCTGCGAAATTTGTATGATATTAAATAATTACATAAATAATTACATTTTAAAAGTGCGATAACAGTATGAAAAGCCGCGTTTTTATAGGAGCAACTGCTGGAAACTCAGAAGGAACGTCCTGGTATTAAGAAGGAAATAACTCTGGGCAGGGCTGAACTTCCTGAAAATCGTCCAAATATAACAAAACAAGTTTTTAAATAGAGAGCAATACACACAACAGTCTGGAGGAACTCTGCAGCTCAGGCAGCATCGACGGAAATGGATAAACAAGCCATATCTTTTTTCAGCACTGAAAAGGAAAGGGAAACCCCCAGAAAAAAAGGTGGGAGAGTCGAAGGAGGATAGCAAGAAGGTGACAGGTGAAGCCATGTGGGGTGGAAAGATAGAGGGCTGAAAAGGAATCAATCTGATAGGCGAAGAGAGCGGACCATAGCAGAAAGAGAAGGAGAAGTGGACGCAGGTAAGAAGATGTTAGAGGACAGACTGGGGAATAGAAGGAAGGTAGCGGAAATAGACAGAAAGCTCAACAACCCCAAGAAACAAACTATTCTCTGTATCTGCTGAATTGCCTTTACTTATAATGGTGCTGAAACACACAAACTGCTGGAGGAACTGAGCAGAACAGGCAGCAGCTCTGGAAAAAAAGTGCAGTCTACGGATCGGTCCGAAACCGTTGGGCAGGACTGTAGAAAAGTGTCTGTTTCTGTGCTTGACATTTCTATGTTCGCAATAACTTTCTCCAGCAAAATCTAGTAAATCGAGATCGGGCACCTACTCCCCCTTACACATTTTTTAAATGATTACCTGTTATGCAACTGCGTTATCGTTCAACTCTGACTCGTCGTCTTCTCCAAACGTTTCGTTCTAGATTCAATATTTTTCATGGCAAAAAAAACCTTCATTCCTCATTAATGTTTTTTCTTCATTATATTTAGAACTCTCAACCGTGATTCTATCCAAAAAAGCAAAGTCTATTCTGTCCAGACTCCATATAATACAAAATAAAGCTCAGTTCAGTGATCTGTTTTCCAAAGCAGAAGATTAAAATAATCGTATCTTTTGTCTGTAACAATTCACCTAAATCTCCCGTAGATCCTCTTCATTACAATATTCTGGAATCATGCATTTAGTTCATTGCAGCAACGGTGGCTTTATTATTCCGTTTTCAGTTTTACCGAGACATCCTTGCTTTCAATTAAGATTAGATCGTGTTAAACCCTGAATATTGGTATGATTCCTGTCTCGACCTGTCCTGCCACATTCAATGATGTGCGTCCGACACTGTTGTAAGAATATTCAAACTATAGTTTCGCTTTTTTTTAATCTTCCACGAAAACGCGCCATTCCACCAGTCTGAAATTCATAGGCTATAGTCCGCCCGATGAAACATGACTACATCTACAATCTCTTCAAGCGATTACTCTTCGATTCACATTTCACTGTGTTCCCCACTTTAGTCCTTGTACGAAGCAATAAATTATGGGTATTATCTATTCAATGCATTACGTTGGGTGTTTTAAAAATGGTTTGTACAGATCCATTTGATACGTAACTTCTAACAAACATCCATGAGTTTCCACTGAACAGGCAAATGACCTCACTGTGAGAGATAACAAGCTGCATTACCAATGTATTTTTTTTTATTCTATCCGAATGCATTTAGGAGTGTATTTCTTCCATTTCCAAATTACAACTTACTGCGCCGACGGATTCACATAGATTTCCGCTCCAAATAGACTACCCAGAATTTCCAAATTTAACTTGTCATTCTTTCTTTTTTCTATTTGCAAACTCTGCAAAGCAATTAGAACGATTGAGATTTCAGTCTGATCCTACTTACAACAACACATTGTTGACCTACCTGGGACTGCTACTGCCCCAAACATTGGGTAATAGTAGTATTCGTACAGCAGGCGCTTATTCCAAGTCATTTTATGTCGAGGGGACCACTCTTCGCATGCACGCTATACCAATGTAATGCCAATTGGCACCTATGTCGTGCATATTTATATTGCAAGTTAGAACGAATTGGGAATAGGAGAACACTTCCCTGTGGATTTCTATTCCAAATAAGTGCTCAGCTCCGGGTTATGTTAAGTAATCATTTTTGTTATTACGACCGCTCCTTACAGAAACAACAGCTGGGCACCGGTTAAACAATATAACTCGAAAATGACACTTCCATTTATATTTCAAAGGCCAATGTGGTTCAGGCTCTTGGCGAGTACAGACATATCATGTGATTATGAATATCAAGAGCAACTGAACGATGCAATGTCTCCCTGACCTCTGGTACTCCAGTGTACTAGCACAATTGCCAGTCCATTCCACTAGAATTGCTTTCCACGCTATTTCCAAAGCACGGATAGCAAAGAACCGGTTCTGGTTCAGTGACTAGGTTTGTGTAAACGCTGAGAAGCTGCACCTGGTGTAGAAGCCGACATGTAAATTTAGAATCAGATTCAGAGTCAGGTTTACTATGTAATGAACTGCGTAGTTTTGGGACAGCAGTATATTGCAATACATTATCATAAAAGTATAAATTGCAGTATGAGGTTTGCTATAAAGGAGAAAAATAAATAAGTAGTGCGGACAGATGGAGAAATGTGTTGAGGTGGTCTTCATATGTTTAATGTCCATTCAGAAATCGGATTACGCAGGGGAAGAAGCTGTTCCTCAAAAATTGAGTATGCGGCTTCAGGCTCCGATAACTCCTCCTTGATGGTAGTAACGAGAAAATGACATGACACGGGTGATGGTGGTTCTTAAAGATGGATGCTGCCTTTTTGAGGCATCGCCTTATGGAAGTGTCCTGGATGCTGTGGAGACTAATACCCATGATGAAGGTGGCAGAGCTTACAGCTGTCTACAACATTTTCCAATCCAGTGCATTGGCCCCTCCATATGTGTCGGAAGTGCAACCAGTTATAATGGCCTCCACGTAACAACAAATGTGCCACTTTATCACTGTTCGAAATACTAATCCGTCAGGGAGAGGGTAACGGCCAGTTCAAAGGTGAAGTTCTTCAACTGCAGCAGAACAAATTTTCGAGCCCTTGCACGAAATTTTGCAGTGGTTGTCCTGGTGAGATTGTATGCCGAAAAAGAGGTATCATCATAATGTGAGGACATGAAAGGTGTGATGTGAAGAACTGGGGACTTACATGTGCCTGGTCAGTGAAAGATAAGTCTGAAGGATTTAGCGAATAGTGTTACACGAAGGGGATTGATAATTTGTTTATTAGGAAGCCATAAGGTTCCGACCTCTGGAACTGGATCCTCGACTTCCCTATCGGAGGACAACAGTCTATGAGAATTGGAAACAAATCTCGACCTCTCTGACAATCAGCAGTACCACGGATGTGTGTTTAACCCACTGGTCTACTTTCTCTATACCTATGACTGCGTGGCTAGTCAGCTCAAACGCCATCTGTAAATTTGCTGGTGATTCAACCATTATTGGCAGAATTTCAGATGGTGCCGAGCGGGCGTGCAGGAGTGAGAAACAATAAATCAGCTGGGTGGGTGCTGTCGTTGCATCAACCTTGCACTCCACATCAGTAAGGCCAAATAACTGACTGTGGACTTCAGAAAGTGTAAGACGTCCAACACACACCAGTCCTCGGAGAAGGATCAGAAGTGGAAAGAATGATCTATTTCAAATTTCGTGATGTCAATGTCCTTGAGGATGTAACCTGGACCCAACATATCGATGCAGCTACAAGAAGGTACGACAGCGGCTATATTTCATCAGGAGCTCGAAAGATTTAGTATGTCTCAAAGAGAACTCCAAATTTCTGACGATGTATGGCGGAGAGTAATTTAACTGGCTGCCACTGGTATCGAGGGTGGGATTGTGGGGGTGCGGATGTGGGGCAAGGCAATGAGTGTGGCTCCAGGAATTTGTAAGTTTAGTCTGCTCCATCGTGTGCACTAGCTTCTGTAGTATCGTACTATCCAGAACATCTTTAAGGAGGGATGCCTCAAAAAGTTGGCTTCCATCACTTAAGGACCCTCGTCACCCAAATCATGCCTTGATCTCATTGCTACCAACAAGAGGAAGGTACAGAAGCCTGAAGGCGTGGTCAGGAGAGAGGATAAAAGGAGTAGAATCGGGCAAAGCCGGTCTTTATGAACTGCACAGGCGCGGAAAGTGAAGTTAGAGGCCTAAACGCAACAGCAAATAAATGAAAGATTCGCTCAAGTGGAACGGCCATTGATGGCCAGAGGTGGTAACACCCAGAACGCAGGCTTCAAACAGTAGATTGGACCGGCCGCAGTCGGAATATGCCAGTGATATAGTGTGAAGTATTTCGCTTAACGTATTTCTGTATAAACAGGTGAAAACACAGTTAAAAGGAAGCAAGATTTTTTTTTTTGTCTAGAGTATTCAGCATGGACCGCTTCTCCTGTTATATGTTGAAAATCGGGACACCTAACGCCATCACTGATGACTACATCTGCGGGAAGTGCACCCAACTTCAGCGCCTGACTGACCGGGTCATGGAGTTGGAGCTAATGTTGGATGTACTCAAGATAATTCGGGATACTCAGGGTACTATGGAGCACTCTTTAGAAGAGGTGGTAACACCCAGAACGCAGGCTTCAAACAGTAGATTGATAACCACCAAGTGTCGGAAGAGGATTAAGAAGTCAATTCAGTGTTCTTCTGTGACATTCCCCACAGCAACAAATATATGCCTCTGGATACGGCTGGAGGGTTGGATGACCCATCTGATCACGGTAGCAGCTGTCTGGCTGGTGACACGATCGCAGACTCGGAACCTTGATACGGAAGGGCAAAATCAGTCAGTGCAGTAGTTATAGGGGACTCGATAGTCAGGGGAACAGAAGGAAGATTCTGCGGCTACAAAACAGACTCCAGAATGTTGTTTTGCCCCCGGTGTTCCCTGGTCTATGATATCAGAGTGGGTTAAGGATGTTTTCAAGCGGGAGGGGGAAAGGTCGTGGTGCATATTGACATCAATGGCATGGGTAGAAAAGAGGAAGAGGTCTGACGCAGTGAGTACATAGAGTTACGAAAGAAGCTGAAGAGAATGACTTCCCAGGTTGCAATCTCCGGATTACTTCCTGTGACACGGCCTAGAGAAGGTAGGAAAGTAGTGTAGGTGACAAGGTTTCAAGTTCTTGGATCATTGGAAGCTTTTCTTGGGAAGGAGGTAGCTGACGGATTACATCGGAACTGGAGAGGAACAAATATCCTGGTCAGAATGTTTGCTGATGCTACTCTGGAGAGATTGAATTCGTCTGTTGTTTGAAGTGTGTATATTTTAATGCGAAGAGTGTTATATGTCAGGGTGAAGAAATTCGAGCATGGGTCAGTACCTGAAACTACGATGCTCCAGCCATTTCTGAAACTTGATTGGGAGAGAGTTATTGATCTATTAGGTTTTCGAAAAGAAAGATGGAGGAGAGCTAAAAGGGAGAGTGGTGTTGATAAACTATTCAGGGACAATATCACAGCTGCTCTCAGAGGAGACATAAAGGAGGGGTAGACACTGAGTCCATTTAAGTGCGACTCAGGAACAGCAAGAGTGCAATCACACTGGAGGGATTATAGGGCATACTCGCTCATAACCAATGAGACACTGAGTATCATTTATCTAATCAGATTAAGGAAGTATGTGAAAATAATAGGGTCGTTGTCATGCGGAATTTCAGCTTCTATGATAAAACTGGGACTTTTTTCGTTCAGGGTTTTTGGATGACGCAGCATCTGTTAAGCGTATCCAGGAAGGTTTCTTAAAATAATTTGTAGACGGTCCAACAAGAGTAGCTGTCGTACTGGACCTGATGTTCATAATTTGTCTGGCTAAGTGACTAAACGTTCAGTGGATGAATAATTCGGGAACAGTGACCACAAATCCTCATCGTTCACGATAGCTATCGATGAGGAGAGGTATCGTCCTTGTGGGAGAGGGCAAATTAGAAGGGATTAGGGAAGAGATAAGAAGAGTCAATTGGGAAATATCTTCAAACGCAAGTCCACATCAGAAATGTGGAGGGCGATCGAAGATCAATTCCACAGAGTACAGGAAATATATATTTTTGTCAGAAGTACGGACGGCGATGGAAAGGTAAGAGAACCTTGGATGTCCAGAGAGGTGACGAAATAGGACAAGATTTAAAATGGAAATTACAAATTGATTCGGAAATCATGGTCTACGGAAGCATATGAGGAGTATAGAGAAACCAGGGATTAGAAAAGCCAAGAGGGCCCAAGAGGGTCCTTGGCATGTTACGTTGAGGTGAATCCCAAGGCATTCTATGCATTAAGTCCATCAAAAGTAAAACGGTAACTAGGTACATTGTGGGACCACTCAAGCATAAAGTTGGTAACGTTTGTTTGGAAGCACAGAATGTACTTTGGTTCAGTATTTACCAAAGAATAGGAGATCAGTGCTGAGTGTAGAAATATGTCAGGACTTCTATTATTCAAGGAGGGGGAAGTCTCTTCTTAGAAGTATTGGGGTGAATTTTCCCAGGGCCTGATGGGTTTTACCCCAGGTTATAGAAGGAGGCAAGAAGTGAGATTGCTGCGCACTTCATCAATATTTCTGTGTCCTCTCTAGCCGCAAGCGAGGTCCTGGAGGACGGGAGAGTGGTTGATATTTTACGTCTATTTAAGAATGGAGCAAGGTAAAATGTGGCAACGATAGACGGGTGAGTCTATCGTCTGTTGTATGGATGTTGCTGGAGAAAAGTCTTAGGCATGGATATGAGCTTCTTGAAGCACATGACTTCTGAATGTTTGTGATCTACATAAATTACTTGGATGAACATTTAGATGGGTGAGTTAATACATTTGCCGATACTACCAAGATTGGTGGAATTGTGAAGAGCGTGGAAGTGTCATGGTCCGGTCCATGACGTCCGTATTCCGCTTCACTGTGCGGTCCATCAACCCTTGCTCCAGGTTTTCCTGTCTACCCTGTTTCTATTCTTGTTGAGCTCTAATTGAGCCAGCTGATGCTCGTTCGGACTGGCTGCATAAATACCTTCAAAAACCCAGGCGTGGTTGCTGGATTGTTCTTGTACTTACTCCTTGTATCCCTTCCTCTGCCTTCTGTTTCCTCGCCTGAAGCCCTGCCTTGTCTTGCCTGTAACTCTCGCCTCGCCTGAAGTTCTCGTCTCGCCTTGCTTTGCCAGAAGCCTTGCCTTCTCTTGCTGGTAGCTCTCGCCTCACCTGAAGTTCTCGTCCCGCCTGGCATTGCCTGAAGCCTTGCCTTGTCTTGCTGGTAACTCTCGCCTCGTCTTGTCCTGGAGCCACCCTGTACCTAGCTCCCTTCCTGTCCTTTGCCTCCGTCGGGTAAGCCAGGCCGTATTGCCGTTACCTGGGGTTGGTTCTGTCCCTTCCTGTCCTTTGCCTCCGTCGGGTAAGCTAGGTCGTCTTGCTGTTACCTACGGTTGGTTCTGTCCCTTCTTATCCCTTGCCTTCGTCGGGTGGAGAACTGCCCCCTGCCCAGGAGTACCGCGCACTGCCCAGGAGGAGCCTCCAGCCTCCTGCCTTGTCTCAAGCCTGAATACTCCAGCCTCCTGCCTATCCTCAAGCCTGAAGACTCCAGCCTCCTGCCTCCTGCCAAGCCTCACCTCAAGTCTCTAGCCTCTAGCCTCAAGCCTGAAGACTCCAGCCTCCTGCCTCCTGCCAAGCCTCGCCTCAAGTCTCTAGCCTCCAGCTTCTAGCGTCAAGCCTGAAGTCTCCTGCCTCCTGCCAAGCCTCGCCTCTAGCCTCAAGCCTGAAGACTCCAGCCTCGTCCTGCCTGCCTACCAAGCCTCGTCCTTGCCTGCTTCTGGGGTCTGACCCAAAGGCAAGTCCCAGGTACTGGGTCCTTGTCCATTCTCTGGCTCGGAGCCCAAGCCCGGGTTCCTAGCTCTCTTGTCCAGTCCTGTTCCGGGTTCCCGGTTTTCGTGTCCATGTCCTTGCCCTCAGCCTGTACCCTAGTCCTGTCCCTAGTACTTCACTGTCTGTGTCTTGCACTTGGGACCGTTCCCAGCCACCGCCCTATGACAAGAAGACTGGCAAAAGTACAACATGATATAGACCAATTGCAGATATGGGCTGAGAAATTACTGATGCCGTTTAACACCGATAAATGTGAGGCATTGTACCTCAGTAGGTAGAGAATAGTAGAGAGTAAATTGTTAGAGAGTGGTTGATTTTTGGAATGCACTCTCTGGTATGGTGGTAGACGCAAAACATTAAAGGCTTTTAAGAGACACTTGGATAGGCACACGGATAGAAGCAAGATATGGTCATGCTGTAGGTCGGAAGGATTGGTGTTTGTGCATCTTTGATTTGTTGTTTAGCTGTTCAGCAGAATATTATGTGAAGAATTGACTTTCCTTGTGTTAGACTGTTCGATATTCTATGTTCAATGAGTCATGAGCTGCTTTTCCCCTCTGCTATGCGATTTTTGAATATACATTGAACCCATGAAAACTACCTCACTACTTTTTATTTACTATTTCTCCTTCTACTTGTTGAATTTTAACTATTCAATATAAAATATATAATTACTGAATTTTTACAGTATTTCCTCTATTATTATGTATCTCTCATTCTTGTAAGCAAGATTAAGGAACGGATTGTAGACTTCAGGAGTGGAAAACCACAGGTCAATGAGACAGAACTCATTGGAGGATTAGATGAGGGGAATGCCCGTATCTTTAAATTCCTGCGTGCCTCTATCTCAGAGGAACTGTCCTGGACCCATCATGTCCAGATCTGGGAATTGAATGTACAAGGGTATACGTGCTATCGAAGGGACAGAAAGGTGGGCAGAGGGGGTGGGGTGGCCCTGTTGGTGAGGAATGAGATTCAGTCCCTTGCAAGGGGGGACATAGAATCAGGAGAAGTAGAGTCAGTGTGGATAGAACTGAGGAACAGTAAGGGCAAAAAGACCCTAATAGGTGTTATCAACAGGCCCCCAAACAGTAGCATGGATATTGGGTGCAAGTTGAATAGGGAGTTAACAATGGAAGATGGCAAAGGAAATGTCGCAGTAGTTATGAGGCATTTCAACATGCAGATGAACTGGGAAAATCAGGTTGGTACTGGACCCCAGGATAGGGAGTTTGTAGAGTGCCTACGGATGCATTTTTGGAGCAGCTTGTACGAGAACCGACCAGGGATAAGGCTATTCTGGATTAGTGTTGTGCAATGAACAGGGTTTGATAAGTGATCTTGAAGTAGAGGAGCCATTAGGAGGTAGTGACCATAATATGATAATTTTTTATCTGCAAGTTGAGAGGGATAAGGGAAGATCAGAAGTGTCTGTATTGCAGTTGAACAAAGGAGATTATGGAGCCATGAAGGAGGAGCTGGCCAAAGTTGACTGGTCGAATATCCAAGCAGAAAAGACAGTGGAACAGCAATGGCAGGTATTCTTGGGAATAATGCACAAGGTGCAAAATCAGTTCATCCCCCGGAGAAGGAAGGATTCAATGGGGGGAAAGTGGCCACAGTAGTTGACAAAGGAAGTCAGAGATAGCATAGTATTAAAAAAGAAGTATAACAGAGCCAAGGTGAGTGGGAAGACGGATGATTGGGAAATTTTTAAGGAGCAACAGAACTTAACTAAAAAGGAAATACGGGGAGAAAAAAAATGAGATATGAACGCAAGCTATCTAGGAATATAAAGGAGGATAACAAAAGTTTTTTTTTTAGATGTGTGAAGAGAAGGAAGATAGTTAAGAACAATGTTGGGCCGTTGAAGAATGAATTGGGAGAAATTATTATGGGAAATAGAGAAATGGCAGACGAATTTAATAAGTACTTTGGATCTGTCTTCACTAGGGAGGACACAAGCAATCTCCCAGATGTATGGATGGGCCAAGGGCATAGGGTAACAGAGGAACTGAAACAGATTGACATTAGGAAGGAAACGGTGATGAGTCGACTGATGGGACTGAAGGCTAACAAATCCCCAGGTCCAGATGGTGTGCATCCTAGGGTACTAAAGGAGGTGGCTCTGGAAATTGCGGATGCATTGGTGATCATTTTCCAATGTTCCTTAGATTCAGGATCAGTTCCTGAGGATTGGCGAATGGCTAATGTTATCCCACTTTTTAAGAAAGGAGGGAGGGAGAAAACAGAGAACTATCGCCCTGTTACCCTAACATCAGTAGTGGGGAAGTTGCTAGAGTCCATTATTAAAGATGAAATAGCAGCATATCTTGATAGCAGTGATAGGATTGGGCCGAGCCAGCATGGATTTGCCAAGGACAAATCATGCTTGACTAATCTATTGGAGTTTTTCGAGGCTGTAACCAGGAAGATATACGCGGGAGATCCAGTGGATGTGGTGTACCTTGACTTTCAGAAGGCATTTGATAAGGTACCACATAGGAGATTGGTGGGTAAAATCAGAGCTCATGGCATTGGGGGGAGGATATTGACATGGATATAAAACTGGTTGGCAGATAGAAAGCAAAGGGTGGCAGTGAGTGGGTGTTTCTCGGAATGGCAGGTGGTGACTAGTGGGGTGCCACAGGGTTCTGTATTGGGACCACAGCTGTTTATGATTTACGTCAATGATTTAGAGGAAGGCATTGTGAATAACATCAGCAAGTTTGCTGATGATACTAAGCTGGGTGGGAGAGTGACATGTGATGAGGATGTTAGGAGAATTCAAGGTGACTTGGATAGGCTGGGTGAGTGGACAGATACTTGGCAGATGGCGTTTAATGTGAATAAGTATGAGGTTATTCACTTTGGGAGTAAGAACAGGAAGGCAGATTATTATCTGAACGGTGTGGAGTTAGGTAAGGGTGAAATACAAAGAGATCTATGAGTATTTGTTCATCAGTCTCTGAAGGTGAATGAGCAAGTGCAGCAAGCAGTAAAGAAGGCTAATGGAATGTTGGCCTTTATTACAAAGAGAATTGAGTACAAGAGCAAGGAAATCATTTTGCATTTATACAGGGCCCTGGTGAGGCCACACCTGGAGTATTGTGTGCAGTTTTGGTCTACAGGGTTAAGGAAGGACATCCTGGCTGTGGAGGAGGTGCAGCGTAGGTTCACTAGGTTACTTCCTGGGATGTCCGGAATGTCTTACGCAGAGAGGTTAGAGAGACTGGGCTTGTACACGCTGGAATTAAGAAGATTGGGGGGGGGGATCTGATTGAGACATATAAAATTTTTAAGGGATTGGACAAGATAGAGGCAGGAAATATGTTCCAGATGCTCGGAGAGTCCAGTACCAGAGGGCATGGTTTAAGAATAAGGGATAGGTCATTTAGGTCAGAGTTGAGGAGGATCTTCTTCTACCAGAGAGTTGTGGAGGTGTGGAACGCGCTGCCTCAGAAGGCAGTGGAGGCCAATTCTCTGGATGCTTTCAAGAAGGAGCTAGATAGGTATCATATGGATAGGGGAATCAAGGGTTATGGGGACAAGACAGGAAACGGGTATTGATGGTAGATGATCAGCCATGATCTCAGAATGGCGATGCAGGCTCGAAGGTCCGAATGGTCTACTTCTGCACCTATTATCTATTGTCTATTGTCTATCGTCTATGTGAATATAATTGCAAAGAAATTGCAAAGATAGCTCTCAACGTCCTGAGGAGTCTGTGGAAATTCAAGAACAGTTGCAACCCCTATATCACCAGGCTCTAGAACAAAGGAAGAAAATTGCAACCATCTATTGAGATGTTTCCAAAACCAATGATCTCACTGTAAGGAACACGTTACCGTTATTTCCTGCTCCCATTATTTATTGCGATTGATCTTTATTTGCATCTAAACAGTTTTTTGTCTTCTCTGCTCTTGCTGTTTTACTGATACTGTTTACAATACAGTATATGAGGATTCACGACGGAAAATTAATTTCAGGGTTATATTTGGTGACACGTCTGTACTCTGAAAATAAATTTCACTTTGAACTTTTGAACCTTGTATTGCATTGTGCTGCTCCAGTATAGTTAACAACTTTCACCATATATTCTGGTGATATTAAATCGGATTCTGATTGTATTTCTGAAAGACTTATCACATGAGTGGAGTTTGTTGACAATGGGCCGGTATACATTATAATTCAAACATATGAGTGTGGGCTGACCTCAATAAAACTTTCGAATGTTGAGCGGCTTCGATAGACTGGGTGTGGAGAGGATGTTTTCTCTGGCTGGTGAGTCTAAGAGTAAAAGACAGAACATCACAATAGTGGGATATCCATTTTGAACGGAAAGGAGGAAAATACCTTTATCCACAGACTGATGAATCTGTGGAATTCGCTGCCACAGGGGGTTTTGTGGACGTCAAGTCATCGGGTATATTTAAGGCAGAGTGTGATAGGTGCTTGACTAATCAGGGCATGATGGGATACGGGGAAAGGGCAGGAAATAACAGCTGAGAGAGAAATAGATCAACTACGATAAAATGGATGAGCAGACAATGGCCCAAATGGCTTAATTCTTCTGCTCTGTATATAACTTATAATTGAGCAATTGAGGAACCATTTTGGTTTGCATGTTTCTGTGACAGGAATACAAACACTAGACTACTGAATAAGTAATGGTTGAATTTGATTTTACCTATCATATGAACGATTGTAAAATCACGAACAGTAAATTGTCCTCATTGTCTCCCGTAAAGCCATGTCACGAGCGAAGCGGCAATTCTGGACCAAACTTGCATCAATGAAGCAGGTCCGACGATTCTTCCAGGGCTTGAATACGATCACGTCTTATAACTTAAAAACAAACGACACAGGCTTCCCTTCCAGGTGAGCTCAATGCCTTCTTTGCTTGCTTTCAGCGTCACAACATGGAGGAAGCGTCACGAGCTCCCGAACCCCTCCCCCAGTGATCCGATGATTTCACTCTCTGAGAGCGAGTTGAGAACAACCTTTAGGAGGGCGAACCAACGAAAACATCCGGCGCAGATGGGGTACTTAGCCGAGAACTAAAGACTGTGCTGATTAAATGGCTGGAGTGTTCACTGAGAAATTGAACCTCTCCCTTCGGGAGTCTGAGGTACCCAGCTGCTTCAACCGGACTCCACTTACAACGGTGCCTCAGAAGACAGTGGTAACTTTCCTCAATGATTGTCGTTCAGTAGCATTTACTGTCATAAGTGGGGCGTTGATGGCGGACCCAAATGCAAGTCACAGACACTGAAGAACAAGGAACTGGACAGGAATAGAGAGTAGAGTTAGGGACGTGACTGAATGCAGACTTGGAGCTGGGACAAGAGCACAGACTTGGGCTCGGACTTTGGTTGGGAAAGCGGGACCAGCAGCTATCCAGTAGCTACGCCCTGGTCTCCGAAGGTATTTATGTGTCTGCCCAGACGAGACGGAATCATGTGCCTCAGTCAGAGCACCAAACAGAACAATGGAAAACCAGAAAACCTGGAATAAGGATCGATGGACCGGCACGTGAACTGGAATGAGGACTTCACCGATCGGACTATGACACTTACATCCACAGTGATGAAGTGGTTTGAGAACTTGGTGATAAAACATATCATCTTCTGCCTGATAAGCGACTTGGATCCGCTCAAGTTTGCCTATCGGAACAACATGTCCACAGCAGATACCATCACACTTTCTCTTCGATTTCGCCACTTGTAGACCCCACTCAGTTCGGATTGACAAGACCATCTCCTGCACAATCTCTATCAGCATAGATTACAACACGAGGCGGCGTGCTTAGCCATCTGTTGTGCTTTCTTTATACTAATGACTGTAGGGCCAGCCGCTGCTCCAGTGCCATATTGAAGGCTGCTCACGTCATCGCTGTCGCCGGCCAAATGAAAGGTGGTGACGAATCAGCACATACGAGGAAGATTGAAAATCTGGCTATGTGGTGCCACAGTAACAATCACTTACTGAATGCCAGCAAGAATCTGGAGCTGATTATTGACTTCGGGAGGAGGAAACCAGAGGTCCATGATACAGTCAACTTTAAATTATTTGGTGTTATCATTTCTGAGCAGCTTCCTAGGCCCAGCACGTAAGTGTACTTGTGAAGAAAGAATGACAGCGCGTCTATTTCACTTGGAGTTTCCAAAGATTCAGCATGACATGTGATGGTCCGGTCCGTGGAGTCCGGACAACACTCATCAAAGTCGCTGGTGAACGCAACAGGGCAGGCAGCACCTCTAGGAAGAGGTACAGTCGACGATTCGGGCCGAGACCCCTCGTCAGGACTAAATGAAGGAAAAGCTAGTAAGAAATTTGAAAGTGGGACAGGGAGGGGAAGATCCAAAATGATAGCAGAAGACAGGAGGGGGAGGGATGGGGCCAAGAGGTGGACAGGTGATTGGCGAAACGGGTATGAGAGGATCATGGTACAGGAGGCCCAGGGAGAAGGAAAGGGGGAGAGGGGGGAAAGCCCAGAGAATGGGCAAGGGGTATAGTCAGAGGTACAGAGGGAGAAAAAAGAGAGTGAGAGAAAGAATGTGTGTGTATATAAATAACGGACGGCGTACGAGGGGGAGGTGGGGCATTAGCGGAGGTTGCAAATTTAATGTTCCTGCCATCAGGTTAGGGGCTACTCAGACGGAATATAAGGTGGTGTTCCTCCAGCCAGAGTGTGGCTTCATCTTTACAGTAGAGGAGGCCGTGGATAGACATGTCCTTCTGAAGTCAACAACCAATTCCTTCGTCTTGCTGACGTAGAATCAGAGAGGACAGGTTTTTTTTTAGTTGGAGAAAGGCAAATTATGAGGCTAAAAGGCTAGAACTTGCGAGTGTGAATTGGGATGATGTTTTTGCAGGGTAATGTACTATGGACATGTGGTCGATGTTTAGAGATCTCTTGCGGGATGTCAGGGCTAAATTTGTCCCGGTGAGGAAGATAAAGAATGGTAGGGTGAAGGAACCATGGGTGACAAGTGAGATGGAAAATCTAGTCTGGTGGAAGAAGGCAGCATACATGAGGTTTAGGAAGCAAGGATCAGATGAGTCTATTGAGGAATATAGGGAAACAAGAAGGGAGCTTAAGAAGGAGCTGAGAAGAGCAAGAAGATGATATGAGAAGGACTTGGCGATAGGGTAAAGGAAAACTCCAAGGCATTCTTCAATTATGTGAAGCAAAAAAGGATGACAGGAGTGAAGGTAGGGCCGATTAGAGATAAAGGTGGGAAGATGTGCCTGGAGGCTGTGGAAGTGAGCGAGGTCCTCAATGAATACTTCTCTTCGGTATTCAACAATCAGAGGGAACTTGATGATGGTGAGGACAATATGAGTGAATTTGATGTTCTGGAGCATGTTGATATTAATGGAGAGGAGGTGTTGGAGTTGTTAAAATACATTTGGACGGATAAGTCCCCGGGGTCTGACGGAATATTCCCCAGGCTGCTTCACGAGGCGAGGGAAGAGATTGCTGAGTCTCTGGCTAGGATCTTTATGTCCTCGTTGTCCACGGGAATGTACCGAAGGATTGGAGGGAGGCTAATGTTGCCCCTTGTTCAAAAAAGGTAGTAGGGATAGTCCGGGTAATTATAGACCAGTGAGCCTTACGTCTGTGGTGGGAAAGCTGTTGGAGAAGATTCTTAGAGATAGGATCTATGGGCATTTAGAGACACATGGTCTGATCAGGGAGAGTCAGCATGACTTTGTGAAGGGCAGATCGTGTCTAACAAGCCTGATAGACTTCATTGAGGAGGTGACAGGGCATATAGATGAGGGTAGTGCTGTGGATGTGATCTATATGGATTTTAGTAAGGCATTTGACAAGGTTCCACGTGGTAGGCTTATTCAGAAAGTCAGAAGGCATGGGATCCAGGGAGGTTTGGCCAGGTGGATTCAGAATTGGCTTGCCTGCAGAAGGCCGAGGGTGGTGGTGGAGGGAGTACATTCAGATTGGAGGATTGTGACCAGTGGTGTCCCACAAGGATCTGTTCTGGAACCTCTATTTTTCGTGATTTTTATTAACGACCTGGATATGGGGTAGAAGGGTGGGTTAGCAAGTTTGCAGACGACACAAAGGTTGGTTGTGTTGTAGATAGTGTAGAGGATTGTCAAAGATTGCAGAAAGACATTAATAGGATGCAGAAGTGGGCTGAGAAGTGGCAGATGGAGTTCAACCCGGAGAAGTGTGAGGTGGTACACTTCAGAAGGGCAAACTCCAGGACAGAGTACAAAGTAAATGGCAGGATACTTGGTAGTGTGGAGGAGCAGAGGGATCTGGGGGTACATGTCCACAGATCCCTGACAGTTGCCACACAGGTGGATAGGATAGTTAAGAAAGCTTATGGAGTGTTAGCTTTCATAAGTCGAGGGATAGAGTTTAAGAGTCGCGATGTGATGATGCAGCTCTATAAAACTCTGGTTAGGCCACACTTGGAGCACTGTCTCCAGTTCTGGTTGCCTCACTATAGGAAGGATGTGGAAGCATTGGAAAGGGTACAGAGGAGATTTACCAGGATTTAGAGAGTATGCATTTTGATCAGAGATTAAGGGAGCTAGGGCTTTACTCTCTGGAGAGAAGGAGGATGAGAGGAGACATGATGGAGGTGTACAAGATAATAAGAGGAATAGATAGAGTGGATAGTCAGCGCCTCTTCCCCAGGGCACCACTGCTCAATACAAGAGGACATGGCTTTTAGGTAACGGGTGGGAAGTTCAAGGAGGATATTCGAGGAAGGTTTTTTACGCAGAGAGTGGTTGGTGCGTGGAATGCATTGTCTGAGTTAGTGGTGGAAGCAGATACACTGGCGAAGTTTAAGGGACTACTATACAGGTGTATGGAGGAATTTAAGGTGGGGGCTTATATGGGAGGCAGGGTTAGAGGGTCGGCACAACATTGTGGGCCGAAGGGCCTGTACTGTGCTGTACTATTCTATGTTCTATTAAATTATCTGCTGATTCAGAGGAATACTGCATCACGAAATGATTTCGGGAACGTAAAGATACTGCAGGAGGAGCGACTGATGGCAATGACCCTGGAATTTAGAATAATGAGTAGATATCTCAATGAAACATTTGAAATATTGACAGGCCTAGATGGACTGGATTTGGAGAGGATGTTTCCTATGGTGGGGGTGGGGGCAGTCCAGAACGAAACGACACTGCTTCTTAACAGAGGACATCTATTTACAGTGGAGATTAGAACGAATTTCTTTATCCAAAGGGTCATAGTAATATTCAGAAAATATTTGAGCACAGAATCAGACCCTACGGAGCTTGTTTAGACATCACGTACCACGCCCGAAGCCCTGCTGACTATCATTAATCAGGCCATGTCTATCCAGATACGTACATATCCGGTATCTTAGTATACCTTCCAATATATATCCTGCTACTGATGTCAGGCACATGGGTAATAATACTTGTTTATTTTTAGAGCTCTTCTTAAACAGCGGAACAACTTCGGCTGCCCTCCAATCTCCTAGCATGAAGCTGGTCGCAAAGAGTGATGTAAATATCTCTGCTAGGAGCCTCAGCAATTTCTGCGTTGGCCTTCTGTAGCGTCAGGCGGAATTATACACTCCAATTTGCCTCAGGACAGCAACGCCTCCTCCTCTGTAATCTGTGTGGAGTCCATCAAATTGATGACGCTTCGCCTGACTTATATAGACTCTGTGTCCATCTTCTGAGTAAATATCAGTGAAAAAATCACTTAAAATCTCCCGCATCTCTTTTGGCTCCACACATGGATTACTACTCTGAACTTCCAGAGGACCAAATTTGTCCATTGCTCTTAACAATCTGGACAATCAATTGGGATTCTCTTTCAGCTTGCCTGCTAGGGAAAACAGATGCCATCCTGTAGTCTTCCTGATTTCTTTCTTAAGTGTCCTCTTACATTCCTTACACAGCATATAAAACCATATATGCTCCTGGCTGCCTATAGCTCCTTGTTGTACTTCCCTAGGTTCTGAATATCACTTCAAAACCAAGAATTCCTAAAGTTGTTACCGTTACTTTTCTTTTTATTATGACTGTCGAGTACACGCTTTGTACGCTCCAAATTTCACTTTTGAAGGCCTCCCACTTAGCGAGTACACGTTTGCCAGAAAACGGCGTGTCCCAGTTCACAGTTTCTGATACACTAAAACTGGCCTTTCTCCAAATTGAAATCTCAACCGCGGAACTGACCTATCTTTTTGCACATTTACCTTGAAACTAATGGCATCGTGATCACTCGATGCAGAGCATTCAAGTTCTTCGATCGTTGGAACATTTCCTGGGGAAGGGGTAGCCAGTACGAGAGGGATGTGTTTTACCCGAAAAGCATGGGAATCACCATCCTGGCTGGGAGGTTTGTCGATGTTACTCTGAAGACTTCAAGCTACCTTTGCAGGGGGTTGGAAGCCGAAGCAAAGGATCTGATTGAAAGGTAGGTTTCCGAAAAAGTTCTGAAAGGCAAAATCGAAATAATATGTTTGATGGGTTGGATAGTTTGAAGTATGTATATTTGAATGCCAGAAGTACTATGGGTAATGGTGATGAACTTAGAGTATGGAACAGTACATGAAACTACAATGTTGAAGCCATTATTGAAACTTGGTTGACAGATGAGCAGGAATAGATTATTAACGTACGAAGGTTTGAAGTTTTAGAAGAGATACAGGAGGAGGTTAAGAAAACGGTGGATTCGCTCGACTAATCAGGGAAAATATCACAACTGCAGGAATCATATTGGACGGGTGAGACATTGAGTCCATTCGGGTGGAAATAATAAGGGTGCAACCACCCTGTTGGGATTCTACCACAGACCCCCGCCCACACGACACCAACATCCCCCACCCCCACCACAGTAGCCACCGGGACATTGAGGACCAGATTAAAGAAATGAGCAAAAATTAGAGGGCTGTTGTCATGGAGGATTTCAACTTCCCTAATATAAACTAGAACCTTTTCAGTGCGAGTTGTGTATATTGGGCTGGATGTGTTAAGTCTATCGAACAAGGTTTCGTAAATCAATTTATAGATGGTCCAACGACAGGAGGGGCCGTAATGCACCTAATGTTCGTTAATGAGCCTGGCCAGGTGATTGATCAGTGGATGAACAGCTAGGGAACAGTGACCATAACCCCTTTTCTTTCAGAATAGCTTTCGATAAAGATAGGCATACTCCTTGTGAAGAGTCTTAAATTGAAGGAGGGCAAATTACAAGGGCATTATGGCAGGAACTAAGAAGCGTTAAGTATGAACATCTTTTTTCTAGCATGTCCACATCGGCCATGTGGACAGTGTGGTTAAAGATCAATTGCACAGAGTGCAGGAAATATATATTCCTGTTGGAAGCAAGGACGGGGATAGAAAGGTTAGACAACCTTGGATGTCCAGGGAGGTAATGAATTTGGTCAAGGTGATAAAGGAAAGATATGTAAAGCTTCGGAAGTCAGGCTCAAACCAAGAACATGAGGAGTACAAAGAAGCCAGAAAATAAGTAAAGAAGTGAATTCAGAAAACCAGGAGGAGTCATGTAAAGTCCCTGGAAAGTTGGATTGTGAATCCCACTGCATTCTATACATACATCAAGAGTAAGAGGACAACTCGGGAGAGGGTGGGACCACTGAAGAATAAAGCGGGTAACATTGGCGAGAATAGATAGAATGTGAGTGAGGTATTTAATGAGTACTTTGCTTCAGTGTTCACCAAGAAAAAGATTATGTCGGATCAAAAGATCAGTGACTGTATAAATACGTAGGGATGCTTAGTGGTCAAGGAAGAGGAACTGTCGGCCCTCCTAAAGATAGTTTCCTAGGGTCTGATGAGATTCACCCCAGTTCATTAAAGGAGGCAAGACATCTGATTGCTGGGCCTTGACCAGTATCTTTGTGTCCTCTCCAGCCACGTGAGCTCCCGGAGAAATGGCGCATGGCTAGTGGGAACAACAGAAAATTGTAGGAGCTATAGTCCGATGAGTCTCACGTCAGTTGTAGGGAAACTGCTGGAGAAAATTCTGAGTGATAGAATATATGAGCATTTGGAAACCCATAGCTTAATTGGGAATTTACAGCATAGTTTTGTACGTGGCAGGTCATGGAAACCCGACTTGACTGAGTTTCTGCCAGGGTGACTAGAGAGACTGATGAGCGTAGGACAGTGGGTGTTGTCTGCATAGGTTTTTAGTGAGATGTTTTATAAAGTCCCTCGTAGGAGCAAATCCAAGGGTCCGCAACGAATGTGCCGTTTGGATTCAGAACAGGCTTGCCCCTGGAAGACAGCGGGTAGTGGTTGAAGGGACTTATTGAAGGAGAAACGGCCAAGTTCCCTCAACCTATTCTCATAAACATGCTCTCCAATCCAGGCAACATCCCAGTAAATCTCCTCCACACTCTCTCTAGCATCCACATCCTTTCTGTAGTCAGGTGACCAGAACTGAACACAATACTTCAAGTGGGGTCTGACAAAGGTCTTCCGTAGCTGTAACTTTAGCTCACGGTTCTTGAACTCAGTCACACGGTTGATGAAGGCCAACGCACCGTACGCCTTCTTAACAATACTGTCAACCCGCGCAGTAGCTTTGAGTGTCCTATGGACACGGACCCCAAGATCACGCTGATCCTCCACGCTGTCAAGAGTCTTACAATTAATATTTGATTCTTTATTTAAATTTGACCTCCCGAAATTAACCACATCACACTTACCTGGGTTAAACTCCATCTGCCACTTCATAGCCATGTTCCGCGTTGTATCAATGTCACGCTGTAACCTGTGACAACCCTCCAGACTATCCCCAAGAAACCCAAATTTTGTGTCATCAGCAAACTTACTAACCCACCCTTCTACTTTCTCATCCAGGTCATATATAAAAATCACAAAGCGGAGGGGACCCAGAACACATCCCTGTGCAACATCACTAGTCACCGTCCTCCAAGCAGAATACCAACCATCTGCAGCCACACTTTGTCTTCTGTCAGCAAGCCGTTTATGGATCCACAAAGCTATCTCTCGTTGGATTCCACGCGTCCTTACTTTCTGTATGAGCCTCGCATGGGAAACCTTATCAACTGCCTTACTAAAATCTGTAAACACTACATCCACTGCTCTACTTTCATCAATGTGTTTTGTTACAGCGTCAGAGAATTCAATCAGGTTCATAAGGCACGAACTGCCCTTGACAAAGCCATGCTGACTACCCCTAATCAGATTATGTCTCTCCAAAATCTCATCAATACTCCCTCTCAGAATCTTCTCCAACAACTTGTCCACAAATGAATTAGAATCATTGGACTATAATTTCCTGGTTTATATCTACTGCCTTTCTTGAACAAGGGTACAACGTTTACAATCTGTCAATCCTCTGGTACTTCTCCCGACTCTACTGACGATGCAAAGATCAGCGCCATAGGGTCAACAATTTCCCCCCTCGCTTCCCACAGTAGCCTAAGCTAAGTCATCCTCCCAATTGTCAAGGTCCTTTTCACTGGTGAATATTGAAGCAAGGCATTCATTAAGAACCTCCGTTATCTCCTCTGGCTCGATACACATGCTTCACTATCGCACCTGATTGGTCCTATTCGCACAAAGATCATCCTCTGCTCTTCACATACTTGTAGAACGCCTTGGGGTTTCCTGCGTTCCTCTAGCCAATGCCTTCTCATAGCCACTTCTAGCTCTCCTAACCGCATTCTCGAGCTCCTTCCTGGCACCCTTGTAATTTTCTAAAGCTCTAACAGTACCTAGCTTCTCGAACCTTTTGTATGCTCTTATTTTCTTCTTAACTAGATTTTCTACATCACTTGTACACCATGGCTGTTTTACCTTGCCATCCTTTCCATGCCTCAGTGGAAAATCCCTCTGCAGAACGTCATGCAAATGTTCCCAGAACATTTGCCACATTTCTGCCGTGCATTTCTCTGAGAACATCTGCTCCCAATTTATGATCCCAAGTTCGTATCTAGTAGAGTCACATTTCCGCCTACCCCAATTAAATGTCTTCCCAAATTGTCTGCTCCTGTCTCTCTCCAGCACCATGGTAATGGAGATAGAGTTGTGATGATTACCTCCAGGACACTGTCCCACCGAGAGATCTGAACAAGTTCATTTCCCAATACCAGATCAAACACAGATTCTCCTCCATCTACAAAAACCTTCCTGAACACCGCCAACAAATTGGATCCCATCTAAACCCTTTGCTCTAAGGAGATGCCAGTAACTATTAGGAAAGTTAAAATCACCCATCACAATAACCCTATTGTTATGACACCTCTCCAGAATATGCCTCCCTATCTGCTCCTTGATGTCTCTGTTACTATAGAGGGGTCTTTAAAACACCCAGTGGAGTTATTGCTCCTTCCTGTTTCTGACTTCCATGCACAATGATTCAATAGATCATCCCTCCATGATTTCCTCCTTTCCTGCATCTATGACACTATCCTTGATTTGTAGTGCTTCTCCCCAACTCCTCTATCTCCTTCCCTGTAAATTTAAAGCATCTAATGCCTGGCACACTCAGCAGCCATTCCTGCCCCTGAGATATCCAAGTCTCTGTAATGGTCATAACATCATAGTTCCACGTACTGCTGAACGCTCTAAGTTCATCCACATTGTCTCTGATACTTATTGCATTAAAATAGACACTTATCAAACCATCCGGCTAAGTTCTTCTTTGCCCAATCATCTGCCGATCTTTCCTCATAAACTCCCTACAAGCTGACACTACTTGTGCGCCAACCATCCCATGCTCTGCCTCTTCATTTTGGCCCCCGCCCGCTGCAAATCGAGCTTAAACCAGCCCCAATAGCATTAGCAAACATCTCTCCCGGGATACTGGTTCCCCTCCAGTTCAGGTGAAACCTGTCCCTCTTGTAGAGATCACCCCTTCCCAGGAAAATGCTCCAGTGATCCAGGAACTTGAAACCTTGCCCCTTTCACGATCTCCTCTGCCACTTATTTATCTATGCTGTCATCTTATTCTGACCCTCTCTACCTCGTGGCACCGGGAGTAATCCGGAGATTACCACTTTGGAGGTTCTGCTCCTCAGCCTCCTTTCAGCAACCTAAACTTACCGCGCAGGACCTCTACCTGTCTCCTGCCTATGTTTTTGGTACAATCATGTACCACGATCGCCGGCCGCTCACCGTCTCTTTCAAGAATATTTTGCAACCGCTCAAATGCATCCTGGACTCTAGCACACGGGAGGCAACACACCATCTTGGGGTTTCTTTTGCTGCCGTAGAATGTCCTTTCTGAACTCCCTAACTATCGAGTCCCATACAACCAATAAATCGTTCTGTGTCTTTGGCCTCAGTCTCTTCTCGTCAAAGCTATTTGAGTCAAAGCCATTTGATTCAAAGCGAGACGCTTCTACTCATAACAATGGCCGCCCCACTTGCCCCTTCTGTACTCGTATTACATTCTCGGTGCTTCGCTAATTGTACCTCTGGAATGTCTGAACGCCCGCGAACCTTTCCTTTCATACAATCTTCACCCACCTGCGCGTAATCTCCTCTCAGTACTCTGCTCCCAACGCTGATTGTACCTCTCCAATAGATTTAAATTATCTGGATGAAAATATAGGTGTTTGATACCAAGATTGGTGGAGTTGCTGAGCGTGTAGAATATTGGTAAAGAATACAACACGACACCGACTAGTTGTAGAAATGGGTTGAGAAATTCCAGATTGAGATTAATACAGATAAATGTGAGGTGTTGAACCTCGGTAGGGCAAATAAAAGGAGACAAAACACTGATACAGGCAAGGTCCTTAACTGCTTTGCTTAGGGAAGAAGCCTTGGGATCCAAGTTGATAGCTCCTTGAAAGTTGCTAAGGTGATTAAGAAGGATTATGAAATGATTGCTTTTATTGGTTGAAAAAAATTGGGTTGTTTTATCTGAAACATCGGAGACTGAGGGGAGATCTGATGGAAATTTACAAGACTAGAGAAGGATAGATAGTGTGGACAGAGAGCACCTGTTTCCCTCGGTTGAAATATCTCATACCGGAGGGCACACATCGAAGATGAGACGGGGTAGTTTCAAGGGAAATGTGAAGAGTAAGTCTTTTACACCGAGAGAGCTGGACGACTGGAATGCGCTGCCTGGTATGGTGGTAGATGCAAATATATTAACGTTTTTTTTTTAGGAGATGCTTGGGTATGCACATTGATATAAGGAAGATGGAGGAATATGGACATGGGATAGGTTAGAGGGATTAATGTTTGGGTATTCTTGACTTACTTTTTAACTGTTTTGGTACAAACTTGTGGGCGGAATGGCCTGTTGATGTGTTGTACTCTTCCATCTTCTGTGTCCAACGATTCAGGAACAGCTTCGTTCCCTCTGCCATCCGATTTCAGAATATACACAGAACACATGCATTCTACCGCACTAAGGTTTCATTTCTATTTCTTGTACAGTACTACTTTTTTAAAATTGAATTATTTAATATAATTACATGCTTTCATTCGCGTTTTTTCTCTATTATTATGTATTATAGACCGTCCTGTCAATGTCAGCAAGACCAAGGAACTGATTCGGCACATCAGAAATGGAGACGCTCAGTAACCTTAGACTCCTTGCTGTCACTTTTTGTTCTGGACCATCATATAAATGCAACTGCCAAAAAATGGAAAACATAGCGCCTCTGCTTTCTGAGAAGTCTGCGGAGATTCGGCATGTCATCAAAAACCTTCACAAGCGTCTATAGATGTACAGTGGAATGTTTATCCCCGGCTGAATTATGGCCTGGTATGGAAACACCGATGCGCCTGAGCGGAAAAATCCTGGAAAAGGTAATCGATTTGGCCCCGTACATCACGTGTAAAACCCTCTCAGCCATTGAGCACAAGGAATGAAACGCAGTCGCAGGAAAGCAGCATCCATCATCAAATATCGTCGATATCCACGCCATGCTCTTTTCTCGCTGCTGCCTTGAGGGAGAAAGAACAAGTGCCCCAGGACTCCCATCACCAGGGTCAAGAATAGTTAGCACCCTTCAACCATCGGGCTCTTCAATTCTTAACAACGGGGCGGAGAGTCTCATTGAAACCAATCAAATGTTGAAAGGCCTCGATAGGGTGAATGCGGAGAGAATGTTTCCTATGGTTGGGGAGTCTAAGACCAGAGGATGCAGTCTCAGAACAGAGGAACTTCCATTGAGAACGGATATAAGGAGTTATTTCTTCAGCCAGAGATTGGTGAATCTGTGGAGTTCATTGTCATAGTTGACTCTGGACGCCAGGTCATACGGTATATTTAAGTAGATCATAATATATTCTTGATTAGTCATGACATGAAGGGATACCGGGAGAAGGTAGACTCTTGGACTGAGAAGGAAGTCGGTCAGCCATGATGAAATGACAGAGCAGACTGAATGGGCCAAATAGTCCAATTCTGTTCTTCATATATAACGTCTGGTTGTCTGACTGAAGACACATTTTCCCTTGCATGTCCCTGAGACGAGAATATAAACAGTCGACTACGGAATAAACAGTGGCTGAACTTGATCTTTTGTGGCATGAGGACTATTATTATCTCAGTAATAAAGAATTGGTCCCGTATGTCGCCCATAAAGCGGACGAAGCAGCACTTGAATCTACGAAGGATACTCGACAGTTCTGGCAGAGCCTGGATATTATCACATCTTATAAAGTAAAATCAAACGGCATGGCTGACAAAAGGGCTTCTGTCACAAATGAGCTCAGCATTCTTTGCTCGCTTTGACCGACAAAACATGACGACCTCCCACAGGCTCCGATCATACTGGTATTTGAGTCTCTCAGGCTGACGTGTGAGCAGCCTTCAGGAGGATGAACCGACTGAACGCATACGGCCCAGTCGGAGTACCTGGTCAAGTACTAAAGACTGTACTGAGTGTTCATTGAGATCTTTAACTTTACGCTTCGGCAGTCTGAGGTAGCCGGTTGTTTTAAGCAGACTTCACTTCACCACTGCCTGTGAAGCACATGGTAACCTGCCAGAGGGACTATCGTCCAGTAGCACTTACATCCACAGTGAAGAAGTGCTTAGAGAGGTTTTAATGCAACACCTCAACTTCTGCCTGAGAAGTGACTCGGTCCGCTCCAGTTTATCCACCAGACAACAGATCGGCAGCAGATGACATTACGTTGGCTCGCCACTCAACCTTAGAACACATGGACAGCAAAGAGGTATATATCAGGATGCTATTTATCGAATACAACTCAGCATTCAATACCATCATCCGCTCACAACTAATCAATAAGCTTCAAGACAATGGCCTCAATATCTCTTTGTACAATTGGATGCTCGATTCCCTCACTTGCAGACACCAGTCAGTTGGGGTTGGCAACAACATCTCCTCCACAATCTTTATTATCCTCCTGCTTTGCCCGCTTTACACTTTAAACTGTGTGGCGAGGCGCAGCTCCAATGTCATCTTCAAGTTTGCTAACGACACCACTGTCGTAGGCCGAATCAAAGGTAGTGACGAATCAGCGTATAGGAGAGAGGCAGAAAATCTGACTGGGTGGTGCGACAGCAACAATCTCTTACCGAGTGCCAACAACACCAAGGAGCTGATTATTTACTTCATGAGGAGGAAGCCAGATGTCCATGAGCCAATTCTCATCGAAGGATCTTGTCATGGTCTGGATGGGGGTCCCTTTAAATTTACCTTGCTTATGTTACAATCCGGACCATTGATTCCCTGTTTTCCCGTGTCCCTCGACTTTGGTGATTAGAAGCAATAAACACTCGGCTGAACCGGTAGGTTATAGTCTCCGGCTTTCAACCGTTGGGGCTGGAGCGTCTGCAAAGTCATCCAAGGTACGGTGTGCCGCTGTCATCTGGCCGGAGCAAGCCTAGTCTCTGCCGAAGCGAGTGCCGGTAATTCGCCTTTCCTCACCGGAGTAACCCTGTCCAGTTACCTCGCCAAAGCGAGCCTACAAAGATTCCTCACCGAGGTGGGTCCGTCAGTTAACCCGCCGGAGGGAATCAAGAACCGCTGTTTCCTGTTCCCTGGCCGAGTCAAGAGCTCGCCACTACCCGGAGGCTCCAAGTCAAGTCCTGGCTCCGGCGGCATTCAAGCACCAAGTCAAGTCCTGTTCCTGGCGGCATTCAAGCACCAAGTCAAGTCCTGGCCCTGGCAGCATTCAAGCACCAAGTCAAGACCTGTCCCTGGTAGCATTCAAGCACCAAGTCAAGTCCTGTTCCTGGCGGCATTCAAGCACCAAGTCAAGTCCTGGCCCTGGTAGCATTCAAGCAACAAGTCAACTCCTGGGCCTGGCCTCTTCCCAGTTCTGAGTCAAGTCCTGGCCCTGGCTGTCGGTGATTCCTGTCCTACCCCCTTGTCCGAATCCCTTCACTGCCCCCCTCGCCTCTAGCCCTCCTCTACAGCTCCCGTCTGCACTTCGGTCCAGTTCCATCACCGGAGCTAGATAGGTACTGTCTGAAGTTCATTCGTGTTGGTCTTCTCTTGTCTTTTCCTCGCTTCCGTGGGGTACGTCAGGCCGTCTTGCCGTTGCTCCGCGGGGGGTCATGTCTTGTCTTGTCTGTACCTCGCTTCCGTGGGGTAAGTCTGGCCGTCTTGCCTTTGCCCCGCGGGGAGTCATGTCTTGTCCTGTCCTCGCCTCCGTGGGGTAAGTCAGGCCATCTTGCCGTAGCCCAGCAGGGAGTCATGTCTTGTCTTGTCTTGTCTTGTCTTGTCCTCACCTCCGTGGGGTAAGAAAGGCCGTCTTGCCGTTGCCCCGCGGAGTGTCATGAGTCCCGGCCCTATGTCCTGTACCCAAGGCGGAGTCCCGACTCTGTTCTGTATATGTGTCCGTGGTTCCATGTACCTGCTCTCCCCGGACCGAGGCTCTGTGTTCCCATGTTCCTCCTCTCCCTAGCCCATGTCATGTCCATGCCTGGTTCTGGGTTCCGAGCCCGCGGCAAGACCCAGGTACTGGGTCCTTGCCCAGTCTCGGGCTCGGAGTCCATACCCTAGCCTCTTCATGTCTCCTCTAGTTCTGGGAGCCGATTCCGAGTCCTAGCCCAGACCCTTGGTCCCAGCCTAGTCGTAGTCTTCAGTCCTTGTCCAGTTCGGTACCCCTGCTCCTGCCTAGCTCTCCTGATATCGAACAATGAACCAAATTTAATTAACCTCACAAGATGCGTCTTGCATTTGGGTCCAACCCTTGCTCCCAATGCCGCCCACGCTGTGACACATCTGAAGTGGAGAGGGTCAGTATCTCTTTAAATTCCTCGATGTTATCTTTTCGGAGGACCTGTCCCGGGCCTATCACGTAAGTGCAACTATGACGAAAGCAAGGCAGCACCTTTTCCTCCTTTGGAGTTTACGATTCGGCATGACATCTAAAACTTTGACAAACGTCTATAGATATGTAATGTAGACTGTATGGACAGGACGTACAGCAGCCTAGCATGGACATACTATTGCCCTTGAACGGAATATCCTACAAAAAGTAGTAGATACGGCCAAGGCCATCACTAATAAAGCCTTACCCACCATGAGCATCATTACATGAAGATACATCACAGGAAAGCATCCATCATTAGGGATCCCCATCATCTAGGTCATGCTCTCGTCTTAATGCTGCCATCAGGAAGAAGGTACAGGAGCCTTAGAACTCACACCAGCAGTTTCAGGAATTGTCATTACCACTCAACCACCAGGCTCTAGAGCCAAATGGGATAACTTTACTACACGATAATTGAAATAATCGAAACCTCTGGACTCGCTTTCAAAGGCTCTTCATCGTATGGTTTCAATATTTATTGCTTAGTTATTTATTTGTATTATTTCTGCCTTTTCGTATTTACTCAGATTTTTGTTTTTTGCACATTAGTTTAACGCGCAAGCTGATGCAGTCTTTCACTGATTCTATAATGGTTATTATGTTATTCTGAATTTATTGTGGATATCTACAAGAAAATGAATCCAGGAGTTGTATATGGTGACTTCGATCATAAATTTCCTAAGGACTTTGAACTTTGTACGAGAGAAGCTACAATGAGGGCCATTGAATTTTCAAAGAATATACGGCGAATCAGTGTGGAAGAATAGTGCATTCAGTGACAAAACCGAGAGAAGTTAAACGTAGTATGGATAAAGTATTACGTTAGTATTATTTAAAATGCTACAGTTTTATAACCAAAGTATGTGACAGGTACATTGAAGGACAACAGTGTGCCTGCTGTCGTGAACCTGGCACGTGCTCAAAAACCTTCGATAACTGAAGCCAAATGGCTAATTGTCCATTGCGCGTAATGTACGCCAGCTATAGAGATCAAATCGAAATTACTGTTTTAAAGATAGCGGCCGTAACTGCTGTAAAATGGATGGGTGTAATATGTATTGTAAAGGGAAATGAACGAGAAAAATGTGGCACCTGAAAGGTATAGGATGCGTCAGCTTCATGACATTTAGAAAAGTGAAACTCTTTGAGAATGGATGTGACGCAGAGAATACTGTATGTTCAAAGTTGAAAGTAAATTTATTATCAAAGTACGTACATGTCACAAATACTACATTGAGGTAGGTTTTCCTTCAGGAGTTGACAGGAAAATAAAGAAACACATTCACATCCAAATTATTCCTCTGCAAAGTCATGGGCATTTTTCCCCAGCTTTCCATAGTTATCAGGACACAACGGAAAGATCTGTATTATAGACCTTAAAGCCCCCTGAGGTCCTGTCAGAACCATGGATTCGGCAGCGCAGTAGATACGGCAATTGTGCTTGTAAATTTGCACGTGTCAGCTAATTGTTATTTAATCGTGATAGTATTTAACTTCGTACCTGTCGTAGTGTTTGTCGGGTCTTGCACAGAGCACAGCAACGCTTCGCTGCATGTTTGCTTTCGGCCTTCCCTATAAAATTGGACTTTTGAGTCAACTGACTTTGAAGACTAGCGGTAATCGTTTAATGTTCAGATTTTCTTTTCAGCGGCGGTAAAGGCTTCGTTTCCCTTTTGAGAGCTTTAGCCGATAGCCCTATTTGGCCTAGCGTTTATTGTTTATTTTCCCTTTAACACTGTTCGTAACAAAGTTTGTGAACTATCGCCCTGCTTCAGTGTCTCTCACTCCGAACTTGGGCCATATCCGAACAGCAAATATCGACCATAGAAAGATGGAGCCAGCAGAGAGAGAGCAGCTGAGATTGACCGTGAGATTCACTAGTCAAGTAGGAGACAGGCTACAGGCAATGCAATCTGCTCTCAGTGAAGTTACGGAGGCAATGAGGCAGATACCCTCGTGCCACCAAGCCGAGTCTCACTTGCAGTAACAAGTATCGTCTCCAGCCGCAACTGTTCAACAGGTCACCATAGACAATCGGACTCAGGTGTCTGTGGTTTCCGCACTCATGGACGCCGTCCAGGAAATTGCTGTGAACAGCCAGCATCAGCTGACAGCCATTAACGAACTCGCCAACTTAATTCAGCAGCTTCAGGCTGTCTCAGTCCCACTCCCAGCATCTCGCAGTCCTCCTTTTCAGCTGCCCCTATAATCTGTACCATTAATGCTCCCGTTCCCGCACCCGGACCAGAACAGACTCCCACAACCATACAGGACCCGAGTATTCCGCCACCAGGCAGATATTCTGGTGATCCCGATGGTTGCAGGAATTTTATTGTTCATTGCGAGCTGACATCCCAAGCCAGGCCTGGTCGTTTTGGTGATGATGCGCGAAAATTGGCGTACATGCTCAATCTTCTTGACAGACCTCCACTCAGCCTGTTCAACGCATTTCAGGAGCAAGGATACCCCGCAGCCCAGTCGTTCCGACATTTCGTGGCGGAGTTAAGAAGGGTTTTCGATCTTCCAGTACGAGGTCAGGAGGCTGCCCTCCGATTCTTCGACCTGTGTCAAGGCAGAGGAACGGTGAGAGCCTTTGCAGTGAAATTTCGTACCCTTGCAGCAGAGACGGGATAGAATGAGTGATCTCTCATCACTGCCTTTCAGCGTGGACTGAACGCAGGGGTCCGGCATGAGATCTCTGTCCGACAGGAGCAGGATAGTCTGGATGACCTGATCAAGCCGGGTATCCGAGTTGACAACCGGGTAATTAAGTAGCACAGGGAAAGAATGTTTGAAACTTTCTACGCGCCGCCAGAACACTGTCGTTCCTTGCCCTCTCCCCGTCCCTCTCCTGATCACTGTCTTTCCTTGCCCTTTCCCCCACCCTCACCTGATCACCGTCTTTCCTCACCCTCTCCCCCTCCCTCACCACCCAGCGCCCAGCCCTCGGAGGAGCCTATGGAAGTGGGGCGCATGCGCCTGTCTCAGGAGGAAAGCGCGCGGCGCCAGATAACAGATCCCGGCCTCTATTGTGGTGATCCAGGACACTTCCAGGTGGCGTGCCCCAAGCGTCCTAAAAGAGGATACCCGTCGGCGAGCGGAATCCTGATGGGTCGGTTCTCTCTTCATTCAGCTTCCTTGTCATGGAGGTCTCAAACCCATGAACTTAAGGCGTTTTTGATTCTGGTACAGCCGGGAGCATTATGGACATCTCTCTCGCTGGAATATGGGGAGTTCCAATTCAGGAATTAAGAGAAAAGATCAACGTCAAGGTGCTGGAAAGTCGATCCCTGGCAACCGGCCTGATCCATCTTTCCACCCAACCCATCTAACTAGTGTCCGAAGGCAACCATCCTGAAGAATTATCTTTCTATCTGGTTTATTCACCTGAATTGCCACTGGTACTTGGTCTCCCCTGGTCATTCCGATATAACCGTCAGATAGATTGGTCTCTGCAGGTACTCCAAGAGTGGGGAACGGCATGTCTGTCTACCTGTCTGGCTCCAGCTCAAGCTTCATTCCAACGAATCCCATCCTGTGTCAGCTAAGCATGAAGACCTGTCTGGGATTCCGGCTGAATTTGCGGATCTCCTTGAGGTTTTCAGTAAAAGAAAGACCACCACCCTGCCCCCACGCCGACCATACGACTGTGCCGTAGACCTCCTACCTGGCACTAGTCCTCCCCGGGGCCGGCTCTGTTTCCTCTCTCGTTCTGAAACGCTGGCCATAGGAATACAGTAATGACGCATTGAGCATGGGGTTTATCCATCCATCGACCTCGCCAGTAGGAGCGGGCTTCTTTTTTTCTGAGCAAGAAAGATGGCAGACTCTGTCCCTGCATCGATTATCGGCACTTGAACAACACCACTATGAAGAACCACTACCCTCTTCCCTTGCGGGTGTCTGCATTTGAACATCTCCAGGAGCAACAATATTTTCCAAAATTGATCTGCGCAATGCTTACATAAATATAAGAGCAGGGAATGAGTGGAAATCGGCTTTCAGCACCTCTAATGGCCGCTACGAATACCTGGTGATACCATTTGGTCTGGCCAGTGCCCCCGCTGTATTCCAGGCCCTGGTTAACGATGTGCTCAGGGACATGTTGAACCAGTTTGTGTTTGTGTATTTAGATGACATCCTTATCTATTCCCGCTCTCATCAGGAGCATGTCCACAATGTCTAGAGAGTACTCAGACGCCTTCGTGAATATCACCTGTACGTCAAGCCTGAAAAATGTGAATTCCATAAAGACGAGGTGTAGTTCTTGGACTATATGCTTACGCCATCCAGTGTTCAAATGGACCCTAGTAAAGTTCAGGCAGCTGCAGAATGGCCCATACCGTCCACAGTCAAACAGGTACGGCGCTTCATGCGGTTTCAGACCTTTTATCGCCGCTTCATCCTGAATTTCGGCTCTATCGCGGCGCCAATTAATGCACTCACCAAGAAGACCTTAGCAGGAATCCATTGGACGGACAATGCCGACCAAGCATTTCCAGAGCTGAAGTGACGTTTCACCACTGCCCCGCTGCTGCAACACACAGGCCCATCTCAGCCATTCATTGTCGAGGCGGATGCATCCGATGTAGGCACTGGAGTTGTCCTCTCTCAGCACGCGTCTGCAGATAGCTGGCTGCACACTTGTGTCTTTCTTTCCCGTCGCTTGACTCCGGCCGAGAAGAATTACGACGTTGGGAACCGGGAGCTTCTGACTGTCAAGGAGGCCCTGGAGGAATGGCGACACTGGCTGGAGGGGGCAAAGCATCCATTCTAGGTCTGAACAGATCACAAGAACCTCTCATATATTTGGGATGCTGAGAGACTCAACTGCCGTCAAGCCCTCTGGGCTCTCTTCTTCACACGGTTTAATTTCGTCCTCACTTATCGTCCCGGCAGCAAGAGTACAAAGGTCGACGCTCTCTCCCCGCAGTTCGAAGGATCTGAGAACAATGCTGCTCCGGTATCGCTACTCCGGTAATCTGGGGAATAGAGGAAGAGGTGAGGGCCGCCCGACAATCAGATCCCGGCTCGAATAAGGGACCTCCCAAACGGCTTTTAGTCCCTGTTGTGGTGCGTTCCGAAGTGTTGGAATGGACACCCGGGAATTCAACAGACTCAGGAGTTTGCAAAGAGACAATTTTGATGGGCATTTATGTCCCAGGATGTCCGTGACTTTGTATCTGCCTATCCCACCTGCACTCGAAACAAGACATCACGCCAGTGTCCTGCGGCACTGTTATGTCCACTGCCTGTGCCCCACCGCCCCTGGTCCCAACTCTCGGTAGAGATCATCACTGGTCTGCCCCCGTCAAATGGAAACACCACCATTTTGGTCGTTATGGATCGATTTTCCAAGATTTCCACTTCATTGCCTTCCCCAAGCTCCCACTGGCTCGTGAGACTGGCCGAGAAATGATTGTTTATTTTCCCTTAAGCACTGTTCGCAATAAAGTATGTAAACTGTCGCACTGCGCAATAAAGTTTGTGATCTGTCGCTCTGCCTCAGTGTCTCTCACTCCGCCCTTGGGCCATATCCGAACCCAGTGACAGGTCAGAATACCTCATCCTCGTTATTTTGCATGTCTTCCAAGTACGAAACACTGATTTCATCCAATTCTTTAATTTCTATAGTTTTCTCCATAGTAAAATTTGAAGTTAAATATACATTGAAAGTTTCACTCTTTTCTTCGTATTCCAGACCCGGGTAGCCGTCTTGATCTTAATAGGAACATATTCTCTGCTTGCCTACATTTTGTTCGGCATATACCTCAGAATCCCTTTGGATTTTGCTTCACCTCGCATGCAAGAAATGTCAAATGTTCCCTTTTCGCTCCCCGACTTATGTCTTACCTTTGCATCCCGCCTTTATCTAGTTGTCAAGAGATACACTAGTTCCTCACTGCAAATACTCAGAGTCAGTAACTGAAAGAGCCAGTAAGTCTCTCCATAACTGTTTTAAACTAATAGGATTCTAAATAGTGATAAGATGACACATTCGTTGTTGCATGGAGGGCAATCTAACTGGTTGCGTTACTGTCTGGTATGGAGGAGCACATGATTGTAAACTGCAGCTGTAAGTCGCACCCTCTGTCAGCTTCATCTTGGGAACGAGTCTCCCAGCATCCAGGACACTGTCAAAAAGAGAGGTCTCAAAAAGGCAGCATCCATCATTATGAACCCCAGTCACGCTGGACATGCCCCCTTCTCATTGTTACCATCAAGCAGGAGGTACAGGAGCTTAAAGACACACACTCAACTTTTCAGGTGCAGCTTCTTCCCCTCCGCCGTCAGATTTTGGAATGGAAAATGAACCCATGAACACCACCTCAGTAGTTGTTCTCTCGTTTTGCTATTCTCATTTAATTGATTTTTCTCCTTTTTATATGTACTTACTACTGTAATGCGGAGATTTTTATTATTATTTACTGCAATGTACTGCTGCGACAAAACGACAAATTTCACGACATACTAAACATGATTCTGATTCTGAGTCTAACCCTAATGTTATCACATCGGGTTCTACCCGATAGGCAGCTTCTCTGCATTTAAAAATTCAGTCACTGCAGCAGAACCGGTTGTTGCTTTTGCTGCATTGGTCATAGTATGGAAGCGATTAGAGTTCGAATTCTGTGAAAATACTGGAGTGCATTGTATATTCTGTCGGTTCCGTTGCTCTTGATATTCATATTTCCACGACCCGACCATACTCACAAAGAACCTGGAACGCATGGCCCTTTGAAACGTACATTTAAATGTCATTTTCGAGTTACAGTACATTATTTCGCCAGTTATTACACAAACTGGTGATTGTGTAAGGAGCAGCTGCAGCGATGAAACGGATGACTTAACAAAGCACCAGCTGAACACTTATTTGGAATAGAAAACCGCAGGGAGCTGATCACCAATTCCCAAGTCGTTTTCACTTGCTATATAAATATAAACACACACGGGTGCCCAATTCATGTTGCAACGGAATTCAATTTGTATGCCTGTGCAGACTGGTCACCTCGACAGAAAATGTTTTGGAGTTGGCACCCACTTTATGAGTACTATTATTACCCATTTTTAGCAGCATTTGGAGTCCCCGGTAAGTTGGATCAGACTGAATTCTCCATTATGCTCCAATTGCTTCCTGGAGCTTGCAAATAGAAAATAAATATGAAAGACGAATTAAATTTCGAAATTCTGGGGAGGATATTTGGAACGGATATCTGCGTTGATCTAACAGGACTGTAAGCTGTAATTTGGAAACTGAAGAAATTTGCTCAGAAGATTCTTGGCATGCAGTTCGTTGGAATAATGAATGAACCACCTGATAAAGAGCAAGAGTCTGATTTCCTTGGACGGAATGGAGGTCGTTGCATAACAAGTGGTAGATTTTTTTTTTAAAATGAGGGAGGGGCGTGAGTAGGTGACCAGTCTTGATTTAGAAGATTTCACCTGCAGAAAGTCATCGCGGAGAATGGGAGGAAAAGCCTCGACTCCGTTACAATTGATACTTCAGTCTGTTACTCGCAGAGACTACCAGGACATACGTTACAAATTTATTTCGAACACTGTGAATGCACGTTGTGTCCATATCATTAACAGAATTACAGCCTAATGCTAACCATTCTCTCAGGAACAAAATTAGGATGTGTTGTCCTTCAATTACAGTCATTGAGTATTTTATTATCGCCGCATTATTATTTTGATTAATTTTGACATGAATGCGAGACAATTCAGCCAGTGCGGGCTGTCTATCTGGCAGCCAAGGTAATACCTTTTGTATTTTGACACATGTTCATTTTAAGGCTCTTAATATTTGACAAATGTGAATTTTAAGAAACGTAGTAAAATTGTGGTGTCGGATCATTAGAGATAAAAATCGAACTTTCGTTGGTATGATCAGCAGCATGTGAGATTTACAGAACAGATGGACAGTGTCAATTTGGTTAGGTACTATGAAATATCCGAACTCGAACGCTACTCTCTTTCCTTTTATTCGGATTTCGAGAAGAGCTACTAAGAGCTGGCACTCGCGAGGATTCGTCCCCATGCTTAACTGGGAAGCTAATTAGATAATTCATTTACAGCAGTTCGATAATTCATCATTCTTTCCCATCTATTTTCTCATATACAGACCATTCCCAGTGAATGACCATCCAATTGATTCTTCTCTGTTCAGAATTTACAAGATCGTTTGACTGCAGTCTCGGAAGCCACCCTCTGATACTCAAAAGATTCCCGGTTTCGTCGCCAGATTGGTGCTGTATCAAAACCACTATAAACACAAGAGATTCTCCAGATGCTGAAAAAATCACCACCATTAGTTAATTCTGCTTCCTGGAATACCCTCCCCTCTTCCCCTATTCCCCATTTTGGTCTCTTCCCTCTCTCACCTGCCTTTCACCTCCCCAAGGGTCTCCACCTCTTTCCATTTCTCCCACGGTCTATTCTCTTCTCCTATAAGACTCCTTCTTTCCAGCCTTCACCTTTCCTACACACCTGGCATAACCTATCACCTTCTTCCTATCCTCCTTCCCCTAACACCATTCCTCCTTTTTATGCTGGCGTCCTCCCCCTTCCTTTCGGGTCTTGAGGAAGAGTCTCCGACAGACCTGTCGCCTGGCCTGCTGAGTTCCTGCAGCATTTTCTATGATTTGCTGTCGATTCACAAATTAATTTTTTACATTTTGACGTTCACCAGGAAGTTAAACCCTGCTCAGAAGTGTTTCCTTCTGCTGTTCCCAACGGTCGTTCCTTCAAACACAGGTTTCCATTCTTCGTCCTTCTTTACTTTTTGTACTTTTAAGGCTGGGGTTAAATTAAAATATTCGACGTTATAGAAGTTTAGAATGAAATGTGTATGTTTGTGTGAAAGATCAGGGACCAGAATCAAAGGAAGGGAAACATTAAAAAAAGATGCCTATTTGCAGTTGGAGTGTGCGAATAAAATAACTAAATACCCTTCCTCCAGTCACTTCAGTCCCAGCGCAGCAGTTCTTAGCCCGGCTCAAGGTTTCTTCTTTCATTTTCTCGCAGTGAACCTGTTGACGATTATGACGCTGTCCCGTGGAAAGTCCGGTCTCTCCAGATGTATCACTCGTTACCTGGTGGCTATGGCGACGGCGGACCTCTCGGTGATCGTCTTCAAGGTTATTTTACATCAAATTGCTGCAATGTATTGGTCGAAGTCTTTCTTGTTCTACACTCCCGTGTGCAAGTTAATTCTCTTCCTATCGACCGCGACTGTCGACTGTTCTGTTTGGTTCACGGTTGCTTTCACCTTTGATCGATTTGTAGCCATTTCCACTCAGAAAATGGCAAGAAAATACTGCACCGAGAGAACAGCGGTGGTGGTTCTTGTGACACTGAGTGCGATCTTCTGTTTTAAGAACATGCCCTGGCCTTTTGTCTACGTTAGTTACTTCATTCACAAAAATATTTCGTGGGGTTGTCGTATACCACAGAGATTTTATGCTTTTCCAGAATGGGTTGCATTTTCTTGGACAGAGCAGCTGTTAACTCCAGTGATTCCGTTCTGTTTAATTCTATTGCTCAATGCGCTGACCGTCCGGCGCATTTTGGTCGCTAATCAGGTGCGCAGAAGCCTCCGAGACTCCAGCAGCGAGGATCCCGAGATGCTGAAGCGTAGGAGGTCCATCATTTTGCTGCTCGCCATCTCCAGCAATTTTATTCTACTCTGGGCCACAAGCGTTGCATATTTTGTTTACTACCGTGCGAAAGAGGCATTTCTATTCAGAGGTTTGTTCAGACTGTATCCAATGTTTGAAAGTTCTGCGACGATGCTTCAGATGCTCAGCTGCTGTTCAAACACGTTCATTTACACCGCGACCCAGAGAAAGTTCAGAGAGGATCTGTTCCACGTGCTCAAATACCCCTTCACTCTAATCAGATCTTCAGTCAAATAAAGTCTATTTGTTATTCAGAAGCATGACGATAGAAGTCCAACGATAGTGGCCGTCAAAAGTTCAGATAATAAAGGAGCTTTGAATTAAAAGAAAACATATGGTTACCGTAGATTAAAAATATAGTGAAATCAAAACTGACTTCCTCATTTCACAAGATCACGAATTGGCCTAGTGATATGCAAATGACCCTTTGCCCTCATTAAAGCCTACTTTCTTCTTTACCCGTGCAAAATGGCACAATTGTGAACCATGCACGTTTTCTTGTGATTGATTTGACATTGCTAGTCATAGAAATTACATTAAACCAGGGTTTCCAACCTGTGGTCTGCGGCATAAGAAGGATGGGATCTCTTCTTTAATGTATTGGTGGATTCCTGAATATCCTTTCGCACTTCTTTAGTTTAAAATCTGAAGATCTCCCCACAGCATTTCCTGTTTGCTTGACAGCCTACATGACGCGAAATTCATGATAATGCCACTGCTTGTTAGCAGAAAGCCAACTGAGCTAATTGCCTTCTCTGGATGAATGTTGAATGTTCCTACTGCGCCATTGACGGAAGTGGGAGTTTTATTTTATCTGGCTTATGGTATATTAAATAACAGAATCATCATCATTGAACTCTCCATTGTATATACAGAACTATTTAGCGGCAAATGTAATTAACGGGAGTGGACGAAGTTAATTCAAACAAACCTTACTGTTCTTTAATGAAGGCATTTATGCTTTGCAGCAAGATTGCTGTTCAAGGAGGCTAGGAGACATGCTTTTTTTTTTTTGTTTTGTAACAAGATTGCAGTTCAAGGAGGCAGGAATTCTATGCAGAATGTATTAGAAAAACTGTGCCGAAAAGGAATAACCAGATCATATTTTATGGTTTGATGGACCGTTCAAAAAACTGATGGAGGAGGAAATGAAACTGTTTCCGGATCATTAAGTATGCAGACAGTGATAGAGTCATAGAAATAGGCCCTTCGGCTCATTTAGTCCATGCCGAAACCATTTAAAGTGCCTACTTTCATCTACCTGTAGCGGCACCATAGCTATCCTATCCCTGCCATTCATCTGCCTATCCAAACTTGTCTTAAATGTTGACACCGAGCTGACAGAACATTCCACACTCTCCCGACCCTCTGAGTGAAAATAATTCCCCTCATGTTCCCCTGAAACTTTTCACCTTTTAACCTTACTCTATGGCCTCTGGTTGTAGAATCACAAAACGTGAGAAAATGAACAAATGCTGGAAATCCAAGGTAACACAGACAAAATGTTGGAGGATCTCAGCAGGCCAGGCAGCATCGATGGAAAGGAATAAACAGTCGACGTTTCGGACTGACACCGTGTATCAGGAGTGAAAAATAAGATGAGAAGTATGAGTAAAATGGCAGGGAGGGGAAGGAAGAAGTAGAATGTGGTAGGTGACAGGTGAAATGAGGATACAGGGAAGTGAAGTAAAGAGCTGGGAGGTTGATTGGAGAAAGGGACTGGAGAGGGTTGGGGGGGGGAATGATGAGAGGTTAAATGACCCTGGAAGAAAGGTTAGAAGGAGCCCCGGGGGGGGGGAGGGGGTAATGAGAACGACGGGGTACAGTAGATGACCCCAGCAGCAGGACAGGAGGAACCGCATCCGTTGGGCTGTGGCTGGAAGATGGAGTGAGAGCAGACGTGCGTGAAATAGAAAAGATGCAGTTGAAGGCAGCATTGATGGTGGTGGGGGGTAGGAAACATAGAAAGCCAACAGCACAATACAGGCCCTTCGGTCCACAAAGCTGTGCCGAACATATCCTTGCCTTAAAACTGTCTAGACTTACCCATAGCCCTCTATTTTTTACAGCTGCAGGTACCTATCCAGGAGCCTCTTAGAACACCCTGTCGTATCCGCCTCCACCATGGCAGCCGGCAGCCCATTCCATGCACTCACCACTCTCTGCGTGAAAAACTTACCCCTAACATCTCCTCTGTACCTACTTCCAAGCACCTTAAAACTATGTCCTCTCGAGCTAGCCATTTCAACCCTGGGGAAAAGCCTCTGACTATCCACACGATCAAAGCTTCTCATTATCTTGTACACCTCTATCAGGTCACCTCTCATCCTCCGTCGCTCAAAGGAGAAAAGGCCGAGTTCACTCAACCTCTTCTCATAAGGCATGCTCCCCAATCCAGGCAGCATCATTGTAAATCTCCTCTGCACCTTTTCTATGGTTTCCACGTCCTTCCTGTAGTGAGGAGACCAGAATTGAGCACGGTACTCCAAATGGGGTCTGACCAGGGTCCTATAGAGCTGCAAAATTACCTCTCGGCTCTTAAACTCAATCCCACGGTTGATGACGGCCAATGCACGGTATGCCTTCTTAACCACAGAGTCAACCTGCGTAATAGTTTTGAGTGTCCTAGTGGACTCGGACCACAAGTTCCCTCTGATCCTCCACATTGCCTAGATCCTTGCCCTTCATGTTCTATTCTGCCATGATATTTAACCTACCAAAATGAATCACCTCACACTTATCCCGGTTGAACTCCATTTGCCACTTCTCAGCCCAGCTTCCAACCTATCAATGTCCGCTGTAACCTCTGACAGCCCTCCACACTATCAACAACAACCTCGACTTTTGTGTCATCAGCAAATTCACTAACCCGTCCCTTCACTTCTTCATCCAGGTCATTTATAAAAATCACGAAGAGTTTGGGTCCCAGAACTGGTCACTGAGGCACACCACTGGTCATCGACCCCCATGCAGAATATGACCCATCTACAGCCACTCTTTGCCTTCCGTGGGCAAGCACGTTCTGGATTCAAAATCAATGACCCCTTGGATCCCATTCCCCCTTACTTTCTCAATAATCCTTGCATGGAGTACCTTATCAAATGTCTTGCTGAGGTCAATATACACTACATGTACGGCTCGACCTTCGTCAATGTGTATAGGCACATCCTCAAAAAATTCAATCCGGCTCGTAAGGCACGACCTCTCCTTAACAAGGCCATGCTGACTATTCCTAATAATATTACGCCTCTCGAAATGTTCATAAATCCTGTCTTTCAGGATCTTCTTCATCAACTTAACAATCACTGAAGTAAGACTCACTGGTCTATATTTTCCTGGACTATCTCTACTCCTTTTCTTGAATAACGGAACAACATCTGCAACCCTCCAATCCTCCGGAACCTCTCCCGCCCTTATTGATGACACAGCAATCATCACCAGAAGCTCAGCAGTCTCCTCCCTCGCTTCCCACAGTAGCCTGGGGTACATTTCTCATTAGTTCTTGAATGAAAAGCCTCATCCTGAGAGCCAATGCGGCGGCGACAGCGTAACTGATAGAAGGGGATGGCATTTTTACGATTTTAGTCCAGGTAGCTGTGAGACTCAGTGTTCTTTTTTAAGATATACCGGCGGATAGACAGCTTCCAGAGCTGGAAGCAGAAATATCGAAAATGGTGAGAGAGGTGTCAGAAATAAACCAAGTTAATTTTGGGAGCACGGTGGAAAGTGGAGGCGAAGTTGATGAAGTCGACAAGCTCAGAAGGGGTGCAGGAAGCAGCAGCAGCAATATAGCGTAGGAAGAGTTGGAGAACGGTACCCTGCAGGCTTGGAAAATGGACTGCTCTACTCATGAGGCTGGCATAGCTGGGACCCTAGTGGGTACACCTTTGATTTAAGAAAGTAGGAGGAACCGAAGGAGAAGTTGTTGAAATTGAAGACCAGTTCTGCCAGACGGAGGTGAGTGGTAGTGAAAAGGAACTGCTTGAGTTTGTTGTCCAAAAAGAAGTGGAGAGCCATAAGCCATCCTGGTGGGCGATGGAGGTGTATAGGGACTGGAGATCCATCGGGAAAGTTCAACGATCTGGGCCCTGGAACTTGCGTCCTTGTAAAGAACAAGTACGAAGGGACCGAACCGGAGGCGCGGGGGAATGAAACAGAGTTGAAATATGCAGAAATAAGTTCAGTGAGGGAGAACAAGCAGAAACAATGGGTTTATCTGGACGGACAAGTTTATGGATCTTGGGTAGAAGGTAGAACGGGAAGCTCAGTGTACGGGATCCAGGCAGAAAGCTGAAAAGCAGGATCTCCAGGGTAGTAATCTTTGGACTACTGCCTGTGCCACGCTCTAGTCAGTTTAAGAGAAAGAAGATTTAGCAGACGAATGGATGTTTGAGGTGGAAGGCGAGGGTGGGGAGGCATCAGATATATGGATCTTTGGGATCTCTTCCGGGGAAAGTACGATCTATACAGGGATTTGACTAACTTGACAGGGTGATTGGACCAGGAAAAAAACGTCTGAGAAGGAACCTGCTGGTATACGAGCAGAGGCAATATGTTGTGAGACTAATCGGGAAGGACAATGCAGATGATTCGGCAAAACTGCAGTCAGTGAGATGAGTTGTAGCAGTTTAGGGGGACACGATCGTAAAGGATGACGAATCCAGGACTGAATGAGTTATATGTGAATGCATGCACTATACGGAATAAGGTAAATGATCTTGTAGCGCAGTTAGAGTTTGGCAGGTATGACGTTCTGGGCATCATTGAGCCGTAGCTGAAACAAGGTTAAACTTGGGAGCTCAAAATCCAAGCGTATAAATTGTATCTAAAGGACAAGCAGGGAGGCAGAGGGGATGGCATTGTTCTGTCGGGGAAAAAAAGTGAAATCAATCTTCAGAAGGACGTTAATTGTTAGAGTTAAGGAACTGCAAGGGTAAAAAAACTTCTGATGGGAATCACGTGGAGGCCTCTGAACAACAGCCCAGATGTGGGCTACAAATTACAACGGGAGGTAGAAAAGGCACGTCCGAAGTGTGGGAATATTGGAAAAATCAGACTGGTTTAGTTTTGCATTCTGAGAGAAAGAATTTGTCGAATGCCTGCGAGATGGCTTTTTAGAATAGCTTCCGGTTGCACCAACTAGGATATCAGCCACTTTCGATTGAATATTGTGTACTGAACTGGATTTGAATAGGGAGCTTGAAGTATGGGAACTGTTAGGAGTCAGTGGTTATAATGTAATAGAATTCACCCTGCAGTTTGAAAGGGAGAAGCAAAAGTCAAAGGTATCAGTACTACTGCGGAGTAAATGGGATTTCAAGGGCATCAGAGCAGCTAGCCAAGGTTGATTGGAAGGGAACGCTAACAGGGATGAAAGGAAAGCAGCAATGGCTGGACTTTCTGGGAACAATTCCTGAGGCTCGAGAGTGATAATCGCGAGGAAGAAGTAGTTTTCTAAAGACAGGATGATGCAATCGTAGCTGACAAGACAAGTCAAAGGCAACGTAAAAGGAAAAGAGAAAACATATAAAACTGCAAAGGTTCATGGGAAGATTGAGAATCGGGAAGTTTTTTCAAAGCAACATAAGTCAATCAAAAAAGCCATAAGGAGGGGAAATGTGAAATATGAAGTAAGCCGTCCAAGAATATCAACGAGGATACAACATGTTTCTTTTTTCAGACATATAAGGAGTAAGGAAGATGCAAGTGTAGACATCGGACCGCTGTAAAATGATGCAGTGGTATAGTACTGTGGAACAAGGAAATGGCGGACGTGTGGGTAAATGTTTTGCATCACTCTGAATTCTGCAAAAAACTAGCAGTATTCTGGATGTTCAAGGGTGTTGGGGGCAGAAGGTGGTGCAATTGCTATTACTAGTGAGAAGGTGCTTGCGTAGCTGAAAGGTCTGACGGTAGATATGTAACCTTGACCAGATAGATCACACCCCAGGGCTCTGTAAGAAGTGGCTGAAGATGTTGTGGAGGCATTACTAATGATCTTTCTAGAATCACTGGATCTGGGATAGTTCGGGAGGAATGAAAAATTGCAAATGTCACTCCAGTCTTTAAGAAAGGGGGAGGCAGAAGAAAGGAGATTAAAAGGTAATTAGTCTGATTTCTGTGGTTGGTAATATATTGGAGACGAATGTTAAGCATGAGATTTTTTGCGTGGTTGGAAACATATGATAAAAATAGGTCAAAGTCAGAATGGTTTCCTTAAGGGAAAATGTTGCCTGAAATGTCGGTTGTCAATATTTGAGGAAATAACAAGCAGGATATACAAAGCATAATCGATGGATTTTGTGCAGTTGGTTTTTCAGAAGGCCTTTACCACATATGAGGATACTTAGCAAGGAAGATAACAGCCCATTGTATCACAGGAATAACATTAGTATGGATAGAGCATTGGTTGCTCGACAGGAAACACAATGGGAATAAACGGAGCTTTTTCTGGTTGGCTGAAGGTGACTACTGGTGTTCAGCAGAGGTCGGTGTTGTGACCAATTATATTAATGTGTCACAATGGGGTGCCGGAAACGGACCAAAATGCAAGAGCCAGACAGTGAAGTACAAGGAACAGGACTTGACTAGAGTAAGGACGTGACAGGATTCAGGCAAGGAGCAGGGACAAGAGTGCAAACTTGGGCGAGGGAAGGCGGGACCAGGGCTAGGAACCATGGACTAGGGGAGAAGCCTTGGAGCCCGAGTCTGGACAAGGACCCAGAATTTGGGTCTTTCCTCGGGATCGTACCCCAGAAACAGGCAAGGACATGACTTGGCGGCCGGCTGGGGTCTTGGGTCCTGAGCTTGGCGGCCGGCTGGGGTCTTGGGTCCTGAGCTTGGCGGCCGGCTGGGGTCTTGGGTCCTGAGCTTGGCGGCCGGCTGGGGTCTTGGGTCCTGAGCTTGGCGGCCGGCTGGGGTCTTGGGTCCTGAGGCTGGAGCTGAGAGACAGACTGGGAACTGAACATCAACATAGGAGCCGGGACTTTGACAAGCCAGGACTCATCTTTAACACAACACAAACATGAGACAGGACAGAACATAGACAGTGAGCTGGAACTTCTCCTACAATAAGCCGGGACTCACCTTCATCTCCACACCAAGGTAGACAGGTCTCTCCGTCAAGTAACGGCAGAACGGCCAGACTTACCCAACAAAGGCAAGGACAAGACAAGACAGGTCTTCCCGTAGGGCAACGGCAAAACAGCCTGGCTTACCCCACGGAGGCGAGGATAAGACAAGACAGATCCCCCTGCAGGGTAACAGCAAACGGCCTGGCTTACCCGACAGAGGCAAGGACAAGAAAAGACAAACACCAAAGAACGACAGACACTTCTATCTCTGCTCCGGGGAAGCTCTGAGTCCCAGTTCGGCCAGTAACCTCAGCTGGCTACGGAAACAGCCAGATCCCTACCAAGCTTGGAGTGGCTGGCAGCCAGTCAGCTGGCCGGGAAACAGCCGAATCCATACTGCAAAGACCACTCCAACGAGCGGCAACGAGGCTCCATGAAGCAGTGGCCCTCCAACTAGGCCTAGAGATCACAAATGGTTTCACTAGCCTTCCATCAGCAGGTTGCTCCAAGGGGAACTGACGAGACAAACCAGCAGCCCGCACTCAATCCCAAGGCTACTTATATTGCAAGCACAAAGATGGGAATCAGGTGCCTATGATTGGCTCAAACAAGGGACAGCTGGAAGACCCGGAGTCCTGAGTCCACGGACCGGACCGTGAACTGGAATTCGTACTTCACCGACCGGACCATGACATAATGTCACATATCAAAGTTCCTGGTGAACGTAGCAGGTCAGGCAGCATCTCTAGGAAGATGTACAGTCGACTCTTCCTTCAGTTAGTCCTGACGAAGGGTCTCGGCCTGAAACGTCGACTGTACCTCTTCCTAGAGATGCTGCCTGGCCTGCTGCGTTCACCAGAAACTTTGATGAGTGTTGCTTGAATTTCCAACATCTGCAGAATTCCTGTAGTTTCCATGACATAATTTGTATGCCAATGATTTAGATGGCAGAATTGATGGTTTTGCGGCCACGTTTCTGGACATTACAAGGATAGGTGGAGGGGCAGGTAGTCTGCAAAAGGATGTGGACAGGCTGGAGAATGGACAAAGAACTGGCAGGTGGAGTACCGTGTCAGGAAGTGTATGGCTATGAATTTTGGTAAAGAGATTAAAAGCATCGACTATTTTATAAAGGGGAAGAAATTTCAAAATTTCAGCGGTGCAGAGAGACTTGGGGCTCCTCGTGCAGGACTCACTAAAGTTAAATTGCAGGTTGAGTCGGTGGTGAGGAAAGTAAATGAAATGTTAGCAGTTGTTTCGAGAGAGAGCGAGAATAGAAATACAAAGGAGGTAATGCTGAGGCATTCGAAGCCACGCATGGCCTCATTTGGAGTATTGTCAGCAGTTCTGGCCCCTTATCTAAGAAATTATGTGCTGATGTTGGAGGGGATTCAAAGGAGGTTCACAAAAATTATTCCGGGAATGGCAAATTAATCATATGAGGGTCTATTGTTGCCCTGGGCCTGTACTCTCTGGAATTTAGCAGAATGAGGGGTGGGCGGGGGGTCTCATAGAAACCTATCGAATTGAGAAAGACCAAGCTAGAGAGGATATGGAGAGGATGTTTCCTATAGTGGGGGAGTCTGGGATCAGAACTGGGGGACGTTATCTACTACGGACATGAGGATTTTCTTCACCCAGAGGGTGGTAAATCTGTAGAATTCATTGCCGGCTATGGATGTCAGGTGTACTCGTCCAGTAGATGGCGACTTAAAGTTGTTTTGTTTCATCTCTGCCCAAACAGTTAGGCGCTGTCATACGTGGATTTAGATGGCAGCGAATGGATGTCTGTAACCCCCGATTCACATCCTCGGTCTGGCCATTAGATTGGGGGTGAAAATCAGATGAGAGGCCGGCTGTAGATCACGCAAGGTAACAGAAGGGCTTCCAAGAACTTCGATTAGACGCTATGTTCTGAGGGAACCCGTGCAGACTGAACACATGATGAAGCATGACGGCTGCAGTCTCTCGAGGTTAGGAAGAGCAATGAAGTGGACAGTGCTGAAGAATTACACCACGACCACCATGCTGATAGTGTTTCCTTCAAAGGAGGACTGGCCAGTGATGATATCCAACGAAAGGTGAAACCGTAGACGGCGAGGCACAAGCGGCGGACTTGACACATTCGTTTGTCGCTGCCATAATATCTTGTCTGGGCACAAAAGGGAAGAGAGAAACGAAGTCCTGGATGCTCTGGGACATTCTGGCTGGCCACCAAACTCGTCCCTTGATAACTTGCAGGGTGCATTGAATTCCTGAATGGCCAATCAGACGGGTGGAATTACCCCATTTCAACACTCTTGGGCGCACCGGAGCAAGAACGATCAGCCAATTGGGAAGTCCCCCACCTGGGCCCGGATTCGACTGTTGGGCAGCCCTCACTTCCGACTCTAAGCCTCAAATTACTGGAGCAGCAATGCGCAAAACGTTGCTTTGACGTTGTTCTCAGGTACGCCAAACTGCCGGGAGAAAGGATCAGCCTTGGAATTATAGGTAAAGTTAAACCGCATGAAGAAGCCAGCCAGACGGGCTCGACAGAAGTTTCGTCTCTTAGCGACCAGCATGTAGGTGCGGTTGGTGTGATCCGCTCCATACCACAAATGGGTTTTCCATCCCCTTCAGCCAGTGTTGTCATGCTTGCAGGGACTTCTTGACAGGCAGGTTTCTCGGCTCCTAACATCGCAATTACTCTCGGCAGGAGTCAAGCTGCAAGGGTGCAGCAGGTTATCTGCAGAACAACACCGGGAGTGGACAGCTCCAAAGCCGAAATCTGATGCATCCACTTCGATGATGGAAGGACACGATGGGTCGAGGTGTTGTAGCACCAGGGCAGTGGCGAAGTATTGTTTTATGTATACGAATGATTGGTCTGCTTTGCTGGTCCAATGGAACCTTGCAGAGATCACCTTGGTGAGTGTATTCATGGGAGCCGTGATTGAACTGAAGTATGTGATGAAGCAGCGATAAAAGTTCGCAAACTCTACGAAGCGAGGCACCTGTTTCACTGTAGGTAGATTGGGCCGCGCTATGACCACCTGAAATTTAACTACGTCAATTTCAACACTGGAAAAGTTGTATGTAGCCCAAGAATGACAGCTGTTGTTTTTGAAACTCGCACTTTTCAGGATTGGCCTAAATTATATTCTCAACGACCCTTGTGATCACCCGCTGGACATATTTAATGTGTCCGTAGCAGGAGAAGGAATAGATCAGAATGTCGTCAAATTAATTCCACATGTTCCTGGGCACATCATTGACCAATTCCAAAGAAATATTTCCTACTTGGATGGCCAGACCAAATGGCCAGTGGAAGTGATGAAGACTGTCACCCACTCGTCCCCTCTCTCATACGATCCAGGTTATAAGCATCCTACAGATCTATCTTGGAGAATACGGTTGCTCCTTGAATACGTTTAAACGCACAGGCAACGAGGGGAAGAGGTTAGCAGTTCTTCACCGGGATGTTCTTGAAAGACCAATAATCAATGCACGAACGGAGCTTGCGACATTCTGGTTCAAAAAAAAAAGAAACCCGCTCCAGCTGGCGAGGTTGATGGACTGATAAATCTAAAGGCCAATTCATCCATCATGTGTTCTTCCATAGCCAGTGCTTCTAGACAAGATAAGGAAAAGAGCCAGCCCGGGGAAGGAATAGTACCTTGTAAGAAGTTAATGGCACAGTCGTATGGCCGGTGTGGAGACAGGAAGGTGGCCGTTTTCTCTATGAAGACCTCAAGAAGGTCAGGCTGTTTAGCCGGAACACCAGACATGTCCGACATCGCAGTTGAAACAGGTAAGGATACGCCGAGAGTGGCCTGGGTTGGACCCGGGACAGGTAGTCAGGCACGAGAAAATCTGCAGATGCCGGAAATCCAAAATACTGGAGGAACGCCGCAGGCCAGGCAGCATCTATGGAAAAGAGTAAACAGACGATGTTTTTGGCCGAGGTAGACAGACATGCCGGGCCTGTTCCCCGCTCTATCTCTAAATAAAATAAAAAGTGAAAAAACAAAAATAAACCGGGTGATGAACGACGTAGCTGATGGCGAGAAGGACATTATAAACCATGGGTTCCCAACCTGGCGCTCACCGACTCTTCGATTAATGGTACAGGTCTATGGCATAAAAACAAAGGTTGAGAGGCTCTGTTTTAAAACCTCTGCCTCTCTCCATCTTCCAGAGAATTATCAATGTGTGTGTGGGAGCTGGAGCCTTCATCCTGGTCACGTGACTTCTCTCATCCCTTCCGCACTCGCCCATTACTGACCTCTCTTTCTTTTCTTTGTCTCCTCTCTCCACTTCTCTCGCACTGCAGTCATCCCACTCTCCTCCCTTCACTCCTCTCTCGTCAACCTTCTCTCATCGCACTCTTTCCTCCCCTTCTATCCTCCCACATCTCTACACGCCCCCTAAACTCTTGTTCCTTCGCTCTACGCCCACCTTTACACCCACCCCTCCCCTGCCTCCCACTATTTCCACTCTCTACCCCAACTCTCGCCCCTTCGCTTGCCCACTCCCCTCCCTTTATCCCCATTCTCCTTCTCACGCATCTCTCCAACCACCCCCATATGTCATCCCACACTTTCTTGCCCTATCTCCCCCTCTACAGCACTATTCACTTTATTCCACCCCTCTCTCCCTCAGTCTCGCTCTCCTCTTCTCTATCACTACCTTTCTCTCACTATCTATCTTCCTTCTTTCTTCCTCTTACCTCACCCACGCTCTTCCCGTTCTCTTCTCCCCTTCTTTCCCTCACCACTCTCTTCTCCATCTCACTTGCACGCATTCTTCCGACCTCTCATTGAGCAATCTCCTTTCTATCTCCTCACTCCGTCTTCCCCCATTTCCCAGTCTCTGTCTGCTCTCCCCTTCCTTTCACCATCTCTTCCCTCTTATCTTCGCTTGTCTTTTGCTCACACAATCCCTTGTGTTCCTCTTTACTCCCCCTCTTCCTGCACACTTCCCTGTCTGTTCCCCCATCTCGTTCCGCCGAAACACACACACACACACACACACACACACACACACACACACACACACACACACACACACTTACTTCTTGGTGAGCGATATCAAGGAACACTCTCCTGACAGAACAGCTGGTCAGGCCGGAGTTCCAGAAATAGTCACAGGACATGCACCCCCAATTATATCCCGGTGTGCAATCCACTACCGGGGATTTGCAATTTTATATATAAACCCCCTCCTGAATCCCTGGTTTAGATTCCAGTCTGCAACCGACACCTACGGATCAGATATTCCATATACATTCAGTGCCTACTTTGTTAGGTACAGCTGTTTGTTGATACTTAATCAAGCAATCCTGGCCAGCAAACCAATGCATAAACATAATGCAGACATGGCCAAGAGGTTCAGTTGTTATGCAAACTAAACGCTATAATGAAGAGGAAATAGGATCTTGGCATGCAATATATCTTCAAGGTGTCTCAGAAAGGCGGCGTCCATTATTATGGACCCCATCCCCCCATTACAAAGGACTTCTGATCAAGATGGCCCCTGTGCACAATGCTCCTTCGGTCGACGTCTCTGGCTATATCATGAAACCATATATTTCACTTTTTTATGAATGTTACCTTTATGTTTTTTTCTGTCTTGACTGTGATGCTGTAACTTCGAGCCTTTGCTTTGCAGTTTGGAGATTGCTCGGGTTGTTCAGCACTGTGCAGCCGCCGGGATGTGCGTGCGCGAACCTAGTAGCGAACTGACTGGAGGACCGGGCGCTGACCGATTCTTGACTCTATTTCCTCGATGCGAAGGAGAGGAGAGGGGAGTGGAGAGTGTTACGAGCACAGCAAGGAAACTGGAACAAGTCTTCGTCATCCGCCCCAGCTCCAGGCTCCTGCCTGCGTTCTGACTCTGTTCTGTCCCACAGGTGTGCCCAAAATCGTACACCGTCCCGCACGGCCTCTCCCCACCCACCACCCCCCGACTCCCCGGCCTCATCGAAGTAATGTCACCACGATCGGAGCTCATCTGCGCATCTGCCTTCACCCCTCCCCATCCAACCATGCACACGCTCCTGATCCTCGTCCACACACTGTGGCGGCGAAAAGGGTCATTCAAATGTTTGGGTGAAGCACAAGGTGCAGAGAAAGAGGGAAATATCTGAGAAACAGGGAGGGCTGGGGTGCTGAATATCGCAGGTGAGTGCTGGTACCTGAAAAGAAAGTTTGCTGGAGGCCTGCATCCCCATCCTGGCCAGATTTTGCTGTGGGATTTCAGCGGCTGTGGTGTTTTCAGAACACGGGAAGCCCCCACCCGCATTTTTCCTCCCCCTCAACCGCACCCCTGCTACTGTCATTCGCTGTCATCTGCCTACACCACCTTCAGATGTGGAACAGCTTCACTTAATTACACACACACACACACACACACACACACACGGGACACATTCATGCTCAAACATACACACACACTCGCACATTTACTCAGTGACACAACACTAACAGAGAATTAAACCATGCAAACACACACACACACACACACACACAAACATAGAAACATAGAAAATAGGAGCAGGAGTAGGCCATTCGGCCCTTCGAGCCTGCACTGCCATTCGGTATGATCATGGCTGATCATCCAACTCAGAACCCTGCACCAGCCTTCCCTCCATACCCACTGATCCCTTTAGCCACAGGGCCATATCTAACTCCCTCTTAAATATAGCCAATGCACTGGCCTCAACTGTTTCCTGTGGCAGAGAATTCCACAGATTCACCACTCTCTGTGTGAAGAACTTTTTCCTAATCTCGGTCCTAAAAGGCTTCCCCTTTATCCTCAAACTGTGACCCCTCGTTCTGGAAGGACAAGGACATGCACTCAAGGATATACTCACATGCATTCATCCATTTTCTCCAATCCCACTTTAATTGACTTCTCAGGACCAATTCAACCCCTTTTACCCCTGGATTGTTCCGAGAGCCCCCTACCTGTGCCTACACCGATGATGCCCCACCTACACAACTGCTCCTTAACCTCTATTTCACCCTCCTTTGCTTCCCGCTGCCTTACAACATCACCCATATGAGCGCGATTGGCCGTTCTCCAAGTCTGCTGGGAATACGCAGCGGGTCTTAGGGATTCGGTTTTCCTGGCCCCTACCTAGTCCCCAACCCACCCCTACCCCCAGCCGCTGATGTCTATAATATCCCTGGCTCCGGAGCACACACTACAGCCCTCAAGTAGGTACGTAAGCCGGGTTGTAGAATGGACAAGTTGGCCTCATCCCGAACCATTTACACATCAGATTGTGATGGAGCGGAAAGATCCTGTGGGTTCCAGCCCGCTGCATCCTCTCTCGATGGGCTGTGCCAGGCTGAGCAGGAGGCCACAGCTCGAGTTGCCCGACAGAAGAATGGCCAACCAGTATTCGAAGACCATCACCACCTCCACGCCATCTCTTCCTCTGATGAAAACGGGCACAGCGCTAAATGCTGGCAAGAAACAGGACAGCTGGCTGTCACCTTCCTCAACTCACGAGATGGCGGTGGCATTGGGTAGTAGTAAAACGAGCGCCCTCAGCTGAAGGTAACGCCCTTACACAATGAAACGGCCTCCCACGTTTCATCAGCACGAAGACATCTGTGCGTTAATAATATAGCAATGTTGTAGAGCGCTGGGGCAGCCAGATCACACACCCCCATCAACTAGCCACGTTTCCGTTTTGATGAATTGGCAGCTGTGGGGGCTTGAACAACACCACTGCCTGCGTTCCCCTTTGAGACACACACTCTGCTCTCCCGAATTGGCCCCATTGTTGTGCTTTGACAAATTGGGCATTGGGGCAGAATATCTGTCCGTGCCCTCATCAGAGTAGCTGGTGAGGTCGCTATCACATTGACTGTCCATGACACTCGAGTTGGCATGTCACTGTCCTTTGACAAAATGCTAACATTGTTGGGCACTGTGAATGAAACATCTGTCCCCACTCTTAATTGAAATGTCCGCAGGTCCATTGGATCGGCCGTGTCAGCGTGTATCGACAGCGAATGCTGATATCCCATCAAATGGCTACATCTGTGAATGCTGATCAAAATGGTGATGCTGCTGGGAGCTAGCAAAGTGGACATGTTACCATGTCATGAGGAATTGGCAATGTCAATGCGCAGTGACAAAATGAACGCCCACAGTGTGCCTAACACTTCAAATTGACTGGCCAGACCACCCATCCCAACCACCCCCAATTTGACCGTGTCATTGTATAATTACATATTGGCAACGTATCAGGCTTTGACAAAATGGATACCTGCATTCCCATCAAAATAGCCACCTGTGCCTTCATCAAAGTGTCCCCATCACCGCATCATCAGATTGGCTGCCTCTCACCATCACTGAGGCTGCAAAAGCCCTTACTAAAATAGCCATCTATGCCTCCATCATAATAGCTCCACCCTTCGCTGGCGCTGAATTATTAAAGACTCCTACCATGGGGGGGGGGGGAGGTCTCCAACCCCCATAACAGTACAGTTGGATAACCAGCATACAATCCTGTACACTTATAACTAAAGGGAACGACCACAGGGGTGCTCTGCGCTATCCGACTGTTCAACTTCACATTTCTTCTCCTGGAAGTCGGCCTCCTGCAACTTAAGGGTGACTACTTCCCTGTAATGTGTATTGTTTTGGATACTGTTGATGGGGACGACCTACCAGGGACAAGTTGCAGTGGTTGCGACTCGGGCACCGAAATGGGACCCTCAACTCAGAAGGGAAGGAGGGAAACGAGGAGAGCAGTAGTGATAGGGGATTCGATAGTTAGGGGACAGATAATAGCTTCTGTGGAGGAGATCGAGAATCCCGGATTGCCTGTTGCCTTGCTGGTGCCAAGGTCCGTAATATCTCGGATCGAGTTCTCGGTATTCTCAAGAGGGAGGGTGAGCAGCCGGATGTCGTGGTCTATGTGGGAACCAATGACGTGCGTAGGAAGAGTGAGGAGATCCTGAAAGGTGAGTATAGGGAGTTAGGCGCCAAGTTAAAGGACAGGACCTCTAGGATAACAATCTCAGGATTGCTACCAGTGCCACGTTCAGGCGGGTTTAGAAATAGTAAGATAGCGCAGATCAACACGTGGCTGAAGACATGGTGCAGGAGGGAGGCCTTCCGATTTATAGATAATTGGGCAGTTTTCCAGGGAAGTTGGGACCTGTTCCGGAAGGACGGTTTACATCTGAACTGGAGGTGGACAAATATTCTTACAGGTAGGTTTGCTGGAGAGGCTCCAGTGGATTTAAACTAGATACGAGGGGGGAGGGGAACCAGAGTGTAGGAACAGATGTAGGGAAGAATGAAGAAAAGGAAAATAGGAAAGTTGTTTGCACCGTTGTTGATAAACAAAGTAAGAGGTGGAAGATTTCTTAAACGCATTTATGTTAATACTAGGAGCATTATAAGAAAGGTGGGTGAACTTAAAGCATGGATTGATACCTGGAAGTATGCTGTAATAGCTATTAGTGAAATATATTACAGGAGAGGTGTGATTGACAACTAAATATTCCTGGATTGAATTGCTTCAGGTGTGATAGAATCGGAGGGGCAAGACGGGAGGTGTTGCATTGCTTGTCAGAGAAAATATTACAGCGGTTCTGTAGCCGGATATTAGAGGGCTCGTCAAGGGAGGCTATTTGGGTGGAATTGATGAATGGAAAAGGTGTAGTAACACGTATGGGGGTGTACCATAGATCACCAAATGGGGAGCGAGAATTGGAGGAACAAATTTGTAAGGAGATAGTAGATATTTGTAGTAAGCATAAGGTTGTGATTGTGGGAGATTTTAATTTTCCACACATACACTGGGAAGCCTGTAATGTAAAAAGGCTGGATGGTTTGGAGTTTGTAAAATGTGTGCAAGATAGTTTTTTGCAGCAATACATAGAGGTAACAACTAGAGAAGGGGCAGTGTTAGATCTCCTGTTAGGGAATGAGATAGATCAGGTGACGGAGGTTTGTGTTGGGGAGCACTTCGGGTCCAGTGATCACAATGCTATTAGTTTCAATAAAATTATGGAGAAGGCTAGGTCTGGACCCAGGGTTGAGATTTTTGATTGGAGAAAGGTTAACTTTGAGGAGATGTGAAAAGATTTAGAAGGAGTGGATTGGGACAATTTGTTTTATGGAAAGAATTTAATACAGAAATGGAGGTCATTTAAAGGTGATATCTTGACGGTACGGAATCTTTATGTTCCTGTTAGGTTGAAAGGAAAAGTTAAAAGTTTGAGAGAGCCATGGTTTTCAAGGGATATTGGAAAATTGGTTCGGCAAAAGAGAGATATCTACAATCAATATAGGCAGCATGGAGTAAATGAGGTGCTTGAGGAATATAAAGAATGTAAAAAGAATCTTAAGAAAGAAGTTAGAAAAGCTAAAAGAAGATATGAGGTTGCTTTGGCAAGTAAGGTGAAAATAAATCTCAAGGGTTCTACCGTTATATTAATACCAAAGGATAGTGAGGGATAAGATTGGTCCCTTAGAGAATTAGAGTGGACAGCTATGTGTGGAGCCAAGAGAGATGGCGGAGATTCTGAAGAATTTCTTTTCTTCGGTATTCACTAAGGAGAAGGATATTGAATTGTGTAAGATAAGGGAATCAGGTAGAGAAGTTATGGAAACTATGATGATTAAAGAAGAGGAAGTACTGGAGCTTTTAAGGAATATAAAGGTGGATAAGTCTTCGGGTCCTGACAGGATGTTCCCGAGGACCTTGAAGGAAGTTAGTATGGAAATAGCAGAGTCTCTGACAGAGATATTTCAAATGTCATTAGAAACGGGGATGGTGCCTGACGATTGGTGTATTGCTCAGGTTGTTCCATTGTTTAAAAACGGTTCTAAGAGTAAACCTAGCAATTATCGGCCTGTGAGTTTGACATCAGTGGTGGGTAATTTGATGGAAAGTATTCTTAGAGATAGTATATATAATTATCTGGATAGACAGGGCCTGATTAGGAACAGTCAACATGGATTTGTGCGTGGAAGGTCATGTTTGACAAATCTTATTGAATATTTTGAAGAGTTTACTAGGAAGGTTGACGAGGGTAAAGAGGTGAATGTTGTCTATATGGACTTCAGTAAGGCCTTTGACAAGGTCCCACACGGAAGGTTGGTTAGGAAGGTTCAATCGTTAGGTATTAATATTGAAGTAGTAAAATGGATTCAGCAGTGGCTGGATGGGAGACGCCAGAGAGTGGTGGTGGATAACTGTTTCTCAAATTGAAGGCCGGTGACTAGTGGTGTGCCTCAGGGATCTGCACTGGGTCTAATGCTGTTTGTCATATATATTAATGTTCTGGATGATGGGGTGGTAAATTGGATTAGTAAGTATGCAGATGATACTAAGATAGCTGGTTTTGTGGATAATGAAGTAGGTTTTCAAAGCTTGCAGAGTGACGTGGTCCAGTTAGAAGAGTGGGCTGAAAGATGGCAGATGGAGTTTAATGCTGATAAATGTGAGGTGCTACATTTTGGTAGGACTAATCAAAATAGGACATACATGGTAAATGGTAGGGCATTCAAGAATGCAGTAAAACAGAGGGATCTAGGAATAATTGTGCATAGTTCCCTGAAGGTGGAATCTCATGTGGATAGGGTGGTGAAGAAAACTTTTGGTATGCTGGCCTTTATAAATCAGAACATTGAGTATAGGAGTTGGGATGTAATGTTGAAATTGTACTTGGCATTGGTGAGGCCAAGTTTGGAGTATTGTGTACAGTTTTGGTCACCAAATTATGGGAAAGATGTCAAAAAAATATAGAGAATACAGAGAAGATTTACCAGAATGTTACCTGGGTTTCATCGCTTAAGTTACAGAGAAAGGTTGGACAAGTTGGGTCTTTGTTCTTTGGAACGTAGAAGGTTGAGGGGGGCTTGATAGAGGTATTTAAAATTATGAGGGGGATAGATAGATTTGACGTGGATAGGCTTTTTCTATTGAGAGTGGGGGAGATTCAAACAAGAGGACATGAGTTGAGAGTTAAAGGGCAAAAGTTTAAGAGTAACATGAGGGGGAACTTCTTTATTCAGAGAGTGGTAGCTGTGTGGAACGAGCTTCCAGCAGAAGTGGTTGAAGCAGGTTCGATGTTATGGTTTAAAGATAAAATGGACAGCTATGTGGACAGGAAAGGTTATGGGCTGAGTGCAGGTCGGTGGGACTAGGTGAGAGTAAGAGTTCGCCACGGACTAGAAGGGCCGAGATAGCCTGTTTCCGTGCTATAATTGTTATAAGGTTATATATGTTAAGTCCGATCGGTTATCTCTTCTCTCCGGTACAAGCTGAAGGTCATCCAGCCGCTGCTCTAGATCACTGTACGATCTTCCAGGAGCTGCAGCTCAATGCACCTCACGCAGATTTAGTTGCCTGAGGGACTCTGTGTCTCCCAGAAGCCCAATTTCCGGCATGAAGAACATTTCAACACCCTCGACACAGTAGGAAAAAAAAGGAACATTTACCAGAGCAACTTAGCTAGAGTCAATATCTCCTCCGAGCCGCCAAACTACGAGTACCCTCCTCGCCGATAGGGCCGCCAGAATACAAATGGATTAGTCTCTTTCATTTCTGGCACACAGCTTGATGTTATCCATGTGCAGGAGGTGACACATGGTCACTCCACTCTTCAACCAATCCGCATATCAGGGGATGGTGCGGGTAGTGGGAGGTTCCACACAATGCAGAACAGCAGTGAGGATAATGAATCACTGTGCAAGGAGACTCTGGTTCCAAAACCAATCTTCTTCTGAGCAGGGATACAGGAATTTACACACATGTTCCTTCCGCTTGGTGTCTATGATAGGAGCTTCTATGGCGTTGACATGCGGGTTATAGGCCTGAAGTTTGATGGTTTTGCTCCTTTGTGAGGATCCTCCATTATGAATATTATCGTTCCTTGAGTTAGCTGCTCAGAGTGGGAGCCTGCTTCAATCAGCTGGTTTGAACTGCCAGCCGTGTATATAATGCTGCTAGCTTCTTCAGTCAATAGACGTGGATCATGTTAGGCCCTGGAGATGTCCAGTTCTTCATTCTTGCTACCCGTTGCTGGACATCTACCTGTAGGATTTTCAGCCATTTGGCACTGGTGTTATGTGGTGCTTTGTTCGCCCATATACTCTTCCAATACTCCTCAGTTGCTGATTTGTCTGGTTCAGGTTCTGGCTCTGGATTATATATACACATATTGGTTCATTGTCCATTCAGAAATTTGATGGTGAAGGGGTGATATGTGCAGAAGAAGACGTTCCTAAAAGTTGAGAGTGTGTCTTCAGGCTCCAGTAGCTCCTCCTTGATATTAGCAATGAGAAGAGCACATGACGTGGGAGATGACCTGTGATATCGGATTCCTTAATGATAGTTGTCGCCTTCTTGAAGCATCGCCTTTTAAGTGTGTTCTGGATGCTGCGTGTACGTGTAATACAGCTAGCTGAGTCTGCAGCCTTTTTTTTCCATTTCGGTGCAGCAGTCCCTCCATACGAGAAGATAGCACAACCAGGTAGACACGCAGGAACTTGCAACTTCCCATTCTTTCCACTGCTGATCCCCCAATAAGGGCTTATGAGTTCTTCCCCGTCTTCTCCTTCCTGGAATCCACAATCAATTCCTTAACTGATGTTCCGTGCAGGGCTGGTTTTTCGACACCAGTCAGCCAGCTGCTATATTACACTGCTGTATGGCTCCTCATCACCACCTGAAATTATGCCAACAATAGTTGTGTCATCGGTAAGTTGAAATGGATGGCGTTTGAGCTGTGCCTAGCCAGAGACTTGTGGGGTGTAGCGAGAGTAGAGTAGTGGGCCTGAGGTGCGCAGCTATGGATTGTTAGCGAGGACGAGATATTACTTCCAATCTGCACCAACTGTGGTGTTCCGAATTGGGAAGTCAACAATCCAGTTTGAGGAGGATATATAGAGGCCCAGGATTGGGAGCTTAATGGTAGATTTAATTTAATTCGGATGTGTGACGTGTTACATTTAAGGAAGACAAACACTGACCAAAGTGGGGAGTGTTGTCGAGCAGAGTGACCTAGGAGTACAAGTACACGGTTCCCTGCGGTGGTGTCTCAGGTAGACAGGATGGTGAGGAAGGCTTTTGGTACAGAGTTCTCGGTTAGTCAGGCCATTAAGTATAAAGTTTAGGCGGCCACGGAGCAGTTGCATCAGGCGTTATTGAAGGCAACAGCTTTAGGCAACCTTGGTTTTCAAGTGATATTCAGAACCTAGGAACGCAAACGAAGGGTCTACAGACAGTTAGGAACAAGTGAGGTATTATATGCTGTATAAGGAATGCAAGAGAACACTTAAGAAAGCAATATCGAACACTAAATGATGATATGTGTTTTCCCGAGCAGACAAACTGAAGGGGAATCCCAATTGATTGTACAGATGTGTTAAGAGAAAAAGAATTGCAATGGACAGAATTGGTCCTCTGGAAGTTCAGAATGGTAATCCATGAGTGGAGCAAAAGGAGAAGTGGGAGATCTTAAGTGTTTTTTTACATCTGTATTGACTCAGAAGATGGACACAGAGTCTAGAGAAATGAGGCGAATGGCATCAATTTGATGGAGTCTACACGGATGAGAGAAGAGGAGGCGTTTGCTGTCCTGAGGCAAATTAGGGTGGATAATGCCCCAAGCCTTCACAAGGTGTTCCGTCTAACGCTACAGAAGGCCAATGCAAAAATGGTTGGGGCCCCTGCAGAGATATTTACTTCACTCTTTGCGACCGGCTTCATACCAGGGGATTGGAGGATAGCCGATATTGCTCCGCTGTTTAAGAAGAGCTCTAAAAATAAACAAGGAATATTACCCAGGTGTCTGACATCAGTAGTAGGAAATGTATTGGAAGGTATTCTAAAGGGACTGTCATATACGTATTTGGTCAGACATGCCTTAATTAAGGATAGTCAGCATGGCTTCGTGCGTGGTACTTGATGACTAACCAAGCTCCTAAGGGTCTGAGTCTGTGCTCAAATGTTTCCTGTCTATGACTATGTCCCTTCGGATAAAAAAATTGTTCTCATCTCCATGATAAATAGACGACCTCTGTAATGAGGCAGTGTCCTGTCCTTCTGGACAACCCCTGCCCGCAGCATAGGAAATATTCTCTTCACATCCACTCTGTCTAGCCCTTTCAACATTTCATTAGCATCAATAAGATATCCACTCATTCTTCTGAATTCCAGGGAATAAAGGCCCGGAGCCATCAGTCGCTCCTCATGCAGTTATTCTTACATTTCCAAAATCATTTCGTGATATTCCTCTCAATTAGTAAAGCATTTGTTAGATAAAGGACCCAGAACTGCGCAGAATGCATCAATTGAGGTCTCGCCAGTGTCTTGTAAGACCTTAGCATTGCACTTGCTTTTATATTCTAGTCCCCTCGAAATGCATGCTAATATTGCATTTCGCTTCTCACCACTGACTGGTCTACAAATTAAGTTTCAGTGAATCGTGCACGGAGATTGCCCAGTCCACTTGCACTTCTGATTTTTGAATTTTCTCCCGTTTAGAAAATAGCCTCCGCTTTTCTTCCTTCTGCCAAAATGTATGCCCATACATTTCCCGACACTGTATTCTATTTACCACTTCTTTGCCCAGTTTCTAAATCTGGCTCTGTCCTTCTGCAGTCTCCCATTTTCCTCAAAACTACCTGCTCCTCGACCTACGTTCGTGCTGTCCACAATACTGGCTTTAGCTTTCAGTTGACGGTTTTAATTCACAGCCCTGTTGGCCAAGCGATTGTTGCTTTCATTTTTTTCCTGCACTGTTTTTATTAAAAGTTGGTGAACTGTTGATACGCTTCCGTGTCTCTCCCTCAGCACTTGGGCCATTACCGCATACCTGTGTCAGGGAGGGTGATCAAAGCACTTTCCTTCTCTCTCTCTCTCTCTCTCTCTCTCTCTCTTTCTCTCCCCCTTGACTTCTTTCCTTCGCACATCCACCCGTCAGAAAAGCAGCCTGCCTGCTATCATGTGTCAGGATACAAACATTTCGAGGACAGTGTGGTGGTGATATTTTGTACCTTGTTCTGTGCGACAACACCTCCCCACGCAGACGCACACCCTCCTTCCTGTGTGGGATAAGGTGGTCTGGTGTAGGAGTGTCGGGTGACTGTAGATATATTCCGCATCTGTTCCGCACTGGCTGAGATTCAGGACTGGCTAGCGACGTGGATGCAACCCGTCCCTCCACTTCTCCTGTCTCCCACGACACTCCCACGAGTCTGCTCCACCATTTTATCATGAGCTGATCCATTCTCCCATTTAGTCCCACTCCCCCGCCTTCTCACCATAACATTTGATGCCATGGCTACTCAGACACCTATCAATCTCTGCCTTAAATACACCCAATGACTTGGCCTCCACTGCTGCTCGAGGCAACAAATTCCATACATTCACCACCCTCTGACTAAAAAAAAATTCTTCGCATTTCTGTTCTAAATGGGTGCCCTTCAATCCTTAAGTCATGCCCTCTCGTAGTAGGCTCCCCCACCATGGGAAACAACTTTGCCACAACCACTCTGTCCATGCCTTTTAATATTCGAATTGTTTCTATGAGGTCTCCCCTCATCCTTCTAAGCTCCAAGGAATACTGTCCAAGAGCGGACAAACGTTCCTCATATGTTAACCCTCTCATTCCCGGAATCATTCTGGAGAATCTTCGCTGTACCCTCTCCAACGTCAGTAAATCCTTTCTTAAATAAGGAGACCAAAACTGCCCACAGTACTCCAAGTGAGGTCTCACCAGCGCCTTATAGAGCCTCAACATCACATCCCTGCTCCTATACTCTATTCCTCTAGAAATGAATGCCAACATTGCATTCGCCTTCTTCACCACCGACTCAACCTGGAGGTTAACCTTAAGGTTATCCTGGACCAGGACTCCCAAGTCCTGTTGCATCTCAGAACTTTGAATTATTTCCCCATCTAAATAATAGTCTGCCCGTTTATTTCTTCTGCCAAAGTGCATAACCATACACTTTCCAACATTGTATTTCATTTGCCACTTCTTTGCCCATTCTCCCAATCTATCCAAGGCTCTCTGCAGACGCTCTGTTTCCTCAGCACTACCGGCCCCTCCACCTATCTCCGTACCGTCAGCAAACTTAGCCACAAAGCCATCTATTCCATAATCCTAATCGTTGATGTACAATGTAAAAAGAAGCGGCCCCAACAGGGACCCCTGTGGAACACCACTGGTAACCGGCAGCCAACCAGAATAGGATCCCTTTATTCCCACTCTCTGTTTCCTGCCAATCAGCCAACGCTCTATCCACGTATGTAACTCAATAAGCGGGGATAGTTTACTAAAACACCCTTTAGATCAATCAATTCAAATAATTTAACTAGATACGAATGTAACACTGACGGTTGCTTTGGGGTGGGGACTAATTAAGATAAATCGGAGTTCATTCGGATTGGAGTGTTGTGACTAGTGGTGTCCCACAAGGATCGGCTCTGCGACCTCTATTTTTCGTGATTTTTATTAACGACCTGGATGTGGGGGTATAAGGGTGGGTTGGCAAGTTTGCAGACGACATAAAGGTTGGTGGGGTTGTGGATAGTGTAGACGATTGTCAAAGATTGCAGAGAGACATTGATAGTTTGCAGAAGTGGGCTGAGAAGTGACAGATGGAGTTCAACCCGGAGAAGTGTGAGGTGGTACACTTTGGAAGGACAACTCCAAAGCAGAGTACAAAGTGAATGGTAGGATACTTGATAGTGTGAAGGAGCAGAGGGATCTGGGGGTACATGACCACAAATCCCTGAAAGTTGCCTCACAGGTAGATAGTGTAGTTAAGAAAGTTTATGGAGTGTTATCTTTCATAAGTCGAGGGATAGAGTTTAAGAGTCGCGAGGTAAAGATGCAGCTCTATAAAACTCTGGTTAGGCCACACTTAGAGTACCTTGTCCAGTTCTGGTTGCCGAACTATAGGAAGGATGTGGAAGCATTGGAAAGGATACAGAGGAGATTTACCAGGATGCTGTCTGGTTTAGAGAGCATGGATTATGATCAGAGATTAAGGGAACTAGGGCTTTACTCTTTGAAGAGAAGGAGGATGAGAGGAGACATGATAGAGGTGTACAAGATAATAAGAGGAATAGATAGAGTGGATAGCCAGCGCCTCTTCCCCAGGGCACCACTGCTCAATACAAGAGGACATGGCTTTAAGGTAAGGGGTGGGAAGTTCAAGGGGGATATTAGAGAAAGGTTTTTTACTCAGAGAGTGGTTGGTGCGTGGAATGCACTGCCTGAGTCAGTGATGGAGGCAGATACACTAGTGAAATTTAAGAGACTGCGAGGCAGGTCTATGGAGGAATTTAAGGTAGAGGGTTATATTCCAGGCAGGGTACGAGGGTCGGGACAACAATGTGGACCGAAGGACCTATACTGTGCTCTACTATACTATATGTTCTATGTTAAACTAATTGAATTGCCACATGCTTCCACTTATAACCATAAGGTAGGAGAAGCTGGTCGTTAAAATAGATAGATAAATATACTTTATTGATCCCGAGGGAAATTGGGTTTCGTTAGAGCCGCACCAACCAAGAATAGAGCATAAATATAGCAATACAAAAACCACAAACAATCAAACAACAAAATGCAAACTATGCCAGATGGAAAATAAGTCCAGGACCAGTCTGTTGGCTCAGGGTGTCTGACCCTCCACGGCAGAGCTGCTGATGAACCCAGATCGAATCTATTTCACGGAATGAAGACAACTGAAGGAAACATTTAGTGATAAGAGTTTCATGCGTCCAGACAGCGACTATTCAGTAAAGCTATTTATTACCAAGTCATGTGTGACATCTGGCTCTTAAATAAGTGAGGAATTGAGTTGTGAAGATATTACTGAGGTGGTTGCAGTTACGTCACTAATCCAGTGACCTTCAAAAATATCCGAATTCGCACAAAGAACTGATTTGTTCACATTTCTAGAATTATTTTAATGATCGATCAAATTCCATCATTCTCCTCTAACTGTCTCGAGTATCATTGCAACCAACAAGACGTCAACTGGTGGCTCTTTCACTCTCCGTGCCTGCGATATCTTCCTCCAATTTCAAAACGCTAGAAATAACATCGTCCATAATGGGACACACAAATTTGGTTACAGTCCGGATCCACATTAGTGTTTTCCGTTCTTTACTTCAACTCGACTGTAAATAAGGTAGCCTTAGGTAATCTATGGATTTTCTTAGAATTAGCCAGCATCATTATTCTTCCTGTCATCCTCGGCCCAAATCATTGATGAAATCACGAACAGGTCACCCAATGGCTCGACGTCTTCAGCAGCTTTAAGAGATTCAGTATACCACCAAATGCTCCAATAGTCTTTCACAAATGTACTTTGCATATCATTCTGACTGATTACACCGCAGCCTGCTATTGAGGCTCTAATGCATAGTAAGAACAGGATGCAGACCATTACAGACACAGTTCAATCATGAGTTCAGTCCTGCCCATCATTGGAGACATCTTCAAACAGTCTACACTTAAGAAAGCGGCATCCAACGCCAAGGGCTTACAATATCCGGATATACACTCTGCTCGTTACTACCTTCCGTACTGAGTACTGGAGAGTGCTCACCCACGCTCAGAGATTCGGAACCATTTCATTTCTTCCTTCATCATGTTTCTGAACATTTGCAGGAAACCGTAATGTTCGGCTTCGTTATTCCTTTTCGGCGTTATTTATTTGTCTTATACTTCATGGAAGTTTTACTTCCTTGCACTGCAATCTTGTTGCAAAGCAACAAAGGTCATTTAAGACGAGTAATGCTTCTTCGCCTTAACCTCATCCACTCACGTTAATTGCATTGGCTACTAAACAGTTAGGTATAAAGCGATGGAACCATTAATAGCAATTAGTATGCCATTCATTATATCCAAGCAAGGTTATAGAAAACTCCCACTTCTGTAAGTGGTGCAATAGAAACGTTCAGGTTTCTTCCAATGAAGGTTATTCAATAAATTGTCTTTCTGGTCACGAGAATTGAATAGGAAGGAAACAAAAAATTATCATGAATTTCACAGCATGAAGGCTGTCGAAGAATCGGGAATGGCTATGAGGAGATAGTCTAAAGGAATCAGCTCTTACACTGCATAAATGATAATGGATATTCAGCATCAGAATCAGGTTTATTATCACCGGCATGTGACGTGAAAGTGCAGTTCAATGCAATACATAATCTAGCAGAGAGAGAATAATAATGGTAATAATAAATAAAATAAAGCATAATAATACATAAACAAGTAAATCAATTACGTGTATTGAATAGATTTTTTTTTAATGTGGAAAAAACAGAAATACTGTATATTTCAAAAAGTAAGGTAGTGTCCAAAGCTTCAATGTCCATTTAGGAATCGGACGGCAGAGGGGAAGAAACTGTTCCTGAATCGCTGAGTGTGTGGCTTCAAGCTTCTGTATCTCCTACCTGATGGTAACAGTGAGAAAAGAGCGTGCCCTGTCAGAATGCTCTCCACGATACAACTGTAGCTGTTTTTGAGTGTATTTGTTGACATGCCAAATCTCTTCAAACTCCTTATTAAGTATAGCAGCTGTCTAGCCTTCTTTATGACTACATCGATGTGTTGGGACCAGGTTGGATCCTCAGAGATCTTGACACCAAGGAACTTGAAGCTGCTCACTCTCTCCACTTCTGATCCTTCTCAGGATTGGTATGTGTTCCTTCGTCTTACCCTTCCTGAAGTCCACAATCAGATTTGTCGTCTTAGTGACGTTGACCAGCAGGTTATTGCTGCGGCACTATTCGACTGTTTGGGATATCTCACTCCTGTACGACTTCTCGTCACCACCTGAGATTCTACCAACAACGGTTGTATCGTCAGCAAAATTGTAGATGGTATTTGAGCTATGCCTGGCCACACAGTCATCTGCATACAGAGAGTGAATGCAATAAATAGTTTAAAGAGATATTTATGATGCGTAATTTAAACTGTCAATCATTAGAAAACGCGCTTGGTTAAATATGATCACATTTTACACGGACAGAGAAAATTGGTAGACTTCAATGAGGGCAACGAATCATTTGTATATCACTTCGCCAATTGTGTCGTTGGGGAACGGGGATGTTTCTGTTCTGATTTCACTATTTTTTTAAACTAGAGAAAGCTCCTCTATCACCCAATATTTTGACGGTCACTATCGTCGGATCTCTATCGTCATGTTTCTGGAAAACAATCTACTTTTTTTCACTAAAGATCTAATTAGAGTGAAGGGGTATTTGAGCACGGGAACAGATCCGCCCTGAGCTTCCTCTGCGTCGCGGTGTAAATGACCGTGTTTGTGCAGCAGCTGAGCATCGGAAGCAGAATCGCAGATTGTTCAAATCTTGCAGATTGTTGCATCAAACCTCTGGACAAAAAAAATGGACGCTGCCTTTTTGAGGCATCACCTTATGGAAGTATCCTGGATGCTGTGGAGACTAATACCCATGATGAAGGTGGCAGAGCTTACAGCTGTCTACAACATTTTCCAATCCAGTGCATTGGCCCCTCTATATGTGTCGGAAGTGTAACCAGTTATAATGGTCTCCACGTAACAACAGATGTGGCACTTTATCACTGTTCGAAATACTAATCCGTCAGGGAGAGGGTAACGGCCAGTTCAAAGGTGAAGCTCCTGAACTGCAGCAGAACAAATTTTCGAGCCTTTGCGCGAAATTTTGCAGTGGTTGTCCTGGTGAGATTGTATGCCGAAAAAGAGGTATCGTCATAATGTGAGGACATGAAAGGTGTGATGTGAAGAACTGGGGACTTACATGTGCCTGCGAATGATAAGTCTGAAGGATTTAACGAATAGTGTTACTCGAAGGGGATTGATAATTTGTTTATTAGGAAGCCATAAGGTTCCGACCTCTGAAACTGGATCCTCGACTTCCCTATCGGAGGACAACAGTCTATGAGAATTGGAAACAAATCTCGACCTCTCTGACAATCAGCAGTAGCACGGATGTGTGTTTAGTCCATTGGTCTCCTTTCTCTATACCTATGACTGCGTGGCTAGTCAGCTCAAACGCCATCTGTAAATTTGCTGGTGATTCAACCATTATTGGCAGAATTTCAGATGGTGCCGAGCGGGCGTACAGGAGTGAGAAACAATAAATCAGCTGGGTGGGTGCTGTCGTTGCATCAACCTTGCACTCCACATCAGTAAGGCCAAATAACTGACTGTGGACTTCAGAAAGTGTAAGACGTCCAACACACACCAGTCCTCGGAGAGGGATCAGAAGTGGAAAGAATGGTCTAATTCAAAATTCGTGATGTCAATGTCCTTGAGGATGTAACCTGGACCCAACATATCGATGCAGCTGCAAGAAGGTACGACAGCGGCTATATTTCATCAGGAGCTCGAAAGATTTAGTATGTCTCAAAGAGCACTCCAAATTTCTGAAGAAGTATGGCGGAGAGTAATTTTACTGGCTGCCACTGGTATCGGGGGTGGGGATGTGGGGGTGTGGATGTGGGGCAGGACGATGAGTGTGGCTCCAGCAATTTGTAAGTTTAGTCTGCTCCATCATGAGCACTAGCCTCTGTAGTATCGTACTATCCAGAACATCTTTAAGGAGCGATGCCTCAAAAAGTTGGCTTCCATCACTTAAGGACACTCGTCACCCAAGTTACGCCTTGATATCATCGCTACAATCAGGAAGAAGGTACTGAAGCATGAAGACGTGGTCAGGAGAGAAGATTAATACTACTAGAATCGGGCAAGGGCGGTCTTTTTGGACTGCACAGACGCGGAAAGTGGAGTTAGAGGCCTAAACGCAGCAGCAAATAAATGACAGACACACTGAAGTGGAACGGCCATTGATGGACCGGCCGCAGTCGGAATATGCCAGTGATATAGTGTGAAGGATTTCGCTTAACGTATTTCTGTATAAACAGGTGAAATCACAGTTAAAAGGAAGCAAGCTATTTCTTTTTGTCTCGGGCATTCAGCATGGACCGCTTCTCCTGTTATATGTTGAAAATCGGGACACCTAACGCCATCACTGATGACTACATCTGCGGGAAGTGCACCGAACTTCAGCGCCTGGCCGACCGGGTCATGGAGTTGGAGCTAATGTTGGATGTACTCAGGATTATTCGCCATACTCAGGATACTATGGAGCACTTTTTAGAAGAGGTGGTAACACCCAGAACGCGGGCTTCAAACAGTAGATTGATCACCACCAAGTGTCGGAAGGAGATTAAGAAGTCAATTCAGTGTTCTTCTGTGACTTTCCCCACAGCAACAAATATATGCCTCTGGATACGGCTGGAGGGTTGGATGACCCATCTGATCACGACAGCAGATGCCAGGCTGTTGTCACGATAGCAGACTCTGAACCTTGATACGGAAGGGCAAAATCAGTCAGTGCAGTAGTTATAGGAGACTCGATAGTCAGGGGAACAGAAGAGAGATTCAGCGCCCACAAAAGAAACACCAGAACGTTGTTTTGCCCCCGGTGTTCTCGGGTCTATGATATCAGAGCGGGTGCAGGATATTTTCAAGCGGGAGGGGGAAAGACCAAAGGTCGTGGTGCAATTGACATCAATGGCATGGGGAGAAAAGAGGAAAAGGTCCGACGCAGTGAGTACACAGAGTTACGAAAGAAGCTGAAGAGAATGACCTCCAAGGTTGCAATCTCCGGATTACTTCCTGTGACACGGCCTAGAGAAGGTAGGAATGTAGTGTAGGTGACAAGGTTTCAAGTTCTTGAATCATTGGAACCTCTTCTTGGGAAGCAGGTAGCTGACGGATTACATCGGAACTGGAGAGGAACCATTATCCTGGTGAGAATGTTTGCTGATGCTGCTCTGGAGAGATTGAATTCGTCTGATTGTTTGAAGTGTGTATATTTTAATGAGAAGAGTATTATATGTAAGGGTGAAGAAATTCGTGCATGGGTCAGTACATGAAACTACGATGCTCCAGCCATTTCTGAAACTTGATTGGGAGAGAGTTATTGATCTATTAGGTTTTCGAAAAGAAAGATGGAGGAGAGCTAAAAGGGAGAGTGGTGTTGATCAACTATTCAGGGAAAATATCACAGCTGCACTCAGAGGAGACATAATGGAGGGGTAGACACTGAGTCCATTTGAGTGCGTCTCAGGAACAGCAAGAGTGCGATCACACAGGAGGGATTATACTGTACACTCCCTCTTAACCAGTGGGACACTGAGGAGCATTTATGTAATCAGATTAAGGAAGTATGTGAAAATAATAGGGTCGTTATCATGCGGAATTTCAGCTTCCCTGATAAAACTGGGACTTTTTTCATTCAGGGTTTTTGGATGACGCAGCATCTGTTAAGTGTATCCAGGAAGGTTTCTTAAAATAATTTGTAGACGATCCAACGAGAGGAGCTGTCGTACTGGACCTGATGTTGAGAAATTTGTCTGGCTAAGTGACTAAACGTTCAGTGGATGAACTGTTAGGGAACAGTGACCACAAATGCTCATCGTTCACGATAGCTATCGATGAGAAGAGGTATCGTCCTTGTGGGTGAGGGCAAATTAAAAGGGATTAGGGAAGAGATAAGAAGAGTCAATTGGGAAATATCTTTTAACGCAAGTCCACGTCAGAAATGTGGAGGGCAATTGAAGATCAATACCACAGAGCACAGGAAATATATATTCTTGTAAGAAGTACGGACGGCGATGGAAAGGTAAGAGAACCTTGGATGTCCAGAGAGGTGACGAAATTAGACAAGATTTAAAATTGAAATTACAAATAGATTCGGAAATCATGATCTACGGAAGCATATCAAGAGTATAGACAAACCTAGAATTAGAAAAGCCAAAAGCGCCCAAGAGGGTCCTTGGCATTTTAGGTTGAGGTGAATCCCAATGTATTCTATGCATACAGTCCATCAAAGGTAAAACGGTAACTAGGTAGATGACGGGACCACTCAAGCATAAGGGGGTTCACTGTGCGGTCCATCGACCCTTACTCCAGGTTTTCCTGTCTACCCTGTTTCTGTCCTTCTTGAGCTCTAATTGAGCCAGCTGATGTTCGTTCGAGCTGGCTGCATAAATACCTTCAGAGACCAGGACGTGGCTGCTGGATTGTTTTTGTCCTTACTCCTTGTATCCCTTCCCTTTCCTTCTGTTTCCTCGCCTGAAGCCCTGCCTTGTCTAGCCGGTAACTCTCGCCTCGCCTGAAGTTCTCGTCTCGCCTTGCATTGCCTGAAGCCTTGCCTTGTCTTGCTGGTAACTCTCGCCTCGTCTCGCCTGTAGTCTTATCCTGGAGCCACCCTGTACCTAGCTCCCTTCCTGTCCCTTGCCTCCGCCCAGGTAAGCCAGGCCGTCTTGCCGTTACCTGCGGTTGGTTCTGTCCCTTCCTGTCCATTTCCTCCATTGGGTAAGCCAGGCCGTGTTGCCGTTACCTGGGGTTGGTTCTGTCCCTTCCTGTCCCTACCTCGGTCGGGTAAGCCAGGCGGTCTTGCAGTTACCTACGGTTGGTTCTGTTCCTTCCTATCCCTTGCCTTCGTCGGGTGGAGAACCGCGCCCTACCCAGAAATTCCGCGCACTGACCAGGAGGAGCCTCCAGCCTCCTGCCTAGCCTCAAGCCTGAAGACTCTAGCCTCCTGCCCCCTGCCAAGCCTCGCCTCAAGTCTGTAGCCTCTAGCCTCAAGCCTGAAGACTGCAGCGTCCTGCCTCCTGCCAAGTTTCGCCTCTAGCCTCAACCCTGAAGACTTCAGCCTCCTGCCTCCTGCCAAACCTCGCCTCTAGCCTCAAGCCTGAAGACTCCAGCCTCGTCCTGCCTGCCTGCCAAGACTCGTCCCTGCCTGGTTCTGGAGTCCGAACCAGAGGCAAGACCCAGGTACTGGGTCCTTGTCCAGTCTCTGTCTCGGAGTCCAAGTTCGGTCTCCTATCTCTCGTGTCCAGTCCTATTCCAGGTTCCCGGTTTTCGTGTCCAATTCCTTGCCCTCAGCTGGTATCCTAGTCCTATCCCTAGTACTTCAGTGTCTGTGTCTTCCACTGGGTACGTTCCCAGCCGCCGCCCTATAGCAAGAAGACGGGCAAAAATACAACATGATATAGGACAGTTGCAGATATGAGGCTGAGAAATTACTGATGCCGTTTATCACAGATAAATGTGAGGCCTTGTACCTCCGTAGGTAGAGAGTAGTAGAGAGTAAATTGTTACATGTAGATTGGGTGAACCAAATTGGTAAAGGTGCTGAGAAAGAGGATTTCTTGGAATGTATGCGGGATGGTTTTTTGAACCAACTAGAGAGCAGGCTATTCTAGACTGGGTTTTAAGCAATGAGGAAGGGTTAATTAGCAATCTTGTGGTGAGAGGCCCCTTGGGTAAGAGTGACCATAATATGGTGGAATTCTTCATTAAGATGGAGAGTGACATAGTTAATTCAGAAACAAAGGTTCTGAACTTAAAGAGGGGTAACTTTGAAGGTATGAGACGTGAATTAGCTAAGATAGACTGGCAAATGACACTTAAAGGATTGGCGGTGGATATGCAATAGCAAGCATTTAAAGATTGCATGGATGAACTACAATAATTGTTCATCCCAGTTTGGCAAGAGAATAAATCAAGGAAGGTAGTGCACCCGTGGCTGACAAGAGAAATTAGGGATAGTATCAATTCCAAAGAAGAAGCATACAAATTGACCAGAAAAAGTGGCTCACCTGAGGACTGGGAGAAATTCAGAGTTCAGCAGAGGAGGACAAACTGCTTAATTAGGAAGGGGAAAAAAGATTGAGAGAAAACTGGCAGGGAACATAAAAACTGACTGTAAAAGCTTTTATAGATATGTAAAAAGGAAAAAAACTGGTAAAGACAAATGTAGGTCCCCTACAGACAGAAACAGGTGAATTGATTATGGGGAGCAAGGACATGGCAGACCAATTGAATAATTACTTTGGTTCTGTCTTCACTAAGGAGGACATAAATAATCTTCCAGAAATAGTAGGGGACAGAGGGTCCAGTGAGATGGAGGAACTGAGCTAAATACATGTTAGTAGGGAAGTGGTGTTAGGTAAATTGAAGGGATTAAAGACAGATAAATCCCCAGGGCCAGATGGCCTGCATCCCAGAGTGCTTAAGGAAGTAGCCCAAGAAATAGTGGATGCATTAGTGATAATTTTTCAAAACTCGTTAGATTCTGGACTAGTTCCTGAGGATTGGAGGGTGGCTAATGTAACCCCACTTCTTCAAAAAGGAGGGAGAGACAAACCGGGGAATTATAGACCGGTTAGCCTAACGTCGGTGGTGGGGAAACTGCTGGAATCAGTTATCAAAGATGTGATAACAGCACATTTGGAAAGAGGTGAAATCATCGGACAAAGTCAGCATGGATTTGTGAAAGGAAAATCATGTCTGACGAATCTCATAGAACTTTTTGAGGATGTAACTAGTAGAGTGGATAGGGGAGAACCAGTGGATGTGGTATGTTTGGATTTTCAAAAGGCTTTTGACAAGGTCCCACACAGGAGATTAGTGTGCAAACTTAAAGCACACGGTATTGGGGGTAAGGTATTGATGTGGATAGAGAATTGGTTAGCAGACAGGAAGCAAAGAGTGGGAATAAACGGGACCTTTTCAGAATGGCAGGCGGTGACTAGTGGGGTACCGCAAGGCTCAGTTCTGGGACCCCAGTTGTTTACAATATATATTAATGACTTGGATGAGGGAATTAAATGCAGCATCTCCAAGTTTGCGGATGACACGAAGCTGGGCGGCAGTGTTAGCTGTGAGGAGGATGCTAAGAGGATGCAGGGTGACTTGGATAGGTTGGGTGAGTGGACAAATTCATGGCAGATGCAATTTAATGTGGATAAATGTGAAGTTATCCACTTTGGTGGCAAAAATAGGAAAACAGATTATCTGAACGGTGGCCGATTAGGAAAAGGGGAGGTGCAACGAGACCTTGGTGTCATTATACACCAGTCATTGAAAGTGGGCATGCAGGTACAGCAGGCGGTGAAAAAGGCGAATGGTATGCTGGCATTTATAGCGAGAAGATTCGAGTACAGGAGCAGGGAGGGACTACTGCAGTTGTACAAGGCCTTGGTGAGACCACACCTGGAGTATTGTGTGCAGTTTTGGTCCCCTAATCTGAGGAAAGACATCCTTGCCATAGAGGGAGTACAAAGAAGGTTCACCAGATTGATTCCTGGGATGGCAGGACTTTCATATGAAGAAAGACTGGATGAACTAGCCTTGTACTCGTTGGAATTTAGAAGATTGAGGGGGGATCTGATTGAAACGTATAAAATCCTAAAGGGATTGGACAGGCTAGATGCAGGAAGATTGTTCCCGATGTTGGGGAAGTCCAGAACGAGGGGTCACAGTTTGAGGATAAAGGAGAAGCCTTTTAGGACTGAGATTAGGAAAAACTTCTTCACACAGAGAGTGGTGAATCTGTGGAATTCTCTGCCACAGGAAACAGTTGAGGCCAGTTCATTGGCTATATTTAAGAGGGAGTTAGATATGGCCCTTGTGGCTACGGGGATCAGGGGGTATGGAGGGAAGGCTGGTGCAGGGTTCTGAGTTGGATGATCAGCCATGATCATAATAAATGGCGGTGCAGGCTCGAAGGGCCGAATGACCTACTCCTGCACCTATTTTCTGTTTCTATGTTTCTATGTTAGAGAGTGGTTGATTTTTGGAATGCACTGTCTGGTATGGTGGTAGATGCAAAACATTAAAAGCTTTTAAGAGACATTTGAATAGGCACACGGATAGAAGCAAGATATTGTCATGCTGTAGGTCTCAGGGATTGGTGTTTGTGCATCTTTGATTTGTTGTTTAGCTGTTCAGCACAATATTATGTGAAGAATTGACTTTTCTTGCGTTATACTGTTCGATATTCTATGTTCAATGATACATGAGCAGCTTTTCCCCTCTGATACGCGATTTTTGAATATACATTCAACACATGAAAACGACCTTACTACTTTTTATTTACTATTTCTCCTACTTTTGAATTTTAACTATTGCATGTAATATATATTATTACTGCATTTTTACAGTATTTTCTCTGTTATTATGTATCTCTCATTGTTTGTAAGCAAGATTAAGGAACGGATTGTAGACTTCAGGAGTGGGAAACCAGAGGTTAATGAGCCAGAATTCATTGGAGGATTAGATGAGGGGAATTCCCGTATCTTTAAATTCCTGCGTGCCTCTATCTCAGAGGAAATGTCCTGGACCCATCATGTGAAGATAATTGCAAAGATAGCTCTCAACGTCCTGAGGAGACTGTGGAGATTCAAGAACAGTTGCAACCCCTATATCACCAGGTTCTAGAGCAAAGGAAGATCATTGCAACCATCTATTGAGATGTTTCCAAAACCAATGATCTCACTTTAAGGAACACTTTATCGTTATTTCATGCTCCCATTATTTATTGCGCTTAACGCAAACAACAGGAATTCTGCAGATGCTGGAAATTCAAGGAACACACATCAAAGTTGCTGGTGAACGCAGCAGGTCAGGCAGCATCTCTAGGAAGAGGTACAGTCGACTGTTCAGGCCGAGACCCCTCCCCCCCCTCCAAATTTCAAATCTCTTACTCACTCTTCCTTCAGTTAGTCCTGACGAAGAGTCTCGGCCTGAAACGTCGACTGTACCTCTTCCTAGAGATGCTGCCTGGCCTGCTGCGTTCACCAGCAACTTTGATGTGTGTTGCTAGTTATTGCGATTGATCTTTATTTGCATCTAAACAGTTTGGTGTCTTCTGCGCTCTTGCTGTTTTACTGATACTGTTTACAATACAGTATATGAGGATTCACGACGAAAAATTAATTTCAAAGTTATATGTGGTGACATGTCTGTACTCCGAAAATAAATTTCACTTTGAACTTTTGAACCTTGTATTGCATTGTGCTGCTCCAGTATAGTTAACAACTTTCACCACATATTCCGGTGATATTAAATCTGATTCTGATTGTATTTCTGAAAGTCTTATCATATGAGTGGAGTGTGTTGGCAATGGGCCTGTATATATTATAATTCAAACATATGAGTGTGGGCTGACCTCAATAAAACCTTCGAATGTTGAGCGGTTTCGATAGAGTGGGTGTAGAGAGGATGTTGTCTCTGGCTGGCGAGTCTAAGAGCAAAAGACAGAACATCACAATAGTGGGATATCCATTTTGAACGGAGAGGAGGAAAGTGTCTTTATCCACAGACTGATGAATCTGTGGAATTCGTTGCCACAGGGGGCTGTGCACATCAAGTCATCGGGTATATTTAAGGCAGAGTGTGATAGATGCTTGACTAATCAGGGCATGATGGGATACGGGGAAAGGGCAGGAAATAATAGCTGAGGGAGAAATAGATCAACCACGATAAAATGGCTGAGCAGACTGAATGGCCCAAGTGGCTTAATTCTTCTGCTCTGTATATAACTTATAATTGAGCAATTGAGGAACCATTTTGATTTGCATGTTTCTGTGACAAGAATACAAGCACTAGACTACTGAATAAGGAATGGGTGAATTTGATTTTACCTACCATGTGAACGATTGTAATATCACTAATAGTGAATTAGTCCTGATTGTTGCCCCTAAAGCCATCTCACGAGCGAAGCGGCAATTCTGGACTGAATTTGAATCAATGAAGCAAGTCCGACGATTCTTCCAGGGCTTGAATACGATCACGTCTTATAACTTAAAAACAAACGACACAGGCTTCCCTTCCAGGTGAGCTCAATGCCTTCTTTGCTTGCTTTCAGCGTCACAACATGGAGGAAGCGTCACGAGCTCCCGAACCCCTCCCCCAGTGATCCGATGATTGCAGTCTCTGAGAGCGAGTTGAGAACAACCTTCAGGAGGGCGAACCAATGAAAACATCCGGCCCAGATGGGGCACTTAGCCGAGAACTAAAGACTGTGCTGATTAAATGGCTGGAGTGTTCACTGAGAATTTGAACCTCTCCCTTCGGGAGTCTGAGGTACCCAGCTGCTTCAACCAGACTCCACTTACAACGGTGCCTCAGAAGACAGTGGTAACTTTCCTCAATGATTGTCGTTCAGTAACATTTACTGTCATAAGTGGGGCGTTGATGGCGGACCCAAATGCAAGTCACAGACACTGAAGAACTAGGAACTGGACAGGAATAGAGAGTAGAGTTAGGGACGTGACTGAATGCAGACTTGGAGCTGGGACAAGAACACAGACTTGGGCTCGGACTTTGGTTGGGAAAGCGGGACCGGCAGCTATCCAGCAGCTACGCCCTGGTCTCCGGAGGTATTTATGTGTCTGCCCAGACGAGAATCATGTGCCTCAGTCAGAGCACCAAACAGAACAATGGAAAACCAGAAAACCTGGAATAAGGATCGATGGACCGGCACGTGAACTGGAATGAGGACTTCACCGATCGGACTATGACACTTACATCCACAGTGATGAAGTGGTTTGAGAACTTGGTGATAAAACATATCATCTTCTGCCTGATAAGCGACTTGGATCCGCTCAAGTTTGCCTATCGGAACAACAGGTCCACAGCAGATACCATCACATTTTCTCTTCGATTTCGCCACTTGTAGACCCCACTCAGTTCGGATTGTCAAGAACATCTCCTGCACAATCTCAATTGCATAGATTACAACACGAGGCGGCGTGCTTAGCCATCTGTTGTGCTTTCTTTATACTAATGACTGTAGGGCTAGCCGCTGCTCCAGTGCCATATTGAAGGCTGCTTCCGTCATCACTGTCGTCGGCCAAATGAAAGGTGGTGACGAATCAGCACATACGAGGAAGATTGAAAATCTGGCTATGTGGTGCCACAGTAACAATCACTTACTGAATGCCAGCAAGAATCTGGAGCTGATTATTGACTTCGGGAGGAGGAAACCAGAGGTTCATGATACAGTCAACTTTAAATTATTTGGTGTTATCATTTCTGAGCAGCTTCCTAGGCCCAGCACGTAAGTGTAATTGTGAAGAAAGAATGACAGCGCGACTATTTCACTTGGAGTTTCCAAAGATTCAGCATGACATGTGATAGTCCGGTCCGTGGAGTCCGGACAACACTCATCAAAGTCGCTGGTGAACGCAACAGGGCAGGCAGCACCTCTAGGAAGAGGTACAGTCGACGTTTCGGGCCGAGACCCCTCGTCAGGACTAAATGAAGGAAGAGCTAGTAAGAAATTTGAAAGTGGGACAGGGAGGGGAAGATCCAAAATGATAGCAGACGACAGGAGGAGGAGGGATGGGGCCAAGAGGTGGACAGGTGATTGGCAAAACGGGTATGAGAGGATCATGGTACAGGAGGCCCAGGGAGAAGGAAAGGGGGAGAGGGGGGAAAGCCCAGAGAATGGGCAAGGGGTATAGTCAGAGGTACAGAGGGAGAAGAAAGAGAGTGAGAGAAAGAATGTGTGTGTATATAAATAACGGACGGCGTACGAGGGGGAGGTGGGGCATTAGCGGAGGTTGCAAAATTCAATGTTCCTGCCATCAGGTTAAGGGCTACTCAGACGGAATATAAGGTGGTGTTCCTCCAACCAGAGTGTGGCTTCATCTTTACAGTAGAGGAGGCCGTGGATAGACATGTCCTTCTGAAGTCAATAACCAATTCCTTCGTCTTGCTGACGTAGAATCAGAGAGGACAGGATTTTTTTTAATTGGAGAAAGGCAAATTATGAGGCTATAAGGCTGGAACTTGCGAGTGTGAATTGGGATGATGTTTTTGCAGGGTAATGTACTATGGACATGTGGTCGATGTTTAGAGATCTCTTGCGGGATGTTAGGGCTAAATTTGTCCCGTTGAGGAAGATAAAGAATGGTAGGGTGAAGGAACCATGGGTGACAAGTGAGATGGAAAATCTAGTCTGGTGGAAGAAGGCAGCATACATGAGGTTTCGGAAGTAAGGATCAGATGAGTCTATTGAGGAATATAGGGAAACAAGAAGGGAGCTTAAGAAGGGGCTGAGAAGAGCAAGAAGAGGGCATGAGAAGGACTTGACGATAGGGTAAAGGAAAACTCCAAGGCATTCTTCAATTATGTGAAGCAAAAAAGGATGACAGGAGTGAAGGTAGGGCCGATTAGAGATGAAGGTGGGAAGATGTGCCTGGAGGCTGTGGAAGTGAGCGAGGTCCTCAATGAATACTTCTCTGCGGTATTCAACAATCAGAGGGAACTTGATGATGGTGAGGACAATATGAGTGAATTTGATGTTCTGGAGCATGTTGATATTAATGGAGAGGAGGTGTTGGAGTTGTTAAAATACATTTGGACGGATAAGTCCCCGGGGTCTGACGGAATATTCCCCAGGCTGCTTCACGAGGCGAGGGAAGAGATTGCTGAGCCTCTGACTAGGATCTTTATGTCATCGTTGTCCACGGGAATGTACCGGAGGATTGGAGGGAGGCTAATGTTGCCCCTTGTTCAAAAAGGTAGTAGGGATAGTCCGGGTGATTATAGACCAGTGAGCCTTACGTCTGTGGTGGGAAAGCTGTTGGAGAAGATTCTTAGAGATAGGATCTATGGGCATTTAGAGACTCATGGTCTGATCAGGGAGAGTCAGCATGACTTTGTGAAGGGCAGATCGTGTCTAACAAGCTTGATAGAGTTAATTGAGGAGGTGACCAGGCATATAGATGAGGGTAGTGCTGTGGATGTGATCTAAATGGATTTTAGTAAGGCATTTGACAAGGTTCCACGTGGTAGGCTTTTTCAGAAAGTCAGAAGGCATGGGATCCAGGGAGGTTTGGCCAGGTGGATTCAGAATTGGCTTGCCTGCAGAAGGCAGAGGGTGGTGGTGGAGGGAGTACATTCAGATTGGAGGATTGTGACCAGTGGTGTCCCACAAGGATCTGTTCTGGAACCTCTACTTTTCGTGATTTTTATTAACGACCTGGATGTGGGGTGGAAGGGTGGGTTAGCAAGTTTACAGACGACACAAAGGTTGGTTGTGTTGTAGATAGTGTAGAGGATTGTCAAAGATTGCAGAAAGACATTGATAGGATGCAGAAGTGGGCTGAGAAGTGGCAGATGGAATTCAACCCGGAGAAGTGTGAGGTGGTACACTTTAGAAGGGCAAACTCCAGGACAGAGTACAAAGTAAATGGCAGGATACTTGGTAGTGTGGAGGAGCAGAGGGATCTGGGGGTACATGTCCACAGACCCCTGACAGTTGCCACACAGGTGGATAGGATAGTTAAGAAAGCTTATGGAGTGTTAGCTTTCATAAGTCGAGGGATAGAGTTTAAGAGTCGCCATGTGATGATGCAGCTCTATAAAACTCTGGTTCGGCCACACTTGGAGCACTGTCTCCAGTTCTGGTCGCCTCACTATAGGAAGGATGTGGAAGCATTGGAAAGGGTACAGAGGAGATTTACCAGGATTTAGAGAGTATGCATTTTGATCAGAGATTAAGAGAGCTAGGGCTTTACTCTCTGGAGAGAAGGAGGATGAAAGGAGACATGATGGAGGTGTACAAGATAATAAGAGGAATAGATAGAGTGGATAGCCAGCGCCTCTTCCCCAGGGCACCACTGCTCAATACAAGAGGACATGGCTTTAAGGTAACGGGTGGGAAGTTCAAGGGGGATATTCGAGGAAGGTTTTTTACTCAGAGTGGTTGGTGCGTGGAATGCATTGTCTGAGTTAGTGGTGGAAGCAGATACACTGGCGAGGTTTAAGAGACTACTATACAGGTGTATGGAGGAATTTAAGGTGGGGGCTTATATGGGAGGCAGGGTTAGAGGGTCGGCACAACATTGTGGGCCGAAGGGCCTGTACTGTGCTGTACTATTCTATGTTCTATTAAATTATCTGCTGATTCAGAGGAATACTGTATCACGACATGATTTCGGGAACGTAAAGATATTGCAGGAGGACGACTGCTGGCAATAACCCTGGAATTTAGAATAATGAGTAGATATCTCAATGAAACATTTGAAATGTTGACAGGCCTAGATGGACTGGATTTGGAGAGGATGTTTCCTATGGTGGGGGTGAGGGCAGTCCAGAACGAAACGACACCGCTTCTTAACAGAGGACATCTATTTACAGTGGAGATTAGAACGAATTTCTTTATCCAAAGGGTCATAGTAATATTCAGAAAATATTTGAGCACAGAATCAGACCCTACGGAGCTTGTTTAGACATCACGTACCACGCCCGAAGCCCTGCTGACTATCATTAATCAGGCCATGTCTATCCAGATACGTACGTATCCGGTATCTTAGTATACCTTCCAATATATATCCTGCTACTGATGTCAGGCACATGGGTAATAATACTTGTTTATTTTCAGAGATCTTCTTAAACAGCGGAACAACTTCGGCTGCCCTCCAATCTCCTAGCATGAAGCTGGTCGCAAAGAGTGATGTAAATATCTCTGCTAGGAGCCTCAGCAATTTCTGCGTTGGCCTTCTGTAGCGTCAGGCGGAATTATACACTCCAATTTGCCTCAGGACAGCAACGCCTCCTCCTCTGTAATCTGTGTGGAGTCCATCAAATTGATGACGCTTCGCCTGACTTATATAGACTCTGTGTCCATCTTCTGAGTAAATATCGGTGGAAAAATCACTTAAAATCTCCCGCATCTCTTTTGGCTCCACACATGGATTACTACTCTGAACTTCCAGAGGACCAAATTTGTCCATTGCTCTTAACAATCTGGACAATCAATTGGGATTCTCTTTCAGCTTGCCTGCTAGGGAAAACAGATGCCATCCTGTAGTCTTCCTGATTTCTTTCTTAAGTATCCTCTTACATTCCTTACACAGCATATAAAACCATATATGCTCCTAGCTGCCTATAGCTCCTTCTTGTACTTCCCTAGGTTCTGAATATCATTTCAAAACCAAGAATTCCTAAAGCTGTTACCGTTACTTTTCTTTTTATTATGACTGACGAGTACACGCTTTGTACGCTCCAAATTTCACTTTTGAAGGCCTCCCACTTAGCGAGTACACGTCTGCCAGAAAACGGCGTGTCCCAGTTCACAGTTTCTGATACACTAAAACTGGCCTTTCTCCAAATTGAAATCTCAACCGCGGAACTGACCTATCTTTTTGCACATTTACCTTGAAACTAATGGCATCGTGATCACTCGATGCAGAGCATTCAAGTTCTTCGATCGTTGGAACATTTCCTGGGGAAGGGGTAGCCAGTACGAGAGGGATGTGTTTTACCCGAAAAGAATGGGAATCAATATCCTGGCTGGGAGGTTTGTCGATTTTACTCTGGAGACTTCAAGCTACCTTTGCAGGGGGTTGGAAGCCGAAGCAAAGGATCTGATTGAAAGGTAGGTTTCCGAAAAAGTTCTGAAAGGCAAAATCGAAATAATATGTTTGATGGGTTGGATAGTTTGAAGTATGTATATTTGAATGCCAGAAGTACTATGGGTAATGGTGATGAACTTAGAGTATGGAACAGTACATGAAACTACAATGTTGAAGCCATTATTGAAACTTGGTTGACAGATGAGCAGGAATAGATTATTAACGTACGAAGGTTTGAAGTTTTAGAAGAGATACAGGAGGAGGTTAAGAAAACGGTGGATTCGCTCGACTAATCAGGGAAAATATCACAACTGCAGGAATTATATTGGACGGGTGAGACATTGAGTCCATTCGAGTGGAAATAATAAGGGTGCAACCACCCTGATGGGATTCTACCACAGACCCCCGTCCCCACGCCACCAACATCCCCCACCCCCACCACAGTAGCCACCGGGACATTGAGGACCAGATTAAAGAAATGCGCAATAATTAGAGGGCTGTTGTCATGGAGGATTTCAACTTCCCTAATATAAACTAGAACCTTTTCAGTGTGAGTTGTGTATATTGGGCTGGATGTGTTAAGTCTATCGAACAAGGTTTCGTAAATCAATTTATAGATGGTCCAACGACAGGAGGGGCCGTAATGGACCTAATGTTCGTTAATGAGCCTGGCCAGGTGATTGATCAGTGGATGAACAGCTAGGGAACAGTGACCATAACCCCTTTTCTTTCAGAATAGCTTTCGGTAAAGATAGGCATACTCCTTGTGAAGAGTCTTAAATTGAAGGAGGGCAAATTACAAGGGCATTATGGCAGGAACTAAGAAGCGTTAAGTATGAACATCTTTTTTCTAGCATGTCCACATCGGCCATGTGGACAGTGTGGTTAAAGATCAATTGCACAGAGTGCAGGAAATATATATTCCTGTTGGAAGCAAGGACGGGGATAGAAAGGTTAGACAACCTTGGATGTCCAGGGAGGTAATGAATTTGGTCAAGGTGATAAAGGAAAGATATGTAAAGCTTCGGAATTCAGGCTCAAACCAAGAACATGAGGAGTACAAAGAAGCCAGAAAATAAGTAAAGAAGTGAATTCAGAAAACCAGGAGGAGTCATGTAAAGTCCCTGGAAAGTTGGATTGTGAATCCCACTGCATTCTATACATACATCAAGAGTAAGAGGACAACTCGGGAGAGGGTGGGACCACTGAAGAATAAAGCGGGTAACATTGGCGAGAATAGATAGAATGTGAGTGAGGTATTTAATGAGTACTTTGCTTCAGTGTTCACCAAGAAAAAGATTATGTCGGATCAAAAGATCAGTGACTGTATAAATACGTAGGGATGCTTAGTGGTCAAGGAAGAGGAACTGTCGGCCCTCCTAAAGATAGTTTCCTAGGGTCTGATGAGATTCACCCCAGTTCATTAAAGGAGGCAAGACATCTGATTGCTGGGCCTTGACCAGTATCTTTGTGTCCTCTCCAGCCACGTGAGCTCCCGGAGAAATGGCGCATGGCTAGTGGGAACAACAGAAAATTGTAGGAGCTATAGTCCGATGAGTCTCACGTCAGTTGTAGGGAAACTGCTGGAGAAAATTCTGAGTGATAGAATATATGAGCATTTGGAAACCCATAGCTTAATTGGGAATTTACAGCATAGTTTTGTACGTGGCAGGTCATGGAAACCCGACTTGACTGAGTTTCTGCCAGGGTGACTAGAGAGACTGATGAGCGTAGGACAGTGGGTGTTGTCTGCATAGGTTTTTAGTGAGATGTTTTATAAAGTCCCTCGTAGGAGCAAATCCAAGGGTCCGCAACGAATGTGCCGTTTGGATTCAGAACAGGCTTGCCCCTGGAAGACAGCGGGTAGTGGTTGAAGGGACTTATTGAAGGAGAAACGGCCAAGTTCCCTCAACCTATTCTCATAAACATGCTCTCCAATCCAGGCAACATCCCAGTAAATGTCCTTCGCACTCTCCCTAGCATCCACATCCTTTCTGTAGTCAGGTGACCAGAACTGAACACAATACTTCAAGTGGGGTCTGACAAAGGTCTTCCGTAGCTGTAACTTTAGCTCACGGTTCTTGAACTCAGTCACACGGTTGATGAAGGCCAACGCACCGTACGCCTTCTTAACAATACTGTCAACCCGCGCAGTAGCTTTGAGTGTCCTATGGACACGGACCCCAAGATCACGCTGATCCTCCACGCTGTCAAGAGTCTTACAATTAATATTTGATTCTTTATTTAAATTTGACCTCCCGAAATTAACCACATCACACTTACCTGGGTTAAACTCCATCTGCCACTTCATAGCCATGTTCCGCGTTGTATCAATGTCACGCTGTAACCTGTGACAACCCTCCAGACTATCCCCAAGAAACCCAAATTTTGTGTCATCAGCAAACTTACTAACCCACCCTTCTACTTTCTCATCCAGGTCATATATAAAAATCACAAAGCGGAGGGGACCCAGAACACATCCCTGTGCAACATCACTAGTCACCGTCCTCCAAGCAGAATACCAACCATCTGCAGCCACACTTTGTCTTCTGTCAGCAAGCCGTTTATGGATCCACAAAGCTATCTCTCGTTGGATTCCACGCGTCCTTACTTTCTGTATGAGCCTCGCATGGGAAACCTTATCAACTGCCTTACTAAAATCTGTAAACACTACATCCACTGCTCTACTTTCATCAATGTGTTTTGTTACAGCGTCAGAGAATTCAATCAGGTTCATAAGGCACGAACTGCCCTTGACAAAGCCATGCTGACTACCCCTAATCAGATTATGTCTCTCCAAAATCTCATCAATACTCCCTCTCAGAATCTTCTCCAACAACTTGTCCACAAATGAATTAGAATCATTGGACTATAATTTCCTGGTTTATATCTACTGCCTTTCTTGAACAAGGGTACAACGTTTACAATCTGTCAATCCTCTGGTACTTCTCCCGACTCTACTGACGATGCAAAGATCAGCGCCATAGGGTCAACAATTTCCCCCCTCGCTTCCCACAGTAGCCTAAGCTAAGTCATCCTCCCAATTGTCAAGGTCCTTTTCACTGGTGAATATTGAAGCAAGGCATTCATTAAGAACCTCCGTTATCTCCTCTGGCTCGATACACATGCTTCACTATCGCACCTGATTGGTCCTATTCGCACAAAGATCATCCTCTGCTCTTCACATACTTGTAGAACGCCTTGGGGTTTCCTGCGTTCCTCTAGCCAATGCCTTCTCATGGCCACTTCTAGCTCTCCTAACCGCATTCTCGAGCTCCTTCCTGGCACCCTTGTAATTTTCTAAAGCTCTAACAGTACCTAGCTTCTCGAACCTTTTGTATGCTCTTATTTTCTTCTTAACTAGATTTTCTACATCACTTGTACACCATGGCTGTTTTACCTTGCCATCCTTTCCATGCCTCAGTGGAAAATCCCTCTGCAGAACGTCATGCAAATGTTCCCAGAACATTTGCCACATTTCTGCCGTGCATTTCTCTGAGAACATCTGCTCCCAATTTATGATCCCAAGTTCGTATCTAGTAGAGTCACATTTCCGCCTACCCCAATTAAATGTCTTCCCAAATTGTCTGCTCCTGTCTCTCTCCAGCACCATGGTAATGGAGATAGAGTTGTGATGATTACCTCCAGGACACTGTCCCACCGAGAGATCTGAACAAGTTCATTTCCCAATACCAGATCAAACACAGATTCTCCTCCATCTACAAAAACCTTCCTGAACACCGCCAACAAATTGGATCCCATCTAAACCCTTTGCTCTAAGGAGATGCCAGTAACTATTAGGAAAGTTAAAATCACCCATCACAATAACCCTATTGTTATGACACCTCTCCAGAATATGCCTCCCTATCTGCTCCTTGATGTCTCTGTTACTATAGAGGGGTCTTTAAAACACCCATTGGAGTTATTGCTCCTTCCTGTTTCTGACTTCCATGCACAATGATTCAATAGATCATCCCTCCATGATTTCCTCCTTTCCTGCATCTATGACACTATCCTTGATTTGTAGTGCTTCTCCCCAACTCCTCTATCTCCTTCCCTGTAAATTTAAAGCATCTAATGCCTGGCACACTCAGCAGCCATTCCTGCCCCTGAGATATCCAAGTCTCTGTAATGGTCATAACATCATAGTTCCACGTACTGCTGAACGCTCTAAGTTCATCCACATTGTCTCTGATACTTATTGCATTAAAATAGACACTTATCAAACCATCCGGCTAAGTTCTTCTTTGCCCAATCATCTGCCGATCTTTCCTCATAAACTCCCTACAAGCTGACACTACTTGTGCGCCAACCATCCCATGCTCTGCCTCTTCATTTTGGCCCCCGCCCGCTGCAAATCGAGCTTAAACCAGCCCCAATAGCATTAGCAAACATCTCTCCCGGGATACTGGTTCCCCTCCAGTTCAGGTGAAACCTGTCCCTCTTGTAGAGATCACCTCTTCCCAGGAAAATGCTCCAGTGATCCAGGAACTTGAAACCTTGCCCCTTTCACGATCTCCTCTGCCACTTATTTATCTATGCTGTCATCTTATTCTGACCCTCTCTACCTCGTGGCACCGGGAGTAATCCGGAGATTACCACTTTGGAGGTTCTGCTCCTCAGCCTCCTTTCAGCAACCTAAACTTACCGCGCAGGACCTCTACCTGTCTCCTGCCTATGTTTTTGGTACAATCATGTACCACGATCGCCGGCCGCTCACCGTCTCTTTCAAGAATATTTTGCAACCGCTCAAATGCATCCTGGACTCTAGCACACGGGAGGCAACACACCATCTTGGGGTTTCTTTTGCTGCCGTAGAATGTCCTTTCTGAACTCCCTAACTATCGAGTCCCATACAACCAATAAATCGTTCTGTGTCTTTGGCCTCAGTCTCTTCTCGTCAAAGCTATTTGAGTCAAAGCCATTTGATTCAAAGCGAGACGCTTCTACTCATAACAATGGCCGCCCCACTTGCCCCTTCTGTACTCGTATTACATTCTCGGTGCTTCGCTAATTGTACCTCTGGAATGTCTGAACGCCCGCGAACCTTTCCTTTCATACAATCTTCACCCACCTGCGCGTAATCTCCTCTCAGTACTCTGCTCCCAACGCTGATTGTACCTCTCCAATAGATTTAAATTATCTGGATGAAAATATAGGTGTTTGATACCAAGATTGGTGGAGTTGCTGAGCGTGTAGAATATTGGTAAAGAATACAACACGACACCGACTAGTTGTAGAAATGGGTTGAGAAATTCCAGATTGAGATTAATACAGATAAATGTGAGGTGTTGAACCTCGGTAGGGCAAATAAAAGGAGACAAAACACTGATGAAGGCAAGGTCCTTAACTGCTTTGCTTAGGGAAGAAGCCTTGGGATCCAAGTTGATAGCTCCTTGAAAGTTGCTAAGGTGATTAAGAAGGATTATGAAATGATTGCTTTTATTGGTTGAAAAAAATTGGGTTGTTTTATCTGAAACATCGGAGACTGAGGGGAGATCTGATGGAAATTTACAAGACTAGAGAAGGATAGATAGTGTGGACAGAGAGCACCTGTTTCCCTCGGTTGAAATATCTCATACCGGAGGGCACACATCGAAGATGAGACGGGGTAGTTTCAAGGGAAATGTGAAGAGTAAGTCTTTTACACCGAGAGAGCTGGACGACTGGAATGCGCTGCCTGGTATGGTGGTAGATGCAAATATATTAACGTTTTTTTTTTAGGAGATGCTTGGGTATGCACATTGATATAAGGAAGATGGAGGAATATGGACATGGGATAGGTTAGAGGGATTAATGTTTGGGTATTCTTGACTTACTTTTTAACTGTTTTGGTACAAACTTGTGGGCGGAATGGCCTGTTGATGTGTTGTACTCTTCCATCTTCTGTGTCCAACGATTCAGGAACAGCTTCGTTCCCTCTGCCATCCGATTTCAGAATATACACAGAACACATGCATTCTACCGCACTAAGGTTTCATTTCTATTTCTTGTACAGTACTACTTTTTTAAAATTGAATTATTTAATATAATTACATGCTTTCATTCGCGTTTTTTCTCTATTATTATGTATTATAGACCGTCCTGTCAATGTCAGCAAGACCAAGGAACTGATTCGGCACATCAGAAATGGAGACGCTCAGTAACCTTAGACTCCTTGCTGTCACTTTTTGTTCTGGACCATCATATAAATGCAACTGCCAAAAAATGGAAAACATAGCGCCTCTGCTTTCTGAGAAGTCTGCGGAGATTCGGCATGTCATCAAAAACCTTCACAAGCGTCTATAGATGTACAGTGGAATGTTTATCCCCGGCTGAATTATGGCCTGGTATGGAAACACCGATGCGCCTGAGCGGAAAAATCCTGGAAAAGGTAATCGATTTGGCCCCGTACATCACGTGTAAAACCCTCTCAGCCATTGAGCACAAGGAATGAAACGCAGTCGCAGGAAAGCAGCATCCATCATCAAATATCGTCGATATCCACGCCATGCTCTTTTCTCGCTGCTGCCTTGAGGGAGAAAGAACAAGTGCCCCAGGACTCCCATCACCAGGGTCAAGAATAGTTAGCACCCTTCAACCATCGGGCTCTTCAATTCTTAACAACGGGGCGGAGAGTCTCATTGAAACCAATCAAATGTTGAAAGGCCTCGATAGGGTGAATGCGGAGAGAATGTTTCCTATGGTTGGGGAGTCTAAGACCAGAGGATGCAGTCTCAGAACAGAGGAACTTCCATTGAGAACGGATATAAGGAGTTATTTCTTCAGCCAGAGATTGGTGAATCTGTGGAGTTCATTGTCATAGTTGACTCTGGACGCCAGGTCATACGGTATATTTAAGTAGATCATAATATATTCTTGATTAGTCATGACATGAAGGGATACCGGGAGAAGGTAGACTCTTGGACTGAGAAGGAAGTCGGTCAGCCATGATGAAATGACAGAGCAGACTGAATGGGCCAAATAGTCCAATTCTGTTCTTCATATATAACGTCTGGTTGTCTGACTGAAGACACATTTTCCCTTGCATGTCCCTGAGACGAGAATATAAACAGTCGACTACGGAATAAACAGTGGCTGAACTTGATCTTTTGTGGCATGAGGACTATTATTATCTCAGTAATAAAGAATTGGTCCCGTATGTCGCCCATAAAGCGGACGAAGCAGCACTTGAATCTACGAAGGATACTCGACAGTTCTGGCAGAGCCTGGATATTATCACATCTTATAATGTAAAATCAAACGGCATGGCTGACAAAAGGGCTTCTGTCACAAATGAGCTCAGCATTCTTTGCTCGCTTTGACCGACAAAACATGACGACCTCCCACAGGCTCCGATCATACTGGTATTTGAGTCTCTCAGGCTGACGTGTGAGCAGCCTTCAGGAGGATGAACCGACTGAACGCATACGGCCCAGTCGGAGTACCTGGTCAAGTACTAAAGACTGTACTGAGTGTTCATTGAGATCTTTAACTTTACGCTTCGGCAGTCTGAGGTAGCCGGTTGTTTTAAGCAGACTTCACTTCACCACTGCCTGTGAAGCACATGGTAACCTGCCAGAGGGACTATCGTCCAGTAGCACTTACATCCACAGTGAAGAAGTGCTTAGAGAGGTTTTAATGCAACACCTCAACTTCTGCCTGAGAAGTGACTCGGTCCGCTCCAGTTTATCCACCAGACAACAGATCGGCAGCAGATGACATTACGTTGGCTCGCCACTCAACCTTAGAACACATGGACAGCAAAGAGGTATATATCAGGATGCTATTTATCGAATACAACTCAGCATTCAATACCATCATCCGCTCACAACTAATCAATAAGCTTCAAGACAATGGCCTCAATATCTCTTTGTACAATTGGATGCTCGATTCCCTCACTTGCAGACACCAGTCAGTTGGGGTTGGCAACAACATCTCCTCCACAATCTTTATTATCCTCCTGCTTTGCCCGCTTTACACTTTAAACTGTGTGGCGAGGCGCAGCTCCAATGTCATCTTCAAGTTTGCTAACGACACCACTGTCGTAGGCCGAATCAAAGGTAGTGACGAATCAGCGTATAGGAGAGAGGCAGAAAATCTGACTGGGTGGTGCGACAGCAACAATCTCTTACCGAGTGCCAACAACACCAAGGAGCTGATTATTTACTTCATGAGGAGGAAGCCAGATGTCCATGAGCCAATTCTCATCGAAGGATCTTGTCATGGTCTGGATGGGGGTCCCTTTAAATTTACCTTGCTTATGTTACAATCCGGACCATTGATTCCCTGTTTTCCCGTGTCCCTCGACTTTGGTGATTAGAAGCAATAAACACTCGGCTGAACCGGTAGGTTATAGTCTCCGGCTTTCAACCGTTGGGGCAGGAGCGTCTGCAAAGTCATCCAAGGTACGGTGTGCCGCTGTCATCTGGCCGGAGCAAGCCTAGTCTCTGCCGAAGCGAGTGCCGGTAATTCGCCTTTCCTCACCGGAGTAACCCTGTCCAGTTACCTCGCCAAAGCGAGCCTACAAAGATTCCTCACCGAGGTGGGTCCGTCAGTTAACCCGCCGGAGGGAATCAAGAACCGCTGTTTCCTGTTCCCTGGCCGAGTCAAGAGCTCGCCACTACCCGGAGGCTCCAAGTCAAGTCCTGGCTCCGGCGGCATTCAAGCACCAAGTCAAGTCCTGTTCCTGGCGGCATTCAAGCACCAAGTCAAGTCCTGGCCCTGGCAGCATTCAAGCACCAAGTCAAGACCTGTCCCTGGTAGCATTCAAGCACCAAGTCAAGTCCTGTTCCTGGCGGCATTCAAGCACCAAGTCAAGTCCTGGCCCTGGTAGCATTCAAGCAACAAGTCAACTCCTGGGCCTGGCCTCTTCCCAGTTCTGAGTCAAGTCCTGGCCCTGGCTGTCGGTGATTCCTGTCCTACCCCCTTGTCCGAATCCCTTCACTGCCCCCCTCGCCTCTAGCCCTCCTCTACAGCTCCCGTCTGCACTTCGGTCCAGTTCCATCACCGGAGCTAGATAGGTACTGTCTGAAGTTCATTCGTGTTGGTCTTCTCTTGTCTTTTCCTCGCTTCCGTGGGGTACGTCAGGCCGTCTTGCCGTTGCTCCGCGGGGGGTCATGTCTTGTCTTGTCTGTACCTCGCTTCCGTGGGGTAAGTCTGGCCGTCTTGCCTTTGCCCCGCGGGGAGTCATGTCTTGTCCTGTCCTCGCCTCCGTGGGGTAAGTCAGGCCATCTTGCCGTAGCCCAGCAGGGAGTCATGTCTTGTCTTGTCTTGTCTTGTCTTGTCCTCACCTCCGTGGGGTAAGAAAGGCCGTCTTGCCGTTGCCCCGCGGAGTGTCATGAGTCCCGGCCCTATGTCCTGTACCCAAGGCGGAGTCCCGACTCTGTTCTGTATATGTGTCCGTGGTTCCATGTACCTGCTCTCCCCGGACCGAGGCTCTGTGTTCCCATGTTCCTCCTCTCCCTAGCCCATGTCATGTCCATGCCTGGTTCTGGGTTCCGAGCCCGCGGCAAGACCCAGGTACTGGGTCCTTGCCCAGTCTCGGGCTCGGAGTCCATACCCTAGCCTCTTCATGTCTCCTCTAGTTCTGGGAGCCGATTCCGAGTCCTAGCCCAGACCCTTGGTCCCAGCCTAGTCGTAGTCTTCAGTCCTTGTCCAGTTCGGTACCCCTGCTCCTGCCTAGCTCTCCTGATATCGAACAATGAACCAAATTTAATTAACCTCACAAGATGCGTCTTGCATTTGGGTCCAACCCTTGCTCCCAATGCCGCCCACGCTGTGACACATCTGAAGTGGAGAGGGTCAGTATCTCTTTAAATTCCTCGATGTTATCTTTTCGGAGGACCTGTCCCGGGCCTATCACGTAAGTGCAACTATGACGAAAGCAAGGCAGCACCTTTTCCTCCTTTGGAGTTTACGATTCGGCATGACATCTAAAACTTTGACAAACGTCTATAGATATGTAATGTAGACTGTATGGACAGGACGTACAGCAGCCTAGCATGGACATACTATTGCCCTTGAACGGAATATCCTACAAAAAGTAGTAGATACGGCCAAGGCCATCACTAATAAAGCCTTACCCACCATGAGCATCATTACATGAAGATACATCACAGGAAAGCATCCATCATTAGGGATCCCCATCATCTAGGTCATGCTCTCGTCTTAATGCTGCCATCAGGAAGAAGGTACAGGAGCCTTAGAACTCACACCAGCAGTTTCAGGAATTGTCATTACCACTCAACCACCAGGCTCTAGAGCCAAATGGGATAACTTTACTACACGATAATTGAAATAATCGAAACCTCTGGACTCGCTTTCAAAGGCTCTTCATCGTATGGTTTCAATATTTATTGCTTAGTTATTTATTTGTATTATTTCTGCCTTTTCGTATTTACTCAGATTTTTGTTTTTTGCACATTAGTTTAACGCGCAAGCTGATGCAGTCTTTCACTGATTCTATAATGGTTATTATGTTATTCTGAATTTATTGTGGATATCTACAAGAAAATGAATCCAGGAGTTGTATATGGTGACTTCGATCATAAATTTCCTAAGGACTTTGAACTTTGTACGAGAGAAGCTACAATGAGGGCCATTGAATTTTCAAAGAATATACGGCGAATCAGTGTGGAAGAATAGTGCATTCAGTGACAAAACCGAGAGAAGTTAAACGTAGTATGGATAAAGTATTACGTTAGTATTATTTAAAATGCTACAGTTTTATAACCAAAGTATGTGACAGGTACATTGAAGGACAACAGTGTGCCTGCTGTCGTGAACCTGGCACGTGCTCAAAAACCTTCGATAACTGAAGCCAAATGGCTAATTGTCCATTGCGCGTAATGTACGCCAGCTATAGAGATCAAATCGAAATTACTGTTTTAAAGATAGCGGCCGTAACTGCTGTAAAATGGATGGGTGTAATATGTATTGTAAAGGGAAATGAACGAGAAAAATGTGGCACCTGAAAGGTATAGGATGCGTCAGCTTCATGACATTTAGAAAAGTGAAACTCTTTGAGAATGGATGTGACGCAGAGAATACTGTATGTTCAAAGTTGAAAGTAAATTTATTATCAAAGTACGTACATGTCACAAATACTACATTGAGGTAGGTTTTCCTTCAGGAGTTGACAGGAAAATAAAGAAACACATTCACATCCAAATTATTCCTCTGCAAAGTCATGGGCATTTTTCCCCAGCTTTCCATAGTTATCAGGACACAACGGAAAGATCTGTATTATAGACCTTAAAGCCCCCTGAGGTCCTGTCAGAACCATGGATTCGGCAGCGCAGTAGATACGGCAATTGTGCTTGTGAATTTGCACGTGTCAGCTAATTGTTATTTAATCGTGATAGTATTTAACTTCGTACCTGTCGTAGTGTTTGTCGGGTCTTGCACAGAGCACAGCAACGCTTCGCTGCATGTTTGCTTTCGGCCTTCCCTATAAAATTGGACTTTTGAGTCAACTGACTTTGAAGACTAGCGGTAATCGTTTAATGTTCAGATTTTCTTTTCAGCGGCGGTAAAGGCTTCGTTTCCCTTTTGAGAGCTTTAGCCGATAGCCCTATTTGGCCTAGCGTTTATTGTTTATTTTCCCTTTAACACTGTTCGTAACAAAGTTTGTGAACTATCGCCCTGCTTCAGTGTCTCTCACTCCGAACTTGGGCCATATCCGAACAGCAAATATCGACCATAGAAAGATGGAGCCAGCAGAGAGAGAGCAGCTGAGATTGACCGTGAGATTCACTAGTCAAGTAGGAGACAGGCTACAGGCAATGCAATCTGCTCTCAGTGAAGTTACGGAGGCAATGAGGCAGATACCCTCGTGCCACCAAGCCGAGTCTCACTTGCAGTAACAAGTATCGTCTCCAGCCGCAACTGTTCAACAGGTCACCATAGACAATCGGACTCAGGTGTCTGTGGTTTCCGCACTCATGGACGCCGTCCAGGAAATTGCTGTGAACAGCCAGCATCAGCTGACAGCCATTAACGAACTCGCCAACTTAATTCAGCAGCTTCAGGCTGTCTCAGTCCCACTCCCAGCATCTCGCAGTCCTCCTTTTCAGCTGCCCCTATAATCTGTACCATTAATGCTCCCGTTCCCGCACCCGGACCAGAACAGACTCCCACAACCATACAGGACCCGAGTATTCCGCCACCAGGCAGATATTCTGGTGATCCCGATGGTTGCAGGAATTTTATTGTTCATTGCGAGCTGACATCCCAAGCCAGGCCTGGTCGTTTTGGTGATGATGCGCGAAAATTGGCGTACATGCTCAATCTTCTTGACAGACCTCCACTCAGCCTGTTCAACGCATTTCAGGAGCAAGGATACCCCGCAGCCCAGTCGTTCCGACATTTCGTGGCGGAGTTAAGAAGGGTTTTCGATCTTCCAGTACGAGGTCAGGAGGCTGCCCTCCGATTCTTCGACCTGTGTCAAGGCAGAGGAACGGTGAGAGCCTTTGCAGTGAAATTTCGTACCCTTGCAGCAGAGACGGGATAGAATGAGTGATCTCTCATCACTGCCTTTCAGCGTGGACTGAACGCAGGGGTCCGGCATGAGATCTCTGTCCGACAGGAGCAGGATAGTCTGGATGACCTGATCAAGCCGGGTATCCGAGTTGACAACCGGGTAATTAAGTAGCACAGGGAAAGAATGTTTGAAACTTTCTACGCGCCGCCAGAACACTGTCGTTCCTTGCCCTCTCCCCGTCCCTCTCCTGATCACTGTCTTTCCTTGCCCTTTCCCCCACCCTCACCTGATCACCGTCTTTCCTCACCCTCTCCCCCTCCCTCACCACCCAGCGCCCAGCCCTCGGAGGAGCCTATGCAAGTGGGGCGCATGCGCCTGTCTCAGGAGGAAAGCGCGCGGCGCCAGATAACAGATCCCGGCCTCTATTGTGGTGATCCAGGACACTTCCAGGTGGCGTGCCCCAAGCGTCCTAAAAGAGGATACCCGTCGGCGAGCGGAATCCTGATGGGTCGGTTCTCTCTTCAGTCAGCTTCCTTGTCATGGAGGTCTCAAACCCATGAACTTAAGGCGTTTTTGATTCTGGTACAGCCGGGAGCATTATGGACATCTCTCTCGCTGGAATATGGGGAGTTCCAATTCAGGAATTAAGAGAAAAGATCAACGTCAAGGTGCTGGAAAGTCGATCCCTGGCAACCGGCCTGATCCATCTTTCCACCCAACCCATCTAACTAGTGTCCGAAGGCAACCATCCTGAAGAATTATCTTTCTATCTGGTTTATTCACCTGAATTGCCACTGGTACTTGGTCTCCCCTGGTCATTCCGATATAACCGTCAGATAGATTGGTCTCTGCAGGTACTCCAAGAGTGGGGAACGGCATGTCTGTCTACCTGTCTGGCTCCAGCTCAAGCTTCATTCCAACGAATCCCATCCTGTGTCAGCTAAGCATGAAGACCTGTCTGGGATTCCGGCTGAATTTGCGGATCTCCTTGAGGTTTTCAGTAAAAGAAAGACCACCACCCTGCCCCCACGCCGGCCATACGACTGTGCCGTAGACCTCCTACCTGGCACTAGTCCTCCCCGGGGCCGGCTCTGTTCCCTCTCTCGTTCTGAAACGCTGGCCATAGGAATACAGTAATGACGCATTGAGCATGGGGTTTATCCATCCATCGACCTCGCCAGTAGGAGCGGGCTTCTTTTTTTCTGAGCAAGAAAGATGGCAGACTCTGTCCCTGCATCGATTATCGGCACTTGAACAACACCACTATGAAGAACCGCTACCCTCTTCCCTTGCGGGTGTCTGCATTTGAACATCTCCAGGAGCAACAGTATTTTCCAAAATTGATCTGCGCAATGCTTACATAAATATAAGAGCAGGGAATGAGTGGAAATCGGCTTTCAGCACCTCTAATGGCCGCTACGAATACCTGGTGATACCATTTGGTCTGGCCAATGCCCCCGCTGTATTCCAGGCCCTGGTTAACGATGTGCTCAGGGACATGTTGAACCAGTTTGTGTTTGTGTATTTAGATGACATCCTTATCTATTCCCGCTCTCATCAGGAGCATGTCCACAATGTCTAGAGAGTACTCAGACGCCTTCGTGAATATCACCTGTACGTCAAGCCTGAAAAATGTGAATTCCATAAAGACGAGGTGTAGTTCTTGGACTATATGCTTACGCCATCCAGTGTTCAAATGGACCCTAGTAAAGTTCAGGCAGCTGCAGAATGGCCCATACCGTCCACAGTCAAACAGGTACGGCGCTTCATGCGGTTTCAGACCTTTTATCGCCGCTTCATCCTGAATTTCGGCTCTATCGCGGCGCCAATTAATGCACTCACCAAGAAGACCTTAGCAGGAATCCATTGGACGGACAATGCCGACCAAGCATTTCCAGAGCTGAAGTGACGTTTCACCACTGCCCCGCTGCTGCAACACACAGGCCCATCTCAGCCATTCATTGTCGAGGCGGATGCATCCGATGTAGGCACTGGAGTTGTCCTCTCTCAGCACGCGTCTGCAGATAGCTGGCTGCACACTTGTGTCTTTCTTTCCCGTCGCTTGACTCCGGCCGAGAAGAATTACGACGTTGGGAACCGGGAGCTTCTGACTGTCAAGGAGGCCCTGGAGGAATGGCGACACTGGCTGGAGGGGGCAAAGCATCCATTCTAGGTCTGAACAGATCACAAGAACCTCTCATATATTTGGGATGCTGAGAGACTCAACTGCCGTCAAGCCCTCTGGGCTCTCTTCTTCACACGGTTTAATTTCGTCCTCACTTATCGTCCCGGCAGCAAGAGTACAAAGGTCGACGCTCTCTCCCCGCAGTTCGAAGGATCTGAGAACAATGCTGCTCCGGTATCGCTACTCCGGTAATCTGGGGAATAGAGGAAGAGGTGAGGGCCGCCCGACAATCAGATCCCGGCTCGAATAAGGGACCTCCCAAACGGCTTTTAGTCCCTGTTGTGGTGCGTTCCGAAGTGTTGGAATGGACACCCGGGAATTCAACAGACTCAGGAGTTTGCAAAGAGACAATTTTGATGGGCATTTATGTCCCAGGATGTCCGTGACTTTGTATCTGCCTATCCCACCTGCACTCGAAACAAGACATCACGCCAGTGTCCTGCGGCACTGTTATGTCCACTGCCTGTGCCCCACCGCCCCTGGTCCCAACTCTCGGTAGAGATCATCACTGGTCTGCCCCCGTCAAATGGAAACACCACCATTTTGGTCGTTATGGATCGATTTTCCAAGATTTCCACTTCATTGCCTTCCCCAAGCTCCCACTGGCTCGTGAGACTGGCCGAGAAATGATTGTTTATTTTCCCTTAAGCACTGTTCGCAATAAAGTATGTAAACTGTCGCACTGCGCAATAAAGTTTGTGATCTGTCGCTCTGCCTCAGTGTCTCTCACTCCGCCCTTGGGCCATATCCGAACCCAGTGACAGGTCAGAATACCTCATCCTCGTTATTTTGCATGTCTTCCAAGTACGAAACACTGATTTCATCCAATTCTTTAATTTCTATAGTTTTCTCCATAGTAAAATTTGAAGTTAAATATACATTGAAAGTTTCACTCTTTTCTTCGTATTCCAGACCCGGGTAGCCGTCTTGATCTTAATAGGAACATATTCTCTGCTTGCCTACATTTTGTTCGGCATATACCTCAGAATCCCTTTGGATTTTGCTTCACCTCGCATGCAAGAAATGTCAAATGTTCCCTTTTCGCTCCCCGACTTATGTCTTACCTTTGCATCCCGCCTTTATCTAGTTGTCAAGAGATACACTAGTTCCTCACTGCAAATACTCAGAGTCAGTAACTGAAAGAGCCAGTAAGTCTCTCCATAACTGTTTTAAACTAATAGGATTCTAAATAGTGATAAGATGACACATTCGTTGTTGCATGGAGGGCAATCTAACTGGTTGCGTTACTGTCTGGTATGGAGGAGCACATGATTGTAAACTGCAGCTGTAAGTCGCACCCTCTGTCAGCTTCATCTTGGGAACGAGTCTCCCAGCATCCAGGACACTGTCAAAAAGAGAGGTCTCAAAAAGGCAGCATCCATCATTATGAACCCCAGTCACGCTGGACATGCCCCCTTCTCATTGTTACCATCAAGCAGGAGGTACAGGAGCTTAAAGACACACACTCAACTTTTCAGGTGCAGCTTCTTCCCCTCCGCCGTCAGATTTTGGAATGGAAAATGAACCCATGAACACCACCTCAGTAGTTGTTCTCTCGTTTTGCTATTCTCATTTAATTGATTTTTCTCCTTTTTATATGTACTTACTACTGTAATGCGGAGATTTTTATTATTATTTACTGCAATGTACTGCTGCGACAAAACGACAAATTTCACGACATACTAAACATGATTCTGATTCTGAGTCTAACCCTAATGTTATCACATCGGGTTCTACCCGATAGGCAGCTTCTCTGCATTTAAAAATTCAGTCACTGCAGCAGAACCGGTTGTTGCTTTTGCTGCATTGGTCATAGTATGGAAGCGATTAGAGTTCGAATTCTGTGAAAATACTGGAGTGCATTGTATATTCTGTCGGTTCCGTTGCTCTTGATATTCATATTTCCACGACCCGACCATACTCACAAAGAACCTGGAACGCATGGCCCTTTGAAACGTACATTTAAATGTCATTTTCGAGTTACAGTACATTATTTCGCCAGTGCTCAACTGGTGATTGTGTAAGGAGCAGCTGCAGCGATGAAACGGATGACTTAACAAAGCACCAGCTGAACACTTATTTGGAATAGAAAACCGCAGGGAGCTGATCACCAATTCCCAAGTCGTTTTCACTTGCTATATAAATATAAACACACACGGGTGCCCAATTCATGTTGCAACGGAATTCAATTTGTATGCCTGTGCAGACTGGTCACCTCGACAGAAAATGTTTTGGAGTTGGCACCCACTTTATGAGTACTATTATTACCCATTTTTAGCAGCATTTGGAGTCCCCGGTAAGTTGGATCAGACTGAATTCTCCATTATGCTCCAATTGCTTCCTGGAGCTTGCAAATAGAAAATAAATATGAAAGACGAATTAAATTTCGAAATTCTGGGGAGGATATTTGGAACGGATATCTGCGTTGATCTAACAGGACTGTAAGCTGTAATTTGGAAACTGAAGAAATTTGCTCAGAAGATTCTTGGCATGCAGTTCGTTGGAATAATGAATGAACCACCTGATAAAGAGCAAGAGTCTGATTTCCTTGGACGGAATGGAGGTCGTTGCATAACAAGTGGTAGATTTTTTTTTTAAAATGAGGGAGGGGCGTGAGTAGGTGACCAGTCTTGATTTAGAAGATTTCACCTGCAGAAAGTCATCGCGGAGAATGGGAGGAAAAGCCTCGACTCCGTTACAATTGATACTTCAGTCTGTTACTCGCAGAGACTACCAGGACATACGTTACAAATTTATTTCGAACACTGTGAATGCACGTTGTGTCCATATCATTAACAGAATTACAGCCTAATGCTAACCATTCTCTCAGGAACAAAATTAGGATGTGTTGTCCTTCAATTACAGTCATTGAGTATTTTATTATCGCCGCATTATTATTTTGATTAATTTTGACATGAATGCGAGACAATTCAGCCAGTGCGGGCTGTCTATCTGGCAGCCAAGGTAATACCTTTTGTATTTTGACACATGTTCATTTTAAGGCTCTTAATATTTGACAAATGTGAATTTTAAGAAACGTAGAAAAATTGTGGTGTCGGATCATTAGAGATAAAAATCGAACTTTCGTTGGTATGATCAGCAGCATGTGAGATTTACAGAACAGATGGACAGTGTCAATTTGGTTAGGTACTATGAAATATCCGAACTCGAACGCTACTCTCTTTCCTTTTATTCGGATTTCGAGAAGAGCTACTAAGAGCTGGCACTCGCGAGGATTCGTCCCCATGCTTAACTGGGAAGCTAATTAGATAATTCATTTACAGCAGTTCGATAATTCATCATTCTTTCCCATCTATTTTCTCATATACAGACCATTCCCAGTGAATGACCATCCAATTGATTCTTCTCTGTTCAGAATTTACAAGATCGTTTGACTGCAGTCTCGGAAGCCACCCTCTGATACTCAAAAGATTCCCGGTTTCGTCGCCAGATTGGTGCTGTATCAAAACCACTATAAACACAAGAGATTCTCCAGATGCTGAAAAAATCACCACCATTAGTTAATTCTGCTTCCTGGAATACCCTCCCCTCTTCCCCTATTCCCCATTTTGGTCTCTTCCCTCTCTCACCTGCCTTTCACCTCCCCAAGGGTCTCCACCTCTTTCCATTTCTCCCACGGTCTATTCTCTTCTCCTATAAGACTCCTTCTTTCCAGCCTTCACCTTTCCTACACACCTGGCATAACCTATCACCTTCTTCCTATCCTCCTTCCCCTAACACCATTCCTCCTTTTTATGCTGGCGTCCTCCCCCTTCCTTTCGGGTCTTGAGGAAGAGTCTCCGACAGACCTGTCGCCTGGCCTGCTGAGTTCCTGCAGCATTTTCTATGATTTGCTGTCGATTCACAAATTAATTTTTTACATTTTGACGTTCTCCAGGAAGTTAAACCCTGCTCAGAAGTGTTTCCTTCTGCTGTTCCCAACGGTCGTTCCTTCAAACACAGGTTTCCATTCTTCGTCCTTCTTTACTTTTTGTACTTTTAAGGCTGGGGTTAAATTAAAATATTCGACGTTATAGAAGTTTAGAATGAAATGTGTATGTTTGTGTGAAAGATCAGGGACCAGAATCAAAGGAAGGGAAACATTAAAAAAAGATGCCTATTTGCAGTTGGAGTGTGCGAATAAAATAACTAAATACCCTTCCTCCAGTCACTTCAGTCCCAGCGCAGCAGTTCTTAGCCCGGCTCAAGGTTTCTTCTTTCATTTTCTCGCAGTGAACCTGTTGACGATTATGACGCTGTCCCGTGGAAAGTCCGGTCTCTCCAGATGTATCACTCGTTACCTGGTGGCTATGGCGACGGCGGACCTCTCGGTGATCGTCTTCAAGGTTATTTTACATCAAATTGCTGCAATGTATTGGTCGAAGTCTTTCTTGTTCTACACTCCCGTGTGCAAGTTAATTCTCTTCCTATCGACCGCGACTGTCGACTGTTCTGTTTGGTTCACGGTTGCTTTCACCTTTGATCGATTTGTAGCCATTTCCACTCAGAAAATGGCAAGAAAATACTGCACCGAGAGAACAGCGGTGGTGGTTCTTGTGACACTGAGTGCGATCTTCTGTTTTAAGAACATGCCCTGGCCTTTTGCCTACGTTAGTTACTTCATTCACAAAAATATTTCGTGGGGTTGTCGTAAACCACAGAGATTTTATGCTTTTCCAGAATGGGTTGCATTTTCTTGGACAGAGCAGCTGTTAACTCCAGTGATTCCGTTCTGTTTAATTCTATTGCTCAATGCGCTGACCGTCCGGCGCATTTTGGTCGCTAATCAGGTGCGCAGAAGCCTCCGAGACTCCAGCAGCGAGGATCCCGAGATGCTGAAGCGTAGGAGGTCCATCATTTTGCTGCTCGCCATCTCCAGCAATTTTATTCTACTCTGGGCCACAAGCGTTGCATATTTTGTTTACTACCGTGCGAAAGAGGCATTTCTATTCAGAGGTTTGTTCAGACTGTATCCAATGTTTGAAAGTTCTGCGACGATGCTTCAGATGCTCAGCTGCTGTTCAAACACGTTCATTTACACCGCGACCCAGAGAAAGTTCAGAGAGGATCTGTTCCACGTGCTCAAATACCCCTTCACTCTAATCAGATCTTCAGTCAAATAAAGTCTATTTGTTATTCAGAAGCATGACGATAGAAGTCCAACGATAGTGGCCGTCAAAAGTTCAGATAATAAAGGAGCTTTGAATTAAAAGAAAACATATGGTTACCGTAGTTTAAAAATATAGTGAAATCAAAACTGACTTCCTCATTTCACAAGATCACGAATTGGCCTAGTGATATGCAAATGACCCTTTGCCCTCATTAAAGCCTACTTTCTTCTTTACCCGTGCAAAATGGCACAATTGTGAACCATGCACGTTTTCTTGTGATTGATTTGACATTGCTAGTCATAGAAATTACATTAAACCAGGGTTTCCAACCTGTGGTCTGCGGCATAAGAAGGATGGGATCTCTTCTTTAATGTATTGGTGGATTCCTGAATATCCTTTCGCACTTCTTTAGTTTAAAATCTGAAGATCTCCCCACAGCATTTCCTGTTTGCTTGACAGCCTACATGACGCGAAATTCATGATAATGCCACTGCTTGTTAGCAGAAAGCCAACTGAGCTAATTGCCTTCTCTGGATGAATGTTGAATGTTCCTACTGCGCCATTGACGGAAGTGGGAGTTTTATTTTATCTGGCTTATGGTATATTAAATAACAGAATCATCATCATTGAACTCTCCATTGTATATACAGAACTATTTAGCGGCAAATGTAATTAACGGGAGTGGACGAAGTTAATTCAAACAAACCTTACTGTTCTTTAATGAAGGCATTTATGCTTTGCAGCAAGATTGCTGTTCAAGGAGGCTAGGAGACATGCTTTTTTTTTTTGTTTTGTAACAAGATTGCAGTTCAAGGAGGCAGGAATTCTATGCAGAATGTATTAGAAAAACTGTGCCGAAAAGGAATAACCAGATCATATTTTATGGTTTGATGGACCGTTCAAAAAACTGATGGAGGAGGAAATGAAACTGTTTCCGGATCATTAAGTATGCAGACAGTGATAGAGTCATAGAAATAGGCCCTTCGGCTCATTTAGTCCATGCCGAAACCATTTAAAGTGCCTACTTTCATCTACCTGTAGCGGCACCATAGCTATCCTATCCCTGCCATTCATCTGCCTATCCAAACTTGTCTTAAATGTTGACACCGAGCTGACAGAACATTCCACACTCTCCCGACCCTCTGAGTGAAAATAATTCCCCTCATGTTCCCCTGAAACTTTTCACCTTTTAACCTTACTCTATGGCCTCTGGTTGTAGAATCACAAAACGTGAGAAAATGAACAAATGCTGGAAATCCAAGGTAACACAGACAAAATGTTGGAGGATCTCAGCAGGCCAGGCAGCATCGATGGAAAGGAATAAACAGTCGACGTTTCGGACTGACACCGGGTATCAGGAGTGAAAAATAAGATGAGAAGTATGAGTAAAATGGCAGGGAGGGGAAGGAAGAAGTAGAATGTGGTAGGTGACAGGTGAAATGAGGATACAGGGAAGTGAAGTAAAGAGCTGGGAGGTTGATTGGAGAAAGGGACTGGAGAGGGTTGGGGGGGGAATGATGAGAGGTTAAATGACCCTGGAAGAAAGGTTAGAAGGAGCCCCGGGGGGGGGGAGGGGGTAATGAGAACGACGGGGTACAGTAGATGACCCCAGCAGCAGGACAGGAGGAACCGCATCCGTTGGGCTGTGGCTGGAAGATGGAGTGAGAGCAGACGTGCGTGAAATAGAAAAGATGCAGTTGAAGGCAGCATTGATGGTGGTGGGGGGTAGGAAACATAGAAAGCCAACAGCACAATACAGGCCCTTCGGTCCACAAAGCTGTGCCGAACATATCCTTGCCTTAAAACTGTCTAGACTTACCCATAGCCCTCTATTTTTCTCAGCTGCAGGTAACTATCCAGGAGCCTCTTAGAACACCCTGTCGTGTCCAGCTCCACCATAGCAGCCGGCAGCCCATTCCATGCACTCACCACTCTCTGCGTGAAAAACTTACCCCTAACATCTCCTCTGTACCTACTTCCAAGCACCTTAAAACTATGTCCTCTCAAGCTAGCCATTTCAACCCTGGGGAAAAGCCTCTGACTATCCACACGATCAAAGCTTCTCATTATCTTGTACACCTCTATCAGGTCACCTCTCATCCTCCGTCGCTCAAAGGAGAAAAGGCCGAGTTCACTCAACCTCTTCTCATAAGGCATGCTCCCCAATCCAGGCAGCATCATTGTAAATCTCCTCTGCACCTTTTCTATGGTTTCCACGTCCTTCCTGTAGTGAGGAGACCAGAATTGAGCACGGTACTCCAAATGGGGTCTGACCAGGGTCCTATAGAGCTGCAAAATTACCTCTCGGCTCTTAAACTCAATCCCACGGTTGATGACGGCCAATGCACGGTATGCCTTCTTAACCACAGAGTCAACCTGCGTAATAGTTTTGAGTGTCCTAGTGGACTCGGACCACAAGTTCCCTCTGATCCTCCACATTGCCTAGATCCTTGCCCTTCATGTTCTATTCTGCCATGATATTTAACCTACCAAAATGAATCACCTCACACTTATCCCGGTTGAACTCCATTTGCCACTTCTCAGCCCAGCTTCCAACCTATCAATGTCCGCTGTAACCTCTGACAGCCCTCCACACTATCAACAACAACCTCGACTTTTGTGTCATCAGCAAATTCACTAACCCGTCCCTTCACTTCTTCATCCAGGTCATTTATAAAAATCACGAAGAGTTTGGGTCCCAGAACTGGTCACTGAGGCACACCACTGGTCATCGACCCCCATGCAGAATATGACCCATCTACAGCCACTCTTTGCCTTCCGTGGGCAAGCACGTTCTGGATTCAAAATCAATGACCCCTTGGATCCCATTCCCCCTTACTTTCTCAATAATCCTTGCATGGAGTACCTTATCAAATGTCTTGCTGAGGTCAATATACACTACATGTACGGCTCGACCTTCGTCAATGTGTATAGGCACATCCTCAAAAAATTCAATCCGGCTCGTAAGGCACGACCTCTCCTTAACAAGGCCATGCTGACTATTCCTAATAATATTACGCCTCTCGAAATGTTCATAAATCCTGTCTTTCAGGATCTTCTTCATCAACTTAACAATCACTGAAGTAAGACTCACTGGTCTATATTTTCCTGGACTATCTCTACTCCTTTTCTTGAATAACGGAACAACATCTGCAACCCTCCAATCCTCCGGAACCTCTCCCGCCCTTATTGATGACACAGCAATCATCACCAGAAGCTCAGCAGTCTCCTCCCTCACTTCCCACAGTAGCCTGGGGTACATTTCTCATTAGTTCTTGAATGAAAAGCCTCATCCTGAGAGCCAATGCGGCGGCGACAGCGTAACTGATAGAAGGGGATGGCATTTTTACGATTTTAGTCCAGGTAGCTGTGAGACTCAGTGTTCTTTTTTAAGATATACCGGCGGATAGACAGCTTCCAGAGCTGGAAGCAGAAATATCGAAAATGGTGAGAGAGGTGTCAGAAATAAACCAAGTTAATTTTGGGAGCACGGTGGAAAGTGGAGGCGAAGTTGATGAAGTCGACAAGCTCAGAAGGGGTGCAGGAAGCAGCAGCAGCAATATAGCGTAGGAAGAGTTGGAGAACGGTACCCTGCAGGCTTGGAAAATGGACTGCTCTACTCATGAGGCTGGCATAGCTGGGACCCTAGTGGGTACACCTTTGATTTAAGAAAGTAGGAGGAACCGAAGGAGAAGTTGTTGAAATTGAAGACCAGTTCTGCCAGACGGAGGTGAGTGGTAGTGAAAAGGAACTGCTTGAGTTTGTTGTCCAAAAAGAAGTGGAGAGCCATAAGCCATCCTGGTGGGCGATGGAGGTGTATAGGGACTGGAGATCCATCGGGAAAGTTCAACGATCTGGGCCCTGGAACTTGCGTCCTTGTAAAGAACAAGTACGAAGGGACCGAACCGGAGGCGCGGGGGAATGAAACAGAGTTGAAATATGCAGAAATAAGTTCAGTGAGGGAGAACAAGCAGAAACAATGGGTTTATCTGGACGGACAAGTTTATGGATCTTGGGTAGAAGGTAGAACGGGAAGCTCAGTGTACGGGATCCAGGCAGAAAGCTGAAAAGCAGGATCTCCAGGGTAGTAATCTTTGGACTACTGCCTGTGCCACGCTCTAGTCAGTTTAAGAGAAAGAAGATTTAGCAGACGAATGGATGTTTGAGGTGGAAGGCGAGGGTGGGGAGGCATCAGATATATGGATCTTTGGGATCTCTTCCGGGGAAAGTACGATCTATACAGGGATTTGACTAACTTGACAGGGTGATTGGACCAGGAAAAAAACGTCTGAGAAGGAACCTGCTGGTATACGAGCAGAGGCAATATGTTGTGAGACTAATCGGGAAGGACAATGCAGATGATTCGGCAAAACTGCAGTCAGTGAGATGAGTTGTAGCAGTTTAGGGGGACACGATCGTAAAGGATGACGAATCCAGGACTGAATGAGTTATATGTGAATGCATGCACTATACGGAATAAGGTAAATGATCTTGTAGCGCAGTTAGAGTTTGGCAGGTATGACGTTCTGGGCATCATTGAGCCGTAGCTGAAACAAGGTTAAACTTGGGAGCTCAAAATCCAAGCGTATAAATTGTATCTAAAGGACAAGCAGGGAGGCAGAGGGGATGGCATTGTTCTGTCGGGGAAAAAAAGTGAAATCAATCTTCAGAAGGACGTTAATTGTTAGAGTTAAGGAACTGCAAGGGTAAAAAAACTTCTGATGGGAATCACGTAGAGGCCTCTGAACAACAGCCCGGATGTGGGCTACAAATTACAACGGGAGATAGAAAAGGCACGTCCGAAGTGTGGGAATATTGGAAAAATCAGACTGGTTTAGTTTTGCATTCTGAGAGAAAGAATTTGTCGAATGCCTGCGAGATGGCTTTTTAGAATAGCTTCCGGTTGCACCAACTAGGATATCAGCCACTTTCGATTGAATATTGTGTACTGAACTGGATTTGAATAGGGAGCTTGAAGTATGGGAACTGTTAGGAGTCAGTGGTTATAATGTAATAGAATTCACCCTGCAGTTTGAAAGGGAGAAGCAAAAGTCAAAGGTATCAGTACTACTGCGGAGTAAATGGGATTTCAAGGGCATCAGAGCAGCTAGCCAAGGTTGATTGGAAGGGAACGCTAACAGGGATGAAAGGAAAGCAGCAATGGCTGGACTTTCTGGGAACAATTCCTGAGGCTCGAGAGTGATAATCGCGAGGAAGAAGTAGTTTTCTAAAGACAGGATGATGCAATCGTAGCTGACAAGACAAGTCAAAGGCAACGTAAAAGGAAAAGAGAAAACATATAAAACTGCAAAGGTTCATGGGAAGATTGAGAATCGGGAAGTTTTTTCAAAGCAACATAAGTCAATCAAAAAAGCCATAAGGAGGGGAAATGTGAAATATGAAGTAAGCCGTCCAAGAATATCAACGAGGATACAACATGTTTCTTTTTTCAGACATATAAGGAGTAAGGAAGATGCAAGTGTAGACATCGGACCGCTGTAAAATGATGCAGTGGTATAGTACTGTGGAACAAGGAAATGGCGGACGTGTGGGTAAATGTTTTGCATCACTCTGAATTCTGCAAAAAACTAGCAGTATTCTGGATGTTCAAGGGTGTTGGGGGCAGAAGGTGGTGCAATTGCTATTACTAGTGAGAAGGTGCTTGCGTAGCTGAAAGGTCTGACGGTAGATATGTAACCTTGACCAGATAGATCACACCCCAGGGCTCTGTAAGAAGTGGCTGAAGATGTTGTGGAGGCATTACTAATGATCTTTCTAGAATCACTGGATCTGGGATAGTTCGGGAGGAATGAAAAATTGCAAATGTCACTCCAGTCTTTAAGAAAGGGGGAGGCAGAAGAAAGGAGATTAAAAGGTAATTAGTCTGATTTCTGTGGTTGGTAATATATTGGAGACGAATGTTAAGCATGAGATTTTTTGCGTGGTTGGAAACATATGATAAAAATAGGTCAAAGTCAGAATGGTTTCCTTAAGGGAAAATGTTGCCTGAAATGTCGGTTGTCAATATTTGAGGAAATAACAAGCAGGATATACAAAGCATAATCGATGGATTTTGTGCAGTTGGTTTTTCAGAAGGCCTTTACCACATATGAGGATACTTAGCAAGGAAGATAACAGCCCATTGTATCACAGGAATAACATTAGTATGGATAGAGCATTGGTTGCTCGACAGGAAACACAATGGGAATAAACGGAGCTTTTTCTGGTTGGCTGAAGGTGACTACTGGTGTTCAGCAGAGGTCGGTGTTGTGACCAATTATATTAATGTGTCACAATGGGGTGCCGGAAACGGACCAAAATGCAAGAGACAGACAGTGAAGTACAAGGAACAGGACTTGACTAGAGTAAGGACGTGACAGGATTCAGGCAAGGAGCAGGGACAAGAGTGCAAACTTGGGCGAGGGAAGGCGGGACCAGGGCTAGGAACCATGGACTAGGGGAGAAGCCTTGGAGCCCGAGTCTGGACAAGGACCCAGAATTTGGGTCTTTCCTCGGGATCGTACCCCAGAAACAGGCAAGGACATGACTTGGCGGCCGGCTGGGGTCTTGGGTCCTGAGCTTGGCGGCCGGCTGGGGTCTTGGGTCCTGAGCTTGGCGGCCGGCTGGGGTCTTGGGTCCTGAGCTTGGCGGCCGGCTGGGGTCTTGGGTCCTGAGGCTGATAACTCGGAGACTGGAGCTGAGAGACAGACTGGGAACTGAACATCAACATAGGAGCCGGGACTTTGACAAGCCAGGACTCATCTTTAACACAACACAAACATGAGACAGGACAGAACATAGACAGTGAGCTGGAACTTCTCCTACAATAAGCCGGGACTCACCTTCATCTCCACACCAAGGTAGACAGGTCTCTCCGTCAAGTAACGGCAGAACGGCCAGACTTACCCAACAAAGGCAAGGACAAGACAAGACAGGTCTTCCCGTAGGGCAACGGCAAAACAGCCTGGCTTACCCCACGGAGGCGAGGATAAGACAAGACAGATCCCCCTGCAGGGTAACAGCAAACGGCCTGGCTTACCCGACAGAGGCAAGGACAAGAAAAGACAAACACCAAAGAACGACAGACACTTCTATCTCTGCTCCGGGGAAGCTCTGAGTCCCAGTTCGGCCAGTAACCTCAGCTGGCTACGGAAACAGCCAGATCCCTACCAAGCTTGGAGTGGCTGGCAGCCAGTCAGCTGGCCGGGAAACAGCCGAATCCATACTGCAAAGACCACTCCAACGAGCGGCAACGAGGCTCCATGAAGCAGTGGCCCTCCAACTAGGCCTAGAGATCACAAATGGTTTCACTAGCCTTCCATCAGCAGGTTGCTCCAAGGGGAACTGACGAGACAAACCAGCAGCCCGCACTCAATCCCAAGGCTACTTATATTGCAAGCACAAAGATGGGAATCAGGTGCCTATGATTGGCTCAAACAAGGGACAGCTGGAAGACCCGGAGTCCTGAGTCCACGGACCGGACCGTGAACTGGAATTCGTACTTCACCGACCGGACCATGACATAATGTCACATATCAAAGTTCCTGGTGAACGTAGCAGGTCAGGCAGCATCTCTAGGAAGATGTACAGTCGACTCTTCCTTCAGTTAGTCCTGACGAAGGGTCTCGGCCTGAAACGTCGACTGTACCTCTTCCTAGAGATGCTGCCTGGCCTGCTGCGTTCACCAGAAACTTTGATGAGTGTTGCTTGAATTTCCAACATCTGCAGAATTCCTGTAGTTTCCATGACATAATTTGTATGCCAATGATTTAGATGGCAGAATTGATGGTTTTGCGGCCACGTTTCTGGACATTACAAGGATAGGTGGAGGGGCAGGTAGTCTGCAAAAGGATGTGGACAGGCTGGAGAATGGACAAAGAACTGGCAGGTGGAGTACCGTGTCAGGAAGTGTATGGCTATGAATTTTGGTAAAGAGATTAAAAGCATCGACTATTTTATAAAGGGGAAGAAATTTCAAAATTTCAGCGGTGCAGAGAGACTTGGGGCTCCTCGTGCAGGACTCACTAAAGTTAAATTGCAGGTTGAGTCGGTGGTGAGGAAAGTAAATGAAATGTTAGCAGTTGTTTCGAGAGAGAGCGAGAATAGAAATACAAAGGAGGTAATGCTGAGGCATTCGAAGCCACGCATGGCCTCATTTGGAGTATTGTCAGCAGTTCTGGCCCCTTATCTAAGAAATTATGTGCTGATGTTGGAGGGGATTCAAAGGAGGTTCACAAAAATTATTCCGGGAATGGCAAATTAATCATATGAGGGTCTATTGTTGCCCTGGGCCTGTACTCTCTGGAATTTAGCAGAATGAGGGGTGGGCGGGGGGTCTCATAGAAACCTATCGAATTGAGAAAGACCAAGCTAGAGAGGATATGGAGAGGATGTTTCCTATAGTGGGGGAGTCTGGGATCAGAACTGGGGGACGTTATCTACTACGGACATGAGGATTTTCTTCACCCAGAGGGTGGTAAATCTGTAGAATTCATTGCCGGCTATGGATGTCAGGTGTACTCGTCCAGTAGATGGCGACTTAAAGTTGTTTTGTTTCATCTCTGCCCAAACAGTTAGGCGCTGTCATACGTGGATTTAGATGGCAGCGAATGGATGTCTGTAACCCCCGATTCACATCCTCGGTCTGGCCATTAGATTGGGGGTGAAAATCAGATGAGAGGCCGGCTGTAGATCACGCAAGGTAACAGAAGGGCTTCCAAGAACTTCGATTAGACGCTATGTTCTGAGGGAACCCGTGCAGACTGAACACATGATGAAGCATGACGGCTGCAGTCTCTCGAGGTTAGGAAGAGCAATGAAGTGGACAGTGCTGAAGAATTACACCACGACCACCATGCTGATAGTGTTTCCTTCAAAGGAGGACTGGCCAGTGATGATATCCAACGAAAGGTGAAACCGTAGACGGCGAGGCACAAGCGGCGGACTTGACACATTCGTTTGTCGCTGCCATAATATCTTGTCTGGGCACAAAAGGGAAGAGAGAAACGAAGTCCTGGATGCTCTGGGACATTCTGGCTGGCCACCAAACTCGTCCCTTGATAACTTGCAGGGTGCATTGAATTCCTGAATGGCCAATCAGACGGGTGGAATTACCCCATTTCAACACTCTTGGGCGCACCGGAGCAAGAACGATCAGCCAATTGGGAAGTCCCCCACCTGGGCCCGGATTCGACTGTTGGGCAGCCCTCACTTCCGACTCTAAGCCTCAAATTACTGGAGCAGCAATGCGCAAAACGTTGCTTTGACGTTGTTCTCAGGTACGCCAAACTGCCGGGAGAAAGGATCAGCCTTGGAATTATAGGTAAAGTTAAACCGCATGAAGAAGCCAGCCAGACGGGCTCGACAGAAGTTTCGTCTCTTAGCGACCAGCATGTAGGTGCGGTTGGTGTGATCCGCTCCATACCACAAATGGGTTTTCCATCCCCTTCAGCCAGTGTTGTCATGCTTGCAGGGACTTCTTGACAGGCAGGTTTCTCGGCTCCTAACATCGCAATTACTCTCGGCAGGAGTCAAGCTGCAAGGGTGCAGCAGGTTATCTGCAGAACAACACCGGGAGTGGACAGCTCCAAAGCCGAAATCTGATGCATCCACTTCGATGATGGAAGGACACGATGGGTCGAGGTGTTGTAGCACCAGGGCAGTGGCGAAGTATTGTTTTATGTATACGAATGATTGGTCTGCTTTGCTGGTCCAATGGAACCTTGCAGAGATCACCTTGGTGAGTGTATTCATGGGAGCCGTGATTGAACTGAAGTATGTGATGAAGCAGCGATAAAAGTTCGCAAACTCTACGAAGCGAGGCACCTGTTTCACTGTAGGTAGATTGGGCCGCGCTATGACCACCTGAAATTTAACTACGTCAATTTCAACACTGGAAAAGTTGTATGTAGCCCAAGAATGACAGCTGTTGTTTTTGAAACTCGCACTTTTCAGGATTGGCCTAAATTATATTCTCAACGACCCTTGTGATCACCCGCTGGACATATTTAATGTGTCCGTAGCAGGAGAAGGAATAGATCAGAATGTCGTCAAATTAATTCCACATGTTCCTGGGCACATCATTGACCAATTCCAAAGAAATATTTCCTACTTGGATGGCCAGACCAAATGGCCAGTGGAAGTGATGAAGACTGTCACCCACTCGTCCCCTCTCTCATACGATCCAGGTTATAAGCATCCTACAGATCTATCTTGGAGAATACGGTTGCTCCTTGAATACGTTTAAACGCACAGGCAACGAGGGGAAGAGGTTAGCAGTTCTTCACCGGGATGTTCTTGAAAGACCAATAATCAATGCACGAACGGAGCTTGCGACATTCTGGTTCAAAAAAAAAAGAAACCCGCTCCAGCTGGCGAGGTTGATGGACTGATAAATCTAAAGGCCAATTCATCCATCATGTGTTCTTCCATAGCCAGTGCTTCTAGACAAGATAAGGAAAAGAGCCAGCCCGGGGAAGGAATAGTACCTTGTAAGAAGTTAATGGCACAGTCGTATGGCCGGTGTGGAGACAGGAAGGTGGCCGTTTTCTCTATGAAGACCTCAAGAAGGTCAGGCTGTTTAGCCGGAACACCAGACATGTCCGACATCGCAGTTGAAACAGGTAAGGATACGCCGAGAGTGGCCTGGGTTGGACCCGGGACAGGTAGACAGGCACGAGAAAATCTGCAGATGCCGGAAATCCAAAATACTGGAGGAACGCCGCAGGCCAGGCAGCATCTATGGAAAAGAGTAAACAGACGATGTTTTTGGCCGAGGTAGACAGACATGCCGGGCCTGTTCCCCGCTCTATCTCTAAATAAAATAAAAAGTGAAAAAACAAAAATAAACCGGGTGATGAACGACGTAGCTGATGGCGAGAAGGACATTATAAACCATGGGTTCCCAACCTGGCGCTCACCGACTCTTCGATTAATGGTACAGGTCTATGGCATAAAAACAAAGGTTGAGAGGCTCTGTTTTAAAACCTCTGCCTCTCTCCATCTTCCAGAGAATTATCAATGTGTGTGTGGGAGCTGGAGCCTTCATCCTGGTCACGTGACTTCTCTCATCCCTTCCGCACTCGCCCATTACTGACCTCTCTTTCTTTTCTTTGTCTCCTCTCTCCACTTCTCTCGCACTGCAGTCATCCCACTCTCCTCCCTTCACTCCTCTCTCGTCAACCTTCTCTCATCGCACTCTTTCCTCCCCTTCTATCCTCCCACATCTCTACACGCCCCCTAAACTCTTGTTCCTTCGCTCTACGCCCACCTTTACACCCACCCCTCCCCTGCCTCCCACTATTTCCACTCTCTACCCCAACTCTCGCCCCTTCGCTTGCCCACTCCCCTCCCTTTATCCCCATTCTCCTTCTCACGCATCTCTCCAACCACCCCCATATGTCATCCCACACTTTCTTGCCCTATCTCCCCCTCTACAGCACTATTCACTTTATTCCACCCCTCTCTCCCTCAGTCTCGCTCTCCTCTTCTCTATCACTACCTTTCTCTCACTATCTATCTTCCTTCTTTCTTCCTCTTACCTCACCCACGCTCTTCCCGTTCTCTTCTCCCCTTCTTTCCCTCACCACTCTCTTCTCCATCTCACTTGCACGCATTCTTCCGACCTCTCATTGAGCAATCTCCTTTCTATCTCCTCACTCCGTCTTCCCCCATTTCCCAGTCTCTGTCTGCTCTCCCCTTCCTTTCACCATCTCTTCCCTCTTATCTTCGCTTGTCTTTTGCTCACACAATCCCTTGTGTTCCTCTTTACTCCCCCTCTTCCTGCACACTTCCCTGTCTGTTCCCCCATCTCGTTCCGCCGAAACACACACACACACACACACACACACACACACACACACACACACACACACTTACTTCTTGGTGAGCGATATCAAGGAACACTCTCCTGACAGAACAGCTGGTCAGGCCGGAGTTCCAGAAATAGTCACAGGACATGCACCCCCAATTATATCCCGGTGTGCAATCCACTACCGGGGATTTGCAATTTTATATATAAACCCCCTCCTGAATCCCTGGTTTAGATTCCAGTCTGCAACCGACACCTACGGATCAGATATTCCATATACATTCAGTGCCTACTTTGTTAGGTACAGCTGTTTGTTGATACTTAATCAAGCAATCCTGGCCAGCAAACCAATGCATAAACATAATGCAGACATGGCCAAGAGGTTCAGTTGTTATGCAAACTAAACGCTATAATGAAGAGGAAATAGGATCTTGGCATGCAATATATCTTCAAGGTGTCTCAGAAAGGCGGCGTCCATTATTATGGACCCCATCCCCCCATTACAAAGGACTTCTGATCAAGATGGCCCCTGTGCACAATGCTCCTTCGGTCGACGTCTCTGGCTATATCATGAAACCATATATTTCACTTTTTTATGAATGTTACCTTTATGTTTTTTTCTGTCTTGACTGTGATGCTGTAACTTCGAGCCTTTGCTTTGCAGTTTGGAGATTGCTCGGGTTGTTCAGCACTGTGCAGCCGCCGGGATGTGCGTGCGCGAACCTAGTAGCGAACTGACTGGAGGACCGGGCGCTGACCGATTCTTGACTCTATTTCCTCGATGCGAAGGAGAGGAGAGGGGAGTGGAGAGTGTTACGAGCACAGCAAGGAAACTGGAACAAGTCTTCGTCATCCGCCCCAGCTCCAGGCTCCTGCCTGCGTTCTGACTCTGTTCTGTCCCACAGGTGTGCCCAAAATCGTACACCGTCCCGCACGGCCTCTCCCCACCCACCACCCCCCGACTCCCCGGCCTCATCGAAGTAATGTCACCACGATCGGAGCTCATCTGCGCATCTGCCTTCACCCCTCCCCATCCAACCATGCACACGCTCCTGATCCTCGTCCACACACTGTGGCGGCGAAAAGGGTCATTCAAATGTTTGGGTGAAGCACAAGGTGCAGAGAAAGAGGGAAATATCTGAGAAACAGGGAGGGCTGGGGTGCTGAATATCGCAGGTGAGTGCTGGTACCTGAAAAGAAAGTTTGCTGGAGGCCTGCATCCCCATCCTGGCCAGATTTTGCTGTGGGATTTCAGCGGCTGTGGTGTTTTCAGAACACGGGAAGCCCCCACCCGCATTTTTCCTCCCCCTCAACCGCACCCCTGCTACTGTCATTCGCTGTCATCTGCCTACACCACCTTCAGATGTGGAACAGCTTCACTTAATTACACACACACACACACACACACACACACGGGACACATTCATGCTCAAACATACACACACACTCGCACATTTACTCAGTGACACAACACTAACAGAGAATTAAACCATGCAAACACACACACACACACACACACACACACAAACATAGAAACATAGAAAATAGGAGCAGGAGTAGGCCATTCGGCCCTTCGAGCCTGCACTGCCATTCGGTATGATCATGGCTGATCATCCAACTCAGAACCCTGCACCAGCCTTCCCTCCATACCCACTGATCCCTTTAGCCACAGGGCCATATCTAACTCCCTCTTAAATATAGCCAATGCACTGGCCTCAACTGTTTCCTGTGGCAGAGAATTCCACAGATTCACCACTCTCTGTGTGAAGAACTTTTTCCTAATCTCGGTCCTAAAAGGCTTCCCCTTTATCCTCAAACTGTGACCCCTCGTTCTGGAAGGACAAGGACATGCACTCAAGGATATACTCACATGCATTCATCCATTTTCTCCAATCCCACTTTAATTGACTTCTCAGGACCAATTCAACCCCTTTTACCCCTGGATTGTTCCGAGAGCCCCCTACCTGTGCCTACACCGATGATGCCCCACCTACACAACTGCTCCTTAACCTCTATTTCACCCTCCTTTGCTTCCCGCTGCCTTACAACATCACCCATATGAGCGCGATTGGCCGTTCTCCAAGTCTGCTGGGAATACGCAGCGGGTCTTAGGGATTCGGTTTTCCTGGCCCCTACCTAGTCCCCAACCCACCCCTACCCCCAGCCGCTGATGTCTATAATATCCCTGGCTCCGGAGCACACACTACAGCCCTCAAGTAGGTACGTAAGCCGGGTTGTAGAATGGACAAGTTTGCCTCATCCCGAACCATTTACACATCAGATTGTGATGGAGCGGAAAGATCCTGTGGGTTCCAGCCCGCTGCATCCTCTCTCGATGGGCTGTGCCAGGCTGAGCAGGAGGCCACAGCTCGAGTTGCCCGACAGAAGAATGGCCAACCATATTCGAAGACCATCACCACCTCCACGCCATCTCTTCCTCTGATGAAAACGGGCACAGCGCTAAATGCTGGCAAGAAACAGGACAGCTGGCTGTCACCTTCCTCAACTCACGAGATGGCGGTGGCATTGGGTAGTAGTAAAACGAGCGCCCTCAGCTGAAGGTAACGCCCTTACACAATGAAACGGCCTCCCACGTTTCATCAGCACGAAGACATCTGTGCGTTAATAATATAGCAATGTTGTAGAGCGCTGGGGCAGCCAGATCACACACCCCCATCAACTAGCCACGTTTCCGTTTTGATGAATTGGCAGCTGTGGGGGCTTGAACAACACCACTGCCTGCGTTCCCCTTTGAGACACACACTCTGCTCTCCCGAATTGGCCCCATTGTTGTGCTTTGACAAATTGGGCATTGGGGCAGAATATCTGTCCGTGCCCTCATCAGAGTAGCTGGTGAGGTCGCTATCACATTGACTGTCCATGACACTCGAGTTGGCATGTCACTGTCCTTTGACAAAATGCTAACATTGTTGGGCACTGTGAATGAAACATCTGTCCCCACTCTTAATTGAAATGTCCGCAGGTCCATTGGATCGGCCGTGTCAGCGTGTATCGACAGCGAATGCTGATATCCCATCAAATGGCTACATCTGTGAATGCTGATCAAAATGGTGATGCTGCTGGGAGCTAGCAAAGTGGACATGTTACCATGTCATGAGGAATTGGCAATGTCAATGCGCAGTGACAAAATGAACGCCCACAGTGTGCCTAACACTTCAAATTGACTGGCCAGACCACCCATCCCAACCACCCCCAATTTGACCGTGTCATTGTATAATTACATATTGGCAACGTATCAGGCTTTGACAAAATGGATACCTGCATTCCCATCAAAATAGCCACCTGTGCCTTCGTCAAAGTGTCCCCATCACCGCATCATCAGATTGGCTGCCTCTCACCATCACTGAGGCTGCAAAAGCCCTTACTAAAATAGCCATCTATGCCTCCATCATAATAGCTCCACCCTTCGCTGGCGCTGAATTATTAAAGACTCCTACCATGGGGGGGGGGGGGAGGTCTCCAACTCCCATAACAGTACAGTTGGATAACCAGCATACAATCCTGTACACTTATAACTAAAGGGAACGACCACAGGGGTGCTCTGCGCTATCCGACTGTTCAACTTCACATTTCTTCTCCTGGAAGTCGGCCTCCTGCAACTTAAGGGTGACTACTTCCCTGTAATGTGTATTGTTTTGGATACTGTTGATGGGGACGACCTACCAGGGACAAGTTGCAGTGGTTGCGACTCGGGCACCGAAATGGGACCCTCAACTCAGAAGGGAAGGAGGGAAACGAGGAGAGCAGTAGTGATAGGGGATTCGATAGTTAGGGGACAGATAATAGCTTCTGTGGAGGAGATCGAGAATCCCGGATTGCCTGTTGCCTTGCTGGTGCCAAGGTCCGTAATATCTCGGATCGAGTTCTCGGTATTCTCAAGAGGGAGGGTGAGCAGCCGGATGTCGTGGTCTATGTGGGAACCAATGACGTGCGTAGGAAGAGTGAGGAGATCCTGAAAGGTGAGTATAGGGAGTTAGGCGCCAAGTTAAAGGACAGGACCTCTAGGATAACAATCTCAGGATTGCTACCAGTGCCACGTTCAGGCGGGTTTAGAAATAGTAAGATAGCGCAGATCAACACGTGGCTGAAGACATGGTGCAGGAGGGAGGCCTTCCGATTTATAGATAATTGGGCAGTTTTCCAGGGAAGTTGGGACCTGTTCCGGAAGGACGGTTTACATCTGAACTGGAGGTGGACAAATATTCTTACAGGTAGGTTTGCTGGAGAGGCTCCAGTGGATTTAAACTAGATACGAGGGGGGAGGGGAACCAGAGTGTAGGAACAGATGTAGGGAAGAATGAAGAAAAGGAAAATAGGAAAGTTGTTTGCACCGTTGTTGATAAACAAAGTAAGAGGTGGAAGATTTCTTAAACGCATTTATGTTAATACTAGGAGCATTATAAGAAAGGTGGGTGAACTTAAAGCATGGATTGATACCTGGAAGTATGCTGTAATAGCTATTAGTGAAATATATTACAGGAGAGGTGTGATTGACAACTAAATATTCCTGGATTGAATTGCTTCAGGTGTGATAGAATCGGAGGGGCAAGACGGGAGGTGTTGCATTGCTTGTCAGAGAAAATATTACAGCGGTTCTGTAGCCGGATATTAGAGGGCTCGTCAAGGGAGGCTATTTGGGTGGAATTGATGAATGGAAAAGGTGTAGTAACACGTATGGGGATGTACCATAGATCACCAAATGGGGAGCGAGAATTGGAGGAACAAATTTGTAAGGAGATAGTAGATATTTGTAGTAAGCATAAGGTTGTGATTGTGGGAGATTTTAATTTTCCACACATACACTGGGAAGCCTGTAATGTAAAAAGGCTGGATGGTTTGGAGTTTGTAAAATGTGTGCAAGATAGTTTTTTGCAGCAATACATAGAGGTAACAACTAGAGAAGGGGCAGTGTTGGATCTCCTGTTAGGGAATGAGATAGATCAGGTGACGGAGGTTTGTGTTGGGGAGCACTTCGGGTCCAGTGATCACAATGCTATTAGTTTCAATAAAATTATGGAGAAGGCTAGGTCTGGACCCAGGGTTAAGATTTTTGATTGGAGAAAGGTTAACTTTGAGGAGATGTGAAAGGATTTAGAAGGAGTGGATTGGGACAATTTGTTTTATGGAAAGAATTTAATACAGAAATGGAGGTCATTTAAAGGTGAAATTTTGACGGTACAGAATCTTTATGTTCCTGTTAGGTTGAAAGGAAAAGTTAAAAGTTTGAGAGAGCCATGGTTTTCAAGGGATATTGGAAAATTGGTTCGGCAAAAGAGAGATATCTACAATCAATATAGGCAGCATGGAGTAAATGAGGTGCTTGAGGAATATAAAGAATGTAAAAAGAATCTTAAGAAAGAAGTTAGAAAAGCTAAAAGAAGATATGAGGTTGCTTTGGCAAGTAAGGTGAAAATAAATCTCAAGGGTTCTACCGTTATATTAATACCAAAGGATAGTGAGGGATAAGATTGGTCCCTTAGAGAATTAGAGTGGACAGCTATGTGTGGAGCCAAAAGAGATGGCGGAGATTCTGAAGAATTTCTTTTCTTCGGTATTCACTAAGGAGAAGGATATTGAATTGTGTAAGATAAGGGAATCAGGTAGGGAAGTTATGGAAACTATGATGATTAAAGAAGAGGAAGTACTGGAGCTTTTAAGGAATATAAAGGTGGATAAGTCTTCGGGTCCTGACAGGATATTCCCGAGGACCTTGAAGGAAGTTAGTGTGGAAATAGCAGGGTCTCTGACAGAAATATTTCAAATGTCATTAGAAACGGGGATGGTGCCTGAGGATTGGTGTATTGCTCAGGTTGTTCTATTGTTTAAAAACGGTTCTAAGAGTAAACCTAGCAATTATCGGCCTGTGAGTTTGAAATCAGTGGTGGGTAATTTGATGGAAAGTATTCTTAGAGATGGTATATATAATTATCTGGATAGACAGGGCCTGATTAGGAACAGTCAACATGGATTTGTGCGTGGAAGGTCATGTTTGACAAATCTTATTGAATATTTTGAAGAGTTTACTAGGAAGGTTGACGAGGGTAAAGAGGTGAATGTTGTCTATCTGGACTTCAGTAAGGCCTTTGACAAAGTCCCACACGGAAGGTTGGTTAGGAAGGTTCAATCGTTAGGTATTAATATTGAAGTAGTAAAATGGATTCAGCAGTGGCTGGATGGGAGACGCCAGAGAGTGGTGGTGGATAACTGTTTCTCAAATTGAAGGCCGGTGACTCGTGTTGTGCCTCAGGGATCAGCACTGGGTCTAATGCTGCTTGTCATATATATTAATGTTCTGGATGATGGGGGGTAAATTGGATTAGTAAGTATGCAGATGATACTAAGATAGCTGGATTTGTGGATAATGAAGTAGGTTTTCAAAGCTTGCAGAGTGACGTGGTCCAGTTAGAAGAGTGGGCTGAAAGATGGCAGATGGAGTTTAATGCTGATAAATGTGAGGTGCTACATTTTGGTAGGACTAATCAAAATAGGACATACATGGTAAATGGTAGTGCATTCAAGAATGCAGTAAAACAGAGGGATCTAGGAATAATTGTGCATAGTTCCCTGAAGGTGGAATCTCATGTGGATAGGGTGGTGAAGAAAACTTTTGGTATGCTGGCCTTTATAAATCAGAACATTGAGTATAGGAGTTGGGATGTAATGTTGAAATTGTACTTGGCATTGGTGAGGCCAAGTTTGGAGTATTGTGTACAGTTTTGGTCACCAAATTATGGGAAAGATGTCAAAAAAATATAGAGAATACAGAGAAGATTTACCAGAATGTTACCTGGGTTTCATCGCTTAAGTTACAGAGAAAGGTTGGACAAGTTGGGTCTTTGTTCTTTGGAACGTAGAAGGTTGAGGGGGGCTTGATAGAGGTATTTAAAATTATGAGGGGGATAGATAGAGTTGACGTGGATAGGCTTTTTCTATTGAGAGTGGGGGAGATTCAAACAAGAGGACATGAGTTGAGAGTTAAAGGGCAAAAGTTTAAGAGTAACATGAGGGGGAACTTCTTTACTCAGAGAGTGGTAGCTGTGTGGAACGAGCTTCCAGCAGAAGTGGTTGAAGCAGGTTCGATGTTATGGTTTAAAGATAAAATGGACAGCTATGTGGACAGGAAAGGTTATGGGCTGAGTGCAGGTCGGTGGGACTAGGTGAGAGTAAGAGTTCGCCACGGACTAGAAGGGCCGAGATAGCCTGTTTCCGTGCTATAATTGTTATATGGTTATATATGTTAAGTCCGATCGGTTATCTCTTCTCTCCGGTACAAGCCGAAGGTCATCCAGCCGCTGCTCTAGATCACTGTACGATCTTCCAGGAGCTGCAGCTCAATGCACCTCACGCAGATTTAGTTGCCTGAGGGACTCTGTGTCTCCCAGAAGCCCAATTTCCGGCATGAAGAACATTTCAACACCCTCGACACAGTAGGAAAAAAAAGGAACATTTACCAGAGCAACTTAGCTAGAGTCAATATATCCTCCGAGCCGCCAAACTACGAGTACCCTCCTCGCCGATAGGGCCGCCAGAATACAAATGGATTAGTCTCTTTCATTTCTGGCACACAGCTTGATGTTATCCATGTGCAGGAGGTGACACATGGTCACTCCACTCTTCAACCAGTCCGCATATCAGGGGATGGTGCGGGTAGTGGGAGGTTCCACACAATGCAGAACAGCAGTGAGGATAATGAATCACTGTGCAAGGAGCCTCTGGTTCCAAAACCAATCTTCTTCTGAGCAGGGATACAGGAATTTACACACATGTTCCTTCCGCTTGGTGTCTATGATAGGAGCTTCTATGGCGTTGACATGCGGGTTATAGGCCTGAAGTTTGATGGTTTTGCTCCTTTGTGAGGATCCTCCATTATGAATATTATCGTTCCTTGAGTTAGCTGCTCAGAGTGGGAGCCTGCTTCAATCAGCTGGTTTGAACTGCCAGCCGTGTATATAATGCTGCTAGCTTCTTCAGTCAATAGACGTGGATCATGTTAGGCCCTGGAGATGTCCAGTTCTTCATTCTTGCTACCCGTTGCTGGACATCTACCTGTAGGATTTTCAGCCATTTGGCACTGGTGTTATGTGGTGCTTTGTTCGCCCATATACTCTTCCAATACTCCTCAGTTGCTGATTTGTCTGGTTCAGGTTCTGGCTCTGGAATATATATACACATATTGGTTCATTGTCCATTCAGAAATTTGATGGTGAAGGGGTGATATGTGCAGAAGAAGACGTTCCTAAAAGTTGAGAGTGTGTCTTCAGGCTCCAGTAGCTCCTCCTTGATATTAGCAATGAGAAGAGCACATGACGTGGGAGATGACCTGTGATATCGGATTCCTTAATGATAGTTGTCGCCTTCTTGAAGCATCGCCTTTTAAGTGTGTTCTGGATGCTGCGTGTACGTGTAATACAGCTAGCTGAGTCTGCGGCCTTTTTTTTTCCATTTCGGTGCAGCAGTCCCTCCATACGAGAAGATAGCACAACCAGTTAGTCCCCACCGTACATCTGTGAACATCTGCGAGAGTCTTTGGTGACATAGCAACTCTCCTTAAACTCGGAATCAAATATAGCTGCTTCCTTGTCATTGCATCAATGTGCTGGGCACAGATTAGGTCTTCTGAAAGGTAGACACGCAGGAACTTGCAACTTCCCATTCTTTCCACTGCTGATCCCCCAATAAGGGCTTATGAGTTCTTCCCTGTCTTCTCCTTCCTGGAATCCACAATCAATTCCTTAACTGATGTTCCGTGCAGGGCTGGTTTTTCGACACCAGTCAGCCAGCTGCCATATCACACTGCTGTATGGTTCCTCATCACCACCTGAAATTATGCCAACAATAGTTGTGTCATCGGTAAGTTGAAATAGATGGCGTTTGAGCTGTGCCTAGCCAGAGAGTTGTGGGGTGTAGCGAGAGTAGAGTAGTGGGCCTGAGGTGCGCAGCTATGGATTGTTAGCGAGGACGAGATATTACTTCCAATCTGCACCAACTGTGGTGTTCCGAATTGGGAAGTCAACAATCCAGTTTGAGGAGGATATATAGAGGCCCAGGATTGGGAGCTTAATGGTAGATTTAATTTAATTCGGATGTGTGACGTGTTACATTTAAGGAAGACAAACACTGACCAAAGTGGGGAGTGTTGTCGAGCAGAGTGACCTAGGAGTACAAGTACACGGCTCCCTGCAGTGGTGTCTCAGGTAGACAGGATGGTGAGGAAGGCTTTTGGTACAGAGTTCTCGGTGAATCAGGCCATGAAGTATAAAGTTTAGGCGGCCATGGAGCAGTTGCATCAGGCGTTATTGAAGGCAACAGCTTTAGGCAACTTTGGTTTTCAAGTGATATTCAGAACCTAGGGACGCAAACGAAGGGTCTACAGACAGTTAGGAACAAGTGAGGTATTATATGCTGTATAAGGAATGCAAGAGAACACTTAAGAAAGCAATATCGAACACTAAATGATGATATGTGTTTTCCCGAGCAGACAAACTGAAGGGGAATCCCAATTGATTGTACAGATGTGTTAAGAGAAAAAGAATTGCAATGGACAGAATTGGTCCTCTGGAAGTTCAGAATGGTAATCCATGTGTGGAGCAAAAGGAGAAGTGGGAGATCTTAAGTGTTTTTTTACATCTGTATTGACTCAGAAGATGGACACAGAGTCTAGGGAAATGAGGCGAATGGCATCAATTTGATGGAGTCTACATGGATGAGAGAAGAGGAGGCGTTTGCTGTCCTGAGGCAAATTAGGGTGGATAATGCCCCAAGCCTTCACAAGGTGTTCTGTCTAACGCTACAGAAGGCCAATGCAAAAATGGTTGGGGCCCCTGCAGAGATATTTACTTCACTCTTTGCGACCGGCTTCATACCAGGCGATTGGAGGATAGCCGATATTGCTCCGCTGTTTAAGAAGAGCTCTAAAAATAAACAAAGAATATTACCCAGGTGTCTGACATCAGTAGTAGGAAATGTATTGGAAGGTATTCTAAAGGGACTGTCATATACGTATTTGGTCAGACATGCCTTAATTAAGGATAGTCAGCATGGCTTCGTGCGTGGTACTTGATGACTAACCAAGCTCCTAAGGGTCTGAGTCTGTGCTCAAATGTTTTCTGTCTATGACTATGACCCTTCGGAAAAAAAAATTGTTCTCATCTCCATGATAAATAGACGTCCTCTGCAATGAGGCAGTGTCCGGTCCTTCTGGACAACCCCTGCCCGCAGCATAGGAAATATTCTCTTCACATCCACTCTGTCTAGCCCTTTCAACATTTCATTAGCATCGATAAGATATCCACTCATTCTTCTGAATTCCAGGGAATAAAGGCCCGGAGCCATCAGTCGCTCCTCATGCAGTTATTCTTACATTTCCAAAATCATTTCGTGATATTCCTCTCAATTAGTAAAGCATTTGTTAGATAAAGGACCCAGAACTGCGCAGAATGCATCAATTGAGGTCTCACCAGTGTCTTGTAAGACCTTAGCATTGCACTTGCTTTTATATTCTAGCCCCCTCGAAATGCATGCTAATATTGCATTTCGCTTCTCACCACTGACTGGCCTACAAATTAAGTTTCAGTGAATCGTGCACGGAGATTGCCCAGTCCACTTGCACTTCTGATTTTTGAATTTTCTCCCGTTTAGAAAATAGCCTCCGCTTTTCTTCCTTCTGCCAAAATGTATGCCCATACATTTCCCGACACTGTATTCTATTTACCACTTCTTTGCCCAGTTTCTAAATCTGGCTCTGTCCTTCTGCAGTCTCCCATTTTCCTCAAAACTACCTGCTCCTCGACCTACGTTCGTGCTGTCCACAATACTGCCTTTAGCTTTCAGTTGACGGTTTTAATTCACAGCCCTGTTGGCCAAGCGATTGTTGCTTTCATTTTTTTCCTGCACTGTTTTTATTAAAAGATGGTGAACTGTTGATACGCTTCCGTGTCTCTCCCTCAGCACTTGGGCCATTACCGCATAGCTGTGTCAGGGAGGGTGATCAAAGCCCTTTCCTTCTCTCTCTCTCTCTCTCTCTCTCTCTCTCTCTCCCCCTTGACTTCTTTCCTTCGCACATCCACCCGTCAGAAAAGCAGCCTGCCTGCTATCATGTGTCAGGATACAAACATTTCGAGGACAGTGTGGTGGTGATATTTTGTACCTTGTTCTGTGCGACAACACCTCCCCACCCAGACGCACACCCTCCTTCCTGTGTGGGATAGGGTGGTCTGGCGTAGGAGTGTCGGGTGACTGTAGATATATTCCGCATCTGTTCCGCACTGGCTGAGATTCAGGACTGGCTGGCGACGTGGATGCAACCCGTCCCTCCACTTCTCCTGTCTCCCACGACACTCCCACGAGTCTGCTCCACCATTTTATCATGAGCTGATCCATTCTCCCATTTAGTCCCACTCCCCCGCCTTCTCACCATAACATTTGATGCCATGGCTACTCAGACACCTATCAATCTCTGCCTTAAATACACCCAATGACTTGGCCTCCACTGCTGCTCGTGGCAACAAGTTCCATACATTCACCACCCTCTGACTAAAAAAAAATTCTTCGCATTTCTGTTCTAAATGGGTGCCCTTCAATCCTTAAGTCATGCCCTCTCGTAGTAGGCTCCCCCACCATGGGAAACAACTTTGCCACGTCCACTCTGTCCATGCCTTTTAACATTCGAAATGTTTCTATGAGGTCTCCCCTCATTCTTCTAAACTCCAAGGGATACTGTTCAAGAGCGGACAAACGTTCCTCATATGTTAACCCTCTCATTCCCGGAATCATTCTGGAGAATCTTCCCTGTACCCTCTCCAACGTCAGTAAATCCTTTCTTAAATAAGGAGACCAAAACTGCCCACAGTACTCCAAGTGAGGTCTCACCAGCCCCTTATAGAGCCTCAACATCACATCCCTGCTCCTATACTCTATTCCTCTAGAAATGAATGCCAACATTGCATTCGCCTTCTTCACCACCGACTCAACCTGGAGGTTAACCTTAAGGTTGTCGTGGACCAGGACTCCCAAGTGCTGTTGCATCTCAGAACTTTGAATTATTTCCCCATCTAAATAATAGTCTGCCCGTTTGTTTCTTCTGCCAAAGTGCATAACCATACACTTTCCAACATTGTATTTCATTTGCCACTTCTTTGCCCATTCTCCCAATCTATCCAAGGCTCTCTGCAGACGCTCTGTTTCCTCAGCACTACCGGCCCCTCCACCTATCTCCGTACCGTCAGCAAACTTAGCCACAAAGCCATCTATTCCATAATCCTAATCGTTGATGTACAATGTAAAAAGAAGCGGCCCCAACAGGGACCCCTGTGGAACACCACTGGTAACCGGCAGCCAGCCAGAATAGGATCCCTTTATTCCCACTCTCTGTTTCCTGCCAATCAGCCAACGCTCTATCCACGTATGTAACTCAATAAGCGGGGATAGTTTACTAAAACACCCTTTAGATCAATCAATTCAAATAATTTAACTAGATACGAATGTAACACTGACGGTTGCTTTGGGGTGGGGACTAATTAAGATAAATCGGAGTTCATTCGGATTGGAGGGTTGTGACTAGTGGTGTCCCACAAGGATCGGTTCTGCGACCTCTATTTTTCGTGATTTTTATTAACGACCTGGATGTGGGGGTATAAGGGTGGGTTGGCAAGGTTGCAGACGACATAAAGGTTGGTGGGGTTGTGGATAGTGTAGACGATTGTCAAAGATTGCAGAGAGACATTGATAGTTTGCAGAAGTGGGCTGAGAAGTGACAGATGGAGTTCAACCCGGAGAAGTGTGAGGTGGTACACTTTGGAAGGACAACTCCAAAGCAGAGTACAAAGTGAATGGTAGGATACTTGATAGTGTGAAGGAGCAGAGGGATCTGGGGGTACATGACCACAAATCCCTGAAAGTTGCCTCACAGGTAGATAGTGTAGTTAAGAAAGTTTATGGAGTGTTATCTTTCATAAGTCGAGGGATAGAGTTTAAGAGTCGCGAGGTAAAGATGCAGCTCTATAAAACTCTGGTTAGGCCACACTTAGAGTACCTTGTCCAGTTCTGGTCGCCGCGCTATAGGAAGGATGTGGAAACATTGGAAAGGATACAGAGGAGATTTACCAGGATGCTGTCTGGTTTAGAGAGCATGGATTATGATCAGAGATTAAGGGAGCTAGGGCTTTAATCTTTGAAGAGGAGGAGGATGAGAGGAGACATGATAGAGGTGTACAAGATAATAAGAGGAATAGATAGAGTGGATAGCCAGCGCCTCTTCCCCAGGGCACCACTGCTCAATACAAGAGGACATGGCTTTAAGGTAAGGGGTGGGAAGTTCAAGGGGGATATTAGAGAAAGGTTTTTTACTCAGAGAGTGGTTGGTGCGTGGAATGCACTGCCTGAGTCAGTGATGGAGGCAGATACACTAGTGAAATTTAAGAGACTACGAGGCAGGTATATGGAGGAATTTAAGGTAGAGGGTTATATTCCAGGCAGGGTACGAGGGTCGGGACAACAATGTGGACCGAAGGACCTATACTGTGCTCTACTATACTATATGTTCTATGTTAAACTAATTGAATTGCCACATGCTTCCACTTATAACCATAAGGTAGGAGAAGCTGGTCGTTAAAATAGATAGATAAATATACTTTATTGATCCCGAGTGAAATTGGGTTTCGTTAGAGCCGCACCAACCAAGAATAGAGCATAAATATAGCAATACAAAAACCACAAACAATCAAACAACAAAATGCAAACTGTGCCAGATGGAAAGTAAGTCCAGGACCAGTCTGTTGACTCAGGGTGTCTGACCCTCCACGGGAGGAGCTGCAAGTTCGATGGCTACAGCAGGAATGACCTCCCGTGCCGCCCAGTGTTGTATCTCGGTGGAATATTGCCGGAATCCAACAGCAAAAAATTCAATATCCGGTCTACAAACACGTTCCTCGATCGTAATATGACCCGGATTGCACCATCTGTTGTTAACCAGAACAGTAAGCACCCAACTCCTGCACGCTTACCGCTCTCAGTGCACTTCCCGTCAGCCCGAACGGTCTGGAAGCCGTCCATGGAAAAGATTTAATCGGGTAATATTGAGAGTGAGCATTGGTCACCTGCACGAAGACCGCTTACATTTTGATACCACGATGCAATCTGCAATATCTCACGGGAGCACATGATTTGCACTTCAGGATGTTAACCTGGCATAGTTTAGTTTCCGGATTTAAATGCTTAGTTTTGGCTTAGTAGATGATTAAAAGCAAACATTGGGCAGAGCTGCTGATGAACCCAGATCGAATCTATTTCACGGAATGAAGACAACTGAAGGAAACATTTAGTGATAAGAATTTCATGCGTCCAGACAGCGACTATTCAGTAAAGCTATTTATTACCAAGTCATGTGTGACATCTGGCTCTTAAATAAGTGAGGAATTGAGTTGTGAAGATATTACTGAGGTGGTTGCAGTTACGTCACTAATCCAGTGACCTTCAAAAATATCCGAATTCGCACAAAGAACTGATTTGCTCATATTTCTAGAATTATTTTAATGATCGATCAAATTCCATCATTCTCCTCTAACTGTCTCGAGAATCATTGCAACCAACAAGACGTCAACTGGTGGCTCTTTCACTCTCCGTGCCTGCGATATCTTCCTCCAATTTCAAAACGCTAGAAATAACATCGTCCATAATGGGACACACAAATTTGGTTACAGTCCGGATCCACATTAGTGTTTTCCGTTCTTTACTTCAACTCGACTGTAAATAAGGTAGCCTTAGGTAATCTATGGATTTTCTTAGAATTAGCCAGCATCATTATTCTTCCTGTCATCCTCGGCCCAAATCATTGATGAAATCACGAACAGGTCACCCAATGGCTCGACGTCTTCAGCAGCTTTAAGAGATTCAGTATACCACCAAATGCTCCAATAGTCTTTCACAAATGTACTTTGCATATCATTCTGACTGATTACACCGCAGCCTGCTATTGAGGCTCTAATGCATAGTAAGAACAGGATGCAGATCATTACAGACACAGTTCAATCATGAGTTCAGTCCTGCCCATCATTGGAGACATCTTCAAACAGTCTACACTTAAGAAAGCGGCATCCAACGCCAAGGGCTTACAATATCCGGATATACACTCTGCTCTTTACTACCTTCCGTACTGAGTACTGGAGACTGCTCACCCACGCTCAGAGATTCGGAACCATTTCATTTCTTCCTTCATCATGTTTCTGAACATTTGCAGGAAACCGTAATGTTCGGCTTCGTTATTCCTTTTCGGCGTTATTTATTTGTCTTATACTTCATGGAAGTTTTACTTCCTTGCACTGCAATCTTGTTGCAAAGCAACAAAGGTCATTTAAGACGAGTAATGCTTCTTCGCCTTAACCTCATCCACTCACGTTAATTGCATTGGCTACTAAACAGTTAGGTATAAACCGATGGAACCATTAATAGCAATTAGTATGCCATTCATTATATCCAAGCAAGGTTATAGAAAACTCGCACTTCTGTAAGTGGTGCAATAGAAACGTTCAGGTTTCTTCCAATGAAGGTTATTCAATAAATTGTCTTTCTGGTCACGAGAATTGAATAGGAAGGAAACAAAAAATTATCATAAATTTCACAGCATGAAGGCTGTCGAAGAATCGGGAATGGCTATGAGGAGATAGTCTAAAGGAATCAGCTCTTACACTGCATAAATGATAATGGATATTCAGCATCAGAATCAGGTTTATTATCACCGGCATGTGACGTGAAAGTGCAGTTCAATGCAATACATAATCTAGCAGAGAGAGAATAATAATGGTAATACTAAATAAAATAAAGCATAATAATACATAAACAAGTAAATCAATTACGTGTATTGAATAGATTTTTTTTAAATGTGGAAAAAACAGAAATACTGTATATTTCAAAAAGTAAGGTAGTGTCCAAAGCTTCAATGTCCATTTAGGAATCGGACGGCAGAGGGGAAGAAACTGTTCCTGAATCGCTGAGTGTGTGGCTTCAAGCTTCTGTATCCCCTACCTGATGGTAACAGTGGGAAAAGAGCGTGCCCTGTCAGAATGCTCTCCACGATACAACTGTAGCTGTTTTTGAGTGTATTTGTTGACATGCCAAATCTCTTCAAACTCCTTATTAAGTATAGCAGCTGTCTGGCCTTCTTTATGACTACATCGATGTGTTGGGACCAGGTTGGATCCTCAGAGATCTTGACACCAAGGAACTTGAAGCTGCTCACTCTCTCCACTTCTGATCCTTCTCAGGATTGGTATGTGTTCCTTCGTCTTATCCTTCCTGAAGTCCACAATCAGATTTGTCGTCTTAGTGACGTTGACTACCAGGTTATTGCTGCGGCACTATTCGACTGTTTGGGATATCTCACTCCTGTACGACTTCTCGTCACCACCTGAGATTCTACCAACAACGGTTGTATCGTCAGCAAAATTGTAGATGGTATTTGAGCTATGCCTAGCCACACAGTCATGTGCATACAGAGAGTGAATGCAATAAATAGTTTAAAGAGATATTTATGATGCGTAATTTAAACTGTCAATCATTAGAAAACGCGCTTGGTTAAATATTATCACATTTTACACGGACAGAGAAAATTGGTAGACTTCAATGAGGGCAACGAATCATTTGTATATCACTTCGCCAATTGTGTCGTTGGGGAACGGGGATGTTTCTGTTCTGATTTCACTATTTTTTTAAACTAGAGAAAGCTCCTCTATCACCCAATATTTTGACGGTCACTATCGTCGGATCTCTATCGTCATGTTTCTGGAAAACTATCTACTTTTTTTCACTAAAGATCTAATTAGAGTGAAGGGGTATTTGAGCACGTCGGACAGATCCGCCCTGAGCTTCCTCTGCGTCGCGGTGTAAATGACCGTGTTTGTGCAGCAGCTGAGCATCGGAAGCAGAATCGCAGATTGTTCAAATCTTGCAGATTGTTGCATCAAACCTCTGGACAAAAAGATGGACGCTGCCTTTTTGAGGCATCGCCTTATGGAAGTGTCCTGGATGCTGTGGAGACTAATACCCATGATGAAGGTGGCAGAGCTTACAGCTGTCTACAACATTTTCCAATCCAGTGCATTGGCCCCTCCATATGTGTCGGAAGTGCAACCAGTTATAATGGTCTCCACGTAACAACAAATGTGCCACTTTATCACTGTTCGAAATACTAATCCGTCAGGGAGAGGGTAACGGCCAGTTCAAAGGTGAAGCTCCTGAACTGCAGCAGAACAAATTTTCGAGCCCTTGCACGAAATTTTGCAGTGGTTGTCCTGGTGAGATTGTATGCTGAAAAAGAGGTATCGTCATAATGTGAGGACATGAAAGGTGTGATGTGAAGAACTGGGGACTTACATGTGCCTGGTCAGTGAAAGATAAGTCTGAAAGATTTAGCGAATAGTGTTACACGAAGGGGATTGATAATTTGTTTATTAGGAAGCCATAAGGTTCCGACCTCTGGAACCAGATCCTCGACTTCCCTATCGGAGGACAACAGTCTATGAGAATTGGAAACAAATCTCGACCTCTCTGACAATCAGCAGTAGCACGGATGTGTGTTTAGTCCATTGGTCTCCTTTCTCTATACCGATGACTGCGTGGCTAGTCAGCTCAAACGCCATCTGTAAATTTGCTGGTGATTCAACCATTATTGGCAGAATTGCAGATGGTGCCGAGCGGGCGTACAGGAGTGAGAAACAATAGATCAGCTGGGTGGGTGCTGTCGTTGCATCAACCTTGCACTCCACATCAGTAAGGCCAAATAACTGACTGTGGACTTCAGAAAGTGTAAGACGTCCAACACACACCAGTCCTCGGAGAGGGATCAGAAGTGGAAAGAATGGTCTAATTCAAAATTCGTGATGTCAATGTCCTTGAGGATGTAACCTGGACCCAACATATCGATGCAGCTACAAGAAGGTACGACAGCGGCTATATTTCATCAGGAGCTCGAAAGATTTAGTATGTCTCAAAGAGCACTCCAAATTTCTGAAGAAGTATGGCGGAGAGTAATTTTACTGGCTGCCACTGGTATCGGGGGTGGGGATGTGGGGGTGTGGATGTGGGGCAGGGCGATGAGTGTGGCTCCAGCAATTTGTAAGTTTAGTCTGCTCCATCATGAGCACTAGCCTCTGTAGTATCGTACTATCCAGAACATCTTTAAGGAGCGATTCCTCAAAAAGTTGGCTTCCATCACTTAAGGACACTCGTCACCCAAGTTACGCCTTGATATCATCGCTACAATCAGGAAGAAGGTACTGAAGCATGAAGACGTGGTCAGGAGAGAAGATTAATACTACTAGAATCGGGCAAGGGCGGTCTTTTTGGACTGCACAGACGCGGAAAGTGGAGTTAGAGGCCTAAACGCAGCAGCAAATAAATGACAGACACACTGAAGTGGAACGGCCATTGATGGACCGGCCGCAGTCGGAATATGCCAGTGATATAGTGTGAAGGATTTCGCTTAACGTATTTCTGTATAAACAGGTGAAATCACAGTTAAAAGGAAGCAAGCTATTTCTTTTTGTGTCGGGCATTCAGCATGGACCGCTTCTCCTGTTATATGTTGAAAATCGGGACACCTAACGCCATCACTGATGACTACATCTGCGGGAAGTGCACCGAACTTCAGCGCCTGGCCGACCGGGTCATGGAGTTGGAGCTAATGTTGGATGTACTCAGGATTATTCGCCATACTCAGGATACTATGGAGCACTTTTTAGAAGAGGTGGTAACACCCAGAACGCGGGCTTCAAACAGTAGATTGATCACCACCAAGTGTCGGAAGGAGATTAAGAAGTCAATTCAGTGTTCTTCTGTGACTTTCCCCACAGCAACAAATATATGCCTCTGGATACGGCTGGAGGGTTGGATGACCCATCTGATCACGACAGCAGATGCCAGGCTGTTGTCACGATAGCAGACTCTGAACCTTGATACGGAAGGGCAAAATCAGTCAGTGCAGTAGTTATAGGAGACTCGATAGTCAGGGGAACAGAAGAGAGATTCAGCGCCCACAAAAGAAACACCAGAACGTTGTTTTGCCCCCGGTGTTCTCGGGTCTATGATATCAGAGCGGGTGCAGGATATTTTCAAGCGGGAGGGGGAAAGACCAAAGGTCGTGGTGCAATTGACATCAATGGCATGGGGAGAAAAGAGGAAAAGGTCCGACGCAGTGAGTACACAGAGTTACGAAAGAAGCTGAAGAGAATGACCTCCAAGGTTGCAATCTCCGGATTACTTCCTGTGACACGGCCTAGAGAAGGTAGGAATGTAGTGTAGGTGACAAGGTTTCAAGTTCTTGAATCATTGGAACCTCTTCTTGGGAAGCAGGTAGCTGACGGATTACATCGGAACTGGAGAGGAACCATTATCCTGGTGAGAATGTTTGCTGATGCTGCTCTGGAGAGATTGAATTCGTCTGATTGTTTGAAGTGTGTATATTTTAATGAGAAGAGTATTATATGTAAGGGTGAAGAAATTCGTGCATGGGTCAGTACATGAAACTACGATGCTCCAGCCATTTCTGAAACTTGATTGGGAGAGAGTTATTGATCTATTAGGTTTTCGAAAAGAAAGATGGAGGAGAGCTAAAAGGGAGAGTGGTGTTGATCAACTATTCAGGGAAAATATCACAGCTGCACTCAGAGGAGACATAATGGAGGGGTAGACACTGAGTCCATTTGAGTGCGTCTCAGGAACAGCAAGAGTGCGATCACACAGGAGGGATTATACTGTACACTCCCTCTTAACCAGTGGGACACTGAGGAGCATTTATGTAATCAGATTAAGGAAGTATGTGAAAATAATAGGGTCGTTATCATGCGGAATTTCAGCTTCCCTGATAAAACTGGGACTTTTTTCATTCAGGGTTTTTGGATGACGCAGCATCTGTTAAGTGTATCCAGGAAGGTTTCTTAAAATAATTTGTAGACGATCCAACGAGAGGAGCTGTCGTACTGGACCTGATGTTGAGAAATTTGTCTGGCTAAGTGACTAAACGTTCAGTGGATGAACTGTTAGGGAACAGTGACCACAAATGCTCATCGTTCACGATAGCTATCGATGAGAAGAGGTATCGTCCTTGTGGGTGAGGGCAAATTAAAAGGGATTAGGGAAGAGATAAGAAGAGTCAATTGGGAAATATCTTTTAACGCAAGTCCACGTCAGAAATGTGGAGGGCAATTGAAGATCAATACCACAGAGCACAGGAAATATATATTCTTGTAAGAAGTACGGACGGCGATGGAAAGGTAAGAGAACCTTGGATGTCCAGAGAGGTGACGAAATTAGACAAGATTTAAAATTGAAATTACAAATAGATTCGGAAATCATGATCTACGGAAGCATATCAAGAGTATAGACAAACCTAGAATTAGAAAAGCCAAAAGGACCCAAGAGGGTCCTTGGCATTTTAGGTTGAGGTGAATCCCAATGTATTCTATGCATACAGTCCATCAAAGGTAAAACGGTAACTAGGTAGATGACGGGACCACTCAAGCATAAGGGGGTAACGTTTGTTTGGAGGCACAGAATGTACTTTGCTTCAGTATTTACCAAAGAATAGGAGATCAGTGCTGAGTGTAGAAATATGTCAGGAATTTTGGTGTTCAAGGAGGGGGAAACCTCTTCTTAGAAGTATTGAGGTGGATTTGCCCAGGGACTGGCGGGTTTTACCCCAGGTTATAGAAGGAGGCAAGAGATGAGATTGCTGCGCACTTCATCAATATTTCTGTGTCCTCTCTAGCCGCAAGAGAGGTCCTGAAGAACAGGGGAGTGGTTGATATTTTACGTCTATTTAAGAATGGAACAAGGTAACATGTGGCAACGATAGACAGGTGAGTCTCGCGTCTGCTGTCGGGATGCTGCTGGAGAAAAGTCTTAGGCATGGATGTGAGCATTTTGAAGCACATGACTTCTGAATGTTTGTGATCTACATAAATTACTTGGATAAACATGCAGATGGGTGAGTCAGTACATTTGCCGATACTACCAAGGTTGGTGGAATTGTGAAGATTGTAGAAGTCCGGTCCATGAAGTCCTTATTCCGGTTCACTGTGCGGTCCATCGACCCTTACTCCAGGTTTTCCTGTCTACCCTGTTTCTGTCCTTCTTGAGCTCTAATTGAGCCAGCTGATGTTCGTTCGAGCTGGCTGCATAAATACCTTCAGAGACCAGGACGTGGCTGCTGGATTGTTTTTGTCCTTACTCCTTGTATCCCTTCCCTTTCCTTCTGTTTCCTCGCCTGAAGCCCTGCCTTGTCTAGCCGGTAACTCTCGCCTCGCCTGAAGTTCTCGTCTCGCCTTGCATTGCCTGAAGCCTTGCCTTGTCTTGCTGGTAACTCTCGCCTCGTCTCGCCTGCAGTCTTATCCTGGAGCCACCCTGTACCTAGCTCCCTTCCTGTCCCTTGCCTCCGCCCAGGTAAGCCAGGCCGTCTTGCCGTTACCTGCGGTTGGTTCTGTCCCTTCCTGTCCATTTCCTCCATTGGGTAAGCCAGGCCGTGTTGCCGTTACCTGGGGTTGGTTCTGTCCCTTCCTGTCCCTACCTCGGTCGCGTAAGCCAGGCGGTCTTGCAGTTACCTACGGTTGGTTCTGTTCCTTCCTATCCCTTGCCTTCGTCGGGTGGAGAACCGCGCCCTGCCCAGAAATTCCGCGCACTGACCAGGAGGAGCCTCCAGCCTCCTGCCTAGCCTCAAGCCTGAAGACTCTAGCCTCCTGCCCCCTGCCAAGCCTCGCCTCAAGTCTGTAGCCTCTAGCCTCAAGCCTGAAGACTGCAGCGTCCTGCCTCCTGCCAAGTTTCGCCTCTAGCCTCAACCCTGAAGACTTCAGCCTCCTGCCTCCTGCCAAACCTCGCCTCTAGCCTCAAGCCTGAAGACTCCAGCCTCGTCCTGCCTGCCTGCCAAGACTCGTCCCTGCCTGGTTCTGGAGTCCGAACCAGAGGCAAGACCCAGGTACTGGGTCCTTGTCCAGTCTCTGTCTCGGAGTCCAAGTTCGGTCTCCTATCTCTCGTGTCCAGTCCTATTCCAGGTTCCCGGTTTTCGTGTCCAATTCCTTGCCCTAAGCTGGTATCCTAGTCCTATCCCTAGTACTTCAGTGTCTGTGTCTTCCACTGGGTACGTTCCCAGCCGCCGCCCTATAGCAAGAAGACGGGCAAAAATACAACATGATATAGACCAGTTGCAGATATGAGGCTGAGAAATTACTGATGTCGTTTATCACAGATAAATGTGAGGCCTTGTACCTCCGTAGGTAGAGAGTAGTAGAGAGTAAATTGTTACATGTAGATTGGGTGAACCAAATTGGTAAAGGTGCTGAGAAAGAGGATTTCTTGGAATGTATGCGGGATGGTTTTTTGAACCAACTAGAGAGCAGGCTATTCTAGACTGGGTTTTAAGCAATGAGGAAGGGTTAATTAGCAATCTTGTGGTGAGAGGCCCCTTGGGTAAGAGTGACCATAATATGGTGGAATTCTTCATTAAGATGGAGAGTGACATAGTTAATTCAGAAACAAAGGTTCTGAACTTAAAGAGGGGTAACTTTGAAGGTATGAGACGTGAATTAGCTAAGATAGACTGGCAAATGACACTTAAAGGATTGGCGGTGGATATGCAATAGCAAGCATTTAAAGATTGCATGGATGAACTACAATAATTGTTCATCCCAGTTTGGCAAGAGAATAAATCAAGGAAGGTAGTGCACCCGTGGCTGACAAGAGAAATTAGGGATAGTATCAATTCCAAAGAAGAAGCATACAAATTGACCAGAAAAAGTGGCTCACCTGAGGACTGGGAGAAATTCAGAGTTCAGCAGAGGAGGACAAACTGCTTAATTAGGAAGGGGAAAAAAGATTGAGAGAAAACTGGCAGGGAACATAAAAACTGACTGTAAAAGCTTTTATAGATATGTAAAAAGGAAAAAACTGGTAAAGACAAATGTAGGTCCCTTACAGACAGAAACAGGTGAATTGATTATGGGGAGCAAGGACATGGCAGACCAATTGAATAATTACTTTGGTTCTGTCTTCATTAAGGAGGACATAAATAATCTTCCAGAAATAGTAGGGGACAGAGGGTCCAGTGAGATGGAGGAACTGAGCTAAATACATGTTAGTAGGGAAGTGGTGTTAGGTAAATTGAAGGGATTAAAGACAGATAAATCCCCAGGGCCAGATGGCCTGCATCCCAGAGTGCTTAAGGAAGTAGCCCAAGAAATAGTGGATGCATTAGTGATAATTTTTCAAAACTCGTTAGATTCTGGACTAGTTCCTGAGGATTGGAGGGTGGCTAATGTAACCCCACTTCTTCAAAAAGGAGGGAGAGACAAACCGGGGAATTATAGACCGGTTAGCCTAACGTCGGTGGTGGGGAAACTGCTGGAATCAGTAATCAAAGATGTGATAACAGCACATTTGGAAAGAGGTGAAATCATCGGACAAAGTCAGCATGGATTTGTGAAAGGAAAATCATGTCTGACGAATCTCATAGAACTTTTTGAGGATGTAACTAGTAGAGTGGATAGGGGAGAACCAGTGGATGTGGTATATTTGGAATTTCAAAAGGCTTTTGACAAGGTCCCACACAGGAGATTAGTGTGCAAACTTAAAGCACACGGTATTGGGGGTAAGGTATTGATGTGGATAGAGAATTGGTTAGCAGACAGGAAGCAAAGAGTGGGAATAAACGGGACCTTTTCAGAATGGCAGGCGGTGACTAGTGGGGTACCGCAAGGCTCAGTTCTGGGACCCCAGTTGTTTACAATATATATTAATGACTTGGATGAGGGAATTAAATGCAGCATCTCCAAGTTTGCGGATGACACGAAGCTGGGCGGCAGTGTTAGCTGTGAGGAGGATGCTAAGAGGATGCAGGGTGACTTGGATAGGTTGGGTGAGTGGACAAATTCATGGCAGATGCAATTTAATGTGGATAAATGTGAAGTTATCCACTTTGGTGGCAAAAATAGGAAAACAGATTATCTGAACGGTGGCCGATTAGGAAAAGGGGAGGTGCAACGAGACCTTGGTGTCATTATACACCAGTCATTGAAAGTGGGCATGCAGGTACAGCAGGCGGTGAAAAAGGCGAATGGTATGCTGGCATTTATAGCGAGAAGATTCGAGTACAAGAGCAGGGAGGGACTACTGCAGTTGTACAAGGCCTTGGTGAGACCACACCTGGAGTATTGTTTGCAGTTTTGGTCCCCTAATCTGAGGAAAGACATCCTTGCCATAGAGGGAGTACAAAGAAGGTTCACCAGATTGATTCCTGGGATGGCAGGACTTTCATATGAAGAAAGACTGGATGAACTAGCCTTGTACTCGTTGGAATTTAGAAGATTGAGGGGGGATCTGATTGAAACGTATAAAATCCTAAAGGGATTGGACAGGCTAGATGCAGGAAGATTGTTCCCGATGTTGGGGAAGTCCAGAACGAGGGGTCACAGTTTGAGGATAAAGGAGAAGCCTTTTAGGACTGAGATTAGGAAAAACTTCTTCACACAGAGAGTGGTGAATCTGTGGAATTCTCTGCCACAGGAAACAGTTGAGGCCAGTTCATTGGCTATATTTAAGAGGGAGTTAGATATGGCCCTTGTGGCTACGGGGATCAGGGGGTATGGAGGGAAGGCTGGTGCAGGGTTCTGAGTTGGATGATCAGCCATGATCATAATAAATGGCGGTGCAGGCTCGAAGGGCCGAATGACCTACTCCTGCACCTATTTTCTGTTTCTATGTTTCTATGTTAGAGAGTGGTTGATTTTTGGAATGCACTGTCTGGTATGGTGGTAGACGCAAAACATTAAAAGCTTTTAAGAGACATTTGAATAGGCACACGGATAGAAGCAAGATATGGTCATGCTGTAGGTCGCAGGGATTGGTGTTTGTGCATCTTTGATTTGTTGTTTAGCTGTTCAGCACAATATTATGTGAAGAATTGACTTTTCTTGCGTTATACTGTTCGATATTCTATGTTCAATGATACATGAGCAGCTTTTCCCCTCTGATACGCGATTTTTGAATATACATTCAACACATGAAAACGACCTTACTACTTTTTATTTACTATTTCTCCTACTTTTGAATTTTAACTATTGCATGTAATATATATTATTACTGCATTTTTACAGTATTTTCTCTGTTATTATGTATCTCTCATTGTTTGTAAGCAAGATTAAGGAACGGATTGTAGACTTCAGGAGTGGGAAACCAGAGGTCAATGAGCCAGAACTCATTGGAGGATTAGATGAGGGGAATTCCCGTATCTTTAAATTCCTGCGTGCCTCTATCTCAGAGGAAATGTCCTGGACCCATCATGTGAAGATAATTGCAAAGATAGCTCTCAACATCCTGAGGAGACTGTGGAGATTCAAGAACAGTTGCAACCCCTATATCACCAGGTTCTAGAGCAAAGGAAGATCATTGCAACCATCTATTGAGATGTTTCCAAAACCAATGATCTCACTTTAAGGAACACTTTATCGTTATTTCATGCTCCCATTATTTATTGCGCTTAACGCAAACAACAGGAATTCTGCAGATGCTGGAAATTCAAGGAACACACATCAAAGTTGCTGGTGAACGCAGCAGGTCAGGCAGCATCTCTAGGAAGAGGTACAGTCGACTGTTCAGGCCGAGACCCCTCCACCCCCTCCAAATTTCAAATCTCTTACTCACTCTTCCTTCAGGTAGTCCTGACGAAGAGTCTCGGCCTGAAACGTCGACTGTACCTCTTCCTAGAGATGCTGCCTGGCCTGCTGCGTTCACCAGCAACTTTGATGTGTGTTGCTAGTTATTGCGATTGATCTTTATTTGCATCTAAACAGTTTGGTGTCTTCTGCGCTCTTGCTGTTTTACTGATACTGTTTACAATACAGTATATGAGGATTCACGACGAAAAATTAATTTCAAAGTTATATGTGGTGACATGTCTGTACTCCGAAAATAAATTTCATTTTGAACTTTTGAACCTTGTTTTGCATTGTGCTGCTCCAGTATAGTTAACAACTTTCACCACATATTCCGGTGATATTAAATCTGATTCTGATTGTATTTCTGAAAGTCTTATCATATGAGTGGAGTGTGTTGGCAATGGGCCTGTATATATTATAATTCAAACATATGAGTGTGGGCTGACCTCAATAAAACCTTCGAATGTTGAGCGGTTTCGATAGAGTGGGTGTAGAGAGGATGTTGTCTCTGGCTGGCGAGTCTAAGAGCAAAAGACAGAACATCACAATAGTGGGATATCCATTTTGAACGGAGAGGAGGAAAGTGTCTTTATCCACAGACTGATGAATCTGTGGAATTCGTTGCCACAGGGGGCTGTGCACATCAAGTCATCGGGTATATTTAAGGCAGAGTGTGATAGATGCTTGACTAATCAGGGCATGATGGGATACGGGGAAAGGGCAGGAAATAATAGCTGAGGGAGAAATAGATCAACCACGATAAAATGGCTGAGCAGACTGAATGGCCCAAGTGGCTTAATTCTTCTGCTCTGTATATAACTTATAATTGAGCAATTGAGGAACCATTTTGATTTGCATGTTTCTGTGACAAGAATACAAGCACTAGACTACTGAATAAGGAATGGGTGAATTTGATTTTACCTACCATGTGAACGATTGTAATATCACTAATAGTGAATTAGTCCTGATTGTTGCCCCTAAAGCCATCTCACGAGCGAAGCGGCAATTCTGGACTGAATTTGAATCAATGAAGCAAGTCCGACGATTCTTCCAGGGCTTGAATACGATCACGTCTTATAACTTAAAAACAAACGACACAGGCTTCCCTTCCAGGTGAGCTCAATGCCTTCTTTGCTTGCTTTCAGCGTCACAACATGGAGGAAGCGTCACGAGCTCCCGAACCCCTCCCCCAGTGATCCGATGATTGCAGTCTCTGAGAGCGAGTTGAGAACAACCTTCAGGAGGGCGAACCAATGAAAACATCCGGCCCAGATGGGGCACTTAGCCGAGAACTAAAGACTGTGCTGATTAAATGGCTGGAGTGTTCACTGAGAATTTGAACCTCTCCCTTCGGGAGTCTGAGGTACCCAGCTGCTTCAACCAGACTCCACTTACAACGGTGCCTCAGAAGACAGTGGTAACTTTCCTCAATGATTGTCGTTCAGTAACATTTACTGTCATAAGTGGGGCGTTGATGGCGGACCCAAATGCAAGTCACAGACACTGAAGAACTAGGAACTGGACAGGAATAGAGAGTAGAGTTAGGGACGTGACTGAATGCAGACTTGGAGCTGGGACAAGAACACAGACTTGGGCTCGGACTTTGGTTGGGAAAGCGGGACCGGCAGCTATCCAGCAGCTACGCCCTGGTCTCCGGAGGTATTTATGTGTCTGCCCAGACGAGAATCATGTGCCTCAGTCAGAGCACCAAACAGAACAATGGAAAACCAGAAAACCTGGAATAAGGATCGATGGACCGGCACGTGAACTGGAATGAGGACTTCACCGATCGGACTATGACACTTACATCCACAGTGATGAAGTGGTTTGAGAACTTGGTGATGAAACATATCATCTTCTGCCTGATAAGCGACTTGGATCCGCTCAAGTTTGCCTATCGGAACAACAGGTCCACAGCAGATACCATCACACTTTCTCTTCGATTTCGCCACTTGTAGACCCCACTCAGTTCGGATTGTCAAGAACATCTCCTGCACGATCCCAATTGCATAGATTACAACACGAGGCGGCGTGTTTAGCCATCTGTTGTGCTTTCTTTATACTAATGACTGTAGGGCTAGCCGCTGCTCCAGTGCCATATTGAAGGTTGCTCACGTCATCGCTGTCGTCGGCCAAATGAAAGGTGGTGACGAATCAGCACATACGAGGAAGATTGAAAATCTGGCTATGTGGTGCCACAGTAACAATCACTTACTGAATGCCAGCAAGAATCTGGAGCTGATTATTAACTTCAGGAGGAGGAAACCAGAGGTCCATGATACAGTCAACTTTAAATTATTCGGTGTTATCATTTCTGAGCAACTTCCGAGGCCCAGCACGTAAGTGTAATTGTGAAGAAAGAATGACAGCGCGTCTACTTCTCTTGGAGTTTCCGAAGATTCAGCATGTCATGTGATGGTCCGGTCCGTGGAGTCCGGACAACACACATCAAAGTCGCTGGTGAACGCAGCAGGCCAGGCAGCATCTCTAGGAAGAGGACAGTCGACGTTTCAGGCCGAAACCCTTAGTCAGGACTAACCGAAGAAAGAGCTAGTAAGAGATTTAAAAGTGGGACAGGGAGGTGGAGATACAAAATGATAGTCGAAGACAGGAGTGGGAAGTTCAAGGGAGTTATTAGAGGAAGGTTTTTTACTCAGAGAGTGGTTGGTCCGTGGAATCCACTGCCTGAGTCAGTGGTGGAGGCAGATACACTGGTGAAGTTTAAAAGACTACTATACAGGTATATGGAGGAATTTAAGATGGGGGCTTATATGGGAAGCAGGTTTTGAGGGTCGGCACAACATTGTGGGCCGAAGGGCCTGTACTGTGCTGTACTATTCTATGTTCTATTAAATTATGCGCTGATTCAGAGGAATACTGTATTACGAAATGATTTCGGGAACGTAAAGATATTGCAGGAGGAGCGACTGATGGCTCCAAGCCTTTGCACCCTGGAATTTAGAAGAATGAGTAGATATCTCAAGGAAACATTTGAAATGTTGACAGGCCTACATGGACTGGATGTAGAGAGGATGTTTCCTATGGTGGGGGTGGGGGCTGTCCAGAACGAAACGACACCGCTTCCTTAAAGAGGACATCTTTTTATAATGGAGATTAGAACTAATTTCTTTATCCAAAGGGTCATAGTAATAATCAGAAAACATTTCAGCACAGAATCAGACCCCAAGGAGATTGTTTAGACATCACGTAGCACGCCCGAAGCCCTGCTGACTATCATTATTCAGGCCATGTTTATCCAGATACGTATATATCCGGTATCTTAGAACAGCTTCCATTATATTTCCTGCTACTGATGTCAGGAACATGGGTAATAATTCTTGTTTATTTTTAGAGCTCTTATTAAACAGCGGAACAGCTTCGGCTGCCCTCCAATCTCCTAGCATGAAGCTGGTCCCAAAGAGTGATGTAAATATCTCTGCTAGGGGCCTCAGCAATTTCTGCGTTGGCCTTCTGTAGCGTCAGGCGGAATTATACACTCCAATTTGCCTCAGGACAGCAACGCCTCCTCCTCTGTAATCTGTGTGGAGTCCATCAAATTGATGACGCTTCGCCTGACTTATATAGATTCTGTGTCCATCTTCTGAGTAAATATAGGTGTAAAATTCATTTAAAATCTCCCGCATCTCTTTTGGCTCCACACGTGGATGACTACTCTGAACTTCCAGAGGACCAATTTTGTCCATTTGCAATTCCTTTGCTCTTAACGTATCTGGACAATCAATTGGGATTCTCTTTCAGTTTGTCTGCTAGGGAAAACACAGGCCATCCTGTGGTCTTCCTGATTTTTTTTCTTAAGTGTCCTCTTACATTGCTTATACAGCATATAAAACCACATTTGTTCCTAGCGGCCTATAGCTCCTTCTTTTACTTCCCTAGGTTCTGAATATCTTGTGAAAACCAAGGTTTCCTAAAGCTGTTACCTTTACTTTCTTTTTTTATTATGACAGACGAATACACGCTTTGAATGCTCCAAATTTCACTTTTGAAGGCCTCCCACTTAGCAAGTGCACGTTTGCCAGAAAATGGCGTGTCCCAATTCACAGATTCTGATACACTGAAACTGGCCTTTCTCCAATTTGGAATCTCAACTGCGGAACTGACCTCTGTTTTTGCACATTTACTTTGAAACTACTGGCATCGTGATCACTCGATGCAGAGCATTCAAGTTCTTGGATCATTGGAACATTTCCTGGGTAAGGGATAGCCAGTACAAGAGGGATGTGTTTTACCCGAAAAGCATGGGAATCACCATCCTGGCTGGGAGGTTTGTCGATGTTACTCTGGAGACTTCAAGCTACCCTTGCAGGGGGTTGGAAGCCGAAGCAAAGGATCTGACCGAAACGTAGGTTTCCGAAAAAGTTCTGAAAGGCAAAATCGAAATAATATGTTTGATGAGTTGGATAGTTTGAAGTATGTACATTTGAATCCCAGAAGTACTATGGGTAATGGTGATGAACTTAGAGTATGGAAATGTATATGAAACTACAATGTTGAAGCCATTATTGAAACTTGGTTGACAGATGAGCAGGAATAGATTATGAATGTACGAGGGTTTGAAGTTTTAGAAAGGATACAGGAGAAGGTTAAAAAAACGATGGATTCTGTCGACTAATCAGGGAAAATATCACAACTGCAGTAGTCATGTTAAACGGGTGAGACATTGAGTCCATTCGGGTGGAAATAGGAAGGGTGCAACCACTCTGATGGGATTCTACCACAGACCCCGCCCCCACGCCACCAACATCCCCCACCTCCCCCCGCCACAATAGCCACCGCGACATTGAGGACCAGATTAAAGAAATGCGCAAAAATTAGAGGGCTGTTGTCATGGAGGATTTCAACTTCCCTAATGTAAACTAGAACCTTTTCAGTGCGAGTTGTGTATATTGGGCTGTATGTGTTAAGTCTGTCCAGGAAGGTTTCTTAAATCAATTTATAAACGGTCCAACGACAGGAGGGGCCCATAATGGACTTAGTCTTCAGTAATGAGCCTGGCCAGGTGATTGATCAGTGGATGAACAGCTAGGGAACAGTGACCATAACCCCCTTTTCTTTCAGGATAGCTTTCGATAAAGATAGGCATAGTCCTTGTGAAGAGTCTTAAATTGAAGGAGGGGAAATTACAAGGGCATTGGGCAGGATCTAAGAAGCGTTAAGTATGAACATCTTTTCTCTAGCATGTCCACAGCGGACATGTGGACAGTGTGGTTAAAGATCAATTGCACAGAGTGCAGGAAATATATATTCCTGTTAGAAGTAAGGACGGGGATAGAAAGCTTAGACAACCTTGGTTGTCCAGGGAGGTAATGAATTTGCTCAAGATGATAAAGGAAAGATATGCAAAGCTTCGGAATTCGGGCTCAAACGAAGCACATGAGGAGTATAAAGAAGCCAGAAAATAAGTAAAGAAGTGAATTCGGAAAGCCAGGAGGAGTCATGTAAAGTCCCTGGAAAGTTGGATTGTGAATCCCAATGCATTCTATACATACAACAAGAGTAAAAAGACAACTCGGGAGAGGGTGGGACCACTGAAGAATAAAGCGGGCAACATTTGCGAGAATGGATAGAATGTGAGTGAGGTACTTAATGAGTACTTTGCTTCAGTATTTACCAAGAAAAAGAGTATGTCGGACCAGGAGATCAGTGCTGACTGTATAAATACGTAGGGATGCTTAGTGGTCAAGGAAGAGGAACTGTTGGGCCTCCTAAAGATAGATCCCTAAGGTCTGATGAGATTTACCCCAGTTTATTAAAGGAGGCAAGACATCTGATTGCTGGGCCTTGACCAGTATCTTTGCGTCCTCTCTAGCCACGTGAGCTCCCGAAGAACTGGTGCATGGCTAATGGGAACAAGAAAAAATTGTGGGACCTGTAGTCCGATGAGTCTCACGTCAGTTGTAGGGAAATTCCTTGAGAAAATTCTTAGTGATAGAATATATGAGCATTTGGAAACCCATAGCTTAATTGGGAAGAGACAGCATAGTTTTGTACGTGGCAGGTCATGGATTCCCGACTTGACTGAGTTTCTGCCAGGGTGACTAGAGAGACTGATGAGCGTAGGACAGTGGGTGTTGTCTACATAGGCTTTTAGTAAAATGTTTTATAAAGTCCCTCGTAGGAGCAAATCCAAGGGTCCGCAACGGATGTGCCATTTGGATTCAGAACACGCTTGCCCCTGGAAGACAGCGGGTAGCGGTTGAAGGGACTTATTGAAGGAGAAACGGCCAAGTTCACTCAACCTATTCTCATAAGCATGCTCTCTAATCCAGGCAACATCCTAGTAAATCTCCTCCACACTCTCTCTAGCATCCACATCCTTTCTGTAGTCAGGTGACCAGAACTGAACACAGTACTTCAAGTGGGGTCTGACAAAGGTCTTCCGTAGCTGTAACTTTAGCTCACGGTTCTTGAACTCAGTCACACGGTTGATGAAGGCCAACACAACGTACGCCTTCTTAACAATACTGTCAACCCGCGCAGTAGCTTTGAGTGTCCTATGGACACGGACCACAAGATCACGCTGATCCTCCACGCTGTCAAGAGTCTTACAATTAATATTTGATTCTTTCTTTAAATTTGACCTCCCGAAATTGACCACATCACACTTCTCTGGTTTGAACTCCATCTGCCACTTCATAGCCATGTTCCGCGTCGTATCAATGTTACGCTGTAACCTCAGACAACCCTCCAGACTATCCCCAAGAAACCCAAATTTTGTGTCATCAGCAAACTTACTAACCCACCCTTCTACTTCCTCATCCAGGTCATGTATAAAAATCACAAAGGGGAGGGGTCCCAAAACACATCCCTGTGCAACATCGCTAGACACCGTCCTCCATGCAGAATACCAACCATCAGCAACGACACTTTGTCTTCTGTCAGCAAGCCGTTTATGGATCAACAAAGCTATCTCTCGTTGAATTCCACGCGTCCTTACTTTCTGTATGAGCCTCGCATGGGAAACCTTATCAAATGCCTTACTAAAATCTGTAAACACTGCATCCACTGCTCTACTTTCATCAATGTGTTTTGTTTCAGCCTCAAAAAATTCAATCAGGTTCGTAAGGCACGAACTGCCCTTGACAAAGCCATGCTGAATATTCCGAATCAGATTATGTCTCTCCAAAATCTGATCAATACTCCCTCCCATGAACTTCTCCAACAACTTGTCCACAAATGAATTAAGAATCATTGGATAATAATTTCCTGGGTTATCTCTACTGCCTTTCTTGAACAAGGGTACAACGTTTACAATCTGTCAATTCTCTGGTACTTCTCCCGACTCTACTGATGATGCAAAGATCAGCGCTAAAGGGGCAACAATCTTCCCCTTCGCTTCCCACAGTAGCCTAGGGTAAGTCATCCTCCCAATTGTCAAGGTCCTTTTCAATGGTGAATACTGAAGCAAGATATTCATTAAGAACCTCCGTTATCTCCTCTGGCTCGAAACACATGCTTCACTATCACACCTGATTGGTCCTATTCGCACAAGGATCATCCTCTTGCTCTTCACATACTTGTAGAATGCCTTGGTGTTCTCCTGCGTCCCTCTAACCAATGCCTTCTCGTGGCCCCTTCTAGCTCTCCTAACCGCATTCTCGAGCTCCTTCCTGGCACCCTTGTAATTTTCTAAAGCTCTAACAGTACCTAACTTCTTGAATCTTTCGTATTCTTTTCTTTTGTTCTTAACTAGATTTTCTACATCACTTGTACACCATGGTTGTTTCACCTTGCCATCTTTCGGTGTCTGAATGGAAAATCCCTCTGTCGAACGTCATGCAAATGTTCCCTAACATTTGCCACATTTCTGCCGTGCATTTCCCTGAGAACATCTGTTCCCAATTTGTGCTACCAAGTTCCTATCCAGTAGAGTCACATTTCCGCCTACCCCAATTAAATGTCTTCCCAAATTGTCTGCTCATATCCCTCTCCAGCAACATGGTAACCCTATTGTCATGGCACCTCTCCAGAATCTGCTTCCCTATTTGCTCCTTGATGTCTCTATTACTATAGAGGGGTCTTTAAAAACATCCAGTAGAGTTATTGCTCCTTCCTGTTTCTGACTTCCACACACAATGATTCAGTAGACAACCCCTCCATGACTTCCTCCTTTCCTGCAGCTATGACACTATCCCTGATTTACAGTGCCTCTCCCCCACCCCTTTTGCCCCCTTCCCTGTCCTTTATGAAACATTTAATGCTTGGCAAACTCAGCAGCCATTCCTGCCCCTGAGACATCCAAGTCTCAGTAATGGCCACAACAACATAGTTCCACGTACTGATGAACGCTCTAAGTTCATCCACATTGCCTTTGATACTCCTTGTATTAAAATAAACACATATCAAACAATCCGGCTAAGTGCTTCTTTGCCCAATCATCTGCCGATCTTTCCTCATAAACTCCCTACAAGCTGACACTACTTGTGCGCTAACCATCCCATCCTCTGCCTCTTCATTTTGGCCCCTGCCCGCTGCAAATCGAGTTTAAACCAGCCCCAATAGCATTAGCAAACCTCTCTGCCGGGATACTGGTTCCCCTCCAGTTCAGGTGCAACCTGTCCCTCTTGTAGAGATCACCCCTTCCCAGGAAAATGCTCCAGTGATCCAGGAACTTGAAACCTTGCCCCTTTCACGATCTCCTCTGCCATTTATTTCTCTGTGCTATCATCTTATTCTGACTTTCACTACCTCGTGGCACCGGGAGTAATCCGGAGATTACCACTTTGGAGGTTCTGCTCCTCAGCCTCCTTTCAGCAACCTAAACTTACCGCGCAGGACCTCTACCTGTCTCCTGCCTATGTTTTTGGTACAATCATGTACCACGATCGCCGGCCGCTCACCGTCTCTTTCAAGAATATTTTGCAACCGCTCAAATGCATCCTGGACTCTAGCACACGGGAGGCAACACACCATCTTGGAGTCTCTTTTGCTGCCGTAGACTGTCCTTTCTGAACTCCCTAACTATCGAGTCCCATACAACCAATAAATCGTTCTGTGTCTTTGGCCTCAGTCTCTTCTCGTCAAAGCTATTTGAGTCAAAGCCATTTGATTCAAAGCGAGACGCTCCTCCTCATAACAATGGCCGCCCCACTTGCCCCTTCGGTACTCGTATTACATTCTCGGTGCTTCACTAATTGTACCTCTGGAATGTCTGAACGCCCGCGAACCTTTCCTTTCATACAATCTTCACCCATCTGCGCGTAATCTCCTCTCAGTGCTCTGCTCCCAACGCTGATTGTACCTCTCCAATAGATTTAAATTATCTGGATGAAAATATAGGTGTTTGATACCAAGATTGGTGGAGTTGCTGAGCGTGTAGAATATTGTAAAGAATACAACACGACACCGACTAGTTGTAGAAATGGGTTGAGAAATTCCAGATTGAGATTAATACAGATAAATGTGAGGTGTTGAACCTCGGTAGGGCAAATAAAAGGAGACAAAACACTGATGAAGGCAGGGTCCTTAACTGCTTTGCTTAGGGAAGAAGCCTTGGGATCCAAGTTGATAGCTCCTTGAAAGTTGCTAAGGTGATTAAGAAGGATTATGAAATGATTGCTTTTATTGGTTGAATAAAATTGGGTTGTTTTATCTGAAACATCGGAGACTGAGGGGAGATCTGATGGAAATTTACAAGACTAGAGAAGGATAGATAGTGTGGACAGAGAGCACCTGTTTCCCTCGGTTGAAATATCTCATACCGGAGGGCACACATCGAAGATGAGAGGGGGTAGTTTCAAGGGAAATGTGAAGAGTAAGTGTTTTACACCGAGAGAGCTGGACGACTGGAATGCGCTGCCTGGTATGGTGGTAGATGCAAATATATTAAAGTTTTTTTTTAGGAGATGCTTGGGTATGCACATTGATATAAGGAAGATGGAGGAATATGGACATGGGATAGGTTAGAGGGATTAATGTTTGGGTATTCTTGACTTACTTTTTAACTGTTTTGGTACAAACTTGTGGGCGGAATGGCCTGTTGATGTGCTGTACTCTTCCATCTTCTGTGTCCAACGATTCAGGAACAGCTTCGTTCCCTCTGCCATCCGATTTCAGAATATACACAGAACACATGCATTCTACCGCACTAAGGTTTCATTTCTATTTCTTGTACAGTACTACTTTTTTAAAATTGAACTATTTAATATAATTACATGCTTTCATTCGCGTTTTTTCTCTATTATTATGTATTATAGACCGTCCTGTCAATGTCAGCAAGACCAAGGAACTGATTCGGCACATCAGAAATGGAGACGCTCAGTAACCTTAGACTCCTTGCTGTCACTTTTTGTTCTGGACCATCATATAAATGCAACTGCCAAAAAATGGAAAACATAGCGCCTCTGCTTTCTGAGAAGTCTGCGGAGATTCGGCATGTCATCAAAAACCTTCACAAACGTCTATAGATGTACAGTGGAATGTTTATCCCCGGCTGAATTATGGCCTGGTATGGGAACACCAACGCGCCTGAGCGGAAAAATCCTGGAAAAGGTAGTGGATTTGGCCCCGTACATCACGTGTAAAACCCTCTCAGCCATTGAGCACAAGGCATGAAACGTTGTCACAGGAAAGCAGCATCCATCATCAAATATCGTCGACATCCACGCCATGCTCTTTTCTCGCTGCTGCCTTGAGGGAGAAAGAACAAGTGCCCCAGGACTCCCATCACCAGGGTCAAGAATAGTTAGTACCCTTCAACCATCAGGCTCTTCAATTCTTAACAACGGGGCGGAGAGTCTCATTGAGTCTCAATCAAATGTTGAAAGGCCTCGATAGGGTGAATGCGGAGAGAATGTTTCCTATGGTTGGGGAGTCTAAGACCAGAGGATGCAGTCTCAGAACAGAGGAACTTCCATTGAGAACGGATATAAGGAGTTATTTCTTCAGCCAGAGATTGGTGAAACTGTGGAGTTCATTGTCATAGTTGACTATGGACGCCAGTTCATATGGTATATTTAAGTAGATCATAATATATTCTTGATTAGTCATGACATGAAGGGATACCGGGAGAAGGTAGACTCTTGGACTGAGAAGGAAGTCGGTCAGCCATGATGAAATGACAGAGCAGACTGAATGGGCCAAATAGTCCAATTCTGTTCTTCATATATAACGTCTGGTTGTCTGACTGAAGACACATTTTCCCTTGCATGTCTCTGAGACGAGAATATAAACAGTCGACTACGGAATAAACAGTGGCTGAACTTGATCTTTTGTGGCATGAGGACTATTATTATCTCAGTAATAAAGAATTGGTCCCTATGTCGCCCATAAAGCGGACGAAGCAGCACTTGAATCTACGAAGGATACTCGACAGTTCTGGCAGAGCCTGGATGTTATCACATCTTATAAAGTAAAATCAAACGGCATGGCTGACAAAAGGGCTTCCGTCACAAATGAGCTCAGCATTCTTTGCTCGCTTTGACCGACAAAACATGACGACCTCCCACAGGCTCCGATCATACTGGTATTTGAGTCTCTCAGGCTGACGTGTGAGCAGCCTTCAGGAGGATGAACCGACTGAACGTATACGGCCCAGTCGGGGTACCTGGTCCAGTACTAAAGACTGTACTGAGTGTTCATTGAGATCTTTAACTTTACGCTTCGGCAGTCTGAGGTAGCCGGTTGTTTTAAGCAGACTTCACTTCACCACTGCCTGTGAAGCACATGGTAAACTGCCAGAGGGACGATCGTCCAGTAGCACTTACATCCACAGTGAAGAAGTTCTTAGAGAGGTTTTAATGCAACACCTCAACTTCTGCCTGAGAAGTGACTCGGTCCGCTCCAGTTTATCCACCAGACAACAGATCGGCAGCAGATGACACTACGTTGGCTCGCCACTCAACCTTAGAACACATGGACAGCAAAGAGGTATATATCAGGATGCTATTTATCGAATACAACTCAGCATTCAATACCATCATCCGCTCACAACTAATCAATAAGCTTCAAGACAATGGCCTCAATATCTCTTTGTACAATTGGATGCTCGATTCCCTCACTTGCAGACACCAGTCAGTTGGGGTTGGCAAGAACATCTCCTCCAGAATCTTTATTATCCTCCTGCTTTGCCCGCTTTACACTTTAAACTGTGTGGCGAGGCGCAGCTCCAATGTCATCTTCAAGTTTGCTAACGACACCACTGTCGTAGGCCGAATCAAAGGTAGTGACGAATCAGCGTATAGGAGAGAGGCAGAAAATCTGACTGGGTGGTGCGACAGCAACAATCTCTTACTGAGTGCCAACAACACCAAGGAGCTGATTATTTACTTCATGAGGAGGAAGCCAGATGTCCATGAGCCAATTCTCATCGAAGGATCTTGTCATGGTCTGGATGCGGGTCCCTTTAAATTTACCTTGCTTATGTTACAATCCGGACCATTGATTCCCTGTTTTCCCGTGTCCCTCGACTTTGGTGATTAGAAGCAATAAACACTTGGCTGAACCGGTAGGTTATAGTCTCCGGCTTTCAACCGTTGGGGCGGGAGCGTCTGCAAAGTCATCCAAGGTACGGTGTGCCGCTGTCATCTGGCCGGAGCAAGCCTAGTCTCTGCCGAAGCGAGTGCCGGTAATTCGCCTTTCCTCACCGGAGTAACCCTGTCCAGTTACCTCGCCAAAGCGAGCCTGCAAAGATTCCTCACCGAGGTGGGTCCGTCAGTTAACCCGCCGGAGGGAATCAAGAACCGCTGTCTCCTGTTCCCTGGCCGAGTCAAGAGCTCGCCACTACCCGGAGGCTCCAAGTCAAGTCCTGGCTCCGGCGGCATTCAAGCACCAAGTCAAGTCCAGGTCCTGGCAGCATTCAAGCACCAAGTCAAGTCCTGTTCCTGGCGGCATTCAAGCACCAAGTCAAGTCCTGGCCCTGGTAGCATTCAAGCAACAAGTCAACTCCTGGGCCTGGCCTCTTCCCAGTTCTGAGTCAAGTCCTGGCCCTGGCTGTCGGTGATTCCTGTCCTACCCCCTTGTCCGAATCCCTTCACTGCCCCCCTCGCCTCTAGCCCTCCTCTACAGCTCCCGTCTGCACTTCGGTCCAGTTCCATCACCGGAGCTAGATAGGTACTGTCTGAGGTTCATTCGTGTTGGTCTTCTCTTGTCTTTTCCTCGCTTCCGTGGGGTACGTCAGGCCGTCTTGCCGTTGCTCCGCGGGGGGTCATGTCTTCTCTTGTCTGTACCTCGCTTCCGTGGGGTAAGGCTGGCCGTCTTGCCGTTGCCCCGCGGGGAGTCATGTCTTGTCCTGTCCTCGCCTCCTGGGGTAAGTCAGGCCATCTTGCCGTAGCCCAGCAGGGAGTCATGTCTTGTCTTGTCTTGTCTTGTCTTGTCCTCACCTCCGTGGGGTAAGAAAGGCCGTCTTGCCGTTGCCCCGCGGAGTGTCATGAGCCCCGGCCCTATGTCCTGTACCCAAGGCGGAGTCCCGACTCTGTTCTGTATATGTGTCCGTGGTTCCATGTACCTGCTCTCCCGAGACCGAGGCTCTGTGTTCCCATGTTCCTCCTCTCCCTAGCCCATGTCATGTCCATGCCTGGTTCTGGGTTCCGAGCCCGCGGCAAGACCCAGGTACTGGGTCCTTGCCCAGTCTCGGGCTCGGAGTCCATACCCTAGCCTCTTCATGTCTCCTCTAGTTCTGGGAGCCGATTCCGAGTCCTAGCCCAGACCCTTGGTCCCAGCCTAGTCGTAGTCTTCAGTCCTTGTCCAGTTCGCTACTCCTGCTCCTGCCTAGCTCTCCTGATATCGAACAATGAACCAAATTTAATTAACCTCACAAGATGTGTCTTGCATTTGGGTCCAACCCTTGCTCCCAATGCCGCCCACGCTGTGACACATCTGAAGTGGAGAGGGTCAGTATCTCTTTAAATTCCTCGATGTTATCTTTTCGGAGGACCTGTCCCGGGCCTATCACGTAAGTGCAACTATGACGAAAGCAAGGCAGCGCCTCTTCCTCCTTTGGAGTTTACGATTCGGCATGACATCTAAAACTTTGACAAACGTCTATAGATATGTAATATAGACTGTATGGACAGGACGCACAGCAGCCTAGCATGGACATACTATTGCCCTTGACGGAATATCCTACAAAAAGTAATAGATACGGCCAAGGCCATCACTAATAAAGCCTTACCCACCATGAGCATCATTACATGAAGATACATCACAGGAAAGCATCCATCATTAGGGATCCCCATCATCTAGGTCATGCTCTCGTCTTAATGCTGCCATCAGGAAGAAGGTACAGGAGCCTTAGAACTCACACCAGCAGTTTCAGGAATTGTCATTACCACTCAACCACCAGGCTCTAGAGCCAAATGGGATAACTTTACTACACGATAATTGAAATAATCGAAACCTCTGGACTCGCTTTCAAAGGCTCTTCATCGTATGGTTTCAATATTTATTGCTTAGTTATTTATTTGTATTATTTCTGCCTTTTCGTATTTACTCAGATTTTTGTTTTTTGCACATTAGTTTAACGCGCAAGCTGATGCAGTCTTTCACTGATTCTATAATGGTTATTATGTTATTCTGAATTTATTGTGGATATCTACAAGAAAATGAATCCAGGAGTTGTATATGGTGACTTCGATCATAAATTTCCTAAGGACTTTGAACTTTGTACGAGAGAAGCTACAATGAGGGCCATTGAATTTTCAAAGAATATACGGCGAATCAGTGTGGAAGAATAGTGCATTCAGTGACAAAACCGAGAGAAGTTAAACGTAGTATGGATAAAGTATTACGTTAGTATTATTTAAAATGCTACAGTTTTATAACCAAAGTATGTGACAGGTACATTGAAGGACAACAGTGTGCCTGCTGTCGTGAACCTGGCACGTGCTCAAAAACCTTCGATAACTGAAGCCAAATGGCTAATTGTCCATTGCGCGTAATGTACGCCAGCTATAGAGATCAAATCGAAATTACTGTTTTAAAGATAGCGGCCGTAACTGCTGTAAAATGGATGGGTGTAATATGTATTGTAAAGGGAAATGAACGAAAAAAATGTGGCACCTGAAAGGTATAGGATGCGTCAGCTTCATGACATTTAGAAAAGTGAAACTCTTTGAGAATGGATGTGACGCAGAGAATACTGTATGTTCAAAGTTGAAAGTAAATTTATTATCAAAGTACGTATATGTCACAAATACTACATTGAGGTAGGTTTTCCTTCAGGAGTTGACAGGAAAATAAAGAAACACATTCACATCCAAATTATTCCTCTGCAAAGTCATGGGCATTTTTCCCCAGCTTTCCATAGTTATCAGGACACAACGGAAAGATCTGTATTATAGACCTTAAAGCCCCCTGAGGTCCTGTCAGAACCATGGATTCGGCAGCGCAGTAGATACGGCAATTGTGTTTGTGAATTTGCACGTGTCAGCTAATTGTTATTTAATCGTGATAGTATTTAACTTCGTACCTGTCGTAGTGTTTGTCGGGTCTTGCACAGAGCACAGCAACGCTTCGCTGCATGTTTGCTTTCGGCCTTCCCTATAAAATTGGACTTTTGAGTCAACTGACTTTGAAGACTAGCGGTAATCGTTTAATGTTCAGATTTTCTTTTCAGCGGCGGTAAAGGCTTCGTTTCCCTTTTGAGAGCTTTAGCCGATAGCCCTATTTGGCCTAGCGTTTATTGTTTATTTTCCCTTTAACACTGTTCGTAACAAAGTTTGTGAACTATCGCCCTGCTTCAGTGTCTCTCACTCCGAACTTGGGCCATATCCGAACAGCAAATATCGACCATAGAAAGATGGAGCCAGCAGAGAGAGAGCAGCTGAGATTGACCGTGAGATTCACTAGTCAAGTAGGAGACAGGCTACAGGCAATGCAATCTGCTCTCAGTGAAGTTACGGAGGCAATGAGGCAGATACCCTCGTGCCACCAAGCCGAGTCTCACTTGCAGTAACAAGTATCGTCTCCAGCCGCAACTGTTCAACAGGTCACCATAGACAATCGGACTCAGGTGTCTGTGGTTTCCGCACTCATGGACGCCGTCCAGGAAATTGCTGTGAACAGCCAGCATCAGCTGACAGCCATTAACGAACTCGCCAACTTAATTCAGCAGCTTCAGGCTGTCTCAGTCCCACTCCCAGCATCTCGCAGTCCTCCTTTTCAGCTGCCCCTATAATCTGTACCATTAATGCTCCCGTTCCCGCACCCGGACCAGAACAGACTCCCACAACCATACAGGACCCGAGTATTCCGCCACCAGGCAGATATTCTGGTGATCCCGATGGTTGCAGGAATTTTATTGTTCATTGCGAGCTGACATCCCAAGCCAGGCCTGGTCGTTTTGGTGATGATGCGCGAAAATTGGCGTACATGCTCAATCTTCTTGACAGACCTCCACTCAGCCTGTTCAACGCATTTCAGGAGCAAGGATACCCCGCAGCTCAGTCGTTCCGACATTTCGTGGCGGAGTTAAGAAGGGTTTTCGATCTTCCAGTACGAGGTCAGGAGGCTGCCCTCCGATTCTTCGACCTGTGTCAAGGCAGAGGAACGGTGAGAGCCTTTGCAGTGAAATTTCGTACCCTTGCAGCAGAGACGGGATAGAATGAGTGATCTCTCATCACTGCCTTTCAGCGTGGACTGAACGCAGGGGTCCGGCATGAGATCTCTGTCCGACAGGAGCAGGATAGTCTGGATGACCTGATCAAGCCGGGTATCCGAGTTGACAACCGGGTAGTTAAGTAGCACAGGGAAAGAATGTTTGAAACTTTCTACGCGCCGCCAGAACACTGTCGTTCCTTGCCCTCTCCCCGTCCCTCTCCTGATCACTGTCTTTCCTTGCCCTTTCCCCCACCCTCACCTGATCACCGACTTTCCTCACCCTCTCCCCCTCCCTCACCACCCAGCGCCCAGCCCTCGGAGGAGCCTATGGAAGTGGGGCGCATGCGCCTGTCTCAGGAGGAAAGCGCGCGGCGCCAGATTACAGATCCCGGCCTCTATTGTGGTGATCCAGGACACTTCCAGGTGGCGTGCCCCAAGCGTCCTAAAAGAGGATACCCGTCGGCGAGCGGAATCCTGATGGGTCGGTTCTCTCTTCATTCAGCTTCCTTGTCATGGAGGTCTCAAACCCATGAACCTAAGGCGTTTTTGATTCTGGTACAGCCGGGAGCATTATGGACATCTCTCTCGCTGGAATATGGGGAGTTCCAATTCAGGAATTAAGAGAAAAGATCAACGTCAAGGTGCTGGAAAGTCGATCCCTGGCAACCGGCCTGATCCATCTTTCCACCCAACCCATCTAACTAGTGCCCGAAGGCAACCATCCTGAAGAATTATCTTTCTATCTGGTTTATTCACCTGAATTGCCACTGGTACTTGGTCTCCCCTGGTCATCCCGATATAACCGTCAGATAGATTGGTCTCTGCAGGTACTCCAAGAGTGGGGAACGGCATGTCTGTCTACCTGTCTGGCTCCAGCTCAAGCTTCATTCCAACGAATCCCATCCTGTGTCAGCTAAGCATGAAGACCTGTCTGGGATTCCGGCTGAATTTGCGGATCTCCTTGAGGTTTTCAGTAAAAGAAAGACCACCACCCTGCCCCCACGCCGACCATACGACTGTGCCGTAGACCTCCTACCTGGCACTAGTCCTCCCCGGGGCCGGCTCTGTTCCCTCTCTCGTTCTGAAACGCTGGCCATAGGAATACAGTAATGACGCATTGAGCATGGGGTTTATCCATCCATCGACCTCGCCAGTAGGAGCGGGCTTCTTTTTTTCTGAGCAAGAAAGATGGCAGACTCTGTCCCTGCATCGATTATCGGCACTTGAACAACACCACTATGAAGAACCGCTACCCTCTTCCCTTGCGGGTGTCTGCATTTGAACATCTCCAGGAGCAACAGTATTTTCCAAAATTGATCTGCGCAATGCTTACATAAATATAAGAGCAGGGAATGAGTGGAAATCGGCTTTCAGCACCTCTAATGGCCGCTACGAATACCTGGTGATACCATTTGGTCTGGCCAATGCCCCCGCTGTATTCCAGGCCCTGGTTAACGATGTGCTCAGGGACATGTTGAACCAGTTTGTGTTTGTGTATTTAGATGACATCCTTATCTATTCCCGCTCTCATCAGGAGCATGTCCACAATGTCTAGAGAGTACTCAGACGCCTTCGTGAATATCACCTGTACGTCAAGCCTGAAAAATGTGAATTCCATAAAGACGAGGTGTAGTTCTTGGACTATATGCTTACGCCATCCAGTGTTCAAATGGACCCTAGTAAAGTTCAGGCAGCTGCAGAATGGCCCATACCGTCCACAGTCAAACAGGTACGGCGCTTCATGCGGTTTCAGACCTTTTATCGCCGCTTCATCCTGAATTTCGGCTCTATCGCGGCGCCAATTAATGCACTCACCAAGAAGACCTTAGCAGGAATCCATTGGACGGACAATGCCGACCAAGCATTTCCAGAGCTGAAGTGACGTTTCACCACTGCCCCGCTGCTGCAACACACAGGCCCATCTCAGCCATTCATTGTCGAGGCGGATGCATCCGATGTAGGCACTGGAGTTGTCCTCTCTCAGCACGCGTCTGCAGATAGCTGGCTGCACACTTGTGTCTTTCTTTCCCGTCGCTTGACTCCGGCCGAGAAGAATTACGACGTTGGGAACCGGGAGCTTCTGACTGTCAAGGAGGCCCTGGAGGAATGGCGACACTGGCTGGAGGGTGCAAAGCATCCATTCTAGGTCTGAACAGATCACAAGAACCTCTCATATATTTGGGATGCTGAGAGACTCAACTGCCGTCAAGCCCTCTGGGCTCTCTTCTTCACACGGTTTAATTTCGTCCTCACTTATCGTCCCGGCAGCAAGAGTACAAAGGTCGACGCTCTCTCCCCGCAGTTCGAAGGATCTGAGAACAATGCTGCTCCGGTATCGCTACTCCGGTAATCTGGGGAATAGAGGAAGAGGTGAGGGCCGCCCGACAATCAGATCCCGGCTCGAATAAGGGACCTCCCAAACGGCTTTTAGTCCCTGTTGTGGTGCGTTCCGAAGTGTTGGAATGGACACCCGGGAATTCAACAGACTCAGGAGTTTGCAAAGAGACAATTTTGATGGGCATTTATGTCCCAGGATGTCCGTGACTTTGTATCTGCCTATCCCACCTGCACTCGAAACAAGACATCACGCCAGTGTCCTGCGGCACTGTTATGTCCACTGCCTGTGCCCCACCGCCCCTGGTCCCAACTCTCGGTAGAGATCATCACTGGTCTGCCCCCGTCAAATGGAAACACCACCATTTTGGTCGTTATGGATCGATTTTCCAAGATTTCCACTTCATTGCCTTCCCCAAGCTCCCACTGGCTCGTGAGACTGGCCGAGAAATGATTGTTTATTTTCCCTTAAGCACTGTTCGCAATAAAGTATGTAAACTGTCGCACTGCGCAATAAAGTTTGTGATCTGTCGCTCTGCCTCAGTGTCTCTCACTCCGCCCTTGGGCCATATCCGAACCCAGTGACAGGTCAGAATACCTCATCCTCGTTATTTTGCATGTCTTCCAAGTACGAAACACTGATTTCATCCAATTCTTTAATTTCTATAGTTTTCTCCATAGTAAAATTTGAAGTTAAATATACATTGAAAGTTTCACTCTTTTCTTCGTATTCCAGACCCGGGTAGCCGTCTTGATCTTAATAGGAACATATTCTCTGCTTGCCTACATTTTGTTCGGCATATACCTCAGAATCCCTTTGGATTTTGCTTCACCTCGCATGCAAGAAATGTCAAATGTTCCCTTTTCGCTCCCCGACTTATGTCTTACCTTTGCATCCCGCCTTTATCTAGTTGTCAAGAGATACACTAGTTCCTCACTGCAAATACTCAGAGTCAGTAACTGAAAGAGCCAGTAAGTCTCTCCATAACTGTTTTAAACTAATAGGATTCTAAATAGTGATAAGATGACACATTCGTTGTTGCATGGAGGGCAATCTAACTGGTTGCGTTACTGTCTGGTATGGAGGAGCACATGATTGTAAACTGCAGCTGTAAGTCGCACCCTCTGTCAGCTTCATCTTGGGAACGAGTCTCCCAGCATCCAGGACACTGTCAAAAAGAGAGGTCTCAAAAAGGCAGCATCCATCATTATGAACCCCAGTCACGCTGGACATGCCCCCTTCTCATTGTTACCATCAAGCAGGAGGTACAGGAGCTTAAAGACACACACTCAACTTTTCAGGTGCAGCTTCTTCCCCTCCGCCGTCAGATTTTGGAATGGAAAATGAACCCATGAACACCACCTCAGTAGTTGTTCTCTCGTTTTGCTATTCTCATTTAATTGATTTTTCTCCTTTTTATATGTACTTACTACTGTAATGCGGAGATTTTTATTATTATTTACTGCAATGTACTGCTGCGACAAAACGACAAATTTCACGACATACTAAACATGATTCTGATTCTGAGTCTAACCCTAATGTTATCACATCGGGTTCTACCCGATAGGCAGCTTCTCTGCATTTAAAAATTCAGTCACTGCAGCAGAACCGGTTGTTGCTTTTGCTGCATTGGTCATAGTATGGAAGCGATTAGAGTTCGAATTCTGTGAAAATACTGGAGTGCATTGTATATTCTGTCGGTTCCGTTGCTCTTGATATTCATATTTCCACGACCCGACCATACTCACAAAGAACCTGGAACGCATGGCCCTTTGAAACGTACATTTAAATGTCATTTTCGAGTTACAGTACATTATTTCGCCAGTGCTCAACTGGTGATTGTGTAAGGAGCAGCTGCAGCGATGAAACGGATGACTTAACAAAGCACCAGCTGAACACTTATTTGGAATAGAAAACCGCAGGGAGCTGATCACCAATTCCCAAGTCGTTTTCACTTGCTATATAAATATAAACACACACGGGTGCCCAATTCATGTTGCAACGGAATTCAATTTGTATGCCTGTGCAGACTGGTCACCTCGACAGAAAATGTTTTGGAGTTGGCACCCACTTTATGAGTACTATTATTACCCATTTTTAGCAGCATTTGGAGTCCCCGGTAAGTTGGATCAGACTGAATTCTCCATTATGCTCCAATTGCTTCCTGGAGCTTGCAAATAGAAAATAAATATGAAAGACGAATTAAATTTCGAAATTCTGGGGAGGATATTTGGAACGGATATCTGCGTTGATCTAACAGGACTGTAAGCTGTAATTTGGAAACTGAAGAAATTTGCTCAGAAGATTCTTGGCATGCAGTTCGTTGGAATAATGAATGAACCACCTGATAAAGAGCAAGAGTCTGATTTCCTTGGACGGAATGGAGGTCGTTGCATAACAAGTGGTAGATTTTTTTTTTAAAATGAGGGAGGGGCGTGAGTAGGTGACCAGTCTTGATTTAGAAGATTTCACCTGCAGAAAGTCATCGCGGAGAATGGGAGGAAAAGCCTCGACTCCGTTACAATTGATACTTCAGTCTGTTACTCGCAGAGACTACCAGGACATACGTTACAAATTTATTTCGAACACTGTGAATGCATGTTGTGTCCATATCATTAACAGAATTACAGCCTAATGCTAACCATTCTCTCAGGAACAAAATTAGGATGTGTTGTCCTTCAATTACAGTCATTGAGTATTTTATTATCGCCGCATTATTATTTTGATTAATTTTGACATGAATGCGAGACAATTCAGCCAGTGCGGGCTGTCTATCTGGCAGCCAAGGTAATACCTTTTGTATTTTGACACATGTTCATGTTAAGGCTCTTAATATTTGACAAATGTGAATTTTAAGAAACGTAGAAAAATTGTGGTGTCGGATCATTAGAGATAAAAATCGAACTTTCGTTGGTATGATCAGCAGCATGTGAGATTTACAGAACAGATGGACAGTGTCAATTTGGTTAGGTACTATGAAATATCCGAACTCGAACGCTACTCTCTTTCCTTTTATTCGGATTTCGAGAAGAGCTACTAAGAGCTGGCACTCGCGAGGATTCGTCCCCATGCTTAACTGGGAAGCTAATTAGATAATTCATTTACAGCAGTTCGATAATTCATCATTCTTTCCCATCTATTTTCTCATATACAGACCATTCCCAGTGAATGACCATCCAATTGATTCTTCTCTGTTCAGAATTTACAAGATCGTTTGACTGCAGTCTCGGAAGCCACCCTCTGATACTCAAAAGATTCCCGGTTTCGTCGCCAGATTGGTGCTGTATCAAAACCACTATAAACACAAGAGATTCTCCAGATGCTGAAAAAATCACCACCATTAGTTAATTCTGCTTCCTGGAATACCCTCCCCTCTTCCCCTATTCCCCATTTTGGTCTCTTCCCTCTCTCACCTGCCTTTCACCTCCCCAAGGGTCTCCACCTCTTGCAATTTCTCCCACGGTCTATTCTCTTCTCCTATAAGACTCCTTCTTTCCAGCCTTCACCTTTCCTACACACCTGGCATAACCTATCACCTTCTTCCTATCCTCCTTCCCCTAACACCATTCCTCCTTTTTATGCTGGCGTCCTCCCCCTTCCTTTCGGGTCTTGAGGAAGAGTCTCCGACAGACCTGTCGCCTGGCCTGCTGAGTTCCTGCAGCATTTTCTATGATTTGCTGTCGATTCACAAATTAATTTTTTACATTTTGACGTTCTCCAGGAAGTTAAACCCTGCTCAGAAGTGTTTCCTTCTGCTGTTCCCAACGGTCGTTCCTTCAAACACAGGTTTCCATTCTTCGTCCTTCTTTACTTTTTGTACTTTTAAGGCTGGGGTTAAATTAAAATATTCGACGTTATAGAAGTTTAGAATGAAATGTGTATGTTTGTGTGAAAGATCAGGGACCAGAATCAAAGGAAGGGAAACATTAAAAAAAGATGCCTATTTGCAGTTGGAGTGTGCGAATAAAATAACTAAATACCCTTCCTCCAGTCACTTCAGTCCCAGCGCAGCAGTTCTTAGCCCGGCTCAAGGTTTCTTCTTTCATTTTCTCGCAGTGAACCTGTTGACGATTATGACGCTGTCCCGTGGAAAGTCCGGTCTCTCCAGATGTATCACTCGTTACCTGGTGGCTATGGCGACGGCGGACCTCTCGGTGATCGTCTTCAAGGTTATTTTACATCAAATTGCTGCAATGTATTGGTCGAAGTCTTTCTTGTTCTACACTCCCGTGTGCAAGTTAATTCTCTTCCTATCGACCGCGACTGTCGACTGTTCTGTTTGGTTCACGGTTGCTTTCACCTTTGATCGATTTGTAGCCATTTCCACTCAGAAAATGGCAAGAAAATACTGCACCGAGAGAACAGCGGTGGTGGTAACTGTGACACTGAGTGCGATCTTCTGTTTTAAGAACATGCCCTGGCCTTTTGTCTACGTTAGTTACTTCATTCACAAAAATATTTCGTGGGGTTGTCGTATACCACAGAGATTTTATGCTTTTCCAGAATGGGTTGCATTTTCTTGGACAGAGCAGCTGTTAACTCCAGTGATTCCGTTCTGTTTAATTCTATTGCTCAATGCGCTGACCGTCCGGCGCATTTTGGTCGCTAATCAGGTGCGCAGAAGCCTCCGAGACTCCAGCAGCGAGGATCCCGAGATGCTGAAGCGTAGGAGGTCCATCATTTTGCTGCTCGCCATCTCCAGCAATTTTATTCTACTCTGGGCCACAAGCGTTGCATATTTTGTTTACTACCGTGCGAAAGAGGCATTTCTATTCAGAGGTTTGTTCAGACTGTATCCAATGTTTGAAAGTTCTGCGACGATGCTTCAGATGCTCAGCTGCTGTTCAAACACGTTCATTTACACCGCGACCCAGAGAAAGTTCAGAGAGGATCTGTTCCACGTGCTCAAATACCCCTTCACTCTAATCAGATCTTCAGTCAAATAAAGTCTATTTGTTATTCAGAAGCATGACGATAGAAGTCCAACGATAGTGGCCGTCAAAAGTTCAGATAATAAAGGAGCTTTGAATTAAAAGAAAACATATGGTTACCGTAGATTAAAAATATAGTGAAATCAAAACTGACTTCCTCATTTCACAAGATCACGAATTGGCCTAGTGATATGCAAATGACCCTTTGCCCTCATTAAAGCCTACTTTCTTCTTTACCCGTGCAAAATGGCACAATTGTGAACCATGCACGTTTTCTTGTGATTGATTTGACATTGCTAGTCATAGAAATTACATTAAACCAGGGTTTCCAACCTGTGGTCTGCGGCATAAGAAGGATGGGATCTCTTCTTTAATGTATTGGTGGATTCCTGAATATCCTTTCGCACTTCTTTAGTTTAAAATCTGAAGATCTCCCCACAGCATTTCCTGTTTGCTTGACAGCCTACATGACGCGAAATTCATGATAATGCCACTGCTTGTTAGCAGAAAGCCAACTGAGCTAATTGCCTTCTCTGGATGAATGTTGAATGTTCCTACTGCGCCATTGACGGAAGTGGGAGTTTTATTTTATCTGGCTTATGGTATATTAAATAACAGAATCATCATCATTGAACTCTCCATTGTATATACAGAACTATTTAGCGGCAAATGTAATTAACGGGAGTGGACGAAGTTAATTCAAACAAACCTTACTGTTCTTTAATGAAGGCATTTATGCTTTGCAGCAAGATTGCTGTTCAAGGAGGCTAGGAGACATGCTTTTTTTTTTTGTTTTGTAACAAGATTGCAGTTCAAGGAGGCAGGAATTCTATGCAGAATGTATTAGAAAAACTGTGCCGAAAAGGAATAACCAGATCATATTTTATGGTTTGATGGACCGTTCAAAAAACTGATGGAGGAGGAAATGAAACTGTTTCCGGATCATTAAGTATGCAGACAGTGATAGAGTCATAGAAATAGGCCCTTCGGCTCATTTAGTCCATGCCGAAACCATTTAAAGTGCCTACTTTCATCTACCTGTAGCGGCACCATAGCTATCCTATCCCTGCCATTCATCTGCCTATCCAAACTTGTCTTAAAGGTTGACACCGAGCTGACAGAACATTCCACACTCTCCCGACCCTCTGAGTGAAAATGATTCCCCTCATGTTCCCCTGAAACTTTTCACCTTTTAACCTTACTCTATGGCCTCTGGTTGTAGAATCACAAAACGTGAGAAAATGAACAAATGCTGGAAATCCAAGGTAACACAGACAAAATGTTGGAGGATCTCAGCAGGCCAGGCAGCATCGATGGAAAGGAATAAACAGTCGACGTTTCGGACTGACACCGGGTATCAGGAGTGAAAAATAAGATGAGAAGTATGAGTAAAATGGCAGGGAGGGGAAGGAAGAAGTAGAATGTGGTAGGTGACAGGTGAAATGAGGATACAGGGAAGTGAAGTAAAGAGCTGGGAGGTTGATTGGAGAAAGGGACTGGAGAGGGTTGGGGGGGGGAATGATGAGAGGTTAAATGACCCTGGAAGAAAGGTTAGAAGGAGCCCCGGGGGGGGGGAGGGGGTAATGAGAACGACGGGGTACAGTAGATGACCCCAGCAGCAGGACAGGAGGAACCGCATCCGTTGGGCTGTGGCTGGAAGATGGAGTGAGAGCAGACGTGCGTGAAATAGAAAAGATGCAGTTGAAGGCAGCATTGATGGTGGTGGGGGGTAGGAAACATAGAAAGCCAACAGCACAATACAGGCCCTTCGGTCCACAAAGCTGTGCCGAACATATCCTTGCCTTAAAACTGTCTAGACTTACCCATAGCCCTCTATTTTTTACAGCTGCAGGTACCTATCCAGGAGCCTCTTAGAACACCCTGTCGTATCCACCTCCACCATGGCAGCCGGCAGCCCATTCCATGCACTCACCACTCTCTGCGTGAAAAACTTACCCCTAACATCTCCTCTGTACCTACTTCCAAGCACCTTAAAACTATGTCCTCTCGAGCTAGCCATTTCAACCCTGGGGAAAAGCCTCTGACTATCCACACGATCAAAGCTTCTCATTATCTTGTACACCTCTATCAGGTCACCTCTCATCCTCCGTCGCTCAAAGGAGAAAAGGCCGAGTTCACTCAACCTCTTCTCATAAGGCATGCTCCCCAATCCAGGCAGCATCATTGTAAATCTCCTCTGCACCTTTTCTATGGTTTCCACGTCCTTCCTGTAGTGAGGAGACCAGAATTGAGCACGGTACTCCAAATGGGGTCTGACCAGGGTCCTATAGAGCTGCAAAATTACCTCTCGGCTCTTAAACTCAATCCCACGGTTGATGACGGCCAATGCACGGTATGCCTTCTTAACCACAGAGTCAACCTGCGTAATAGTTTTGAGTGTCCTAGTGGACTCGGACCACAAGTTCCCTCTGATCCTCCACATTGCCTAGATCCTTGCCCTTCATGTTCTATTCTGCCATGATATTTAACCTACCAAAATGAATCACCTCACACTTATCCCGGTTGAACTCCATTTGCCACTTCTCAGCCCAGCTTCCAACCTATCAATGTCCGCTGTAACCTCTGACAGCCCTCCACACTATCAACAACAACCTCGACTTTTGTGTCATCAGCAAATTCACTAACCCGTCCCTTCACTTCTTCATCCAGGTCATTTATAAAAATCACGAAGAGTTTGGGTCCCAGAACTGGTCACTGAGGCACACCACTGGTCATCGACCCCCATGCAGAATATGACCCATCTACAGCCACTCTTTGCCTTCCGTGGGCAAGCACGTTCTGGTCCCCCTTACTTTCTCAATAATCCTTGCATGGAGTACCTTATCAAATGTCTTGCTGAGGTCAATATACACTACATGTACGGCTCGACCTTCGTCAATGTGTATAGGCACATCCTCAAAAAATTCAATCCGGCTCGTAAGGCACGACCTCTCCTTAACAAGGCCATGCTGACTATTCCTAATAATATTACGCCTCTCGAAATGTTCATAAATCCTGTCTTTCAGGATCTTCTTCATCAACTTAACAATCACTGAAGTAAGACTCACTGGTCTATATTTTCCTGGACTATCTCTACTCCTTTTCTTGAATAACGGAACAACATCTGCAACCCTCCAATCCTCCGGAACCTCTCCCGCCCTTATTGATGACACAGCAATCATCACCAGAAGCTCAGCAGTCTCCTCCCTCGCTTCCCACAGTAGCCTGGGGTACATTTCTCATTAGTTCTTGAATGAAAAGCCTCATCCTGAGAGCCAATGCGGCGGCGACAGCGTAACTGATAGAAGGGGATGGCATTTTTACGATTTTAGTCCAGGTAGCTGTGAGACTCAGTGTTCTTTTTTAAGATATACCGGCGGATAGACAGCTTCCAGAGCTGGAAGCAGAAATATCGAAAATGGTGAGAGAGGTGTCAGAAATAAACCAAGTTAATTTTGGGAGCACGGTGGAAAGTGGAGGCGAAGTTGATGAAGTCGACAAGCTCAGAAGGGGTGCAGGAAGCAGCAGCAGCAATATAGCGTAGGAAGAGTTGGAGAACGGTACCCTGCAGGCTTGGAAAATGGACTGCTCTACTCATGAGGCTGGCATAGCTGGGACCCTAGTGGGTACACCTTTGATTTAAGAAAGTAGGAGGAACCGAAGGAGAAGTTGTTGAAATTGAAGACCAGTTCTGCCAGACGGAGGTGAGTGGTAGTGAAAAGGAACTGCTTGAGTTTGTTGTCCAAAAAGAAGTGGAGAGCCATAAGCCATCCTGGTGGGCGATGGAGGTGTATAGGGACTGGAGATCCATCGGGAAAGTTCAACGATCTGGGCCCTGGAACTTGCGTCCTTGTAAAGAACAAGTACGAAGGGACCGAACCGGAGGCGCGGGGGAATGAAACAGAGTTGAAATATGCAGAAATAAGTTCAGTGAGGGAGAACAAGCAGAAACAATGGGTTTATCTGGACGGACAAGTTTATGGATCTTGGGTAGAAGGTAGAACGGGAAGCTCAGTGTACGGGATCCAGGCAGAAAGCTGAAAAGCAGGATCTCCAGGGTAGTAATCTTTGGACTACTGCCTGTGCCACGCTCTAGTCAGTTTAAGAGAAAGAAGATTTAGCAGACGAATGGATGTTTGAGGTGGAAGGCGAGGGTGGGGAGGCATCAGATATATGGATCTTTGGGATCTCTTCCGGGGAAAGTACGATCTATACAGGGATTTGACTAACTTGACAGGGTGATTGGACCAGGAAAAAAACGTCTGAGAAGGAACCTGCTGGTATACGAGCAGAGGCAATATGTTGTGAGACTAATCGGGAAGGACAAGGCAGATGATTCGGCAAAACTGCAGTCAGTGAGATGAGTTGTAGCGGTTTAAGGGGACACAATCGTAAAGGATGACGAATCCAGGACTGAATGAGTTATATGTGAATGCATGCACTATACGGAATAAGTTAAATGATCTTGTAGCGCAGTTAGAGTTTGGCAGGTATGACGTTCTGGGCATCATTGAGCCGTAGCTGAAACAAGGTTAAACTTGGGAGCTCAAAATCCAAGCGTATAAATTGTATCTAAAGGACAGACAGGGAGGCAGAGGGGATGGCATTGTTCTGTCGGGGAAAAAAAGTGAAATCAATCTTCAGAAAGACGTTAATTGTTAGAGTTAAGGAACTGCAAGGGTAAAAAAACTTCTGATGGGAATCACGTAGAGGCCTCTGAACAACAGCCCGGATGTGGGCTACAAATTACAACGGGAGATAGAAAAGGCACGTCCGAAGTGTGGGAATATTGGAAAAATCAGACTGGTTTAGTTTTGCATTCTGAGAGAAAGAATTTGTCGAATGCCTGCGAGATGGCTTTTTAGAATAGTTTCCGGTTGCACCAACTAGGATATCAGCCACTTTCGATTGAATATTGTGTACTGAACTGGATTTGAATAGGGAGCTTGAAGTATGGGAACTGTTAGGAGTCAGTGGTTATAATGTAATAGAATTCACCCCGCAGTTTGAAAGGGAGAAGCAAAAGTCAAAGGTATCAGTACTACTGCGGAGTAAATGGAATTTCAAGGGCATCAGAGCAGCTAGCCAAGGTTGATTGGAAGGGAACGCTAACAGGGATGAAAGGAAAGCAGCAATGGCTGGACTTTCTGGGAACAATTCCTGAGGCTCGAGAGTGATAATCGCGAGGAAGTAGTAGTTTTCTAAAGACAGGATGATGCAATCGTAGCTGACAAGACAAGTCAAAGGCAACGTAAAAGGAAAAGAGAAAACATAAAACTGCAAAGGTTCATGGGAAGATTGAGAATCGGGAAGTTTTTTAAAAGCAACATAAGTCAATCAAAAAAGCCATAAGGAGGGGAAATGTGAAATATGAAGTAAGCCGTCCAAGAATATCAACGAGGATATAAAATGTTTCTTTTTTCAGATATATAAGGAGTAAGGAAGATGGAAGTGTAGACATCGGACCGCTGTAAAATGATGCAGTGGTATAGTACTGTGGAACAAGGAAATGGCGGACGTGTGGATAAATGTTTTGCATCACACTGAATTCTGCAAAAAACTAGCAGTATTCTGGATGTTCGAGGGTGTTGGGGGCAGAAGGTGGTGCAATTGCTATTACTAGTGAGAAGGTTCTTGCGTAGCTGAAAGGTCTGACGGTAGATATGTAACCTTGACCAGATAGATCACACCCCAGGGTTCTGTAGGAAGTGGCTGAAGATGTTGTGGAGGCATTAATAATGATCTTTCTGGAATCACTGGATCTGGGATAGTTCGGGAGGAATGAAAAATTGAAAATGTCACTCCACTCTTTAAGAAAGGGGGAGGCAGAAGAAAGGAGATTAAAAGGTAATTAGTCTGATTTCTGTGGTTGGTAATATATTGGAGACGAATGTTAAGGATGAGATTTTTGCGTGGTTGGAAACATATGATAAAAATAGGTCAAAGTCAGAATGGTTTCCTTAAGGGAAAATGTTGCCTAAAATGTCGGTTGTCAATATTTGAGGAAATAACAAGCAGGATATACAAAGCATAATCGATGGATTTTGTGCAGTTGGTTTTTCAGAAGATCTTTACCACATATGAGGATACTTAGCAAGGAAGATAACAGCCCATTGTATCACAGGAATAACATTAGTATGGATAGAGCATTGGTTGCTCGGCAGGAAACACAGTGGGAATAAACGGAGCTTTTTCTGGTTGGCTGAAGGTGACTACTGGTGTTCAGCAGAGGTCGGTGTTGTGACCAATTATATTAATGTGTCACAATGGGGTGCCGGAAACGGACCAAAATGCAAGAGACAGACAGTGAAGTACAAGGAACAGGACTTGACTAGAGTAAGGACGTGACAGGATTCAGGCAAGGAGCAGGGACAAGAGTGCAAACTTGGGCGAGGGAAAGCGGGACCAGGACTAGGAACCATGGACTAGGGGAGAAGGCTTGGACTCCGAGCCCGAGTCTGGACAAGGACCCAGAATCTGGGTCTTTCCTCGGGATCGGACCCCAGAACCAGGCAAGGACATGACTTGGCTGCCGGCTGGGGTCTTGGATCTTGAGCTTGGCTGCCGGCTGGGGTCTTGGGTCTTGAGCTTGGCTGCCGGCTGGGGTCTTGGGACTTGAGGCTTGGCTTGAGGCTGGGGTCTTGGGACTTGAGGCTTGGCTTGAGGCTGGGGTATTGGGACTTGAGGCTTGGCTTGAGGCTGGGGTATTGGGACTTGAGGCTTGGCTTGAGGCTGGGGTATTGGGACTTGAGGCTTGGCTTGAGGCTGGGGTATTGGGACTTGAGGCTTGGCTTGAGGCTGGGGTATTGGGACTTGAGGCTTGGCTTGAGGCTGGGGTATTGGGACTTGAGGCTTGGCTTGAGGCTGGGGTATTGGGACTTGAGGCTGCGGGACCCTCGAAGCTAGGGTTCTTGGAGCTTGGCTGCGGAATCGTCGAGGCTAGGGTTCTTGGAGCTTGGCAGGGGGATAGTTGAGGCTATGGTTCTTGGAGCTTGGCTGCGGGATCCTCGAGGCTAGGGTTCTTGGAGCTTGGCAGGGGGATAGTTGAGGCTATGGTTCTTGGAGCTTGGCAGGGGGATCCTCGAGGCTTGGGTTCTTGGAGCTTGGCTGCAGAATCCTCGAGGCTTGGGGTCTTCGTCCTGAAATGCAGAGGCTGATAACTCGGAGACTGGAGCTGAGAGACAGACTGGGAACTGAACATCAACATAGGAGCCGGGACTTTGACAAGCCAGGACTCATCTTTAACACAACACAAACATGAGACAGGACAGAACATAGACAGTGAGCTGGGACTTCTCCTACAATAAGCCGGGACTCACCTTCATCTCCACACCAAGGTAGACAGGTCTCTCCGTCAAGTAACGGCAGAACGGCCAGACTTACCCAACAAAGGCAAGGACAAGACAAGACAGGTCCCCCCGTAAGGCAACGGCAAAACGGCCTGGCTTACCCCACGGAAGCGAGGACAAGACAAGACAGATCCCCCTGCAGGGTAACGGCAAACGGCCTGGCTTACCCCAGAGGCAAGGACAAGAAAAGACAAACACCAAAGAACGACAGACACTTCTATCTCTGCTCCGGGGAAGCTCTGAGTCTCAGTTCGGCCAGCAACCTCAGCTGGCTACGGAAACAGCCAGATCCCTACCAAGCTTGGAGTGGCTGGCAGCTAGTCAGCTGGCCCGGGAAACAGCCGAATCCCTACCGCAAAGACCACTCCAACGAGCGGCAACGAGGCTCCATGAAGCAGTGGTCCTCCAACTAGGCCTAGAGATCACAAATGGTTTCACTAGCCTTCCATCAGCAGGTTGCTCTAAGGGGAACTGACGAGACAAACCAGCAGCACACACTCAATCCCAAGGCTACTTATATTGCAAGCACAATGTTGGGAATCAGGTGCCTATGATTGGCTCAAACAAGGGACAGCTGGAAGACCCGGAATCCTGAGTCCACGGACCGGACCGTGAACCGGAATTCATACTTCACCGACCGGACCATGACATAATGTCACATATCAAAGCTCCTGGTGAACGCAGCAGGTCAGGCAGCATCTCTAGGAAGAGGTACAGTCGACTCTTCCTTCAGTTAGTCCTGACGAAGTGTCTCGGCCTGAAACGTCGACTGTACCTCTTCCTAGAGATGCTGCCTGGCCTGCTGCGTTCACCAGAAACTTTGATGTGTGTTCCTTGAATTTCCAACATCTGCAGAATTCCTGTAGTTTCCATGACATAATTTGTATGCCAATGATTTAGATGGCAGAATTGATGGTTTTGCGGCCACGTTTCCGGACATTACCAGGATAGGTGGAGGGGCAGGTAGTGTTGAGGAAGCAGGTAGTCTGCAAAAGGATGTGGACAGGCTGGAGAATGGACAAAGAACTGGCAGGTGGAGTACCGTGTCAGGAAGTGTATGGCTATGAATTTTGGTAAAGAGATTAAAAGCATCGACTATTTTATAAAGGGGAAGAAATTTCAAAATTTCAGCGGTGCAGAGATACTTGGGGCTCCTCGTGCAGGCCTCACTAAAGTTAAATTGCAGGTTGAGTCGGTGGTGAGGAAAGTAAATGAAATGTTAGCAGTTGTTTCGAGAGAGAGCGAGAATAGAAGTACAAAGGAGGTAATGCTGAGGCATTCGAAACCACTGGCATGGCCTCATTTGGAGTATTGTCAGCAGTTCTGGTCCCTTATCTGAGAAATTATTGCTGATTATAGAGGGGATTCAAAGGAGGTTCACAAAAATTATTCCGGGAATGAAAGATTAATGATATAAGGGGCCATTGATGCCTTGGGCCTCTGCTCACTGGAATTTAGCA